>NC_052501.1:57598902-58343177 GCF_016617805.1 Bactrocera tryoni | reverse complement strand
AAGACACTCGCTCGTTTTTATTTTATTAAAAAGTCTTATTGTTAAAAACCAACAAAAGTATATATTCAAAGTAACTTACATAATGCATGTAACAAGAACTGTGCTAAGGCTATATTTGCGCCTCACATTGAAAATCGGGCGAGACGTAAATGATATAAGTACAGTAGAATCCCGAAACAGTTAACCAAAAGTTTCAAGGGTGTTTACTTTTCCGAATTATTAACTTTAGAAAAACACGGAAATAAAAATAAATTTGGTGATATAATACATTTACTTTGTTTGCATAACTCACGTTTACTCATAACAAAACAAAAACTTAGATTTAATTTGTACTTTTTCATATATGTATATACATTTTAATTTGTAAGGGACTGACTGTAACTTGTCAATTTGCAGTACAGTTGTCAATCAGCAATAATGACCTTGGAGTAAATTATTTTCAGCAGTAAATTTGCGAACCTGAAAAATATTTTGAAACACTTAAAAATTTATAATGATAGAAAAAATAAATTTAACTGCTTAATAAACGAATGGTGGAACAAGCGGAAGATTAGCTCTGAATTCATCCAAAACTTTTGCGAGTTAGCGTATTCCAATGGGTTTTCAAATCCCATGAAGCAACGTGGCTTGCGAATTTACCAAGTATCAATGGTTTAACTTATGCGAATACTTATTTTTCGGCCAGGTGCCGTTTTTTTGTTTGCCGCGACAAATATTTTATCGGGCAGAAAACTATAAAACAATCCAGTTTCATCTGCGTTATATAGCTGCACGTCCGAAATTTCCATTTCATTAATTTTTACCCGGAAGTTATGAATGAACGGTATTATTTCTGCCTTGTCCCTTGAGAAGATTTCCCCACAAACTTTTAAGTGGCAAATACCATATAGTTTTTGAAATTTGTTAGCCATCCATCATTTCCATGAAATTGTTTTCCAGGGTGCAATTTGCACATCCTTGCCTCAAGAACGGAATATTCCGATTTATGTAAAGTTTTCTTCGTTGCAACTCCAAATTTTTCTTAATTTTTGAGATGACCGCCTTAGATACATTATGAACCAATGCCAATCGATTTCCATGAATACCTTCACCTTTTTTCTGTTTTGCTAGCATTTTCTAACACATTAACTATAAACAACTCACAAGCTCAAACGTTCATGACAAACTACGTATGTACCTCGTGTCACTGACAATAATTTTTCACATAGAAATTCGGAAGTTTAGAAGTTTACAACAAAAAAAATATTTTTAATATTTGGTCGCACCACCCTTTTGATTTTCTACTGCCTGCAGTCTTCTCGGCATTGATCCAATCAGATTTTTTCGCACACTCGGACTAATCTTGTTTCACTCCTCTTGAATATCATTTTTCAACTGGTCCCTCGAAGTGCACCACCTGTTCTACATCCTGCGTCCTAATTTGTTCTACAAATGCTCAATTACATTAAGGTCAGGGCTTTGTGCAGGAGTTTTGATTACTTTTGGGCAGTTATACAAAAACCAACTTCTCACATCACGCGCCGAATGTATTGGGTCATTGTCTTGATAAAACTGAAAGTTGTTGATTTTATCCATTTAATGCACGAAGATGAACCGCTATTAGAAAACCCCGCTTTATTCTATTAACATAATTCTCATATTTGCAGACATATATTGAAACACAAAAGCACCTGGAAATTTTAATTAAATTCCCCGGGTAAATGATATTTCAAAAAATGTAATTTGCTAAGTTGGTAGACTGCCCTTAATTACTATGCCAAATATGAGCGCGATCTGCCAACCAGTTTGTTGACAGCATCAGCTTAAGTCGGTACACCTCAGTAGTGTGGGCGCCACTTTTCCAAAAAAATTACGTCCAAATATGCCCCTCCCTAATGCGATCCTTTGTGCCAAATTTCACTTTAATATCTTTATTTATGACTTAGTTATGACACTTTATAGGTTTTCGGTTTTCGCCATTTTGTGGGCGTGGCAGTAGGCCGATTTTGCCCATCTTCGAACTTAACCTTCTTATGGAGCCAAGAAATACGTGTACCAAGTTTCATCATTATATCTCAATTTTTACCCAAGTTACAGCTTGCACGGATATGGTGCTTGAGAACTGTCAAGCAAGTGTTAGAGAAATGGCAAGAGAGCTCAACATCTCTCCGAGTCCGTTCGAATGATTTTGGTGGATATTTTGGGTTTGAAACGTGTTTTTGCTCGACTCGTCTAGATAAAATTGAATTTTTTTTTTAAGAGTACCGTAAACATGTTTCTTTGGACATGCTTCTTATCCCACATTCATGAAGAGCATTATAACGATGGATTTATGGGTTTGACTTGTTTGCATATCAACAATAATGCATTGGAGCCCGTTTTCAGTCGATCGAAGAGATAAAACAAAATTCGCTGAATAGCTGAAGACCATCCCAAAAAGTGCTTGCGAAAAGTATTTCAAGGACTGGAAAAGTCGTTTGCATAAGCTTATTACATCTAGTGGGGATTAATTTGAAGGGACAAAATAAACATTTCTGATTAATTAAATCTTTTGCATTTTATTTACAATTACCGAGTACTTTGTTGTTACAATGCATACGATATGAAATTCGAAAATCTTAGGTATATGGGCGCGAAAGGAAATTTAGTCCCGATTCAACTCATTTTTGACACACGAATACGAATTATGTAATATGTTAGATTAATTGCAATTTGTGGACGTGGCAGTGGTTCGATTACGCCCATCTACAATACCAAACTTCTTATGGTGCCAAAGTACATCTGTACAGCTTACACGGGCGGATGGACGGACGGATTTCAACTCATATCATCAGCATTCATTCATATAACCGTATATCTATCTCGATTAGTTTTTGGTGATACATACAACCGTTATTCCAACAAAACTATTATACTATATTGCAACAAGTTCTAAGAATATTGCAAAATAATAAGATTGACCAGTACTCTAGAGTATTGAATATGGTGTTTCTGTGCGAAAATTTGGTTTTCTCTGATTACAATCTGAAATTTACAAAATTTTCCATTCCTAAATTTACATATGAAATTTTACAACATTAGTTAAAAAACCAATTGCTTTTTTTGTTATGTAATGGAGTGGGGAGAAATTAAATTATGTAAGCGTATGACTCGAAACGTATTTTCTAAGGGCAATCTACTTCCATGTAATTTTTTTCCATATCTCTCTATTGTAGATGCGTTTGAAGGAAACACGAGAAAAGAGAGCTACGTCATCGAAGCTGAAAGCTTCTCGCACTCACATATCGTTGAATTTGGCTAAGGAAATACTGCAAAAGATATGTCTTACCGATATATCGAAATCAAAAAGCTGTGAGAATCTACATGTTCTATAAGTATCAGCAAATAATACCAACTGCATGGAGCGGAGTATTCATAGTAAACGGATTACTCAATTTAATTAAAATTTAGCAAAATCTGCCCTTTGGAAAGTAAATTGTGTGAACGTTCTATGGAACAGTATAAAAAATATGTTTTAGGATGTATGTATTGGGTGAAATTTATTTTCAAAAAACAGTTACTATTATGTAGAATATATTTGTACTTAGATAAGTTTTAGCCAAGTGTTGAATGAACTGTAATGCAAATCTGTTAGCTGTGCTGTCAATTCTAAATTGGAAATATATAAACTTTACAACTACTGCAAATGAATATTTATATAACGAATGCAATGAAACGAAATGAAAATTTACGAATTGTTTAAAAATTATACAAACTGTTTCGTATATCAACAATCTACCTACAACTTTTAATGACAATGTACCTATTGCCAAATTATATCACACAGTTGTGATACTGTTTTTACCAGTTGAAACAAATATGAGCAATACATAGACACAAGCATACTTGTATTGCATACGATAATATACATCAATATGTTTTAATATACTATTTATAATAAAGCATACAAAAATGCGACTGTATTCAGACACTTGATACTCGAGTATAAGAATAATAATTTCGTTCAAAAATATTTCTTTGACTATTACTTTTATATGTAAAGCTTAACTCTAAATAAAAAGCAACGATTTCTTTAAGATCCATTTTGGTAAATTATTCAGTTAGAAACGTTCAATAATAATACTTACATACAAGGTGCGTTCCAAAATAAACACGACTTTTTGAACCTAGTGCCCCCTGGTGGCGCCATCTATATGTCGACTGGTGCGAACCTGCTATCTTTATCGATTATCCAGTGAGAATTTAATGACATTTCATGGATTGGAAGTGAAGTTATTGCGTTTGTATTATCGGTGAAAAAATGAGCTTCGAACAAAGAGCCAACATTAAATTTTGTTTTAAAATTGGTAAAACTTTTACCGAAACGTTTCAATTGATGAAACAAGTTTATGGCGATGATTGCCTATCCTCTAGCAGAGTGTACGAGTGGTTTCAACGTATTTTGAATAAAATAAATGATTTTGATTTTGCCGAAAAAACCATTTGTTTTTTTTTTTTTAAGTCCTGTTTACTTTGAAAAACACCTTGTATTTTTTTACATTCATTGTATTCAAACTCTAAAATACTCAAAATAACGCAGAGAAAAGCTTAAGATCAGTATCTTAATTTTGACATTACCACATTCGATAATAAAGGTATTCGATAAATACACAAAATGGTTCAATTAGGTAGTCGATATTCACTCGCAAAGTATGTAATATTGGGCTGTTCTATAACGGCAAGTAAAGCTGCCCTATTATTGACCCATATTATATTATATTTTATCTACTCGTATATACACTATATTCTAAAAGCTCAACTGATTTTTATAATAGTATTTTATCTGAATTTGGCACAACTACTTAGAATATAATAAAATTATACTTAAACAAATAAGTTATTGCTAACTTTTTAACACAAATGGGTTTATTTCTTTCTTTCTTCATGCAGTAACCAAATTATCGTGTTCTAGGAATTTCAATTAAATTCATGAATTTATTAATTATATACTTTAAGTAGAGTATACTGTTGTGTCCAGTATCGAACAGCATCTCTTGTTGATACAAAAAAAGTAAAAAGCGGATTAAGTAAAATTGTGCAAAAGTTCTTGATACATTATATGACAATTCTTTGAAAACGGTCAAACATGTTAAATTTGATCACATATTGTAAAATAAGGTCTTCCATATTGCATTTTGTTTATTAGTAACATTTACTGACTTAATACTTTAATACTTGTCTTTTGCTTCATTCCATTTATGGAGTTGACCATCACATGTTTGTTTTAGCGGACTCCAAAGTTGATATTTTTTTTAGAAACTTCTTAATGGTGGAAATACGTTCGAATAAGTTTAATTGCTTTCGCAGCGATCGCCAATTACAGTTAAAATTGCATCTTCCTCTGTTGAATACGGAAATTTTACAAAATTATTTTTTTTAAACTGTATCAAATGATATTATTTTTTCAAATTCACAATTTACGTATATATATGTCCATGTAAGTGGATTCATAAATACGTATAGAATAAGTACTTACTATGGCGTTGACTTAAACAGTGTTAAAGACTATCTTCCAATCTTATCAAAATATACATACATGGTATACATACATATACACACTTATACAAACATTATATTTCTATACATATATGCATATTTGAGCTATTATATAAAATAAGGTACTTAGTGTACATGTAATTTATATATATTTTAAATGCATTTTCTTAAAGAGTATAGACGCTTTATGACTGTTAAATGTTGACTAATGTACAAAATAATACTAAAATTTAAATAAATGGTATAAGTTTGTGTGGAAACTTCTAAATATAATCAGTTAATTGGCATACTTTATAAAAAGGTAGGTATGTTTCGGGCTATTTTGTTTTTTGTGATAACTCAATGAATATAAGTTTAACATTTTGAATAAAAAACAAATTTTTAAAATCGCTGATGCGACTATTTTAGTTGAATAAATTTGCCTTTTATACTCTTGCACCATGTTTCTACTGAGTTTAACAATTTTGATCACCTAACGGTTGTGGGTAACTATCTGTCTGTCCGTCTGTGTAAGCGATATCTTGATTAAACTTTATACATACTTATATTCCTTGGCACACAAGGAAGGTTGCAAATGGGAGCAATTGGACCATTGGCCACAAATTACAATGCAATTAATTGAAAACCTATAAAGCGCCATAACTAAGCTTCATAAAAAGATGCAAGACTGCTGTTTGGTAATACAGACCGCATTAGAGAAGGGTATTTGTGGTTTAAAATCAGGGTTCTCATTTACTACTCCGTAGCAGCAAAATTTCTAAAATTATTGCTATGCTATCGCTACCGCTCTCACTTTGTCGGGAGCCACAGCATAGCCTTAGCATAACAATGTAAAGTATGTGCTCTACTCTGCTCCGAGTTTTGTTAGGTAAAAAACTATAGCTGGAGCGGGAGCAAAAAATTAAATTCTGCGCTATGCTCTGGCGTAGCGGTAGCAAAAAATTGGGAGCGGTAGCACAGCAGAGCTAATGAAAATTTTCATGTGCTACAGCTCCCGCATGTGTTTGTCGTTTTTTTTTGCTTTTTTGCTATTTTCTGTCATAATGTTTGAATTAATTGAATAATTCAAACAAAAAAATGTTATGCAAATCATTTTGGCACTTGTTGCGTCAAGTGACTTTATAAATCTAAAATCAAATATTTTAAGAAATATATTAATAAAGTGAATTAGATAATAATTGAATAAATTATAAAATTTTTTTTATTATGTAAAATATTTACCATTTTTATATTACCAAGAACATCATCTATTCCAAATGTATTACAATACTCAATTACTATGAATTTTCGAAATTAATTTTAACTACATATACTTTCCCCCTTTTCACATATATACATTAGGGTGTTTTTATTTTTTTGAATTATTAATTTTGTTCGGTCCCGTCACGAAATTTCCTTGGAAATACCCAAAAAAAAAATTCCCTGAAAATTTTAGCCCTACTTATTAACATTACGAACTGGACCGAGGCATGCACAAATTTTCCATAGAAAATACACTACAATCTTTGTTTTTTATCTTTAAATTCCTTCAGATCAGAGGTATTTTATGGCATCGCTTTGACTTTACACGCTGTAGCTCTTGTCAGTTATACAAAAAAATGCGAATTTCGTGGAAAAATCAGGTTTAGATACCTCGCCTTTATCTTTTGGAATACACGTGGTTAATATTCATCTACTGATTACCAGTACCAGTTTTAATCCATTGCACTGCGTATTTGCAGTTCTATTCTACCATTCCCAATATTTAGTAATTTTATCATTTTTTAGGAAGAATCAGTTTGAAATACTTCAATGTATATTGCAAAGAATCGAAAAAATTTCTGTATATCTAAAATTATAATAAACCTTTTTATCAACACTCCAATTATTCCGCTATATCTTTATGTTAGATATCCCGTTTGGTTTGTTATGAATGCATTTGCGTCCTTGACCAATAATCTGGCAAAGTATCCTCAGTGCCTTGACGATTAAAATTTCAATGTCATTTTTTGTTGTGATATTAAATATATCGGACAGGTTCGTCTTAAAAGAAAACTACCTGGTTAAGGAGCAAAATCAGTATAACCCATGTACTAAGCATGTTTGGATATGAAAATTTTTACTTATTTCTTTCTATTTTTGACATATGAGTTTGTACATATGAGTTGTATTGAATTTTAGCATAAAGAGATAAAATGTATCCTATGTCCTTACCCTGCTTCTAAGCTACCTCCCCACCAATTTTAAGCCAAATCGGTTCAGCCGTTCTTGAGTTATAAACGACTTTCTTTTATATACCAACTTGTACCAGAAAATAGCAGAAAAGAAAGAAAAACAACAAACACATTCGGGAGCTGTAGCACGTGAAAATTTTCATTTGCTCTGCTGTGCTACCGCTCCTAATTTTTTGCTACCGCTACGCCAGAGCATAGCGCAGAATTTAATTTTTTGCTCCCGCTCCAGCTATAGTTTTTTACCTAACAAAACTCGGAGCAGAGTAGAGCACATACTTTACATTGTTATGCTAAGGCTATGCTGTGGCTCCCGACAAAGTGAGAGCGGTAGCAAGAGTAAAATGAAATGCTACGAGAGTAGCGTAGTTTTTCAAACGCTGTTTAAAATATTTTGGAAAACCATCACAAACCACTTTAGCTAAATCAATAACATACTGAGCACAAATTTTTACAGCAGTGTAAAATGAATGAAATCGGATTATGACGGGTTATTCTCCATATAACGATTAAATAAAAAACAACTAAAAGTGCGACAAAGCAATATATAAAATCGTTAGATTTTTTAGTTAATTAAGTTTTGCACCCGAGATAGTAAAAAAAGTTTTAAAGAGCTGTTATCAAAATTGGATATTGTCCATATTTAGGTATCGGGATCTTTTCGACCAATTTCAGCCAAATTTGATACATATGACATTCCCATGTCAAAGTATGAAAACAATAATCGGACTATATCTTCCATAAAACACAATTTTAAATTCCATCTGCTTTTTTCACTATCCAGAATAAAAATCAGGAATCCCGATATAGGAAAACTTTGCTTGAATAGTGCCCTTAAGTTGTACCACCTGATGACCAAAAATGGTTGAATTCGGACTATAACTATTTAAGCCAATATTTCCCGCAGCACCCATTCACGTAATATAAAGACTTTCGAATTTCCGGCTGATTTTATACTGCATACATTGGCGAATATGTGAGCTGTCTTAATAAAATTAACCCTCATCGAGACCCTCGGGTCTGGCCAGGCATATTTTGTTTTTAAATGTTATTTAAATATATGTATTTAGAGTGTAGCAAACGACTTGCGCTTCCAAGTAGCTTCCTAGAATTTTATTATCTATAGAATTCAGAAAAAAATTCAAGGATATCGTATCGAAAAGGACTAAAAAAGGATATTATAATATTACACCTTAGTGCACCAATGGTGCTTGGCTAGACCCCAATTATTTTGTATGAAAATATATGAACTTTGGTATGTTTCTATCACTTCGCACGGTTGATTTATCTGTTTTCATGTTCGTTACATGTCCAAATTGGTTTGCATGTTTATCTAGGTCAAATACTTTAGCCACTAGAGCGTTTTAAAGGTTAAGAAAAATGTAATTTTTTTGTAAAGATTATACATAGGTCATTGTATAGACAATATCTTTAATTTTAATAAACTTTTTAAATTTTTGTTTTCAGCTACTTATTCGGCCGGTATCTTGTCAGCAGTTGAGCTACTTTTTTTTGGCACCTCGGAAGACAGCCCACCACTCTATTATTTCTCAACATTATCTTAGAATATAGCTGAAAATATACCTTATTATATTCAAAGAAGTTCGAAATATTTAATCAGGTACTTTCTCTTAAAACAATTCACGAAAATCGCCTAATTTTTCATGCGTCACACTGGTATAGCCCCTTAAATTATACTACAAGTTACAGCTTATACGGGACGGACGGATAGACAGATTCTGGGGTCGAATCGTTACGGATCAACAAACATACGAAAGAAAATTACGTGATACGTCAATCGTATGCGGTGATTGGCATTATGACATACGATAGCAAACGGATCGTAATGTATTTTACATTCACAATAGTTTTTAAATTCCACATTGCTTTGGATCGTATTTTAGGTCACAATAGATGTGGAACTGTCAAAACTGTTGCGAAATTTTCAATAAACTAACAAAAGCTAGTTAAATATCAAAATGGATCCAACTTTGTTTTATTATTTGAGCTTTAGTGAAAGCGATGGAGATAAAAAATAGTGCGGAAATAGCTAAGAGATCGTAGCAATAGCGTAGGTATAAAAAAAAAATTATGAATCCTCAATAACAAAATTTTCTTTGTAGATGAATCGTTGAACAAAGCATTGGAATCTTAAAAAGACGGTGGAGAATTTTAGGATATAGCAAGGGAGGAAGGTATCCCTCCACAAAAGTGGAAGATTTGTAAATGTTTGTGAGGCACTACATAACATCTGCATAAAATATACAATAAGTTACGACCCTTAAAAAAGCGATTCTTAACACACACAAAAAATGGGCATGGGTAGCGCTCCGCCTCACCGCAATCGACCAACCGATAAGAAACCATATAATGAATTCTTTAATAAATTTAATTCAAAAATGTATACGTCCTTAACTTTGTAAATAATTTTATTTTTAATGTCAACTAAAATACAAAAATTTTGTTCGTATAAATAATTTTTTAAATTTTATTTTTAATGAGATATTCCATTCATTATATTCTTATTTATGTTATTTATTACTAAAAATTATACAAAACATAAAATTTAAAAAAATTTGCTCACATTTCCATAAATTTGTCTATTACGATTGGTAATTTGCGTTCGAATGACGATTCGAACGAACGGATACGTTTATATACTCGTTCACGTTTGTCATCATGCCAGATTACGATAGAAGCGTTACGATCACGCATGTCATAATACGAAATAGAGGCTTTTACGTGACGAATGATACGTTCACGGATGTAACGATTCGACCCCTGTATTTCCACTCGTTTCATCATCCTAATCAATTATATACAAACAACTCGATTATTTTTAGGTGATACAAGCCATGGTTAGGTGAGAAAAACTAGTTTGACCAGTAGCAACATATTGCAAGAGTATTTAATGTTGGATTGTAAAGTTATATAATGTTATACAGGGTGGCTCACCAACCGTGCTACAAAAACAATCCTTAATTACTTTTTGTAATCAGTGTATTACATTTATTTTTCATTGTATAGCAAATTTTTTTTTATTTTATATTACTAAAGTCGGGATTTCCTCAATTATCGATTGAATGGACTGATTGAATTCAATCAGATTTCTGGTTTTGAATGTCTTTAGCTTGACATAACGCCATAAAAAAGTCTGGTGCAGTCACGCCATGTGACCTTGAGGGCGAGGGGAAAATGGAGTATCTTGATATTATTTTGTTTTAAAATTTTCGTTGGAGCTCCGGAATACGTCTTCGACGTAGTTCTGGGTAAAAAATCTCATTCAACATCTTCCGTTACCATTTTCTTGAAAAAGTATGTACATCTTGATAAAACTAGACACCACATAGTGACTCGTTCTGGGTGAAGTTCTGTCTCAAGGATTATTTCCGGATTCGAATCCCTGCATATATGGAAATTTTGCTCGTTTAGATTTTCTTTTAGATCAAAACGAAGTAAGTCGATTAATCACACGGAAAAAAGTTATTACGTTTTGATTTTGTGGCGCGATTCGTGCGCCACCCTTTATTATAAATTCTAAATCGATCCGGCATAGATTAATAAACAATAACAAAAATAATTTTAAGACTGTTTGAAGCTGAAAAAGGCACATATTGTTTTTTTGGTGTCTTAAATGCTATAAGAAATAAAATAACAGGGAAGGCCAATGTAGCGCTAGAGTCTTATAACAATCCGCTCAATTTGAAAGCAATTTATCTTATCCAATTAGGGAAATTTAGCGTCAGTTGACACCACGAACCACAAAAAACATATACATAGATATGATGCCGCTTGCGACTATCGAATGCCCCATAGGTTCGATATCTCTGCGGGCATATATGTCTCATATTGTACAATTGGTACTATTGAGTATAAAAACACTCGACGCATGGTGACGTTTCATTTAAATCCGTTTATCTCGCCAAAAACGCCTCAACTTGACTGTCCAATAGAATCACGCTATGCCCAGCTGAGCGGAATCATCTATATAGTAACTATAAGTTGCCCAAGTTACCCATTTCATTTTCGTCAATTTCTGTGAAGTTATACCTTATTCTGGAAAATAAAGTGCCCAATTTTGAATATCTAAAATGGTAAGTATCGATGTTGTTTCGATTTTATTGTTCATTTTTGTGCGTGGTGAAATTTCACTGACATTCAAACGAGTGTTTACATAAAAATTGAGGTTAGGTTTGTTGATTCAACAATAGTAGTAGCCAATTTTGCATATAGAACCCGTGTTTTAACTTGCCCTCGTCCTCGGAACCCGGCGATTCCCGACGATAACAGCTGGTCCGGAAACGCCTGGAAATCAGGCACGGAAATTTTCCCAGCTCTATCGGGAAATGTTCCCGATTTTTATTCACATTTTGTAAAAAAAAAAATATTTGGCCGAATATGCTGTCACGACTCCGTGTTTCTCGCACAAACTTAACAACAGTACTTCAAAGTCAGTGAAAGTACGATTAATCGAAAACGTTGCCAGTGCCATACGAGAAGTCGACAAATTCTTCAAGGACTCATTTCCAAAACGTGTGACTGTATTAGCAAAGATATGTAAGGTATTGATCAAAATAAAACACCGTTTATTAACCGAGAATATTTATATTTAACTGAGAATATTAGAATGTTTAATTTAGTATATAATTCAAGAATATTAAACGTAAAGCTCCAAAAACCAAAGTTGCGCGTCTTACTTCCTCGCGTTCGCTCTCGATACTCTCTCGCAAGCATCCCTCGTCTTGCCACCTGTTGCTCATTTCGTAGGCTTGCCATCTATCGTTGACAGATACTTGGTGAAAAAATTGTCCAGTTGTGTGAAACAAGATGGGTAGAGGGGCACGATGCCGTCCTTCAATTTGTTGCGAAGTTACAGTTGATCATCGAAGCTCTGTCAAAAATCAGTGAGTGGAAGAACAGAGAAACAACAGGCAAAGCAACAATTCTCATATCGGCTTTGTGCAAGTTTGAATTTATCGTCGGGCTCTTCTGTCTCAGCGACGTTCTATCGCTCATCTCATTCGCTCAGCGTAGTTTTTCAAAAGGAAGCAATGGATTCGGCGAAGGCATCAAAAATGATTGGGACGTTGCTTGCCACGTTGGAAAAAAGAGGAAAAAGTTGATGAAATATTCCGATTGATTTATTTAGAAGGCAAGAAAATGGCGGAAAAACTCGATGTTGACGAAGCGAAATCGAGAACATGTGGTCGACAAACGAAACGCGAAAATTACGACGTGAAAACTTGCGAAGATTACTAGAGGGTCTCTGTCTACATCAGTGACGAACGCAGGAAAAAAATTTGAGAGGGTTTTTTTTGAGGAAAACGAGCGTTCACTTGAAGCGACAGATATAGGGATTGTTGTTCCAATCTTTAAAAAACGATGCACTAAAAAAGTTTTGGATCTCTTTTTTGATTTAACCAGTTCCTGAAAATATATGCAAAATTTTAGTTAGAAAATATATTCTGAAGAAAAGATTTTTAACCTTTTCCACGTTCTAAATTCACAAATGAAAAACAAATAATGAGTAAAGTTGTGTATCTAATTCAGACCAGTGTTTTCTGCTTGTTTTTATTAAAAATATAGACATTTTAGTTAAGACACTCAAGTATTTTTTTGCAAATAGCATAATTTTTTTTAATTTAAATTTATTTCACAACAGTTTGCTCATGGAACGAAAACTGAAAGTCATAATAAATGAGTTTTTATTTTTCCTGTATTATGATTAACAATAAACTCTAAAAAAATAATAGAAACCTTATTGGTGACTTTTCAGTTCAGAACTAATTTTCAAAAGAAGTCCATTTTCGACTCACAATTCCCCTTAAATCTAAAAAAATCCAGTTCAGCAGCCACAGAGTTATAAGGCAAGCTCATTACTTTGAAGCAAATTAAAAAAATGTCTCTGTCCAGTTTATATTTTTCTGGGTTTTTTAATTGGCCTATATTCCAACAACTTTTTAATACTATCCAGATACAATAGGTTTGTTTTTAGTTTAACATTTTTATAGTTTCAAAAAATTAAATTCTATCAGCAGAAAAGTATCAAATAGACCGTTTGTGAACAAAAAAGTATCAAATCACAAAATTTAGAAAAAAAAGTATCAAAAAAGATACAATTGTATCAAAACGGCAACGCTGTTAGTGACTAATGTATTCATTTATTTTACATATTCATACATCGTCGGTAGAAAGATTGCTTTGAAAACAACAAATTACAATTTTTCAGATGACTATGTAGAATTAAATTCTATTATTTAAAAATTCAATTACTTTTTTGAGGTTTTAAAACCCCAAACAAAAAATTGAAGGCAGCGAAATTCCAACTTCTGCACTGGAAACATTAAGAAAATGTGATGTCGACATATTCCCAACAATCCACACCTATCTCCGAGTATTCTGTACACTTCCCGTAACAAACGCGAGCTCTGAACGTTCTTTCTCTTATCTTCGCCGCATCAAAACATGGCTTAGGACGACCATGGTTCAAGAAAGACTAGTTGGATTAGCGTTGCTTCATATGCATCATGACATCGAAATCACCGTTTATTTTTACTGTATTTCTCTCGCAATAATAAGTTTGAAACCCAAATCGAAGGATAAATTCAATTTCCCCCCCAAGAATCGTCTCTGGATCCGCCACTGTTGTATTAGTTAGCGAAAAAGTGAAACTATGACTTTTATACATATATTATATACATATGAAAAATGTGAAGTATGAACAGGTGGCGTCGTTAAATTTCTTGAGTTACGTTTGATTATTTTCATTAATTAGTTGAAGAGGGTATATAAGATTTGCCACGAAGTGTGTAACAGCCAGATGGAAACGTCGGAAACTGTCTGTCTACATATGTACACGCGAAGTTCCTCTGTTTTTGAGGTATCGAAATGAAATTTTACATACGCCTTTTTCTCGCCAAAATTATGTTCTTTTTTTTTGAACTGTCGACATCGGACCGCCTAGGAAAATAAAATTTGACAATATATTTTCACTTGGCATGGATTGTTCTCCAAGCCAACGCTAAATTCTCCTAACATATTATTCAGATCGATCATATACATACATATACATATATGTAGCTGCTATACAAACTGATCGATTAAAGTGAAGTTAAACATCTATGTACATAAAAGATCTTTTTTCGTGATTAGAAAGAATTAGCAAAACCTTTTTCGTTGGTTGCGAACCGTTGACTGGTTACGGTTCCAGATTTAGTTTATATGTTAATATACATACATATTTACAATAGTTGCTAGGAGAAATGCAGCTGTGATGTGAAAGGTGTTAAGGCGTCATTCCAGCAGAATACACATACTGATGGGAGTTATTTTTATGCTCTAAGAAATGTTGCTACAGAGTATAACAGTTTTGTTCACCTGACGGTTGTTTGTATCATATAAAACTAATCCAGAGAGATATCGAGTTATATATACATACATACATATACAAATGAACAGAATGGCGAGACGAGTTGAAATCTGAGTGACTGTCTGTCTGTCCGTCTGTACGTTTAAGCTCCACAATAAGACACAAGGTTATGTATCCGACATAAATTCTATCGAAGATATATTTAATATATATGTAGTATGTGTTGAGAAGATGTGCAAAACGTCTACCAGAGGATCGAAATTCGTTGCATTAGATAAAGCCACCTGGGTATTTTAATATTTAATCAATTATGTATGTATATAGTATATAACAACCGTTAGGTGTACAAAACTAATATAACTTTTGTTGTAACATGTTGCGAGAGTATAAACCTTAAAATTACACTAGTGGATGCTCATGTCTGCGTCTTATTCAGTATCTAACGTTTTCATTGAGCAAACATTCATTATTTGTATATCTTTTACACATACGTAGATATTTATATAGTGGAAAATTTATTGTAAACTTAATTAGTGTGAATAACATTTTTAAACATCGTTTGAGTAAATTTGTCGAAGTCTATATAACTAATCGTTCGCTTGCAGTAACGATCTATTATCTACCGATTTTCGCCGATTACAAGTTTTCCTTTAAGTATAGTTCTTATAGTCTCCTCTTTTTGAGATAGTTTCTTTTGCATTTTTTCGATCTCTTGCAGATGACGAGCATGAAGGCCACGCACTTGTGACTCTTTATGCTTTACAATGGTTTCAAGACGTTTTAGAGCGTCCCAAGTACTTTGTATATTTACTTGTCCTTCCTCCATTTTCTGGGTCCATTGCAATGCAATTCGCAACCGTGCCTTCAACCGATCTCTAGAGCGCTTGATTTTTGCGGTAGTTCGCTGAAAAGAAATGACACTGTTTTGAAACTCTTCTATTGCAGTGCGCTGCTCTTCCAGTCTCTTCTCCAAAGTCTCATTTTTCATTCTCATTTCAGAAATTTTCCTATTATCTTCCTCATGTCGCGATTGAAGTTCTTCAACAGATTTCACGAGCATGTGTTTCTCGTCCTTGTACTGCTCTTTCAACTGTTCTAAAAGTGCTTTACACTCTTGTAAATCGTGCTCTATGCCATCAGTGGCATGCGGCTTGAAACTTTTGAGCGACAATAGCTCATTCTTGCAGCGTGTGTAAGCAGCTTGTAAATGTTCCAGGTCCAAAACCAGAGACTGCATTTTGTGCTCATAACAATGCATTACTTCCATTAACTTTTCTTTGGCCAAGTCCGATTTTCTTGTTTGAGCTTCAACTTTTGCGCGGCAAACATCGATTTGTGCCTGCAATCGGGTACGTTCTTCCCGCCAAGAACTAACGTCTCGACGAAAGCTTTCGTTTTGTAGCAATAGACTATTATTTTCTTCTAGTGCCTTTTTCAGTTCCCCTGTGAAATGTTCAAATTCCTGATTATATTGTTGTATTAAGTGTTCTTTATCCCGAATCATTTCATCATACGAATGTAGCAACGGCGCAAGTGAATGTGTTCGTACATCACTCTCTTCCCACGTTGATTTAGAAGACGAATGTGGAACAACATCATCAGAACTTGTGTTATTTGTATTGTTTGTAAAATCTTTAGAAAGGCGCAAACGATCCTGATAATTTTCAATTTGTACATTAAGGCGATACACAAGAGTCTTCATCATCGATACATCAGACGCTAATGTCTGATTTTCAGTCAAACATTTATCTCGTTGTTGCATTAGTTCCTGACAATGACTACAATTTGCAACATCGAACTGCAAGCTCTCTACACGATCCTCCAGGGTATGTATGTGCGAACGAAGCTCTTTGTTTTGTACGTCAAATTGTTCATTAAATTTGTGTAAGGTGGCTAAACGTTGCAACAATTTTTCCATTTGTTTGTCTTTGGATTGCAACTGTAAGGAAAATAGAAAACTCATTCCACTTTATTTGAAAATATTGAACTGTTGTGTTATTAGATATTACCACTTCATTGAAGTAACTGTTAATGCGGATGCTTTGTTTAATATTGGGTTTATGTTCCTCAGAACGATTTTCAGCAGATCGAGAACGGCGGTTAAAGTTGCCCGAAATGGTATGCACCTGTTTTTCCGAGTAACGTTTTTTGTGAACTTTGTGATTTGAATCATGACAGTTTTTTACTTCTTGCATTTGCTGACTGTCAGAGAGATCCAGATCCGTAACGATTAAATGTTTGCGTTGAATTTCGTTTTGTAGCGAAGTCATATTTATTAAGAAATTTATCTAGTACATTAAATTGTCTTCACTGACTGGCATTTCATTTCTACTGTAATAATTGCAAGAACAAAGTAGTATACAAAACAATCATTATACATCTCCATGGTGAGTACTGGAAATATATGTATTCATACTTACATATGTATGTATAAGTTTATGTATGTAAGTATGTATGTAGCATTTTTGGGGGTAGATGCATGTCATTTATTAACAAATGTCATTTTTATATTGAGACAAAATATATGTAGGTCTTTAATAATAACTTCAAAGCCGTTTTGCGTTTAATTAAACTTTTATTTTGTTCCTTGCTTCGTTAAATAAAACAAAAAATTTTAAATTATATCGCATTTTTTTGTTTATGTTTACGAACTTTAGTTAAACTATAAAAATATTTTATTGTAAAAATAACCAAAAGTTTGTTCAAGTTATATTATTTTATTTTACGTTAAGGATACGTAAATGGCAGTAGAGACAGAAAAGGCTCATACTGTCATATCTTATAATTGAAGTAGAAAATTAGTGACTCGCTTCGTTTCGCTTTGGGTTAAAGGCTATTCGTATATATGTATGTGTGTATTATTGCATAAAATATATCATATTTTCAGCTAGTTGGGTTGAAAATTTAAATTCAGTTTTATAAATTTTCCGATCTTCTCCAATACACCAGAATACACAGATTGCATGAGTTGTTTGTAAGCTTCTTCGCCCATTTGCATTCGCAATGTATTTAATTGCCATTCCAAATATTCTGTGAGTACAATTTTATGTACTGGATCTTTAAGAGATAGCTGTCTACAGCGATCATAGTGATAAGTCTTATAGTCAAAATCGTCCATTATACAATAATTGCTTGTATCCAAGTCATGTTCATCGAGAAAAACTAAAGAGTCGCAGAATTTGATTTCCTTCTCGCCAGCTGGACAGGGCGGTGTATTTACAACGTTATCAGAACTGTTGATATCGTCAACTTCATTATCTTCTTCGCGCATCACATCCATAAGTGTGTCTCCAATATTTTGCATAATTGCTGGAAACCGTTCTATTAATATTGAATTATTAGTAAAGATCGATGCGAAAGACATCGCAAAAAGCTTTCGTTTTTCTACTTCCGTTACCAACGGCATCTTACGTATCCACACGTCAAGTATAGTCTCTAAAGCATTAGGCAACTGTAATTCCTGCAAAACTGCAGTGAAAACAGATTGACTAATAAGCAATACCCTCGCAACCATCATCAAATACATTGACATCAGAATAGGAAATTCTTTGTCCAGGTACACTTGCTTAAAAATATAAGGCAAGGCGGGTCGTACCAATTCCAATCCATAATTTGCATCTGACTTTAAACAAGTTTCGAACACTTTAAGCATCAATGTAATGCCTTCTGGCCGCAAATCATCGAACATTCGCGCACAAAACTGGACGAATTCCTTTCCATAGCGTTCAAGAAATGAATGTGCATCCAAGAGTATGTATGCTTGAATGAGGATCAAAACTATTCGCAAATTTTCCGAGGACATTTCAATGATAGGCAGAAGGTTTTTGCATAAATCTAGCAATTCTGTAGACATAACTGTCGAATTCTCTACAACGGCAACCCAAAGCGCCAAACCTTCCTCCATGAGGTATATGTATGACAGCTCCTAAAAAAAAAAAAATAAAAAAAAGGGAATTACAATTAACACAACAAGAATATTAATCATTAAAAATATATCCACTTTTAACAAAAAACGTCTCAACCAAAGAAATTAATTAACTTAATTAAATAGCAAGTCTCAAGTAAAAATTGGAGCGCCATAAAAAAATCTCTAAATTTAATATATTCGTGAAAGAACTCGATATTTAATGGGAATACTGTGATAATTAAACAAATCACTTATGTGTTAGGACATAAAAACATTATATCACTATGGATGTTCTAAATTAAAAAAAAAGTTTATTCCGAATATGGAAATATCGATGGAATTTGTACATTTAAACTCTATTTTTGCCATATATTTGAGCTTGCCTGCTATAATGTAGCTAATTATAATATTATTTAAATACATCTTTTTGGTCTTAACAAAAACTGAGGCATATTTTAATTTAGAAATCTTCGATTTTATACGCAAAGACCAATCTGTTATTCTAAAGTCATAGGCTGAAGTTAAAACAATTTTAAACTGATGTCTTTTAGATTGACATCTTCTGATTGCCACAGCGCTAATATTATTATGCAACTTTTGAAATCTTAAATTCCAATTATATTTTGATATTTTATTCGTCTGTCTATCCTTTTATATATTTATATATTTTATATCTCTACATTATGCTCAAATCGCATTTTTTCTTAAATTACTCATACAAAAATATCAATGTTTAGCATTAATCTTGATATACAGAATACAACTGAAGTTAATTGAATTTGATAATTTTAAGTATTACCTGAAGATCAGTGCTGAGCTGTATAACGTTGTAGAGAAATGGCTTCATAGATTCCGGTATATCACGCAATGCTTTTGCTAGTTGCTGTAATGTGCATATGATAGCACATCTTAACATATTGAAGTCCTCGCTTTCCTTCCACAAAAGTGGCAAATACGATATTAGATTGTCAGCCTGGAGTTCAATGTTATCACTCATTTTTTCTACAATACACGACATTATTGTCAACACATTCATTTTCGTGTCACATTCTCTAGCTTCTCCCAGGAGTACGAAAAGTGCATTAAAACAAGGTTCTAAATAAGGTAGGAAATGCTCGGGTGCAAATTCAAAGTCTCCAATTAAGGTAGAAAGTGTACGGGAAGCTGCAAGTCGTATAGACATATCTTCAGTTGGACGAAGTAAATGCAGGCATGCTTCGTAAGCCAAAGGACGTAAGTTTCGTGAAAATTTAACGGCCGCCCATTCCGCTACTAACCATATAATTCTTCTGCGAAGAATTCGAAAATTATCGCTTTCAATCCGCAACTCCCCCAATAGTTGATTACTAAACCAAGAGTCAAAGTCAATGTCATTGAAAAAGTGAAATGAAGCTAATCCTGCAGCATTATATATGGCATCTTTCTGAAGCATATCTTTAAGATCAGATGCGGGGGTTAATTCGATTTGCTGAGCTTTTCGTATATACTTTACAACCTCAGACGTCATTTGAGACTGGTATTGACTGAAACATGTTAGAAAAAATGATTCAATGCATGGACGAAGAGCATACTTCCAGCTCTCCCCGCCATCATCTTGAGCGAAGCCCTCGGGATCTTCCATCCATTGATCTAGCTCGTTTTGCGTTAACAAGAAATAATGAGTTATAACTTTATCGGAAATATAACATAAACGCTCGTTTGTGAAAAAATCTGATAATGCTATATGTATAGCTGCGTCCTGTTCAGCTGCTAGATGTTCACCAGCAGTTACTGAATTTGCATAAGCACTACACATCATTATCCCTTTCATAAGATTGATGCAATGAATTGCAAAGTTGCTGAAGTTTATGACATTGTCAGTAAATATTAGACGCGCACCTTCATGGAAGACATGTTCAAAACTAAACTCTAGGGCAACAGGAACAAAACGCCCAAATGAACTGGAGTGCATATCTTGAAATTCAGTTAACGTCTTCATTTGTTTCAATATAAACTTTTCAATTAATCTTATTAATTGTTCTTCAGCTCCAAGATGTTGTAATTCATAGCGGCACTCTAAGCATTGCTTAAGTCGTGTAAATAGCTGTTCTAGAAAGTGCATGCAACATTCTACCTTAAAGGGCTTCGGAAAACCATATATTGTAAGTTTTCGTAAAATTCGCATCGATAAAAGTGCACGTTCTAAAGTTGATATTGCATTTATAGATGCCGTTTTGAGTTGATGAAAGAAAAGTGTAGTAAAAGCATCCCATAATTCTTGCATGTATACGAATAAATTCCCCGCTAGTTCTTCAAAAACTCGTTTCTCTGCCATCATGCGTCGAGATGCCAGTGCTTTTATCACATGATGAAGAACAAGTAAGACTCGCTGTTGTTCTCCAGCATCACCATCACTTTGTGCACACATTTGTAACTGTTTAACTAGCTGAGGTATTAACTCTGGCCAGTCACGAGGACAATCAATGCGGGCTATGCGTGCAATAAGCACGGCAATTTGTAAAGCCACTTGTGGTACTGGTTCCGTACTAAAGTTTTTCAATAATACCTGACGAATTTGTTGTTTTTCTTCATTAGGCAGTTCATTTCGAGCATTTCGCCTCCAATACTTATTTATGCCGTTCTTTAAATAAACTGCTGCCATCCATCGCACATTCAAGTCAATATGAAATTGATGTTGCTCGATATCATTGCCACCATGCATGGCAAAACGTGCCAGGGTAGAAAAAAATCCTGGCTGCGTTTCCCATTCTGCCAACTGAGCTTCAGCCTTAAGAACCACCTCATGATTAGGGTCGGTGGCGGCACGTAATGTTTCGCACACCATCAACTCGGGAGAAGCCAGCTCTATGTTCATCCCCTGTGAATTGAATTTTTAATATGTAAAGCTTAAGTAGACAACCGAATGATTCTTTGAATTTGTAAAAAATACTACAATACATACAAAAATACTTCATTAACGCTTTTAAAACCCTTCCTTATAGTTGTTCCGGGCTGCTCACGAAATCGATTTAACTTTGCACAATTGTATTTGTTTTAATTCCTATATCGATGTTGATGGATTTTGACACCAAAAGTTATATGCAAAAAGCTAAAATTTACATACATACATATGTTGGTGACTATTTGACACCAGCTGCCAATTCAATTGTTGGGTACGTTCAATTCAAAAAGTTATTTGCTGTGTTTCATGACAAATATTTAGTATTTTAGAAATAATTTTACAATCAACGTAGATATTTCTTTTGTTAACAAGTCTTGTATTGCATAATCTCAGCGAAAGTTGCAGGTGTATACTTTGATATAGAGTTAATATACATACATACATATATTCTATATACAAATTTATTTCTTTTCGGAAAATTTTCAAATGTAAACAAAATTCAGATACTTCGCGCTCATAAAGCATTTCGGATCAAATGGTAGCCCTAGAATAGCAATAAAGAGCTGAACACATGGAGCGCGACAGACTGCAAGCGACATCTGTCAATTACTAAAATACACACGTTCTAAAGGACACAGTTATTTAGACAGCTGCACGACTACACGATTGCAGGCCGACTGTTGTGGCTCTCGCTAACTTCAAAATATTCTTAGAGCCTTATCACACGAGGCAACTTTTGTTGCGGCAACTCTTGGTTTATAGGCGAGGGGGCGACGAGGAGAGGGGAATCGCGCCGAGTTTCCAGTGTTCAGCAACTCGCTTTGTGTTCTTATTCGTAGCAGTTCGCTGCGACGTTTTTCGGCATTCGTATTCTTTCTTTCGTAGTACATAGTTGCATTTGCGTATATTTTTTTGAAATTAATATTTTGAATATACTTAAAAAATTTAATTTCATTTTTTGGTAAGTAATTTGCAAATATATATACAAATATACATAATGTAATATAAATATTTTAGAAAATGGAGTATGACGAAAAAATCGAATTAATTAAAGATATTGTGAAATGTATGGAGGAAGCCATACAAATTGATTCAGACGATAGTAAAAAGAGTGATATATCTTTGTTTTAATAAATAAAATGTATTTCTTAATTGACAGAGCTGATTAATATATGTGATAGAGTGGCCCAAATACCTAAAAGGAAAAAGAAACGACAATGGGTTAAAGTAAAGTGAAAGAGAATGAGAAAAAAACTCGAGCAGAGTTGCGCAACACAAGTTGCTCGTGTGAAGGTAATGGGCGACAGCAAAAGAGAATCGCCCGAGAATTAGCAACTAAAGTTGTCTCATGTAATCGCAAACTTATATTTGCCAACGACAGTAGAGTTGACAGTGGAGAGGAGTGATGCCACTAAGTTTGCGATTACATGAGGCAACTTTAGTTACTAATTCTCGGGCGATTCTCTTTTGCTGTCGCCCATTACCTTCACACGAGCAACTTGTGTTGCGCAACTCTGTTCGCGTTTTTTTCTCATTCTCTTTCACTTTACTTTAACCCATTGTCGTTTCTTTTTCCTTTTAGGTATTTGGGCCACTCTATCACATATATTAATCAGCTCTGTCAATTAAGAAATACATTTTATTTATTAAAACAAACATATATCACCCTTTTTACTATCGTCTAAATCAATTTGTATGGCTTCCTCCATACATTTCACAATATCTTTAATTAATTCGATTTTTTCGTCATACTCCATTTTCTAAAATATTTATATTATATTATGTATATTTGTATACATATTTGCAAATTACTTACCAAAAGATGAAATTAAATTTTTTATATATATTCAAAATATTAATTTCAAAAAAATATACGCAAATGCAACTATGTACTACGAAAGAAAAGAACACGAATGCCGAAAAACGTCGCAGCGAACTGCTACGAATAAGAACACAAAGCGAGTTGCTGAACACTGGAAACTCGGCGCGATTCCCCTCTCCTCGTCGCCCCCTCGCCTATAAACCAAGAGTTGCCGCAACAAAAGTTGCCTCGTGTGATAAGGCTCTAATATGTAAAATGTAAAACTATTCAAAGCTCTAACAAACCTGACGTTATTTTACAAATAAAAGCATAAAATAGTTCTGTTATATCATTTGTAATAACAATTTATAATTTGAAACGAATAAATATTTACTTATTTTTTGCATAAAAAATTTTACTTTGAACAATATATTAAAATTTCATTGAAGTGAAAGGTGTACATGCAAAATGGACAGCCGTGTTGTCTTGTGTACATGCCGGCCATTGTTATGTCGCTGTCTTCTTACAAATGTTCATGTAGAAGAATTCACGACGCCATTTACAGTTCACTGTCGTGCTGCCATGTCGTATCGCGCTCTATGTGTTCAGCACTTAAGTGAGCAGACAACACGTAGCTGTTTTATTGATAAGAAGTGCTTCTGCTACGAATAAAGTTTTGCAATGTTGAAAGCTGTGATCCTTGTTGGAGGCCCACAAAAAGGTGAGTCATTTGTTTCAAATTCTCGAAAAGTAATCGATTTATTTTATTTTAGGTACTCGCTTCCGTCCACTTTCTTTGGACACACCGAAGCCTTTGTTTCCAGTAGCCGGTCGACCGATTATACAGCATCATATTGAAGCATGCCTACGTTTACCGGAATTGAAAGAAATTCTTATAATTGGGTATTATCCCCAAGTTCAAATGGAAAATTTTGTCAGTGATATGCAAAATTTATATAATATTAACATTAGGTAGTAACGAAAACATTTTGAAATATTTGTATTTGTATTCAATAATTGCGTATTTTCCAGATATTTACAGGAATTTACCTCGTTAGGCACTGCAGGCGGCATGTACCACTTTCGCGATCAAATTCGATCCGGAAATCCTTGTGCATTTTTCATTTTAAATGGTGATGTGTGCGCTGATTTTCCTCTGCAAGATTTATATTCATTCCATAAGCAGCATGCTGATACGGCTCTCGTGACCATTATGAGCACTGAGGCGACGCGACAGCAATCGCTGCATTATGGATGCCTAGTATTTGATCGTAACAGCGGTGTAGTGTCGCATTATGTTGAAAAGCCAAGCTCATATGTTTCTACTTTTATTAATTGTGGTGTGTACGTATGTTCCACGGATATATTTGCTCATTTAGCCGAAGTATTTTATTCAAAAAGTCAAGAGTACACAAATTATAGTTTAATTAACGGCGCCAATGGCAAAGATCAAGGGCATATACAATGGGAACAGGAAGTTTTAACACCACTTGCTGGTACCAATAAACTCTACGCAATCCCAGTACCGAATTGGTGGTCCCAACTAAAAACGGCTGGTTCAGCCATTTACGCTAATCGCCATTTTTTGGGTATTTTTTGCACTAAAAATAAATGGTTGAGAGCTTAGTAATTTCCAATAACACTTATTGTAGAACTTTACAAAAATACTCATCCAGAAAGACTGGCTAACGCTGGAACGAAGCTAAGTGAACAGGACTCTAATTTGATGTGTACCGTTTTCCCCGATGTTTATATTCATCCAAGTGCCACAGTCCATTTCAGTGCGACGGTTAGTCCAAACGTATTTGTCTAATATTAATAATAAATTTGCGTTAAATTAGCTGGGACCAAATGTTTCTATTGGACCAGGAGTTACCGTTGGGCCAGGCGTTCGAATTCGAGAATCTATTATACTTGAAAATGCAGTCATAAAAGATCATACTCTGGTATTGCACTCAATTGGTATGTTAAACAGTTATTATCAAATTAATATCAATTAATCATATATATTGATTTTTAAGTGGGGAGGGGATCCATAATTGGGCAGTGGTCAAGAGTAGAAGGTACTCCGTCTGATCCCGATCCGAATAAGCCATTTGCCAAAATGGAAAATCCACCGCTATTCAACAAAGAGGGTAAACTTAATCCTTCAATTACCATATTGGGTAAGAATCATTATTTTCTTCCAAATTTTTCCTAAAATATCGTGCATTTATATAAATAAGCTATTGAGATTTTTCTCATCTTTAATATTGCTAATATACATATGTATGTATATAGATAATTTTTAATAATTTTCTCTTTTCAGGATGTTTTGTACAAGTGCCGTCTGAGAAAATTTTATTGAATAGCATCGTCTTGCCGCACAAAGAACTGTCTAGAAATTTCAAGAATGAAATAATACTGTAAATTAAAATTGGAATTCGTTCTATATATTAAAGTTTTATGTTGGTTCTATGTCTAGTTTTTGTATCTTTACTTTGGCCAATATCTCTCGATTTTTTCTTCGAATTGCACAATACTTCTACAATACTGCAAACTAAGTGCTAAAGTATTGCTTTTATAAGGGAAGCTAATGTCCTCTCGACAGATGGAGGCACTAGCGGAAAGCACACCGCTGGCCCTCCTCCCAAAGGACGGCACCACGAAGAGGATTAATTTCAAAAGGAACTATAGCGTTACTCTGGGCAGCAAGACGGAGTGGAGCGACTCCACGCTGGAAATGCTGCTGGAAGACAGTACCATTCAGTGGTACACTGACGGCTCAAAAACACCGGAAGATATTGGGGCAGGTATTGCGGGACCGCGTACTAAGCTGTCCATACCAATGGGATGCTTCCCAAGTATCCTTCAGGCTTAAGGTTTTGCCATATGTCAGTGCGCAGAAATCAACCTCCGCCGCAGCTATCGCAACCAGCGCATAGCCATTCTCAGCGATAGTCAAGCGGCACTAAAAGCGATCTCAGCATATGAGACCAAATAGCTTTTAGTAGAGGAATGTATAGAAAGGCTAAACCGCCTATCCTTGTGCAACCTGGTGCACCTAATTTGGGTTCCAGAGCATAAAGGAATATAAGGAAATGAGAGGGCCGACGAACTGGCCCGCTCTGTGGCAGCTTCCAAGATGATGGGACCAAAACCATGCATAGCGGTAGGGTCACACACCCTTAAGGAGCTGCTCCGTATGGAGAGAGAACGGCATTGGCAACAGGCAGCAAGTATGCGCCATGCCAAGCTGCTTCTAGGGGGGTACAACCTCTCAAGGTTTAAAGAACTAACTAACCTCCCCCGAGACAAATTCAGCCTTCTCGTCGCGATCTACACAGGGCAGTGCAAGCTCAGGAAGCACTTGTCCAACATGGACATAGTCTCCTGTGCTAAGTGCCGGTTCTGCGACCTGGAACAGGAAACACCAGCACACCTTATTCTGGATTGTACAGCAATCTGCAGAAGAAGGCTTAAGGCCCTGGGTTCCATATATATTAGCAGGGATCACATCACCTCAATAGCGCCCGGCAAACTCCTGGAACTATTCAGGCTGCTGGAACTTTGGGAAGTCATGTGATATAGGAGAGGGCACAATAGACCCTAGGTCGCGGTGTATTACCTCGTTAATAATCTGTCTATTGTTTTTATAATAATAGTTGATACGACCGGAACATTTCCGAGTTAAAGCAGGATATAGGCTATGTTCGTAAATGCATCATGACGCGCATCATGACGATTGCATAACAAAAAGAACGTTCAGAAATGCAATATTGCAACACTGCAATAATCAAGCGTTCAAAAAAGCAACACTTCTATCAACTATCATACATAATTTCTATCAAAAAATTGTTTACTGCATTTAACTACGATGTCTGACGAAAAGTAAGTGCAAAACTGTTTTATTTTAATTTTTGTATTGGAATTTAGTTAAATTATGTTAATAATAATTGTATAAATTATTATTTTTAAATTTTTAGTGAAAATCTCAGTAATGCGGAGACGCAGTTATTGCTGAGAGTACGGTGGAATATGTCCTCGGGAAACGACTTTATTGTTTTAATAAATGATTTGTTTTTAGGTATTTTTCTTTTTAAAGACAAACATTTGTACCTTCAAATTTTTCTTTTTGACTTCAATACGCTTCTTTTTCTTAAATTTAAAGAAAATCTATCATTTCTTTGCTGACAAATTTCGTCTAGTGTTAGATTCAGCAAAATTTCCATTTTAGTACTATACGCGTTCAAAAATGCAAACAAATGTATCTGCAAATTGTCAAAAATTGTATAAGAAGTATCAAACGTCAAACTTGCAGTGTTGCTACTGTTGCTTATGCTGCAAGTCATGATGCATTTACGAACATAGCCATACTCTGTGGATAATCCCCGCTGGGTGGTAAATTTGGGGTTGGTTATTATCGAAGTCATCTAATGGTAGGTCCGGGAAATGAGCTGTTTCGATGGGGTCAGACTATAGGAAGAAGGGTATAAATGAGTAGGGTGCGTTAGAAACTCAAAAAGGTTATTGTCATGCTCATTGCATACTAACATATGTACATTTGGTACGTCGTCGTTCATTCTGGATAAGTAGGAGTTTAACCTGTTGCAGTATCTGGAACGAAGTTTCGCAAGATGATTGATTATGAGAAGTGATGGACCACAGGCTGTAGAATATTACATCTAAAATCTTAGGATTATTGATAGTCAGAAATTTAACGAAATCGATAGTAAAGTTTAGATCCAGCGGGTACTCTTTCGTCCAGTTCGTGAAAATGGTCGCCCTATACTTTGTGGGGGAGAGTATCAAGCACCTTGCACAGCTCCTTTGAAGTTGGTCGCCTTGTCGTGGCGAAGGGGCTTAAGTAAGAGTAAAGTGTGCATCCCAAAGGAAACGCACTTTAATCTTACGAACTAAGAGGGACACTTCATAATTCCCACAATAGTGATATGGATGAATAAACCCTAGGTTTTACGCCCATCTCCTATTGTGGAAGTATGGGGATATCCGAACCAACACCACCCTAAGCCAAGGTGCCGAGTGCTGAATGAACGGTCCCCTCCGATGCCCGGGCGAGGTCGGTGGTATAAAAGCCTTCTCTCCGCATACCGGCTCTGCGGACGAGTGACCAACCCTTTCCGGATTACTTGTGGGACCAAAATATGAACGGAAACAATAACACAACAACAACATCAACTACAACAACCAAATTGACAACAACAGCAACGACTAAGGACATGAACTATAGGAATCCTATTACGGAATCCGAAGAAGACGAACTACTTGCCTCCAGCCAGGAGACGAGTAAGAGTACTATCGGACATACCAATTAAAGTATACCGGTAGATACAGCAGTGAAAACCCCAGATATAAGGGAGGAAGCGTCCACCTCCAAGGCTGCCATGAGCATCAACCAAAGTGCACTGGCGGCTAAAGGAGAGAACAAAAAGAAGCGCAAGAAATCCCAGAATTAGCTGAGGAAAAACCGGTACCAGAGGGCAATCTTCATCCTAGGGAAGATAGCCAAAGACCATTCAGCCGGTACCCCAGTTGATTAGGCTGAAACAAAGCGCCTCAAATCTATAGTAGAGGAATATGAAGGCTACCTGAAAAGGAAGCAATCAACCTCAAGAAGAGAGCAAACGTGAGAGAACTTCTCAGAAGAGAAATCGCTCCATCACAGAGGTACTTGGAACTCAGCCCAAAAAACCGAGGTGGAGCGAAGGTGAACACAGCAGCACAACAACGGCAAGGCATTCTGCGATGTAGCCAGGGACAGCCTGCAGGTGGCCATCATAGATGGAAATTCCTCCTCTCCGGGCACAATACAGGAGAGGTGGGTGGAGATCGACGTCAGATTGTCAAGTATGGTGTTAAGCTATGTACTCGACAATCCTGCAGGTCCTCACCCGGAGTTTGACTCCTCTAAGACCCTCAGGGGCTACAGGGTCATCAAGATCGCGGCCAGGCCTCGCTAGATTTCCTGACGGTTAGTGTTGCTAAAATTAGCAACGCCTTTGTAGGCCACCAATTGAGGCTTATACCCGCCAGGGAAATTCCGAAGAGACCTCGTGCTCGCATTTGGTTTCCCCCTCTAGAGGAGCCAGGCGAAAAACTCCTGAGGTGCATTAAGCTGCAGAACAAATCTATACCTGGTATAGATGAGTGGCAGCTAATCAAGGAGGAAAAACCGAATAAAGCAAGCAAGCCAATACTAGTGGCCATTTGTGATGAGTCCATTGAGGCTCAGAAGAAGACTGACTACAAAATCAGCTTCGGAATCCGCAAGGTCGGACTAAAAATCTTCCAAGGCGACAAAGCGGCTGACGAAGACGACACGGAAGAGGTCGACGAGCAGCAACTATAACCTGTTTTACACACGGAACAGAGGTAAACCTAGGGCATGCATTCTTATCAATAAAAGTATAAATGCATTTCTTTGTCCTAATTACAGCACAGCAGATATCACAGTGGTAAAGGTGGAATAGAAGGAAAAGCCCTTCTTCTTGGTCTCGGCCTACTTGGCCCATGACGAAGACTTACCACCGGCCCCGCTCACCAGACTAATAGAGGAGAACAGGAAGGATGATGTCCTAATAGGGTGTGATGCAAACGCAAGGCACACCGTATGGGGTAGCTCCAGTATAAACACCAGAGGTGAGTCACTCTTGCAGTATATTTTGAATAGTAATCTAAGTATTTGCAACAAGGGCGATAAGCCAACTTTTATTTTCCCAAGCTCGGAAATTTTTCCTGGGTGGGAGGAAGTGCTTGACCTCACGCTATCAACAGACACAGACAGTCTCGTTGTGGATAACTGGAGGGTATCCGATGAACCTTCCATGTCGGATCACTCCTGGATACACTTCAGCATCCGCGAGAAGTACAGTGCACCTCACACATACCGGAACCCTAGAAGAACTGCATGGGGAAAATTTACCAGTATAGCAACAAAATGCCTTGAAAAGGGAGGCAATAAGAGTATCAGAAATCCTGAGGAATTAGATTCAGAAGTAGAGAAGTAGGAAAAAATCTTAACCACAACTTTTAATAAATCTACTCCGCTAACAGTTTTGAAAAAGAGAAAGTCTCTTTTGGTGGAACAGTGAACTCAAGAATTTGAGAACACAACCAAGGAAAGCTTTCAATGAGAGTTTTAGAACTAAAATCTGGCAGCAATATAATTATAAAATAATATAAAAAAGCAGTCAGGAAAGCTAAAAACGACTCATGGCGATCTTTCTGCACATCGATAGTAAGTTGCAGAGAAGCCGCTAGGCTGAGTAAAATGCTTTCCAAAGATCATATTAATACTGCCTATATTAGCTGACTATCGAAGCCAAATAGTAGACAAAAGAAAAATCAAATATGCCATAAATAGTTTTGCACGATTTAAAGCGGCAGGTCCTGACGGGATTATGCCCATAATGCTGCAAAAACTGGTAGAACTAATGGTTCAAAGGCTTGAAAATATATACAAAGCTAGCTATCAACTATCTTACATCCCAAGAAATTGGAAGAGAAGTAAAGTTGTGTTCCTTCCAAAACCAGGCAGAAGAACACACGAGAATGCCAAGGATTTTAGACCTATAAGCCTTACCTCCTTTATGCTGAAGATACTAGAAAAGCTAATAGATCTACACGTAAGAACAATAATGGCGGAGAAGTTATCGAAGTCCCAACATGCGTACATGAAGGCCGATCAACCGAAACCGCCCTTCACGAGGTGATAAGCGTAATTGAAAAATCACTGCACCACAAACAATACAATATGGCTGCATTTCTAGACATAGAGGGCGCCTTCAACAACATAGAAGTAAATGCGATAATTAATTCTCTGGCACATGGTGGCATAAACGACACTGTGTGCAGATAGATACTATCGATGCTTGAGAATAGGAAGATTATAGCTTCAAACGGCGCTGCAACACAAACAAGCTATGTGAGTAGAGGGACGCCTCAAAGGGGGGTCCTCTCTCCGCTTCTATGGGTTGCAGCGCTGAACGAAATACTCCTCCAACTAAACGGTGGAGGAGTGAAAGCAGTAGCGTATGCAGACGATATAGTGTTGTTGGCTTCAGGTATGTTTCCTTCAACAGTCAGCGAGATTATGGAAAGATCACTTCGTATGTTAAACCTATGGGCTAAAAACAATGGTCTAGGAGTTAACCCGAACAAAACAGAACTGATGCTATTCATAAGCAGAACCAAAATACCTCAGTTTCAACTTCCGGTACTAAACGGTACAACACTCACTCTATCCCCCACTGGTGGAGATTGACACCAAACTGTCCTGGAAAATAAATATAGAAAAAAGAATAAACAAAGCATACATGGCCTATTATACTCGTACTTGTAAGAAAATCGTCAACAAGAATTGGGGCCTTAAACCAAGTATACATAATCATGTGGATGTATACGGCTGTCATAAGACCTATACTTACATATGGAGCTCTGGTATGGTGGACAGCGCTAAACAAACAATACAACATTAGAAAATTAAATGGAATACAAAGAGCAGCATTTGCGGGTGTTACGGGTGCAATCAGGTCATGTCCGACTGATGCGCTGCATGTGATCCTGCATCAACTACCAATGGACATTTTTATTCACAAAACAGCAGCTATTGCGGCGATAAGAATAAAATAATTGGGAAGTTGGAATCAGCAGAACTACGGACATAGTGTAATTCTAAACAAGCTCACCATTAATAAATCAGACTACATTCTCCCAAAGCTGGATTTCAGTAGACACTTCCAGGTGAGGATACCATCTAGACGAGAATGGAGAAGAGGTTCAATAGTAGAGGAAGATACCACCTCAGTCTATACCGACGGGTCCAAAATGGACTGCGGAGTAGGCACGGGGGTATTCTCCGCTGATCTAGACATATCTCTCTCTATACGTCTACCGAACTCGGCTAGCATCTTCCAAGCAGAAGTACTAGGCATAGAAAAAGCCTGCGAAGTTCTATTAGAAAACCACGGGAATATACATAAAGCAACTATATTTACCGATAGCCAGGCGGCCCTCCTGGCATTGTCTTCACCCATGACAAAATCCAGTATAGTTCACAACTGCAAGAGAGCACTAAGCTCAATAAAAGACAAGCTCCAATCAAACTTTATCTGGGTTCCCGGCCACAGGAACATTTTCGGTAACGAAAAAGCAGACGAGTTGGCAAAGGCAGGAGCTTTCCTCAATGAATCCGAGGCGGAGCTAATACCAAGCCCGCTAGGATCGATCAAAGGAGAGATCAATAGACAATTTCAACAAATTGCAAACAACAGGTGGAAAAACATTACAAAATGCGTCATAACTCAACAGTTATGGCCAACATATGACAGGAAAAGAACCAACGACTTATTAAATAGGTCAAGAAAAAGTATTTACAGAATAACAGCTACTACAACAGGGCACTGGCCATTTGGGGAACATGTGTCCAAAATGGGTATGCCCTACAACGACATCTGCCGTGGCTGCGGAGTAGCAGGGAACAAGGAAACAATCTTCCACTTTCTCTGCGAATGCCCAGCTCTAGCACAGATCCGACACAAAACACTCGGAATCCACCAAGCACCAAACCTTGAATGGATTTCCAGCAAAAGCATATCGGACATAAGTAGGTAGGTAGGTAGGAGTGCAGCCCTATCGGGCTCAATTAGCACTTGATGTGCCATTTTGATACACTATTCGTAGAACCACCTGTATCTGCTATTACGTTTTACCTTCTCTCTCAAACCATTTTGAGGTTTCGATGAAACTACTTATGTCCGATATGCTTTTGGTGGAAATCCATCAAAATCCATCCGGACATAAGTAGTTTCATCGAAACCTCAAAATGGTTTGAGAGAGAAAGTGAAACGTAATAGCAGATACAGGAGGTTCTACGAATAGTGTATCAAAATGGCACATCAAGTGCTAATTGAGCCCGATAGGGCTGCACTCCTACCTACCTCCCTACTTTGCAGAGATGAAGCGGGAAAGGTCAGATATACATATGTATATTCATTGCGCGACATCAATACATATCTTTCAGGTGATGAAAATTACCTCTGGTGTTGAAGCTTTGACCTTGGAATGGTACGGATGATGGCCCTGGAGGGAACATGGATTATTCTATGTCGTCAAGTAGCGTTAGGTAGATTATTACATCAGGATTACATCGCGACCTTAGGTCTCTTGTCCCTCTCCTAAATCACAAAGCCTCACAAAGCCCCAACATATTTATAAAGTCCAATATTCCGCTGGGTGCTAGTGAAACGATGCGATCCCTATTTGGAAACATGGATCCAAGGGTCTTAATCCTGCGTCTACAGATTGCTGTGCAGTCGATTAGCAGGTGTTCGGATGTTTCAGACTCCCTGTCGCAGAACCGACACTTTGTGCAAAAAGACAAGCCCATGTTGTGTAAATGCTTATTCAGCTTGCAGTGGCAAGTGTAAAATGCGTCCAGTAGCCTGAGCTTATCCCTAGGAGGTTAATTACATATTTAAACCTGCTGAGATTGTACTCCCCCATTAGCAACTTGGAATGTCACATGCCATGCAGTTGTTGCCAATGTCTTCCCTGCCTGCTCCTTCTTTCTTGCGGAAAGTGAAGGTTTCAGGTGCTATCATGTTAGTGGAAGCTGCGGAGGTAGCAAGCTCGTCAGCCAGTTCGTGAGGTGCACCTGGTTTAGCCGTTCAGCACTCCTGCACCAGTAGCAATTTGATCTCGTAGGAGATTGCTCTTAGTGCCGCTTGACTAACGCTAAGTATGATTATAAGCTCATTGCGATAGTTGCGTTGTAGGTTTATCTCTATGCACCGACTTATGGCAAAGACTTCTGCCTGAAAAATACTGGGAAAACTTCCCATAAGTACGGAGAGCTTAGTGGGTGGTCCTGCGATCCCTCCGACGTTTTCGAGCCGTTAGTGTACCACTTGATCATACTATTCCTCAGCAGCAGCTCGTTTCACTCATCCTTGCCGCCAAGGATAACCTTGAACTTCTTCGTGAAGTTAACCCTTTTGGAAATGCTGTCCCTTGGGAGAAGGGCCAATGGTATAGTGCCACTTATCTCTTTCATCCTCTGGCACGAGATTACCTTACCTTTGCTACACCCCTCTACCGTCAATTGCAGAAGTGTGTGCTTGGCTACCTGACCGATTATTAAATGAAGCGGTTGAGTTCAAGCATGACTTCAAGTGCTGCCGTCAAACAAGTGCGCATTGCACCCGACATGCAGACACAAGCTAGTCGTTGCAGCTTTGATAGTTGGAGCCCTACCGAAGTCTGAGAAGCTTTTGAGACCCAGGCCCCCATCATAATTTACAACCACCTAACAATCTTTGGTTTGCAGTCCCAGGACTTTCCTGTCGGCCGATTGTACACCATTAGTGCTTTTGTCGCCTTGACCAAGGTCAGGTCAACATGCTGCTTCCAACGCAAAGTGGAATCTAGCGGGAGATCAACCATGTTGGTCATCCCTATCTCTCTGCCCTAGGGACCTCGTCTCGTGAACGGAACAATTTTCGTCTTAGAGGAGTTGATGTTCAACTCAACCTCACTACACCACCCTTTTGCCAGGTTTAAATCTCTTTGTTTTAGATCACAGAGAGTATCCTCTGACTATAATAACATGCAGCGCGTTCGACCTTCAATTAAATCACCGGCCGCAGTCGATTTCGCCTGGAGAGCGCCGAGCATGAGAGCATGTCATCGTCATCCTTTCTGAAATGTTCTTCAAACAGCGCCCGCTCCTGTGGCGAGAGGGTGTCAAGGATGCTAAACTTCCGCTTAGCTCCAGGATCCCCTTTATGTACAGCTGCGCTGATTCCATTATCCATCTCATTGTCCATGGTCGTTGTCCTGGTCCGTTGCCTTGTTATGTTTTGAATAGTGCGTTCTGAATTGGATTTGTCGCACAACTTTTTCTTACGACCCTTGTCTCAACGCGGTGAGCTGTCGGGTCTCCGTTTTTAAAAGGGGCCCAGTCAAAAGGCTCCGTTTGAATACAGCCGAATCAACCTCCTGGCTGCAAATCATCCAATAGGCACGGAAGTCACATAACACCCTGGATTAGGAGGTGGTAGCTCTTGGTCGCCACGCATATGCAGCTTCTGCCAACCTTCAGGATAGATGCCAAGCAGCATCGCTCTTGAAGGTAGGGAGATGCTGAAAATGCATTGCAGTTAAGCCCTTGCACCACGACAAGGTGCTTACTATTCGCAGAGTAACGTCGTGTGGTTGCTTGTGTCAAAAGCTTTTGACAAAGCCAATGCTTCGAGGATTGTTCTCTGACAGGGTGGCTTTTTATGTATTTATTGCATGAACTATATGGGTGGTTATGATGTTAAGTGCTGTGGTGTGTTGTGCACTTTGTGGAAGCCATGCAGTTGGTTTGCTAGAATGTGAACATCGTGAGTAGGAAGGCTTCACTACTAAGGAAAATAGAGTTATCGGAAGATAAGATCCCCTTTTGTTGACGGGTTTCCCAGGTTTTAGTAGTGGGACTGTTCCTTAGTTTTCCCCACATCGGGTATTTAAAGAGTGAAGGGCGACAGGTTGAGGATCTTGGTTTAGAAGCTTACTCCCGACGAGTCTAGGTGCATTAGCAATAGCATGTTTATCTGGGCAATCGCGTTACTACTGATCGTATGATCTCATTGGAGCCGTAGAGGTCCTTTGTTGGACACTTGATAAGAGTGGCGGCGCGATGACAGCATGGTGCCACAGATTTTGTGGTCCACTACCTATGTGTTTTTTTCATACTCACCGATCCAAACGATCCTTGGCCGTATATTCCGGTGCGTAGAACCGGCTGCCGTGGGATTGACTACCTGTGTCTTAAGGCCTGATAGATGGATGGAGCCTTTTTGCGTAAACGCAGCAGAAAATTTATTCGTGGTGGATAATCAATGCCAGCACGGGATAGAGGATGCGGTTCAACCCTACTGCTAGGAGTTGTTTCGGTGATGACAATCCTAACATAAAACTAACCGATCTTAACCGGACTAGATCACCGAAATAAAAGTCTTTGGCCGAATATAATTCGGGTCAATTCAAGTAACGTAGAACTGACTGTCTTTCTATTAATCGTCTGGGGGAAGAGATAGCAGTCTGGCTAGTTACATGGCGGTATAAAGGTCCAATATACTGCACTAAAAGTACAGAATGAGGGCTTCAATAGGTCATCAATAGCAAGTGTGTAGAAGCAAGATTAACGCTGAACGTAGATTTGTATGATCAACAGGGGCCTACTGAAAAAATTACTCATCCTGCCCAGCCGTGGTCTTGGATTGCCCTATTTCTCCGCAGAGTCGGCCTAGAGGTCACTGGAATAAGTTTTAAAAAGGATCGACTACTGTCGCATGGCAAATCTAATACTCATTATTGGATGCAACATACGAGGTGAGTAATAAGCCGAATTTACCATTAATAGCACCATGGAGATAAGCAGTGTCATTGGCTATTAGCCAAATTTTGTGTTTTCTTTGAATGCAAAACTTAGCTTCTCGGTAATATCACCTATCACGCCATCTGTCCTATAACTGCTCCCACAATAATAAATATAAATCTTTGGTGGTCAAACTAACTAATATTTGAAATTGATTCTTGATAACTACCGGAAAGGGTAGTTCTTGGTAAAGTTCCTTCAACTCATTTAGTTAAAAAAAATGATTCCTCATATAAACGAAAATGTCATATGCATCTGCAATAAAGATTATTTAAGAGCCATTTCATTGTTTACTTGGCGTTAGCAACTTTGAATCTCGAAGGCTTTCCTTATGCGCAGCATAATTATTATCGTTAATATATATTATACAAGTATATTATAAAGAATGCCTATTTTAATAATTATTCATCTTTTCAATATTTAATTTTAGTTTAAAAATTATCAGCTGTTTGATAATCATAATACCAACAAAGAGTTGGTTGATCTGAACTTGAATGGCTTCAACTGTAATTCAACCAAGTGGAGTTGAAAACTGTAGTAGGGATATAAATGATTTAAAATGCGCCGTGTAAGCTAAGCGCGGTAACCAACCATTAGTGAACACAACTACTATCTCCTGTGCAACATGTTGCAAATGCATAAAGAATTTTAAAATCGTTTTTGGTGTTTTGCACTTTTTAGTGGGTATAGTATATTTATACTCTTTCCATGTTGCTACAGAGTATAATAATGTACCACCAAAAACTAATCGAAATAGATTTAGGGTGACTGTCCGTCGGTCCGTCCGTCCGTAAAAGCTGTAGCTTGAGTAAGATTTTAGATATCTTGATGAAACTCGGTATGAGCGTTCCTTGGCTAAAAAGTAAGGAGGAGTTTGTAGATGGGCGTTATCGCCTTTAACCGAAAACATATTAAGTATTATAACTAAGCACTAAATCAAGATATAAAATTATTATTTGGGATCACAGTAGCATTGGGTACCTGCGGATTTTTTTTTAAGTGGGTGTGGTCTTGACCTGTAATAAGTTTAGCTACCACAATCAAATTTGCCTAGTGCAAATATTATAAGAACTCCTACCGCCAATGTGAAAATGGATGAAATCGGAAGATAACCCCTCTCACTCCCCATATAACAGTACTGTTAAGAGCTACTAATAGCGCAATAAATCAATAACTAAATGCAACATAGACATTAAATTTTACTCCCGAGATGGTAAGAGAAGGCTCTAATGGAACCGAGTTCAAAATTGGACGATGGGCGTAGCGCAGTTCACTTTTAGGTGAAGTCACATATTTCGCGACGCGCCTGACAGATTGCAATCAAATTTGATACGTGACATTCTTGGATTTTTTTATGTTATTATGAAAAGTGGGGGACACCTTCAATGTTTTTGAAGAATAAGATGAAGACTACGTAGCGTTTTATGCCCTCATCACATCTATATTAAATTTGCTTTCTAGTTGATATTGGGAGGAATAAATTTTTTTTGTATGAAAATTCGAATGGCATGTGTGGCATTCAACTGTAGGGTACGACCTGTGCAACCAACATTGATATAGTAAATACAAAGGTTATATAAATACTTTTTCAGATTATACTGGAATCTATGAATATAAGGATAGCGGGACTTGACAGTTAATAAGAAGACAGAAAAGAAACATCTCATTCAAACATTTATTTCCTCATCTAACTAATGAAAAAATCGTTATTTTGAAAACTGTTGACTATTATGAATAAGTTTTTGAACAAAGAGTTTAAAATCCTCCAATCTTTAATTATTCTTAACTAATAACTTATGTATGCTAAAAGTGAGCTTTTCGAGACGACAGTGAATGCATTGATAATAAATAATCTGAAATCATTATTTGCATTATATATTATCTGCATTAGAAATGATACCGATTTCTTTTAAATAAAAGTTCTCCTTTGCAGTACGTTTCATCCACTTCTCCATTTTGGTCGTTTTCGTGCTTTTTGTTTTGCTGTTTTAAATCTATGGGTGCCATCAAAACGCACTGAAATTTGGTAATACATATTATACATATATTCAAATATAATTCAGAATTTTATAAACGTCTCGACGAGTTTCTGCCGTAAGGTTGAGTTTTTAACGTTTTTCAAAGCGTTTATTAGGGAAGATTTTCTGCAAATGACCTGACCGCATCGATTCTGGCAGACCACCTTATACATATGTATTAGAAAGACAGTGAAATGAATACTTATATTTACGTTGGATGAGATTATGAAAATAAGTTCAACGCAAAAGAACTGAGCACGCCCAGATGTTGGTCCGACCAGTGTTATGCAGAAATGAATTCTATGCGGAAAACTAATGTGTTATTTATTTCCTGTCATTGGGGTATTATTTATTTTCTTTATTTCTTTTGGTTCTTCTGTGAAATACACTGATTATTAGTTAGAATGCAACCTTTTTGTTATTGTGTGAACAAAAGATAAATCTTGAATAAAAGTTACGAATTAGTGAAGTGTTAGTGAAGGTAAAAGTTAAAAATTCATTATAAATGAGAGAAACACGCATTTTAAATAGTTGAATTTTTGAACTTTAAATGCAAATATCTCAAAAACCATAAGTCCATATATATATTTTCTTGATCCTTCCTACTTTAACCTCGAAATCGGTGACATGTTTCGAACGGTGGCAGACAAGCTTTAATTATTTTTTGAAATATTTTGTTCACTAATAAAGACTTCATTTTTACCGAGTCTAACCTGTCAGCTAACGATGTGTATTTTTTGAGGGTTGTCAACGCTTTACTACATAAATGGCGGCATGTCTGTATGTCAAAAATGGGTTGAATCGGGCTAATACTTCTCTTAGCCCCCATATCTCTAGTATAAATATTTTCGAACTTCCGGGTAACTTTGTACGGCATATATCGGCCAAAATGTGAGTAATCTCATTGAAAATGAGGGAACGTGTTTTACTCATAACAGTGTAACTTTGTGTGTAAAATAGATAAAATCGGGTGAAAATTTGACCCAGCTTCTATAAACAGCTAATATCAGGATTTTTGAACATCCGTCTGACTCTACTGTATATATAACTGGTTTTTAGTTTAAGGCATGTATGTGGTATTGGGAAAAATAGAAAAAATCGGTTCGATAACAAATCTTATAGTATTTGTAAAATCATAAAATTGCTTGGATATTATTCTCTGGTTGACGTTTCACATTTTAAAGCATTTCCCTGGCTTTGAGCCCTGCAAGTTGCAAGTGTATAAAATGTTCGGTCGCACCCGATTTAGATCTTTCTTACTTGAAAATTTATAGTATCATCTGATCAAATTTTACTGAGCAAAAAAACTAAATTTATACGTATTTTAGTACAAATCTGTATTATTAATAAAATTTTCCGTTTTTGGTGTCTTCAATGAATTTTGGCTGTTTCGATTTCGACTAAATTTTGGAGCGGCATTCGTAAGATTGTAGGACAGTTTTGTTGTCAAATGCATAAACCCACGTCTCGTCTCCAGTAATGATGCATTTGATTTAGCTAAGTACGTTGTCAATCATCATTTGAGACCTCTACTGGACGGTGATTTACAAGTCTTCTTTTCTTCTTTCTCTTGGATGACGGCTATATGCTGTAGTGGTCCGATTTGAACAATTTATTCTGATATTGCTTTATACAGTAATCTGTGCCAAATTTTGTGAATGTATTTTGCCAAATAAAAGAAATCTCATAACAGAGCTCGATTATGATTAGTCAGTTTGTATGGCAGCTATATGCTATAGTGATCGTGTAATGGGGTTTCTTCCATAGCTGAGGTATGCTCAGCCGCTTCAGGGTCAGCCTTGGGACCCACGAACCCTTAGCAAATAAAAGATTTAATTCAATAGATGAAGTGTCCACACCCCCCTTTCAGTGGACAGCCAGACCAGCGTGATGTATACAGTGGCGATGAAAACGAGCGAGATTGGCGAGCCAGGCGTTGCCGCTTGTTGAAGCTGACACGGTGATGAAAACGAACGGGATTGATGAGCCAGGCGTTGACGCTTGTTGAAGCTGGCACGGTGATGAAAACGAACGGAATTGATGAGCCAGGCGTTGACGCTTGTTGAAGCTGGCACGGTGATGAAAACGAACGGAATTGATGAGCCAGGCGTTGACGCTTGTTGAAGCTGGCACGGTGATGAAAACGAACGGGATTGATGAAAATGAACGGACTCTTCTGTGTAGGAGAGATTTCGTTAATAGCCAACCGTCTTCGTTGGCCTCCCACTATCGACTATCTTGCATTGTCCTTACATTACATGTCGCCTGTTAGTCGCGTTAGTTTTAATAACGGTGCCGTAAGCAGCGGTACTGACGTCACGTGTTCTCGACGCGGCTACGGCAGTGCCATCGCGAGCTTTGGCATCACCCGGCGGTGATGCCTTTTCTGCGCGAGGCTGCACAGCGCAGCTTTCGTCACCGTAAGTATGCGTATGGTGCGTTAGGACGTATGGTGGAAAGCTCTAGCAGCTTTCAACATCGTAGTGAGGTAAGTTGTGTGCGTATGGTGTGGGTACATGATGTAAGGCTCTAGCAGCGTTCAATATCATAGTGAGGTAAGTTGACGTAAATTATTGTAAGGTGGTAAAAGCCACGTTACAGTCCCCCCCTCACTTCGGACAATGATACTTCGCTGGCGGCGGGTGGAAGGAGATCTCCCACGATGGTTCGGCTGGAGGCTGGCTGTATGTCCTAGTTGGCGTGTGCCGTGAACGGAGAGCGGGTGTGGAAACCTTTATTTAATAGTATTTCTTAACCTATAGTACCAGGCGTCTTAGGTCTTATAGCTTACAACTAGTGACACCCATTTAATGTAATCGTATAAATGCATGAATAACTATGGTAACTGGTAAAAAAAACTAGTTTTAAATTCTGGCCTACGGGATGGATTGTACAGTTAAAGGTAATGCAAATACATACTTAAAGCTAATGACTTAATTATAACGGCTGCTCTGAGGTGTTACTCGTATAAGTGAAGCACGCATCTGTCCTCGCCGTATCGCACCAGAACCCGGTCGCCTTCTAGCTTCTGGAGGGCTAGACGTCGGCCCCGGAAGAACAGCGTTCGCTTGGAGCGCTTTTGGGTGAGGCGTCGTCGTCTCGACGTTGGTCTTGTCAATTGCTGGGGCAGACGCCCCATCGTTGTTCGAGCATGCCGGCGTTGTTGTAGCGGGCGCCTCTTGCACCTTCTCTGCGAGTGGCTCCGCAGTACTGGCTTCCTTCCTCGCGCTACTCTTTGCCGTGCCTCGCTGGCCGAGTTGGAGCGAAGCTGCAGTTTGGCGGAGAGCGTTACCTGGGCCTTCGCTTGGCCTGCTGGGTGCGTCGAGGTTTGGCCGGCGCGCGGCTCTGTCGCAGCACCATCTTCACGGTCTGCTTCCCGTGGCGTTGGGGCTCGCCTGGTGGTCGGGAGCTTCCGGGCGTTGGTGCTGAGCGGCGTCTGTCGTGGCAATGCTTCCAATGCCGCTGGTTATGTGGCCGGCCGACTTCGGGTGGAGGCGTTGATGACGCTGCGCTCCAGGTGCTGTCTGGGTACCCTAGGACGAGTTCCGGCAGCTGACCCAGTGTTATCGGCACTTATCGCATGTAACGCGGTTGTATTCGGGTGCACCCGCGGTCGTGCTTCCGGGGGTGGCCGGAAAGGTGGCGGCCTTTGCGGCTCGTCCGGCGGCTGTGGTTGGCGGCTCGATGCATGCGGCTTTCTGCTGGTCACGGGTTTCATTTTGACTATCTGGAAAGAGATGAGCAAACGGACGCTTCGATTAGTGTTGGCAACGTCTATTGTTGCGTTTTCAGTGAGGAGAGTATTCAATCGATGATTCTCCTTCTCCGTAAGATGTTGCCTTTCGGTTAGCATAGCAAGGTGGTCGGCAGGTGCCTGCGTGCTCAGGCGTGTAGCGGCTAGGGGTTGACCATCGATGGTGATAGGCAGGTCTCGCTTCCTTAAGAAATCCATGCCTAAGATGGCATGTTCCGAAAGCGTCGGTAGAGCTGATACAAGTAGTCGCGTAGACTTGTTACCCAGCTCTATTGTAACAGGATACATTTTCGTGCTAGGTATATACGTCTGGTTAGCTAGCTGAATGCGACAGGTCTGGCGTCTGGCTTTAATTTGGTGTTTATCTAGATGACATTGAAGTTCTTTACCGATATATGTGAGCGTGGCTCCGGTGTCCACCAGAGCTTCTATCTGCATGCCTGCGACAGTAATGGGCAAATAATAACGGCCATCTTGTTTCCCTTCTGGGTACGGAATCGTTGCGTTGAGTGCTATTGTACTGGGTTTGGACGGAGTAGCTCGCATCGTCGCATGTGTAGGACAATTGCAGTCTCGAGACATGATTCCGTCGCGTCCACAGTGAGAGCAAAATATTCGCTGCTGGTTGCGACATTGGTGCCTTCGGTGTCCCGGCTGCTTACATCGCCAACAAACTTTCTCACAGCAATACTTAGTACATACCGCCGTCAAACAGTGATTGGTGTTTCTTGCTTGCCTGGCCTCCTCACTTCTTAACAATTCGTAGTCTTCCGTTAATTCGAGTAGTTCGTCTACGCTGTTGAAATCGCTCCGACGGACATATAAGCGATATTCCACCCTTAGACCGTCGTATATACGCTCGGTGTGATCTTCATCGCGAAGTTTCGGGTGTTGGCGAATAAGCGTTTGGATAGCCAGCACATAATCCTTTGCCTTCTCTCTGGGAAATTGCTTGCGCTGATGGATGGTTTCTTCCAGATGTGCGAGGTGACGTTTCGGTAAAAAGAACCGTTCAGCCTCGTAACGAAAGTCGTCCCACGTGTTGATGGCGTTGCGTTTTACACGAAACCATTGCAGCGGTTTGTCCTGCAAAATTTCCGGCATAGTAGCAAGAAGCTGGTTGTTTGCTATAGAGTAGCATTCGGCTAGTTCTTCGCATCGCTCTAGAAAGTCGTATAAATTTTCGCGACCGCTGTAGCGTATGTTCCATCGCCGCACGGAGATTATAACCTCCAAATCCGGCACTCTTGCAGCTGAGGTTATGTCGCCACGTGTTGCTACCGCTTTGCTTGGGATTCTTACCGTGGTGGTTGGAACGAATATGGTGGCGTTACCTTCCTCCTTCATCTCCCTTTCTAAGGCTTGCACTAGGTCATCCGTGGATTTATGGTGGCGATTTGCACGGATGCAGGCGCTCAGCTCGCTACGGAGGTCTGCTACGGTGCGCCCTTCGACAGCGATGTGGTGTCGTCTGCACTCGGTGACTAATCGGTCCTTCTTCAGCCAGTAAATCCTACTGGTCGTGTCCTTCTCAAGCGTTAGAGCCTTCATCGCTGGAGTACTGCGATACTTATGATTGTGTGGGGGGCGCGGCGAACCTGATTCATGAGCGTTGGTGACCGTTTCATATTTTTCACTATCACTCACAAAGTCAGGTCCCTGCTTGGGCGCCATTTGTAATGGGGTTTCTTCCATAGCTGACGTATGCTCAGCCGCTCCAGGGTCAGCCTTGGGACCCACGAACCCTTAGCAAATAAAAGATTTAATTCAATAGATGAAGTGTCCACACCCCCCTTTCAGTGGACAGCCAGACCAGCGTGATGTATACAGTGGCGATGAAAACGAGCGAGATTGGCGAGCCAGGCGTTGCCGCTTGTTGAAGCTGACACGGTGATGAAAACGAACGGGATTGATGAGCCAGTCGTTGACGCTTGTTGAAGCTGGCACGGTGATGAAAACGAACGGAATTGATGAGCCAGGCGTTGACGCTTGTTGAAGCTGGCACGGTGATGAAAACGAACGGGATTGATGAAAATGAACGGACTCCTCTGTGTAGAAGAGATTTCGTTAATAGCCAACCGTCTTCGTTGGCCTCCCACTATTGACTATCTTGCACTGTCCTTACATTACATGTCGAATTCCCTCAACTACCGGGCAGGGCCATCGCGAGCACTGGCATCACCCGGCGGTGATGCCTTTTCTGCGCGAGGCTGCACAGCGCAGCTTTCGTCACTGTAGCGAGGTAAGTATGCGTATGGTGCGTTAGGACGTATGGTGGAAAGCGCTAGCAGCTTTCAACATCGTAGTGAGGTAAGTTGTGTGCGTATGGTGCGGGTACATGATGTAAGGCTCTAGCAGCGTTCAATATCATCGTGAGGTAAGTTGACGTAAATTATTGTAAGGTGGTAAAAGCCACGTTACAATCGATCTGAATAATAATCCGTTTGGGCATTGTAACGTTGCCTTGGATAATAGCTAATTTCGTAAAGTTCTGTAAGCTATAGATATTATTGGGCATACATTCAGATTCACAACATTTATTGAAAAAATAATTTGTTCACGTTGGATTCTACCCAAGTTGTCAATTGCTCAAAAAAGGCTTCCTAACGGTCTATGTCATATTGTTAAGGCCCCGGAACATCAGAAATACTGATATTGTCCGGTAATAGTAATAAAACTGATTTTCTTCCTTTGCAACTGTACTTCGGAGCGTGCGCGCACCGACTGGATTCGGTAGAGGGCGTTCCTAGCTAACAAACGAGCGGCTGGTCAGTTGTTTCTGAGCAACTGGAGAGTCAGGACAAATATTTTCGCGCGACGTTTTTCTGTGAGTGCTGCAAGCAGAAAATGCAGCGTTCGTTAGAGCAGAGGTACGTGATTGAATTCTATGTGATACTCGGTAAATCTGCGACAGAGACGTTTGATATGATCAAGCAGGCTTACCCATACTTTAGCAAGAAGTGATGTGTTTCGGTGACACCAGGCCTTTTTGGAGGGCCGGGAAGAGGACGCTGATGAAGGAGCAAATCCAAAGTGAAAACGATGCTAATTGCCTTATTTGACATCAAAGGCATCATTCACCATGAATTTGTTACTCCTGGACAAACTGTCAACGTCAAGTTTTAGAGGGGAGGGGATTCAAGCAGCATGCAACTCTATTACTATTCCGAAGAATGCCTACCGTGACGCCTTCAATGATTGAAAATCGCGCTGGCAGCTCGATGCAGAAAGGAGTCTATTTTGAAAGTTTTTAAAGAATTGTAATGATTGGTCGACTCAGTCTTATTACTTTCCGGACAAACCCCGTACAAAAGAAATAAGACTTCAGGCAAAGGCCCTCTACAAAGACACAATACGAACTTCTCGGTTTACAGCGATTTCGTCTTCTCGTACCCTTTGCATAATATACGCTATTATTCAAATTTCCAATACAATTTTCGCAGTGCATGCAGAAACGAGATTATACATTTTTGAATTTACACCGATAGTTTCTGAAGCAGCCACGGCCAGGTAAAAACTGCGTAAGGTGGTAGTTCACATCACCATAATCCCGCGTAACCCAGTCTCTAATTTTGGGTATCAGAGAGTGAGTCCACCCTCCCTTTGTTGAACTATTCCATCTTTGCTGCCATTGCTGGAGTACTTTTCATCAATTTTTGCCAATTTTTTTTATATTGGCTAGGTCTTTTGTTAGCTCTCATGTCTCGGATTGATGAACAACGCTCTGCTGCTAGATCTATGGGGAGTCTTCCCGATATAACATTGATTGAATCAACCAATACTGTTCTGAATGCGCAGCATGTTCTTAATGACGCTAGTCTGTGTCCTCTCATGTACGAGCTATGTATAGATGCAGTTAAGGGGTCAGTAGGGTTATCTTTTTTGAATTTTTTTTGAATTTTTTGTTCCCTTATACCCTTAGAATTATGTAGAAACCCACTTTACCATTGCAAGGTTTCGAAAAAGACCCAAAATTAATAATACCGGTCGACGTTCGGAGCGCTCGGAGTGTTCGGAGAGCACACCTCAAACTTTAAACGCGTTTTTCTTAAAACACACTTTTTTAAACTGGCGGACATGATTCCGGTGAACTACTCAACCGATTTGCTTAATTTTTTTTTTAATGTTCAGAAAACGCCTGGTTATCGTTCCTATATTTTTTATAATTTATTGACAATGTTATGACAAAATTTATGTAAAAAAATATGGGGAAAAATTAAAAAAAAACGTTAATTACTTTTTGATTTATCAGCATTTTTTCATGATTCTAGTAGGGCCGATAACCATTCACGTACTTTTTAAGAATAAATTGGGTTTTTGTGTTTCAGATGATTCAAACATGAGAAATCGTGTCCGCCAGTGAAAAAACGCATCTCATTCACCCAGCCATTTCTCCGACAGATGTCATCAAAAAATTCCGAAAAAATTTTTTTATACACTCCACGATATACCTCATGATAAGTGGAAAAAGTTCTATTGTAGAATAAAAATTTCTATAAAAAAAGTCAAAAAAACAGGCCAGGTTACCTTACTGACCCCATAAACCAATTGGTGCCGCGTAGAGAATAATTGAACTACTGACACTTGTCAGCAGCTTTCTCACTAGTTGTCTGGGGCCTCGCATATTGGGCATTATTCTAGCAATTGCCGACACAGACGCCGCCGCTTTGGTGTGTGTGGCTATTAGGGGCTACTTGAATGAAAGTCTAGGATCCAGAATTACTTTTAAAAATTTAATACATTCGTAATCATAAACCACGGCGAATTTTGGGACGTATTTTCCCTCCTTTCACGGGGGTTTGGTTTAGTAACTCCTACAGTTATCCATCCTATGGTGTCCTCATGGTGGATAGAACGATAGAACATAGTAACTAGATTTCCAATCTGCTCACCAAGTTGGTAAAAGATTGGCATATTTCCTCCAGTAATAGGAGTTAAATTTTCCTGCTTATTTTTTTCAATGCTTGCTGCTTTTGTTGCTGTTATATAGTGGCGGTGCTCTCATCATATTTGAGCTTCGTCTAAAGGCCATGTGCTCATTTATATTTTCAAGTTTGGTTTGGTTATTTTAGTTGTGGTGTTCATATAATCCGCGTGGTTATGTCGGAGGTCGCCCAAGGTTTGACGTAGGTCGTTATGTGCCTTCGCTCCCAGCTTGGTTTGACACTTAGTAATGGGCGGTGTCGGTTAACCCCATTACAGAGGCTTCGTCGGGTAGATATATTATTTTAAGCTATATCCTCATCTCTGCTGCTTTCGTATAATATCAGGAGGCCGTTCAACCATCCTCCACCTGCTGTGTGTTCACACACCAAGGCTTTTGTTACCCGAACCCGTAGTTTGTTTCGAGTTGGCGGCGGGAGAAGACGAAGTGCACCGAGTTGTTCCGGTTTATGTTTTGTGGTCTTGTTTGTAATATTCCTTTTCATTTCGAAATACAATGGTTGCAACTTCGCGCGGTTTTAAATTAATATTTACAATATGTTCGAAATTTGACAATATTACATAACATAAAAGAATTATTTAAAACAAGTTCGGGTGCAACCGAACACTTTATACGTTTGCAACTTGCAAGAATCAAAGCGAGGGAAATACCTTATCAAAAAAGGATTCTGTCTGAATTTTAATTGTATATCTCACACATTGACCGACATTTTCGGTCAAAAGTCAACTATCGATACTGGGGTCCACATATTCGGTACCTAGGGTCTTGAATAGTTTTAGTTGGATTTTGACAATTTTTGCAAAATTTTATCCCTTTATATTAACTATTACTTGGTTTACAAGGTGCGTTCCAAAGTAAACAGGAATTAAAAAAAACATAACTAATGGTTTTTTCGGCAAAATCAATTTTTTTATTCAAAATAGTCTTCTTCCGCTTCAATACAGTTTTTTGCACTGTCCAAAAGCATCTCGAACAAGTGTTTTAGCTCGTTATACCGGTCATGGCCGCCAGTATGCCGGTGCAAGCCTTTTGAATGGCCTCTACGTCTGCATAACGCTTTCCTTTCATGGGCAAATGCATTTTTCCGAAAAGGAAGAAGTCGCACGGTGCCATATGAAGTGAATACGGGGAGTGGTTAATGGTTAAAATGTGATTTTTGGTCAAATAAACCGGATACAAGCGTCGATCGATGAGACGGATTTTTGGTCGTCGGTCAATTTGTGCGGAACAAACCGTGCAAATCGATGTTTTGAAGATGTTCAATTCCATTTCCATGAATTTCAAAGATGATTTTGGCTGATTTTTGATGAATTCACTCACAGTTTCGATGGAACTTCCGGTGATCACGAATTTTGATTGGCCCACATGTTTACGCCCTCACGACCACTTTGAAATGTTGAAACCACTCGTGCACTCTGCTACGGGATAGGCATTCATCGCCATAAACTTGTTTCATCAATTGAAACGTTTCGGCAAAAGTTTTACCAATTTCAAAACAAAATTTAATGTTGTCTCTTAGTTCAAAGCTCATTTTCGCACCGATAACACAAACATATGTACTGGCACTTAAAACGCAATAGATGAAATGTTATGAAATTCTCATTGGACAATGGATAAAGATAGCAGATTCTAACGCAGCAGTCGACATATAGGTGGCGCCACCTGGGGGTGCTAGATTCAAAAAGTCTGTTTACTTTGGAGCCCGCCTTGTATGAAGGAGAAATAATAAAGTGGAATTTAAAATTGTGTTATATGAGAAGTAGGCGTGGTTGTAGTCCGATTTCGCTGTACTTAAGATATGTGATTTCACCAAAAAGTAGGCGGGCCCAACCGCCCCTCTCATATCATTTCGTAAAACTTAATGCCTCTGGCGTAATTAGTTATTGATTTACTGCGCTTTAGAAGTTTTTAACCGTACCGTTAAATGGGGAGTGAGCGGGGTTATCATCCGATTTCATCCATTTTACTCTGTGGGTAGGAGATCTTATTATAACGGGACGGTACAAAAGTAGACCGATAGGGACAGAAACCATCACTATTTTCTGTTAGGTTACGTTAAGTCTATGGCTTATGCCATATAGTCTAAGAATTTCGTACGAATATTGAACGTGAAATTGCAACAATATCGGCCGATTTATGTTTGAAAACCGCTGAAAATTGGGTTCAGCGTCTGGACCTCTTCAAGCGAACCTATGATGGCCGTGTAAAAAAATGGAGTTTCGTACATATATAATGGCATCGAATATACTTTCACAGGTATAACGAATTTCATTAATATCCAAACCGTTTTTGTTCTATTTAAAAAAAAAACCTTTTGTAGAGCTCTTATTGAAGAACCCGTTATTTGCGCCTAGCAAATTTGGTTGTTTTAGTTTTAGTAGCTTAGGAGATATGCACAATAAACTTATTAGAAGCGGGGCCACGCCCACTTTTTAAAAAAGACAGACGCGTTTTACTACTGCGATTCCCTGTACAAAATTACAGTTTTATTCCTAATTAGGTGCTTAGTTAGAGATTTTTGTTTAATGGCGATTTGTGGGTGTGGCAGTGCTTCGATTAAGCCCATCTTCGAACTCGTAAATTTTTTTTAATAAGGAACCCGCGTACCAAGATATCCCAATTTTACTCAAGTTACAGCTTGCACGGACGGACGGACGGACTGATAGACAGTCAGTTAGATTTCAACTTTTCTCGTCATCCTGCTTATTTATATACACATTACCTTATATCTATCTCGAATAGTTTTAGGTGATACGTACAACCAATAGGTGAACAAAATTATAATACTCTGTATCAACAGGTTGCAAGAGTATAAAAATAGTGAATAACCGTAACCTTTGAACTTATAATACCCTGATCAATTTATATGTCAGCTATATGTTATAAAATATGTTATTTATTCGTAATTATTGTTTATGTTATTATTTGTTCCATTCAATGCCGAATTTTTGTTATTTATCCGAAATATTGCAAACTAAAATTAAGAAGAAAGAATTAAGTAAAAACATTATTTCAAATATTAAAATATGAATTAAAATAATATTTTTGTAGTTGATTAAAAGATCTTAATGCAAATGTATTTATGTATACATGTAAATCGAATTTAATAATACAATATCTTAAAAAAATTTTATTTTATTTAAAAAATGCAGTTAATGAATATATTTAATAATTTAATTTCCAAAGCAAGCATTCAAACAATGCAATTGCGTTTGTTTTAAACTTTTACTGTCAAAATTTTACTTTCCATTTGTCACAGCAAAATGTAAAATATGTTCACACCATAGGAACGTTTTCCATTCCCAACAAAACACAGATAAAAATATTACCGTTTGGAAAATCTAATATTGAAAGCTGTGGATTTTTTTTTAGTAAAACTCAACTCCTCAAATTCACCTCACTGATTTGTAGAAACTTTTGTATATCTCTCTGAACAGGTTATTTTTAAGATCACTATACTTGAATACAAACTCAACGAAAAGGGGTTTCTTTCTCATAGGTATGGTATTATTTAACAGGTAAACGAAAAGCCAGCGTAATCTCCACTATGAAGTGTAATGTGTGTTTACAACTACACATAAAAGTATATTGAGAGAGTGCGTAAAAACCTGTTGCTGTATGTGTTTGGAAGAATTTACCTTACGATACTAGTATACACGTTGAACGAGTATGGGCTATGATGGCTGTTGCTGCTTGAAATGCCAGTAAAACCGTGTTCGTTGCGCCTTAAATATGCTGCTAAAACGTATTAACTTTGTTTGAGCTTTTTAACCAAATTAAATCAGTCAATAGTAAATAGTTGTACTTACTTTTCTCAACATGTTTAAAAAAAACTAAATCCAGTTCAAATCTGATTGGACTAATATTTGTTATACATATATATGTATATAGATGACTAAAAGCCCTCGTCTAAAGTGCAATAAGATATAATAAGGCAAAAAGTTAATTGCTGCAATTACGAAAACAGGTAGGTAAGTATGTAGGCGAGTGTGACAACGGATTTGTGAGAGTTTTGATCCTCTCTTTCAAAATAATATCAGAAGAGTGATCAGGTTTCGGAGAGTTGTATGTACTCAATGTTTGCTCGAAACCAATAATATTTAAAAGGTTGGAAAATTGAAGTGCTCTATAATACTTTATGAAGAATTTTTATAAGCATTAAATGTCAATTTTGTACAAATATATACCATACATACATACATACATGTTAATGCTCCGAAAATATCCAATTGTATAAGAGAAATGACAGAAATTTAGTTTGAGTCGTAGCAAAAGTTGTACGTGCATGAAGGCCTAATAGACCTGAAAACTTAAGTGAACTTAGATGTTATTCATTTTTTTGTTTAAAGTTATTTATGTGTACTTACTTATATTCATATATGTACATATGTATGTATATACGAATACACATATGTGCTCATATTAAAAATTTGATAAGTGAGTATATCTTATCTACTTCCATTGAACTGGTGTTTAAACAGTTTTCACGTTCATATATTTGTATATTATACCTAACATACATATGTACATCGTAGTATTCCTTATGTTGCACTTATCACATATGCCTAGGTACATATACATATGTATATACATCTGGTATAAATACATATTATATATGTATATCTATGAGAAAGGGATATTTTCAGTAATAATATTTATCCTTGGAAGGTGGTGAAATTGGTATTAATTTCTAAAATGCGATATAGTATGATAAAAACTATCATCTCATCATCATCCACCACTTCTAAACAAATTGTACAAACTAGTTTATTTTCAGTTAGCCGTTTTTGGATTTAAAATTTGTCACCAAGACAGACAACTTTATTCGGAGTTTAGCGTAATATCCGTTCAAATGAATATTACATTAATAAAATATAAATTTAAAATATGTCACATTTAGATTAAACAAAAGGGAACTAAGGATGAATTAAACCTGCCAGTTCAATCATTAGAAATGAGGGTATGTGTCCTGAAATCTGAAAATACTTAATCGACCGATTTTACTCAATGTTGCGTTTCTTAATTAGCAAAGGTGAGCGAGGGAAATAATGAGAGTGCAAGAGAGTAATTAACATCATTGCTCACTCGGTAATGGGAGTTGCTCAGGTGTGCTGTGTTGTTAGGAATATCAGCAGTAATACCACTGTAACATACATACAGTGATTGCCAATTAAATGGTGCAACTCAAGCACACATGTGAAATGTTCTTTGCGTAGTTCTAAATCAAAATTTATATACAATAATCTCCCTGTGATGTAATATTTTCAGTCTGATAATATCGATATTTTTTGATAAACAACTCTTCATAATGTCTCAAAAACTTCCGATACTCTTGGAAACGTCATTGCATTTATTTTAAATAATCATAAACCTAAATACAGTACCTATTACAAAAATTTTGCCTAATCATTCGTATCCGTATCACTCGGAGTACATACAAGTATATTTATCAACTATTAAATAAACAAAAATCTTTTATTCATATTACGATTTGGTATAAGATCAATTTAGAGTATACTTTCGGTATAGAGAACGACGGCTGTAGTATCTAGGTACGCACTTATATTTACTATATGTAAAAAGTGCATTCCTACTATCTACTATATAAGTTTAAATACATAAGTGGATATAAGTTACTACATATTACTGATTTTTTTAGTGCACATGTGCGTGAGTATTTGAAATGGAAAATATGCCAACAAATGGAATTAAGTTTTTAAAAACACTTCTATGATCAACTGTTCTTCTCATTTGCCCAGAGTGTGGTAGCAGGGCTTAAACATTCAAGCGTGACTTACTTATGTATGTATTTGTATACGTACGATACCTGGTGGAGATGCATGAAGAGATCGGCAATTGGACTCATAACAACAAATAAAACGAGAACCGAGGTGAAATTAGAGTTAAATTAAACACAAGAAAGCACAGCTCTACACTCTTCAATGTTTTAAATATCTAACATAGGGTATATATGCAATGAATTGTATTTGGACACATGTATGTATATGTATACGTACATACATAAATAAAAATATTGCTTTTCTCCAAATTTTTATATAAAGACCTACGTGTAATGAGTGTATACAAGTTTACCTTTGGAGTTCGCGTCTTACCTATGTGATGTACATACATACATATGTATATATGTATACCTTCTCATACAGATATGTGATTGTATGTGTTTTAAGTGTTTACTGGCTCTCTTTTTCGTATTTTTGCTTTTTGTAAGATACGTTTGTAGTTTCACTTGTTAACATTTTCCCGGCTATGTTCACAAGCAATTTGGTTAAAGGCTGATGCCTACATCGTCGATCAGTAGTAACCTCAGTCAGTTGCTGACATTCCATCGAGAGATGAGCGCGAGTATACCGGTAACACTTGAAAATTTTTTAACGTAGTAATCTTTAATTATTGCCAATGTGGGTTTAATGTTGTGGTAAATGCTGTTTCATGTATATATACATACATACATAAGTTATTGTTGAAATAAATACCAGCTTTTACCCCTGGGAAAAAAAATATAAAATTTTGTACACGTTTTTCTTCTCTTAACTTTCATTTGCTAACTATACATACATACATATATAAATTTATATCATTATAATATAATTTAACAGTTTTTAAAAATACAATAAAAGTGTATTTTATAATAAAATGGCTTTAAAAATATATGCGTCGAATATACAAACGCCCATACTTACATATGTGTGTAACAACTTAATAGTGACTATATGTGTAACGACTGTAACCAAGTCCAATTGATGGCATGAAAATTGTTTGTGGAACACACGACAAGAAAGAGAAGGGGAATTTGCGAAGAACAGGTTAAAAGAAAAGTGCAGTAATGTTGGTATTGTATGGAAGTATATAGTATGTACATACATAAGTTCCAATCAAATGAAATTTTAAAGTTATTAAAGAAAATTGCAATGCGTACAAATCTGTGAATACGTACGGCGGAAACTGTGGTGTAACAGGTAGTCTCCACCGAAACAGCAAAGTAACAAGTGAGAAGTGATAGTTTGAAAACCGACCAATACGGAAAGGAGGTAATAATAACAAGATAAAACATTGAAAAGAGATCGAAGAAAGTGGAGTAACTAAAAAAAAAATGATTTTTAAGTCGATAGTAGTTTCGCAATGTTAACTTTCAGTTGTAAATGTTTAGCTGAAAATCTCTTGCCTCAAACCCTTTGAGTATGCGTATATGTGTCTTCACAATAGTAGGTATGGACTCATATACCATATATGTATATTATGTAGTTGAGCTACAGAATTAATTGTCCATTGGAACAAAATTGTTGATACTATTGTTATGAAATGGGTAACTTAAACTTTATACCAAATTTTCATACATTGTACTGCCAAAAGAACTTTTCCTGAAAATAACAAGATAAAATTTGCGCGAGTGACATTTAGAGAGAGAGAGCACTCACCGAGGAGGTATAATTGAGAATCAATTGGTCTCGAGAACATACCTTACGGAATGTCTTTAGGATATAACTGGATTTTGATTAGTTGTAAATGTTAGAGCTATTAGAACAAAAAATGGTTAGTTGGTAAAAGCTTGAAAATGATAAGCTCTTTTTGTGAGCTTTTGGGTACAATTAAGGGTACTGTAAAAAGTTTACAAGTTTCACGTTTCTAATCGGACTAGTGTGTAGTATTATAATGGATAAAATTGTGTGAATACATGTTTTCGAGTATACTTGAGTAATGCAAAAAAATTAATGCAATCAAACCTCGCCTTCCCCTAGCCCCTTTATATGTGATATAGTGATTTCTCAATTATTTTTGACATTCATCTGAATTTAAAGAGTTTATTGCGGTCAATATACATATGTATGTGATATTTTAACGAAATTAGTAAACAAGTTTTATTTACCATGATGTGATTAAGGGCTGAATGGGAATAAAATAAGTCTATAGCCTTTGTTTGTGGTTATATCATATAAAGGGTGATGCATTTTTAGGTTTGCTACTTTTTTAGGAAAAAATTGAAGGTTATCCTTTCAATTGTTGGCCGCTGCTACGTCTCAAATGGTTCATCCGTTGTGTTCAATTTTCGATTACTCGTTCGAACATTTCGACTAGTAATTGGCGAATGACACGAATGTTGTTTTGCTCTAAGCGAGACTTTAGACTTTACATATCCTTAAAGGAAAAAATCTAACGGTATGTTATCATATGATCTTGGTGTCCAATCGACCGCCCCAAAACGTGAAATTATCTGCTCACCGAAATATTCTCTCAATAAATCCATTGATTTATGCGATGTGTAGGAAGTGGCGCCGTCTTGTTGAAACAAAGTGTCGCTGAGATCACAAGCTTCATTTTCAGGTATCAAATAGTCGGTTATCATGGCGCGATAACGGTCGCCATTGCCGGTTACGTTCTCACCGGCATCATTTTAGAAGAAATACATCCACAAACCACACCAAACCGTTGTTTTTTCTGGATGATATCTTCATGTTGCTCTTCGCCCCCATTACGTCAGATTTGGGCCTCATCGCTGAACAAAATTTAGCTAACAAACGTCAGATCTTCTTAGAACATTTCAAGAGCCCATAGAGCGAAGCGATGTCGCTTGGAAAGTTCGATCGGTTTTAGTTCTTGAATAAGCTGTATTTAGTAGATATCGACGAAAAGTGTGCCAAGTCATTCCATACCTCAGTCCAAGTTCGACTTTCTGTGGACTTCGTGTACACTCACTATGGACAGAGAGATATTGTTGCGAATAGTACGCTGAGTAGGCCGATTATGTTGACCATAAGCTCAGCGAAGCGCGCGAAACACATTCTTTACAGAACATGAACTTTCGTAAAAAACTTTTGTAAACGTTCTTCAGGCGTAAGCCTTTCCATGATGAAGTGCCAAACAATACTGAACAAAAATAACATGACAGCTTGACACGACTCACGATACAAGAAAAAAAAGAAAATTTTGATTTCAATAGTTACAATAGTAAACGTGAGTTAAAATATAATAAATAAAACTTGGCAAGATTGAGGATATAAGTTATACTACTTAAACTAACATTGTTGTTGCTTTCACAGTTTTTTGATAATAGTGCATAGGAATGACCAATCGAAGGCAGCTAATGACTGTTAAGGTTTTACGTAACTGTTACGTTTTGTTCACCTAATGGTTGTTTGTATCACCTAAAAAATAGGTTTAGATATATGTTTATATAGTATATTTAAAACATCAATAAGATGAATCGGGCGAGTGCCACGCCCACATAACACCAATAAAGGAAAATATATAAAATGCCATTACTACGCACTGAATTAAAATATGGAACCGTAATTTTGCACAACGGATCGTAGTTGCAGAATATAACAAGATATATAATTGAAATAAAGGTATAATTCTTTTCTGACAATGATATGTCTGTATGTCAAAAATGCGTGGAAACTGGTCAATATTTTCCTTAGCAATAAATAATAATATAATACAAAGATTTTCGAACTTCTGGATGACTTTATACCGCATATATCGGCCAAAAGCTGAGCTAGGGCCTAAAACGGATAAAATCAAGAGAAAATTGATTTAGGGCCCATATAACTAACATCCAACATTCTGCTGACTTTACTTCATATGATTGGTTATGGTGTGTGAGGTAGCTTAATGAAACCAAGGGAACATTGTACTGGTATGTGTCGATACTACACCCAACTTCCATATACTTCATATAATGATTTTCGTTTTTCTAACGAACCTTATGGAGAATAAGACAGTCAGAGTGTGGGTTGTATATTTAAAAAATCCTTGAAAACGCGTTTTCAAGTCAACCTGAGCAATGTCTAAATTAATGCAAGCCGTTCTCTTCTCTACCCAAAAACACCCCCTATAATGATTTCCTTTTGGCCACCTGACTTTAAACCCTTCAAGTTGGTCAAAATATGGTATTTTAATGAAACTAAATGAAAAAGCGTTTTTTTTTTTAATTATATGCTTTAGCGCTTAATTAGAATGGAATCGGTGTATATGTTGCTTTAAGCCTCATCTCCCTAATATAAAGAATTTCAATGCTCTGGTCTAAATATATAATATTAAATTTAGTCTCTTCAGTCGAGTTAATACCACATATCGCTCGTTTGAAGATGTTTTTAATATAAGTTGAGCCGATGTGAACTAAAATATAGCAATAAAACTAACTGTATAAACATTGGCATATAATCTACATATATAGATGTTCAATAAAATGATTATATATGGAATTGTTGTAAGTACCATATGTGGACATATCAGCCAGAGAAGTATCAGAAAGGTTTAAGAATAGAAATATAAAATCTTACGATTCGTTTGCCAAGTTAAGTTAATATAAAAAGGTGTCAAAAAGTTATTTAGCAACACACAATCTGACACAAGCCGATAACATAGAACCTTACGATGCGACGTTGCCGAATGTGTTTATGTATGTGAAACTTTATTATAATTTTATTTTAATATTATAGTTGTGGACATAAATTCCTATAAAAACGAGTTGACATAGATGCACACATATACAAATGCGCTCATAAACATATACATACGTCTAAATAATATAATAACTTCACTTGTAGATAGTTACATGTATTAGACGACTATTCAAATATGTAAATACATACATCTAAACGTATGCTTATGTGTGTATACATATATTAAGTCCGTACGCAAATAGTCATGCATTAAATTGCGACATTAGTCGGCATTGGTGAGTATACTCGATTAACCCATACACTTTCTGACCTTTGAACATTGCACGTCCGAGACCGAGAAATCACCGGCTTTACTCGAACTGAATAAGTTTAGCGACAGTAAATGCTGATTTTAAAGTATTTTACTTTTCATCGAGTATATCTATGTGTGTATGTATGTGCATACATATTTTAATAATATGTGGATATATAGCGAAGTAGGAAAATTAAAGAGAAATTATATCGTCAAATTGTGCACTGAAATGGGGCGAAACCAACGTTTGAACTCAATTTACATACGTATGAATATATACTATACTATTCCTAGCTTTTAATTTAACGTTTAATCGAATAATCTTAAGTCGATAGCTGCATAGTTTATTTTTGTTATTATTAATTACTTCTGTGTATTTACTCTATTTTTTATTTATTCTGTTACGAACATCTTTTCGCGGTCTTTAGATATCTAAATATGAAATGCGGTATCCATATTAGCACAATGATAAGCTAAACTCTGCTTTGAAACCCTCTTTAAAGGGTGCTTTCAGCAGTTTATGGCACTATTATCCTGCATGTATATACTTATATCTTCAAATATATGTCCCTGTTACTTTAACTTAAAATATTGCATGAGATAAATTTTTTGGTAGGCACGAATCAAAATCTCATTTAAAATAGTTTGCATTGGGGCCTAATAGCTAGATAATATCTTAAGCATTACTCTCATTCCTAATGAATGTAATTTATATATGTATAATATACATATATTATATATAGATACATATAAAATTAAATATCTAGGATTTAAATGTAATTGTGTTTTTAATTTTTCAGGAAAGACATTAAACTGTGAAAACCTTAAGGCATGTCAACAAATGTGAAAATCCTTTAATTTTATACATATGTCTATGCAGAGAAATTTGCTTAGTCAACACGTTAATATTTTTAACAAATCCAAGAAAATACTCCACTAATATTACAAATGCAAAAGCGAATAAAAGAAAAAGACTTCCTGTGATCATATTCAAGACATTCTAATAAACAAACGGCCATATATACAAAACCTTAAAAAGGAAATATGCAGGTCTCAGAATATTTGGTGTCGCTATATATCGCAACATGTGGACAAAATGGGCCAGGACTTGGAGCGGATGAAAAGGAAATAATATTGCTAGTGTACATTATTTTGGAAGCTAGTAGCGGAAAGGTAATTAACTTTGATGACATAATAATATTCACTTTTTGATTGTAGTTATTAATATTGTTGTATATTTAATACTCCTGTTTTATAAGTTTACGAAGTATAGATGACTGAACACATGTAATAATCAACTTTTAAATTTATTTCTCTTACAATGTTTATTTGAACTGTGGTTCTGAGGTTTTTTAGGTTTAAAAATAAATAAACATTATATTACGTTGGCCATTATATCTTAAATTGTGTGTTAAATTAAAGAAAAACATAAACTTTTTTAATTTAACCTAAAACAAATCTACTTTATTAATAATAATGTATTTTATGAACCGCATGCAGCTAAGATGGGACTCTCTTTGTATTAGTGCATTAATGCATATATTAACAAACCTAAATGTGGATTCTTCGTTTTCAAAGCGATCTTGGCATTTTCTCTTAACTTTATTATTAGCTCTGTAAAGATCTACTGAAAAGTCACAGGCCTGACCCTAGATGACGATACTAGAATTATGATTTTTAGTTAGGCCTAACATTCAAAAGGCACGTGTATAAATTTGACAGCTTTCGGATCATTAGTTTGTAAATTGTATCGGAGAATCAATTTTCAAGGGTTGGTATATTAAATTTAGACGTGGTAAAATGATCACCGATGCAGTGAACGCAGTGGACGCCCAAAAGAGGTTGTTATTGACGAACACATCAAAAAAGTCCACAAAATAGTTTTGGATGACTCTAAAGTAAAGTTGTTCGAAACAACAGGCACTCTAAAGATATCCACTGAATGTGTACGAAATATCTTCTTCTTCTTAATTGGCGTAGACACCGCTTACGCGATTATAGCCGAGTTAACAACAGCGCGCTAGTCGAAATATCATTCAAGAATATTTGGGTATGAGAAAGGTGTGAAAGGAATGAAGGAGATCACCGGAACTGAGGCATATTCTGAAGCAAAGGACAAATAGTACTACAAAAATGGTATCGAAAAGTTGAAGGGTCGCTATAATCAGCGTATCATAAAAAAACGAACTTTTCAAAAAAACTTACTGTGGTAGGCCGGGGAGTTTTCAATTGACCTGTTACTTATTTCTTCCTGCAGTGCGATTACTACAATATTAATAAATCTGAATTAAAGCGAATTTCTCCGAAAAGAAGCCCAAACTATTGTCTAAAAATAAATGGATATTTACCAGTTATATGTATATACCGAACTATGCATGTATTTGTTAATTTCGATTGTTAAAATACATGTATATGTATAAAAACACGCATGTCAACATGTGGTTGCAACACATTTGCAAATAGCGTTTGGCGAATATTTTCAAAAGTTAACAAGTGAGGAAGATCATAGGTTCAGTTGTTGCCGATTTGCCATTTTCAAGGATCGAAACCGGGGAAATACCTTCTTCTTTCGCAAAACTTTATTTAAAAGAAGTAAGGAAGGGCTAATTTTGGGTGCAACTGAACATTTTATACTCTTGCAAATAGCAAGAACCAAGACCAGGGAAATACTTTAAGGTGTAAAACTAATAAAATAGAGTAAATTCAGTCGGATGTTCGAAATTCCTGATATTAGTTATATAGGGGCTAGGCCAAGTTTTCGCTCAAATGTATCTCTTTTAGACATAAAGTCACCCGGAATTTCGAAAATCTTTATATTAAGTATATGGGGGCTAAGGGAAGTATTGGTCCGTTTCAACCCATTTTTGACATACAGACAGTCCATTATAAGAGAGGGGTTATCCTTGAATTTCAGTTATATCAACTATAGGTAACGGGGTCTAAATATTCGGTACCTAGGGACTTGAACAGTTTTTACTGGAATCTGAACGAAAAAGTGGAATTTAAAATTGTGCTATATGAGAAGTAGGCGTGCTTGTTGTCCGACTTCGTCCATCTTCGCACTGTGACATTAGAATGTGAAAGTAATGTCATATATAATATTAAGTTTTGTCGAATTCTATCTGGTCACGAGATATGTGTCATGCCCGTCGTCCGATTTTCATACTGTTTCCATAAAGCCTTTTCATACCATCTCGGATGTAAAATTTAATGTCGCTGACGTAACTAAATAGTTATTGCGCTTTAATTTTTTTTAACAGTACCATTATTACTTTATTATAGGGAGTGAGTCATCTATTTTTACACTATCGGTAGGAGTTTTTAAATATTTGTACTCAAGAAACTTTGTTATTGTAGGTTTAAGTAGTTTAGGAGATATGTACATTAAACTTATTAGAGAGCGGGGCTACGCCCACTTTTTAAAAAAATTTTGCCCACACGTTCCCCTTGCTACTGTGGTTCTCTGTACGAAATTACAGCTTTATATCTTAATTGCGTGCTTAGTTAAGGCACTTTAGAAGGTTGCTATATGTGACCTGGTCTACGGAAAGGGGGCTTAGGTGTCAAAAAAAAAGGAGAGCAATTAATGAGATAACGAGAAACTGACGATTATTTTTAACAGCTTTTCCAAAAAAAATAGTTTTCGCACGTTAGCTCCCTTTTCGTAGATTAGGTCACATATATATTTCTGGCCTAATAACGTAAATAGGCATATTTATCAACGAAAATTTTTTTTATTTGTTTTTAATTTTTTTTTTGTCGATTGCTGTTTTGTTTCGGGCTCATACGCATAGATCCATGATTCGTATAAACGTCTTTGAAGCACCGTGATCGTATTTTTTCAGCATTTCTTTACACCAATCCCCACGAGCCTTTTTTAGAGCAATTGTCAAATTGTGCGGGATCCAACGAGAACAAACCTTTTTTACGGCCAGGTGTTCATGTAATATCGAATGTATGCGGTGGGAGAAATGCATAGGCATGCCTCTATCTGAAGGTATGTTACATGACGGTCTTGCATTATCAGTTCACGTACGGCATCGATGTTTTCTGGCACAACGGCTGTTTTTGGACGACCTTCAGGGAATTCGTCTTTGAGCAAGCGTCACAGTGCTATAGGATGGTGCTTCATAGCCATCTAAAGATTTTAGTTCATCGATGCACTCTTGTCGTGATAATCCACGTCGAAAGTTGTGAAAAATGATCGCACGAAAATGTTCACGAGTTAATTCCATTTTTTGGCCGAGATGAATTTTTTAATTCCCTGTAAATAAAACAATTCACAATTAAATGACAAAGCGTTCTGAGTGATATTATGCTAAATAATGTCAAACTTTCCAATGGAAATGTCAGATTGCACCTGGCAACACTTAGTGTTGCCCTAGGCCAGAATATATATAGCAGCCCTCGTATAGGTTTTCGGTTAACGGCGATTTGTGTACGTGGTAGTGGCCCGATTGCGCCCATCTACGAACTCGAACTTTTTTGTACTAAGGTAGCCACATATCAAGTTTCATCAAGTATCTCAATTTTTACTCAAGTTACAGATTACACGGACGGACGGACGGACAGACATTCAATCTCGTCATCCTGATTATTTATATGTATATGTGTATATGACCCTACATCTATATCGCTTAGATTTAGGCGATACGTACAACTTTTCACCTAACGGTAGCAATTGTAGCAATTGGTTGCAAGAGTATAAAAATGTTGCGAAAGTATTAAAAATCTTATATATAAAAATAAGTTGGATGTTCTAAAGGATGGAAAAACTGCTCATTCATCTTTTAGACTTCCGTTATCCTAAATCGTGAACATCCCTGACATCGAGAATTCGCACGAAAAGGTATTTCATTGGTTGTGTTCTAGGGCAATAGTGTCACCCAGGAATGAAAGTGTTAACGAAATAAACGATCTAATTATTCAAAAAGTTCCCGAATAAATAAAAAAATACAAATCGCTAGACGAGGCTAATATCGATGACGCAGTCTCTTATCCCCAGGAGTTTTTAAATTCATTAAACCTTTCTGGACTGCCACTAAATGAATTGGCTTTAAAAATTGGAATTTTAATTATACTTTTGAGGAAATCCTCATATACCGAGGATTCCGATGATCCCTTCGTGATATGCCAATCCCATTTAAATGTCTTCAATTTCGGTGAAAACATCTTTCGCTCTATTATAAACAGCCAGACTTTCGAATTAGTAGGGAAAACAATGTTTTACTCATGGCCAACTGTATGTTGGTCTCAGGCCGGAGGTCCTGAAAATCAATTTATATTGCTGCCATAAAATAAATTAACATCAAATATCGTTTACAGGGAAGCTCTGATTCAATAACTTATTTTGCAGGAGCAGAGAAAGTAAAATATATAGTTATAATAATAATACCAAAAAATATACTCTCATGTTCGAATTTCTTTTATTTAACTAATTTTTAATGACCCCACGCAAAAACGAGAAAGTATGTGTGGGAGAGTGTGTAGAAAATTATAACTTTTGAAATGATTGTTTAATACTCGGGTGAAACCGGGGTGGGCTGCTAGTTCATTATATTTATAACGTATCTTGAATACCAAGACTCACTTAGTATTTATTTTACTTCCAATCAGCGAAAATTATATTGGAAGAGGAAAAATTTAAAATGACTGGCTAATGACATGTTCTACTACGTTTTGGATGGTTTCAAGTATTATACTTTAGCAATTATATTTTCAAAACATACATTATGTAGTTCTACTCTACAAATCTAATGATTTGAATAACATTTTCAGTCATATGAAATATATTCAATGTTATATTAATTTTAGTATTATGATAATTTTAGAAGTATTTATCTTCAAATAGGTATGGTGAATGTATGAATAATTTTTATTACCGTCACAATGTTATAATAACACTTTTCTGGCTTAGCGTTATTTGGATATATTTGTTTATATCCTGAAAGTGTTCAAAATGACGTTGTAGACAAGTATGTAGGCGTACTTTTGTAAAATTTGCGGAATTTTACTCTATATCATAAGGAATTTATAGAAATATTACAACACAAGTTTGGCTCCAATCGGTAATGTGTTAGGTATGATAGTAGGCGGTATTACCCTATTATTTTATATTTTACGATTATGTATATATATTTTAGTCAGTTTTAGCGCTATAAGTAGTTCGGAACCTAAGCGTTATAAGAGCGGTGGATTCCCACACTTTCACACTGCAGTATACGTTGGCTGAACGTAATATATCCTACCGATCTTGGTTAGGCATGGGATATATTTACATTAAACCATAATTTTTCCTCACTGGGATAACACTTGTTTTGAGTTTTTTAGTTTCTGACTGTGTCATTATTTTGTAGTGATTTTTCGAGCTACGCCGTTTTGTGGGCGTAATTCGTACTAGGGTTCAAAAGAACATGGTTATAAAGAATTTTAAGATATTTTTTTCTTATTTTAAACTAAGTTATCGTTTAGAACGACATGCGGAGACATAGACATACTTTTCGCCTCGACAATTTCATATAATACCATATATCCAACCATATGTCGTCCTTGACAAGTTTTAAATGTTATAAAAAATGGTTAGGTCAACAAAGCTATTATACTCTGTCTAGCAGAGAGTTGCACTATTGCAACATGTTGATCCGGAGTATAATAGTTTTGTTCATTAAACGGTTGTACGTATCACCTAAAACTAATCGAGATAGATATAGATAAAATCTAACATACATATGTTGAAATCTGGCTGCCTGTCCCTAGAGTAAAAAGATATTTTGTTGAAACCAATAGCCAAATTCGCTTAGGATAATTTTTATCAGAACCCACGTTGTGAAAATGAATGAAAATGATTTGCCCACTCCCCACATCGTTATGTATTTAACAGTACCGTTGTACTGTTAAAACTACTTAAAGCGACATTAAATTTTACGATGGACGATGCGAGCTTCATCGCTCACTTTAAAATAAATCACAGATCGCAGACCTGTTAACCGATTTCAACCAAATTCTTCTAAAGTTCCTTTTTAATAATGCGAAAATGGGCAAATTCGGACTGCAACCACACTTTTCACGTTCCAGTGTACAAATCAAAAAGTAATTAATATAACGGGATAAAATTTTGCACGAATGATTCAATGATTCTAGGCGCTAGGTATCGAATATTTGGACCCCAGTACTTATAGTTGACTTTTTATCATATCGGTCAAGGGGTGAGATATACATATAATTAATATTCAGGGATAATCTTTTCCTGACAAATGGGTTGAATTGTGTCAATAATTCCGTAGGTTCCATATACCTAATACAATGATTTTCGAACTTCCACGTGACTCAATACCGCATATATCGGTGAACATGAGAGTTATACCTATGAAAACGATAGATCATATTTTACTGATAATGGTGTGTCTTTGTTAAAAAGGTTAAAATTTGGCTAAAACTTGACCTAACCCCCATATAACATCTGAGTGACTTTACTCTATTTGATTGATGATAGTAACTTAATGAACCTTAGGGAACATTTTATTAGAATGCGGCATATTAATAGTATGTAGTGTTGACGAAAATAGATAAAATCGGGTCGATATTAGTCCCAACTCCCATATATTACATATGGATAATGAAACAAACCGCTCTAATATAGTACCTGTTTTATATGTAAACAATCATTGTATCAGAGTAATTTTTTCACAAAAATGTCGATATTTACAAGATCGCACACTGATTCATATGATTTTTTAAGTAAAATTTTAATCACAATGATTTCGAACTTCAATAAATGCTCGACTTTTTTGTCTAAAGACTTTGGAGCAGTTTCAGAGCATTTAACTCATTCTAAAACCGAAAATCCTGTACATAAAGATAACCCTTGAACCCGGGACTGAAGCTTTTATTGCGCGCGTGTATCGCAAATATTTATATACATACTTAGGCATAAACTTGCTCCGTATATTTGCTTACGGCACACACGCATTCAATATACATTATTTGTGAATTGCCCTCAGGCTTTGCTTACCTATGCGAGACCTTCTTTCATAATTACACATTTCACAATTGCATGTGCAATAGAAAATTTTAAGCTCATAACTGGAAATGTTGTTCATTTACTTGAACTGTTTCGTTAATATATTCTACAATAATGAAGTATTTGGGTTCTCCTTATTTTATTATTTTTGTGCAAAATCATGTAAAATCACGATATTTTAAAATTTAACCGTACGCGCATAATAACTTGACCAATCAGGCCATAACCCAAATGCAACCAATTTGTTTATGTGTTTTGTTAAAGGTAATTTTAAATTAAATTATAGTTCAATAAATGAACAAAACATGTCAGACATTTCTCTAGACCATTTCTAACATTTAACAATAATCTAGATTAATATTACGCTTATCATAATTTTTTTATGGAAAAAATTTATGAAATGAGTTCATGTTTTTCCTAACCACTATTCAGTTAACTTTATACCTCAACATATGTACAATATATGTAGATTTGATTACCTTAAAATATTAATATTTAAAGCATTGCAAACACATTTAAATATTTCGCATTCTTTTAATACTTTACTGGGAAATTATATAATTTGAACGACGCTAAAACATAACCCTGTTAATGCTTTTTTCGCATCGACTTGAGAATGGCAAATAATTTACACTTAATTATACATAATTATAACTTGAGCTCTAGTGTTATATTAATTATTTGTAATTATCGTGAATTTCGGTTGCTGAAATGCAATCACATTTACTATACTACAAAATATCTGAGTTTCAACGCGTAATGTTGTTTATAACAGCGTGTGGTAGTAGGGTCTTAAAATATTTAGTGATCCGCTAAATTCTTTGGTAAAAGTAATGAACTGATGAAGGATAACTATACATTGTAATTTAAACTAATAAATACCTCGTATACACGTAAACTTCTGCATCTTACTGAAAGCCAAGACTACTTTTCAGATTACGTACTTACGAAGCCCTTGCTTAAATATCTGGTGATAAGTGGTATAATCATATATTTACTATCCCTACCTTTTATAGCAAAATGCAATATACAGATGTATATGTGTGTAATTAAAATTATTCAAACATATTCATAATATAAAAATTTTGCACTCTCTCTGGTGGAAAAATTTTGAGAGGAAAACAAAATTTATTAAATAGTAAACAAGTAGGGAAGGACTAAGTACGGATCTAAGTATCCGAGTATTTTGTACTCCCGAAATTTGAAATGATCAAAAGCGGGGAAATATTTTCAAATGTCGGCAAAAATTTATGAAACAAAAAAAAATTTTGCATAAGAATTTAATATTCATAGTTAGACGAAATTGTGAGTTGATTACAAGAGTATAATAACCAGATAACCAAATATATTGGGATGAGGAAATAGTAACCAGAGGAGCGTAAATCATTATATTAAGGGTGATTTATTTCATACTCTGCACTAAATCATATTAAGAAAACATAATCTTTTAATTTTATAAAAATATCATACATATTGATTTAGAAAAATGGTTCAAAATCAGTTGGAAAGGCGGAAAACATTATATTGGATTAGAAGAAGTTTCGAGAAGATAACAATTATAGCGTTTTCTTTTCTCACAACAATGGTTGTGCCCGCTTACTCAGACTCAAAGATAAAATAATAAGTGTTAAATGAGAAGCGTATTTTAATTATTTTCGTAAAAAGTTTATTGTATTGTAACAGCTGGCTTATAATAGGGGTTTTTTGTTCTTTTATCATTTAAAAATATTATATGGTGACTGGGGAGATTCTTGGAGTCAACAAAGGAAAACTATTTTAATATTTTGCGCGAAGTAAAAAGGGTTTTTGCGGCACGAAAATGCTCCGTCGCATACTGCATTGGTTCTTCGTGAGTTTTTCGCCAAATTTTCAATCAACCACCGTATTCACCTGACTTAGCTCCGTCAAACCTCTGGATATTCAGAAAAATCAAACGACCGCGTCGAGGAAACTGTTTTGAGTCAATTAAAGACATTAAACTTGAATTGCTACTCGTATTGAAGGCTATTCCGGAATTGGACTTTAAAAACTGCTTCGAGGATTGGAAAAACCGTTAGCACAAATGTATAGGGTCCAACAGGAATTGTTTTGAGGGGGAGGACATAGTTTTTGGAGACCAAATTACGAATTTTAAAATTATGAACAAAGTATTACTATTTGCTCTTAGTAGTATACAAGTATATAAAAAATCAGGATAATAGTTGAATTTCGATATTTTGAGCAAATGTGTTTCTTGGTACTCGAAAAGGTTTGCATTGATAACGGATGGAATCGGAAAATATCACTTAATCTGTGGGATATACCAATGAAACTGTCAACTCCAACTGGTTTCCGTTTACCTCTTTATGGAGTAATCCTATAACCTATTTTAGTTATTATCAGATAATCTCAATCGGTGCAGACAAGTCGAGTCGGTGTCGACAAGTCAATTCGAATATGTGTTTTACTGAAATAAATTACTCATATTTATTTATATACTATATATGTACATATGCTGACCTTTAATTTGGATTTGTCAAAAATTCATATCATTTACCATATGATTACTTTTATTAACCAACAATTTAGAGTTTTTCAGCACTTCTCACGTGTCAAAGTAAAGTAAGAAATATCACTTTTTCATTAAAATATGTAAAACATTTTCTTCTTCATTTACATGAAGTTGAGCACTTCCTTTTTACTCACTCAAATTTATGTACATAAATACGTTTTATTAAAACTATTGATTATCGTCCATTTTAGTTGAGCATAGCAAATGTGTTACTGTTGGAAGGTGATCAGTGTTTTTTACATACACAGTATGTATTTTAATAGTTAATTGGTTGATGTTTTGAACTTTTATATAAATATAAAAGTATGTAAGGGATAACTTTGACCGAATACAATACTCCCGCCTCGACTCTCTCTCAATTGGCAGTTCGGACATGTTAAGGTCAGTATTTAGATTGAGCTTCGATAAACTTATTAGTTATTGAGGTATACAGACATATATTGTAAAGTAAAGAAAGCTAGCAGAATGGTCTTCTTTGGTTGAATTCAATCCTAGAGAGTAACATAAGGGGATACCTCAATAAAGTGTTATAACCGCTTGATATGTTATCTATATTTGATTAAGTTGGTGTTCGTTCGATTCACTGCTCAATTAGGTACCAGTTAATATTTTCCTTGCCATCATAGATCGCTTAGCAGCGGACACTCTTATGTACGGGTTTATATTCCATATAAGTAAATATGCATATGTACATATACGTACATATAAGTACATATAAGCGTATTAAGATCGAACGCAATTGAAGGCATTAGAAGTGGTCTGACATTTAGAAATTTGCATGCCATCCCAAAGCTCATAAATATTTTATGAGGAATATTTCTAAGTGAAACAATTGTATACCAAGCATGCATACATTATACGTAAACATATCTTCATAGACACCTTCATATGTGCAAGAGGTTTAGAGCCTAAATATGCTATGTAAAGTGAGTTCAAGAATTCTATTATTTTTTAACGTACAATAATTATATATAGATATAGAAGAAATAATTATCTACACACATTGGAGGTGGATAAATTGTTAAACTTTCTTACTTTTAGATTATTGGAACAAAGCAGCTTCTGGTGCGACCTGACGGTAGCTTTGCTAATGATCGTACAGTGTCCGGCTCATCTGATGCTTCAGTAGTCGTACGAGCGTCATCGCCTGCTCTTGCCTCCCAGCAAGCTGATGTCATTAACAATAACAACACTAGCGTTAGTAACTCAAACACATTGTTGAAAAGTGCATACAACAATCCAAGTACAACTGTAATTCATAGTAGCAATAATAACTCGATCACAAATGGATGTAGTAGTAGTATTGTACCGGCAGATTCGATTACAACAACAGTTAACACAGCATCCTTCTCCGAGACAATTGAGCTTCCTTTAGCAGTTGCTCACTCTCAGGGAAAGCCCCTCCAGGAAGCAATAGACGAGGTAAGTTAATATTGAACTGATTCAACGGAATGACCAGGTTAATAAATTGTGCACATGCTATTCCTTCCGACTCCCTCCTACTTCGTTATCTTATATGTTTTATTTGAAAATCGTTTATTGAGCATATGAGAGATATACAAGTAGGTATAGTATTAACCCTATTTTATCCGTTGTTCCCAACACCACATACTATTAATAGAATAAAGCACCACCGAGTTTCATTTAGATATCTCACATAGCAGGTCATATATATAAATGATCAGGGTGAGGAGAAAAGTTGAAATCCGGGTGACTGTTTGTCCGCCCGTCCATGCAAGCTGTAACTTGAGTTAAAATTGAGATATCTCGATGAAACTTGGTATGACGGTTTCTTAGTACAAAAAAAAAAAAAAAAATATGAGTGCAACCGACAGTGTAAAAAATGACGGTACTGTTAAAAACTAGTAAAAGCGCGATAAATCAATAACTAAATACGCCAGAGACATTAAATTTTACCATCGAAATGGTATAAGGGAGCTTGATGGGAGCCGGTGTTACAATTGAACGATGGACGTGGCACCGCTCACTTTTTGGTGAAATCTTATATCTCGGGATCCGAAAAACCGATTTCGACAAAATTTACTACGTGGCATTTTTCTTACATTCTTATGTCACAATGCGAAAATGGTTGAAATCGGACAACATCCACTCCTACTTCCCATATAGCACAATTTTAAATTCACTTGATTCGTTCAGGCTCTCGTACACAAATTAAGAAGCAATTAATATAACGGATAAACCTTTGCACGAATAATACCTTTCGTGTTTGTTTATTGTTAATTGTTTCTTTGTGCCTAAAACAGATAAATTCGAGGGAAAATTTGACCTAGCCCCTATATAACTCAGGATTATCGAACATCCGGCTAATTTTACAACAGCGCAGTAGGCGTTCTTCGTGTAATCGACTGCAGTAATCGCCGTTGTCAATGCGCAAGAACTGTTTGTTTGTTAACAAGAGATATTTCGTCTTGCCCTCGTTCACTACCATACTCATTTCCTTGGCTTCCATATACAGTTTGGAGAAAGCAGAACTAATCGTATGCGGTATAAAGAAAACCGGAAGTTCGAAAGTATTTACATTAGGTATATGGGGCTTAGGGAAGTATTGAACCGTTTCAAGGCCATTTCTGACATAAAGGTATATTGTACACATTGTAACATAGAAATGTCATAATAATGCAGTGCACCAAATTTGGTTGGTTTCACCTAAAGGTGGGCGCTGCAACGGCGTGGCGTTTTGATACCGGTTCCCATTAAGTGGGCGGGGTTATCACTCGATTCAATTTCTTTTCACGCTATCTTAAAAGTTGTCAAAGGGATTTGTGCTGCGCAATTTTGACTGATAGATCTAGAATTGTTTTGCAGGGGGGCGGGCCCCTCCTCAGTGTCACTGTTGCACCAAATTACAGTTTTGTAACTTATTTTGGGTTATGGAAATTTATATAGTTTATAATCTATCTCGATTACTTTTAGGTGATACAAACTACCTTTATATGAACAAAACTATTGTAATCTGAAGCAACATGCAGCAAGAGTATTAGAATTCATTATGCGGTTTCTTCAAATACCGAGTGGTTTACAAAAAAATTTGGTGTCTTTTTAACTTGTACTATTAGTCATAGACTCACTTAGTTACTTCTCTCATTTTGCTTGCACGTAATATTTATATTAAAATTAAGCAAATTAATTCAACTGAAATATATGTGTTATAAACTCACCCAAAGGAGACAAATCTAATAATCTCCATATAATGCATAGAATATACACTAATTGAACGAAAGGTTTGTGCACGGTTTGTTCCGCACAAATTGACTGACGACCAAAGAATTGCTCAGAATTCAACATTCGAAGGACGATTATTTGACCAAAAATCACATTTTAACCATTAACCACTTCCCGTATTCACCTGTGGTGCCTTACGTGCGACTTCTTCCTTTTCGGAGAAATGCATTTGCCCATGAAAGGAAAGCGTTATGCAGACGTAGAGGCTATTCAAAAGGCTTGCGCCGGCATACTGGCGGCCATACCGGCCAACAAGCTGAAACACCCGCTCGACATGCTTTTGGGCCGTGCAAAAAGCAGTATTGAAGCCGAAGGAGATTATTTTGAATAAAATAAATTGATTTTTCCGAAAAAAACTATTTGTTCTGTTTCTTTTTTAAGTCATGTTAACTTTGGAATGCACCTTGTACATACGTTGCTTCAAGATAAAGTCCATCAAACATCATAGCTGTTGTTTGAAGAGTCGTGCTGTGACATCGTGACGATCTTGCTGATTGATCGCGATTTAATAATTCCGTAATCAATGGCCATTTACCTTGCAAGTGAATGTAACAAACAAATCCGCCCGTTCATAATTCCGCACGTACAGGTACATACATATATGATCGCATCCTGCGAGTGCTCGCGCATGTGCTTTGGGCTGCCAATATATAATGTATGCTGCACTCAGGTTTTTTTTTAAATTGAAAATGGGCGTGGCGTCGCCCACTTATGGACCAAAAACCATATCTCAGGAACTACTAATCTAATTAATTTGACAGCAAAATAAAAAAAATATGTAAATGACGGATAATGAAATCTTGAGTATCACTTTATCATGCGAGAGTATAAAATGTTCGGTGACACCCGAACTTAGTCTTCCTTACTTGTTATGAGTTGCATTTGTATGGTTAAGGATTATTATATGTATAATTGTATACATACTAATGGCATTTTAAAAATAACATCAATATTTAAGATATACTATTGACTAAACTATTTTTTATCCAACAGTTCGATGAATATTTACGCTCTTTGACATTATACGGCGATAATATCGATAGTATCAATTTGATTACTGACGGGCAACTTCCCTTGCGTCAGTGTCTTCATCGGGAGGCCTGCGCCAAAAGCATTCAGCTACCGAACTATTACAACCGTTTCTGTGATCTGCGCAAAGAATTCCTCAAGTACAAGTCAGGTGACTTATCACGCGCTTTGGTTCCCGTCAAAGACATAAAAAAAATACTCCAAATACCAACAGCTGCGGCACCTCAAAGTATTGGAGAGATGATGAAAGGTTTGAAATTATATATAAAAACCGAAAGCTGTTAAAGCCAACATTTTATTTTATTAGACCTAAATATTACTAATAGTGAAGAACAGGAGTTCTATGTTAAAGAATCTCGTGAAATGGTCTCGGTGATACAAGTAATGTTAAAAGGAGGTATGCTTATTATTTTCTGCTACTGGTTTATATAATTTTGTATGTTTTGTAGGACACAAATTTAAAGCAAATGAAATAGTGACCCTAGTTCTGGAACCTGGAATTTGGTAAGAATATTTTTAAATGTACGTGTTTATAGTTTTCCTCTTCGAGCAACTGACTTAAGGGGTCAGTAGGGTGTTTCTTTGTTACATTTTCTGTTCCCTTATACCCTTGGAATTAATATAGAAACGCACTTTACCATTGGAAGGTTTCGAAAAAGGCCCAAACATAATAATATCGCTCGACGTTCGTTTAAAATGTTTTAAATTGATTAAATAATTTTGTTAAATTTATTTATTTGTTTTTATTTTTTTTTATATTTTTTTTTTATATATTTTTTACTCAACCGATTTGTTTAATTTTTTTTAAATGTTCAGAACACGCCTGGCTATCGTCTCTATATTTTTTATAATTTATTGGCAATGTTATGACAAAATATGTACAAAAAAATATTGGGAAAAATTAAAAAAAACGTTAATTAATTTTTGATTTATCAAAATTTTTTCATTATTCTAGAAGGGACGGTAACCATTCACGTACTTTTTACGAATAAATTGGGGTTTTGTGTTTCAGATGATCCAAACATGAGAAATCGTGTCCGCCAGTGAATAAACGCATCTCATTCACCCAGCCATTTCTCCGACAGATTTCATCACAAAATTCCGAAGAAACTTTTTTATATACTCCACGATATACCTCATGATATGTGAAAAAATTCTTTTGTAGAATAAAAATTTCTATGAAAAAAATGTCAAAAAACAGGCCATATTACCCTATTGACCCCATAATTGAAATACTATTAAAGAAAATATACTAACTTATTGGAAAATGATACAAGAGATATTGGCTCTTTTCATATATTATTTTGTAATATATTAAACGGCAATATATTATAGCAGATGTTTTATTTTTTTTATAATAAATGTTTATATTTTCCGGGACAATACCACGCCACACAGCAAAAATATTTTGATTTGGTGCAATATTAATTAAACGTATGCAAATTTTACATTTACCACTGCCAAATATCAAATTTTTGAATTTTAATTAAACTTAATAAAATGTATCTCAACTAAATAATAAAAGTGTTTGATATTCACTTTATATTGACTTAGGAAAGCACAATAGGCCTAGTTATGGGTCACAATTTTTTACTCTTGCAACAAGTTGCAACGGAATGTAATAGTTTTGTTCACCTAACACTAATTAAGACAAATATCGAGTTATATACATATATGTATGTAATTCATCATCGTGACTAGTTGAGTTGAATTGCAGGTGACTGCCTGTCCGTTCTTCCGCAATGACTTGAGTAAAAAATAAAAAACTCTGATGAAACTGTAGATAGGGAGAATCAGATCATAATTAAAGTTGAAAACCTCTAAAATGCTGTAACTAAGATCCAAATTATGATAAAAAAACTGTAATTTGGTGCAGGGAATCGCAGTAGGGAGGAGTGTTTGCGGCTGGAAAATTTTTAAAAAGTAGGCTTAGCAATACTCTTTGATATATTTAATATAAATATTCGACAAATCAAAATTAAGATTATAAATTCCACACCCAATACTACCCCTAGCATGTTGTACCTGTATGTTGGTACATTTCAATTGTCTTTATATTGTCTACATCGGTCAATAAAAGTAAAATTATTAGAATTATCCCAGCTGTCATACTCTAGCTGACTTTTAGTTAATGTGTGAGTCAATCTTCATAAAACTGCTTCGAGTATATTTTAGTAATGTACACGAAGCGAAATGTAGTAATGAAACTAACTGAGTTTATGGCTAAATATGATTTTAATCTATTATCAACATCTCTTCTTTGTTTGATGTTAATATTTTATCTGCATATGAAGAAAATATTTATAATTTTTTTACTCAAGTCCTAATAGGAAAAAAGATAAATAGGATTATAAATGTATATATTACTCTGAAATATTTTTTTATTTATTTTTATTTCATTTCATCAGCACATGTATAGTTACATACAACATGTATAACTTTGTACCTTATAAAATATGTACATTTTTGAAGATTCACTTCCTGTGACAAATTTGAAATTCAAAGGCTTCGAATGAGTATTATTTGATCCGGAAGAAGTTTGATTTTCTAAAATATGTTGCTCAAATCGCCTTTATCATGTTTTGCTCAACTCACGTTGTCCCGAAATGACTCAATTCTTACTCAACTCTCAAATATTGCTCCCAAGCTTCTTACTGCATAACTTAAAATCGAAGACTTTACAAATTCCAAAGTAGTCGCCATTTCAATACAACTGTGATAAGGTTGCGCGTTGCATACGTTCGAGTCAAAGTGATCACATAGTCTAATCTGATCAAACTGTTTGTTAATACATTCTAAGGCTTACCAGTCCGAACACATCGATACATATGCATGTATGAATGTATGTAAATATTGTGTACATATATTTTATGAACGTGCATTGGTACAATATTCCGCTTTGTAATAGCAATCAAATATATGGATTTACATACGCATACGCAATTCCAATATTTATTCAAATAATTCGGTTGGAACCCATCGATCGTTATCCCAACAAATCAGAGAATGTACATACATATACTTATATACATTTGTTCTTATGTACTATAATATGAAAACGAAAAAGTGAACAGTTAATCTGACTATAGAATAGTTTAAATATTTTACAAGCATCACGCTGAACGAACTTTTTGGATTTAGTTGTGCAGTGTCAAATAAAGGAAACTTCAACATGATTTTCTGTGCATACTACAGTCATGAGCTTCTCCATGCCCATAAATAGTTGATGGAAATCAGCGAAAAATTATTAATTTGAAATAATACGAATGTGCATAACTATACAATTATTTCGCTGAGATCAGCTTAAAGAAATATACTTTTGAGTATTTTATTTCTTCTGTAAGCCCTATTTGTATATATATTTATACATACATATGTATGGTATGTTCATTGTATATGTAGAAGTAAGTAATCCATTAATTTGTTTATTGTTTCATTCGCACACTCAATTGGAGTAATGTGATTACATCAAGCATACCAGTTGCCACGACTTTATAGAAATTATGGTCACCTGATTGAGGTACCATAAATTTGGCTCTTTCTCGAAAAACTTACGCGCATTTAGCTTTCAAAGTTTTATTTTTTAAGTTTTCTTTACTTGCAGCTCAATTGACGACGACATAGACGGTAATTGTATTGTACGCGCTCGAGGTTTACCTTGGCAGAGCAGTGATCAGGATATAGCTAAATTTTTTCGTGGTCTGAACGTTGCCAAGTAAGTAAAGCAAATAAAATATGTGATTAACCCGTTGCTGCTCTTCAAATATTTTGTAAAGTATGGTGAGATTAGTGTTTTTTGATATCCCTTTTTTTGTATTTACAAGCAAATAAGTATGTTTAGAAGACCTTATCTCTTATGTAATTTGACCTTTTTTATGAGTAAAATAAAGAGATAACTAGAAGCATGCTAAAAACCCAGTGTTCAAGCACAGTCGACCTCATATTGTATTCATATATCATATATCAAGTTCGAATTTTCTTCAAATTAAAACTTTTTGTGTGTGCGAAGTTTAATATTGTTATTTTGCGGAGTTATGAAACTATTATGTATGCAAGCCTACTGTATGTACTTATTATATTAAATTTAAATAAAAATAGTGCTTAACCCTACTGATAAGAGATCAAAAGGTTTGATTAAGAACATGTGCATTCATAGATTGTAATAAGCTTTACTTATGTTCCTTATTTGCAGGGGTGGTGTTGCTCTTTGCCTATCGCCTCTCGGTCGACGTAACGGTGAGGCTCTTATTCGTTTTGTATCACAAGAGCATCGCGACATGGCACTAAAGCGTCACAAACATCATATTGGCAGCCGATACATTGAGGTTTATCGAGCTACTGGTGAAGATTTCTTAGCCATTGCTGGCGGAGCTTCTAATGAAGCGCAGGCTTTCCTCTCTAAAGGAGCACAGGTCATAATACGCATGCGAGGCCTACCATATGATTGCACCGCCAAACAAGTAGTAAGTGAAATTAAAATAAAGTAAATAAATATCCATAATGTTTGAGTATGAATATGTAAATATTAAAAAAATCGATGAGTTCAATGAGATCAATATAAATGTACTTTAATGTCTATTAGGAGAAGTTATAACCCAGTACGTGAATAATATACATATATGTATATGTACTAGGGTGCTTCAAAAAATTTTTTAAAATATTTTTTTCAACTCTTACCCCTCAAATGTTTGTGATTGACAAACAAAAAATCCTCCCTTAAACCAGGCGCTGTAGCTTAACTCTAAGGGGTCACTATTCTTTTTTTAGGTTCCCATACATTTAACATAGGAATTTTCGTTTTTTCATTTAAACTAAAATTTCACCAACTAATTTTCGTTTTTTAAAAATAACCATCAAATATTCATAAAGTTAGCTTTTCAAACTTTAAAAATTCCCGCAACAAAATTATTATTCTCAGAAACTTTCTTTTATTATTATTGAAAAAATTCTAAATTTCAAATCACTATGTTTAATCGCCTAATTGAGATAATCAAACTTTTTCGCAGATATTTTTAAAGCTTGAAAAGAGAACTTTCTGAATATGTGATGGTTTTGAGAAACGAAAATTAGTTGGTGAAATTTTAGTTTGAATGAAAAAACGAAAATTCCTATGTTAAATGAATGGGAACCTAAAACAAAAAAAAAAAAAAATAGCGACCCCTTAGAGTTAAGCTACAGCGGCTTGAGGGAGGATGTTTTGTTTGTCAATCACCAACATTTGAGGGGGTTAGCGTTGAAAAAAAAAGTTTAAATTTTTTTTTAAGCACCCTAATATGTACATATGTATGATGCTTGTGTAACAGTTTTTCCATCGTGCTCGTTTCGGTTGACTGTTAGTACAAGTATATACACCTAAAAAGGCCATTTTAAACAAGCGGCTCTAAGTTTTAGACCCGGTATCCACTCTGCCTATGCTATGCTGCTATGAAATTTCATGAAATTTTCATAACCGTTTTTAAGGTTTCAACTACTCTCAATAAGGTATCTTACGTAGAACTTAAAACCTAACCTTTTTTAACAGTTGGACTTTTTTACTACTGGTGAGGACCCTTGTACTGTTCTTGATGGTGTAGAAGGAGTGCTTTTTGTCAAAAAACCAGATGGCCGAGCGACTGGTGACGCCTTCGTGCTATTTGCTATTGAGTCGGATGCGCCTAAGGCGCTTTCTCGCCATCGCGAATCAATTGGTCAGCGTTATATAGAACTATTTCGCTCGACAACAGCAGAAGTGCAGCAGGTTTTAAATCGTTCCATGGACCCAAGGACTTACGAAGCCAACCATCAACAGCCACTTATTGCCCAATTGCCATCAATGCCGTTATCGCTGTTACCTCAGGTACGCAGGCCTATTAAAAATATATTTATCTAATAAATGCCACTCTAAATTCATAATTTTTGTGAGTCAGTTTTCTCGACCGAATTTTTTTTTCATGAATCAATGAACTTCCTTCTGTTTATAAATGAAAACTACCCAAGATTAACTGAAGATTTTTAATAAATAAAAAGTGAAAAGACGGTTTATTTAAAAAATGAATAGTTCAATAAAGGAGATGTTGAATATCGATTTTTAAGGGATCGATTATTAACATTTTCTAAAATCGAAATTCAAATTATTACGGTCGCTACAGCGTTTCTTGTAGAAAGGGAACAGAGTGGTGAACACTACAACTCCAATCTTTAAACGGGTTTTCCTCAGAATGTTGTTTTTCAAAACGGTTTCCACTATCAAAGGAAGAGTTTTGAAGATATCTAGTTCCAATTTAAAGAAAGGATTTTTAACGTTATTTATTCGCTCTGAAATCTTTTTTAATCTTCTTATTTTTTTCCACGAAACACTGTCGTAAAAAGGGTAAAATTCTATACTATTTTTGTTCAAACCGCCGCCATTTTGTCAAATTTCAAAAAAAAAAGCTTCCATAGCGGGATAGCGACATTTCTACAGATTAATATTCTTTTTGAAATTATTGTTTTAGATCACAATTGCTGCTGCAATCATATACGTCGTACACCGTTTTTTACGTGTAGTTTCAAGTATTTATTTATTGTTTAATATTATACAATAAATAAACATCAAAAAGTCATTTTGAATATAACAAAACCCGACCGATTAGTTAATTTAAACATTAAAAAAAAATACCGAAAATCAGTGAGGTCACACTGAGATGATCCCTTAAATGTATCACGTATAAATATTTATGTAATTATATATATAATTTTTTTTTACGGTTGATTTGCAGCACTTAATTACTTCAGGAACCACAAAGAACTGTATTCGTCTACGTGGCCTACCTTATGAGGCTCTAGTCGAGCACATTTTACATTTTTTGGATGATTTTGCAAAGCATATTATATTCCAAGGAGTACACATGGTTATCAATGCCCAAGTAATTTATTTTTTTAAATGTCATATAAATTTATATAATTATTTATCAATGCTAAATTTTTTTATTAATTCTTATTCAAATAGGGTCAACCGAGTGGTGAGGCTTTCATTCAAATGGACTCAGAGGAGTCCGCGCGCTTGTGTGCCCAACGCAAGCATAACCAGTTTATGATGTTTGGTAAAAAGTACCGCTATATTGAAGTGTTCCAATGCTCTGGCGATGATATGAACATGGTCCTGAATGGCGGTCTACAATCCCCCATTTCCGCAACACCGCATCCTCATCTTTCAGCTGCAGCTAAACAGTCATCGCTGCTTTCACCGGGTATGTTACCTCAACCGTCGCCGTCCAACGCACAGGCAATTAGTTCCCATACGCATGCTCAAGCCCACAATCACGGTCATTCAAATGCCCACATTCACACTCATGTCCAAAGTCCCCATATAACACATGCGCATGCGCATACGCATGCAATGCAATCATCACCATCGATGGCAGCAACAGTAGCTGTGCTATCACAACAACAGCACGTTGCGATGCCATCAACAAATGCACAAACGGTGGCAGCTATGACAGCTTCGGCAGGTAGCCTTTCTCCCTTTATGACGGCCTCAGTTGGCACAACACCAAATGCTGCTCAGCATCAAACCATAACGGCACAAACAAATGCTGCCGCTGTTGTCGCTGCTGCTGTACAAAATGCGGTTCCACTTGGTGGGCTAGGAAATGCGCAAACTTCAACTTTACAAATGCCAACGAGCGCTTCAAATGCACAAACATCTCCTATGGCTGCATATCCATTTAATTACCCTTTGCATTCTTCTCAGTTGTCTATGGGCGCTAACTCTGTGCTTATTGCGCAACAGCAGGCTCAATATATCGCGCAGCAAAATTTGTTGGCACGGCAACAAGCTGCAGCTGTGGCTGCGGAACAACAACATCAACAACAACAGCAACAACTGTATGCAAATTTTATGAACCCTTTGCTATTCCAACACCCGTCCGCTACGGGTGCGTCTAATGTAACGTCGCCTAGCCCTTCTACTGCGGGTACACCACCAACGCAACCTCAGTTTGTGATTATGCCACGCCCATTCTCCTTTCAACCATTTCCGATCGGTTATTTGCCACAAGGCTTTCCATATGCAGCAACTGCAACGGGTTTGAGTGGCGCAGGTGCATCAGGCCCAGTGGCTGGCGTCATGCCCAACGCAACAATGACAGCAGGCCCAACTATGGCCCACTCAATGAAGCGCTCGTATGAGAATGCCTTCCAGCAGGAAAGTAATATTGCGACTGCCGCTAAACGGGCTCTGACGCGCCCACCAAATGCCGGTAGTCTATACCAGTTCTATAATCCTGGAATTTAGACAGGTTTAGATTTGACATAAAACACAAAATGCTGCTAAAAGGACGAACTGATTTTTGATGAACTTTTTTCCTTATAAATATCAGTTTTTACAGATAGGCTGCTTTTTTACTTTGATATAACGTATCAATCCGACAGTCGTTTGTCGTTAAAATTTTAGTTCAAGCTTGGTATGTATCAGCCAATGTAAAGATTAACGTGCTGTGCCACGTACATATTCCCTTCAATAACGTTTTATACATTTAAAAAGTGTTCATAAAATGATGGGGACTAAATGGTATGATTGCAATAAAACACATTATATTACACTGTCATTTAATTAATTATTCACATTGTTTCCGTTTAATATGCATATACGGTCATATGGAAGATTAGCTTAAGTCGAGTTAAGGGAAAAAATATTGATAATAGTCTATACGCTCAAGCTCTTAACGTTAAGCTATTTACCATAACGAACATAGGTATATACTTATATAACCAGTTATACATATCTAAATACAACTGGCACTCTATATATCCACTATAAAACATACATACTTCCATATATGCGACAACTTACCCAGTAAGATTTCATAGAATTAAGAATAAAATTGTGTTGTTTTTAACTGCAATTTAGTTTGGATATATTAGACTGGAATATCGTAAATACAAATTACATTCGACGTGTAAAGTTTATCTGGGTAATATATGAATTTGTATGCATCTGAAAATAGATTAATTCTTGGCATCTCAATTTTTATTAAATTATTACGACTAACGCGTGAATTTTATATTCTTTTTAAACTTAACATATCAACAAAATACAAATAAGGCGAAACGACTCAAAAAGTTGAAAGAGGCTAGCAATATTCATTAACAAAGGGCTTAAGAGCTGAGCCATTCATATGTTTGTGAATAAAATACATTTTGTAAGACTTGTGCAATTTCATTCTTTAAAATTAATTACATTTTTCTTAATTATTTTTGCAATTAAAGGGCTACTTCGTAAATGAATATTGCAAGGTGTTGGATTTGTATTTGCCTTAAACACAAAACGTTTTGCTATCAATATAATAAGATTCACAAATTTTGCTGGGCTTTTTTTTTATATATGAACACTATTTATATGTATGTATTTGTTTAATGCAATTAAAAATCTGATTAAGCGGCTTTTAAATCTTAAGTATGTTCTAAACTTTTTAGTAACGATCGAATGAAAAAATCTGTTTGGAAATGAATGCAGCATTTAAATGAAAACAACTTATGATTTCTAAAATCGCTATGGTCAAAACCTCTCGATACTAAATATTATATATATGTTTTACTAATTTTACATGGCAATATAAATATCGTTCCTTGGAGCAAATGGTTTCTAAGTAATTTCATACACATATCTATATACCGAACATGTTACATATGTATTAAATTTAAACAAAAAACTATGAAATCAGAATGGATTTGTCTCCATGGAGCGATATTTTAATTTAGACTACTTATTATTAAGACTAAAATTCTATATTCATTCTACTATTTAAATCAATGACTAGTTACAAATGAAAACTTTTCCTTTGTCCGTTGTCTTTAAATTCATACTTCAGAATTGATCAATATTTATTGTACCTACACTTTCCATGGTTCTTGAAAGCGCACAATTGTTTAATAATTTTCCTTTTTTAAGTTCGCTTGATTTGCTCAAGAGTCAGTTCAATATTATAAGTACGCTTTCTTTAATGGTTATTTAATATGAGTTCATCATTATTTGTGCATATGTATATGGTGTTAGTCGCATATCGATTTATGTTTACTGTTATTACTAATTTTTCCCATTTGCTTATTCAATTACATGAAAATAATATTTTGAAACTTTTTTTTTAAGCAAAAACTTTACCAAAATGCGTTATTTATGTATTTCTATGATTATTTTTTATTACCAAATGACTCTAGCAAAAATGTGAAATAATTGGTATCAATTATTTGGGAATTGCATGATGAAACATTTCATAATTACACATTTATGCTTTGAACACAATGACGACTGCACGACACGAATATACGGAAGCAGAATTTTTTTGTCGAACATTTTGAAAACGGCAGCGCACTTATCGAGCAGCTGATGGACACAACTTCGTTGGTTGTCGTACTAAAACTGTTCACTTGAAAGAAATTTAAATATTTTTTAAATTATTAATTGTCATTGCAAATGATATATCAGAGGTATTTTATGCTTTTGTTGTTAAAAAGACATTAGACTTGTTAAAGCTTAGAATAATTTTACGTTTCACAGATTAGCGGTAACACTACATTTACCCATTGTCGTCGGTTTTTAAGTTGTGATTTAGCGACAGCGACAACTGCAAGCTGCTGCCGTGAAGTAGTGCTGTTGTCTAAATAACTGCTCATATAAAAAATTGTGTTTTAATTTTTGACAGATGCTTGTCGCTTGCCACCATGTATGTGTTCCATGCATTACTAGTGTTTTACTGAGCTTCTTCTACCATTTTAGATATGCGTCTATATTTTATCTGGCGAAATGGTATTTACAAATTTACAGTAGTCATCTCGTAGTGGTGTCAATACTATGACATTCCTTTTATATTTTTATAAGAATTAAATTTTGAAGAAATGTTAGAATACTCGTTCAGATATAAGAGTAATAATTAGCTATGTGAATTGCTATATACCTATTCAATAGTACGTTTCGTGGGTTACGAATAAACTGATTTTAATACAGCATTTACTCATGTTAGTATGTTTTGAAAATCAAAGTACTTATATACTTATGTAGTATATGTACTATATCTAAGTCCTATTACCCATAGAAGCAACAGTTTGTCTTAGCCGCCTTAAATTTAAATAATTTTATTTAATAACACTGTGGAACATTTTTGGGATTATTGTCTGGGGGGTGAGAAATTCCAAGTCGGGGTGATGGTACTAGGTCAGTATAGTAAAACCCTCAAAGGGTTTGGCGTTCGTATGTGTCAGTTTTTTTTCATGACCTTTTAAATTTTTTCCTTATCTTGATGTTTTTTCGCTTAGTTGTAACATTTTGGCAAAAACGTAGTTTAACATAACTCGCGAACCACTATTAACTATTTTTCCAATCCATTAGATGGTTGTAGCAGCTTTTACACACTACATTTGGTACCCAATTTTCGTTCACTATAACATAAGAAAAAATTTAAAAGGTCATAAAAAAAACTGACATATACGAACGCCAAACCCTTTGAGGGTTTTACTATACTGACCTAGTACCATCACCCTGACTTGGAATTTCTCACCCCCCAGATTAGCTGTTGTACTGTGTAAGGGAAGGAAATATTAAGCACTTCCGTTGCTATGTCGCTAGTAACATTGAGAAGTTATACCTAAGAGTGTTTAAATTTCTCATGTCTTCTAATTGTATGTCTATTACTTCGTTCGATAGTTAACAATAATATTTAATGGCATGCTAAAATAGGAAAGCATTAAATATTTCAAAACATTTATTACAATATTTCTAAATATACCTAGAAACTAACATTATAAACATAACCGAATATGCGACTCGAAATTGATTTTGTGTTCACTTATGTACCATATATGCACACCCTTACCAAAGTGTTTATTGATCTATATCTTTTGAAAATATGATAAATTCACAATATTTCGCCATAGCTTTTATGTTAATGTTACAGACGAAGACTTAAGGCCCATTCACATACAACCTTCATCGCTTTGCGTGACAGTTCAACTGAAACAACGAAATGTCGAAAACAAAGGGTATGTCACAATGAACGCCTTGCTTTCAGTGTTTCCCTCTAATAAAATTGTCGGCTGTTGCTTGGCTTTGCGCCGAAAACTTTGTACGTACTCATACAAAAGCGTACATCGAACTTTTATGTCAAAACAAATATCTGACACAAAGCGAAGCAAAAGTTTTATGTGAATTGGTTATATATACTATTACTCAAGGAAATGCTTTCAATGAATAAATCTGTATGTAGCTCAGTAATTGCACCGTTAACTTAGTAATAAACATAATAATTTAATGACAATGCAAATTTAAATAAACAACAATACATGTGTAGTTATATACATTTATGTGTTTTAGGTTTGTTTCAGTCATCTAGTAATCGCTAGGAAGTTGGGTTTTGGTTTAATGTATGGTGATTATTTCTTTCAGTTACTCATGTGTGTCATTGATACATGCTTACATGCATATTTTTTCCAATCGGTTAAACGTTACTGCTTACAGACAACTATATACATATGTATATATATCGACATATATATATTCATATAATATATATTCATATATATCATTCCGCAACTAAGAAATAAATTTTGATATGACTTAGGTAATTTGTTCCTACACCTGTTCATAATTTCGAATGGCGAACTTGTGTTGCATAACTTAATTAACAATAACAGCTCCAAACGAGAATAAAGTGAAAATGTTTAAGCATTCCCAATGTACGTACATTTAATCAAAGCCTAAATTGCTGGCGAAGGCAATGAAGCAACCTTCCAATTATGAAAGTATCATACTGCTAGATTGTGAAAAAAAAATTGTATGAATATTACGAAATATTTAATATTAATAAACATTAGACATTTTGATATTACCTTTGCTCAATTTTATATAAACGAACTTATATAATAATATAATAAAAATATTTTATAGAATTTCACTGTTTTTCAATACTAGATTTTTATATACATTTTTTTGGTTTTCAAAATTTGGATAGTTAAAAAAAAGGAGTATTCCATACGTGCAACATATGTACATAGGTATTCAGATACATGTGTATAAATATTAAAGCTTGCACGCTAAAAACGAAACTTACGTAGTACAAACATACATATGAACATATCATCAAATATGAAGGCAAATGATGGTGTCCGATTAAATGGGAATAATTTATCTTTGGTTGAAATTTAGTTCATTAGTTTTATTTTGTGTAATTGTGTTTTATTTTTGAAATATACTAAAAATAGTTCTCTTATTTAACGGGTTGTTGCTAAATTTAATAATGCTTAACTTTTTCTCTCAGTGTAATGTAACGTCCAAAATACTGAATCTAATACCAGTTATGGGAGTGTTACTCGTAATCATATTTTTAGCTGGGTTTGGCTTTTTATTGCAGCAAACAAAAACACTTGAAAATATTCAACAAACAAATCTTGTATGTCTCTCTCTGTGTGTGTGTAATTTGCTGAGGGTGATGTAACGGTGATGTAACGGTAATGTTATATATAACACATCTGAGCTGTAAGTACATTCCTTTATATACGTTTTTGGGTCCACTTGTATTTTAAGTTGTAATTTCTAGCACATACCGATTTAATTTCTTTATAATCATTCATAAATTTTATTTTACCAACTCTTATGTATGCCTATCTACTTACTTGTACGATAAGATATTAATCAACCTAACTTGAGTGCAATTAAGGCTGAAAAAATACCGAATTAATCAATACAAAGTAAATATTAAATTCGCGTTCAAGAAAACCATGTACTCATGCGTGTAAGGATTGTGAACGCCAAAACAACAAAAATAAACAAGTAAATACGTATGTACATGGGATTTTTAAGGGTATGGGGATAAGCAACAGATAAATGGGTGATTATTTTTATATATTTACCTACTATTCGGGTCGCAGTATATGCATTAAAAGGTATTTGATAGCTCTCGTTGAACTTCACAAGGTTTGGTAGAGAATATACTGCAAACATACAGACAAACATATGTATGTTCCCACATGTAATCTCGTTTAATTTATTTTCAATCAACGTATCTGCATGGAATTAGTAATTTAGCCTCCTGGAAGCTGATCATGATTTCAATTAATCTATTAAAATTAGTAGGATTAAATCGTCTCACTCATTATACCCTGATAATATACATAAGTATATCTTCAACGTGGCGATCTGAGTCGATTTAGACATGTTTGTCTGTCTGTCTGCATATACGTCAACTTTTCTTCAGTTTTTAAGATATCGATGTGAAATTTTACACACGTTATTTTCTTTCCATTGAATTGGTTATTATAATCTATATCAGCACTTTTTTCTATGAAATTTTTTTCGGTGTATGCATTGTAAGCTTTGTACCAGAATTTAGGATAAAACAGATCAGAGAGACAGAATAAGTACCTCTAGTACTGCTCCTAACGAAATAATATAATTGCAAATAATGTTTTAGAAATTATCACTTCACTAAAAATATTTTGATATACCTATGTATGTACATTCATACATATTAATAATAATTCAAATAGAATTAAAAAAAAAACAAACGACTTTCGAAAAATTTTGCCCAGAATTACATTTTCTGAAGTTTCACTTTCGTAATAAAATCATTCATGGGCAATTATTTATCAATTAAATTACATTAGGGAAGAAAGATTTTAATATACTTTTTTATTGCAAATGTGATCTTAGTAAAATTAAAAGGGAATATCTTCGGGCCCATAAATATAGCTTACGATATCAATAAATATTTTAAAGCAGTAAATCCATCGCTAAGCGTCATGTTCATATTTACGCCGCTCATTAATTCGTTTGCTTCGAATATGGATGTTTTAAATAAAAACCCATTATGCCAATCAATAATTGCTTTCGAATCTATACTTTTTGTTAACAAACAAATTGGGCAAGTATTGACGTTATGCACTAAACAAATTTATTCCAAAACGGACTATATAGGAACCTTACATAAATAATTTAGCAAAGTTTATTAGGACATATTCATATGTTTGCATTTATTATACTTTAAGTATTAAATTTTTTTCATAGAGAAACATTTTGTCTGTTTAGGTGCACCTGTGTTGAGCCCACCATTTGGGCCTTTTCCACCGTTTGGATCACCAACAGCTTTACTTACGTCACCTCATTCACATCGTCCGTTGCCAAATCATCATCACCAGCAGCCAACGCCTCAGCCGACATTTTTTCCGCCACCTTTTCTCTATTGGCCATATCCTAGTCCGCCAGTGTCGCCAAACGCATATTATGGACAACCACCGACTCATACGACCACATCATTAGCTGGAAATATTACTCCAACTCAGCATCAAGCTATGGTTTGTCTGAATCTATCAATCCTTACTGCAATATATATAATTCCTTAATTAGTATCCTCTAGATTTTTTGCCTACGGTCCAAACATCAGCGCTTAGTCCTCAGAGTATAACAATACCTTCGTCAACTACATTTATTCCGTCAAAAAAATTTTCCACAATACCTCCGCCGGTGGTCCCAATTACGAATGGAGTTACAGGTGGCAATGTAGGAAGTAGAAAGGATGTTGGTGGCTTGTCGCAATATCATGCCAAAATGACCCTGCCACTTACTATAACTCAACAGCAAACAGGTGTATACCACTATAGCGCTCCGCCCTCAATGACTGCATCTCCACAGCCCGCATTGGTGTCGTTGCCTACAACAGCTGCAGCCGCGCCACATTTGACTCTAACACGACCGGCGACATTAAGTGCCCTGCCGAATGTATCGACAGGATTAGTTTTACCTACTACAACACTACTTACCGTCGATACCACTCACAATGATCGAGCATCCTCACTGAAGATGACAACATCTTCCGCTAAACACGCTGGCAAAATCTCTTTTGTCCGAGATGTGACTGCCAGTAATGTAGAAATAGTATCGAACTCTTGCATGGAACTTTATATCGCTTGATGCATTTCGGTGGAAAATTTACGGTTTCACTATTGTAAACCACAGTCGAGGAGGGTTTAACGAGAATTTCGAGCACAAATTGAGGTCTTTGCAACTAAAATGAGATTTGTCAAAATTAGTTGAGACTTAAAAGGCCTGGTTGCGTTACCTTTCTACTTGAATGAAATAATTTGTTTAATGTGGGATCACTTGCAAAATTCATAATTCTTGCCAGTTTAGAACAATTTTTTAACTACGTTAGAACGATAGATAAGGAATTCAATAAAAACGTACAAAACTCTTATACATAGTAAGGAATACCCACAAACTGGTCAAAACCCACTTTAATTGGATTTTCAGTTCCAAAATAAAAGAATCTCGAATTTGTATTCCTTTAGGCTAAAGTAAAAATTTCAAGTTACAGATTTTTTTTAAATTACTTATACTAAAATATGTAAAATTTTAACTTTAATTTCTGATAACGCTCTTGTCGACAACTTCCCAAGGAACATCACTTTATGTCACACACAGGCACGTAAATTTAATTGAAAAAAAGCTGTCTACGATTCCCCAAGTGTTACAAAGTAGTTATAATCGCTGCAATAGCTAACATGTCTCTTACGAATGCAACTGCGTTCTGCTCCTCCCTTGGATTACTATCCAACTATTGCTCTAGTTTTTGTCAATTTATTCAACGATTCTAGTATTCACAATGGTAAAACTAAGAAATGGCGAATCGAAAACAGCTACTATAAAACATATATTTAAAACAATTGCATATACGTTATTAGCAGTAAAATTTCAATAAAAGCTACATATGTACATATGTACAACTATAAGTAAGACATGTGAATATTTGGAGATAATATTAAAACAAAATGGTGACTAAATTTGTTAGAGCTGTTCAATACTTGTGGGTTTCGTCGACAGGACTTCACAGTGGCTGTAGTCAGGTGTTCTCGGAAATGATTCAGAAATAGTGATATTGTTCAAGTGCAAATGCTTCCTCTTACTCTAGAAGTTTGGAATGATGTTGTCATAATCTTTAGAAGGATAATTTTAAATCTTCGGACAGATATATGATTCTTTGTGAAAGACGAGTGTAAAAAGTTTTTATCCCCTTTATACCAGATGTTAATGTGGAATGTGAATGAGCTTTGTTATCGGAACTGATGTAAAATATTGCAAGGAACAACTACGAATTTTTAATAATAACCAGTGTGCAATAATAAAGTTTGATAAACTGACTTATTATCACATAAATATGAATGATTTTATTAAATAAAAAGGGTGTCTCAAAATTAAGGCAATATTGGAATTAAATTTAGGGTGTCACAAAATTTACGCAAGATTTCAATTTGCCGCCATTTACAAATCGGTAGCTGACACTCTAAGTTTAATAAAATGTTGTGTTATACATTAGAACAACGCGTCTGTATTATTGAACAATATTTCAATAGTAATGAAAGCTTGGGCGCACTTCGAAAATTGCATACAAAATATAGTCCAAATATGTTTCACTTGCGGTAACTTTAAAGATTAAATGAAATGACATTGAATTTGAACCTTCCATTAATTTTGGGACACCACGTACAAGGGTTCGATAAAAAAAATATTGAGAGTCAAAATGAATAAGTTTCTGTTGTCTCAAAAATATTTCAAACTACGAATTTTAAGAGTATCGTTTAGAAAAATACTTATTAATGAAACAAATTTTAACTAGTCAATAGTAAAAATATTTTATTGTTTTCGCTTAATTTATAATCTAATTGTTTTAAACATTTGCAATCATTAGAGAGAGGCACAAAAATCGTTTGATCTGCAGGGCAGCAATCAGATTTCTCAAATGCAAGCAACACGTACATATGTTACGAGTACATATGTATGTATGTATATCGAGTATATATAAATGCCTTTATATTTAAATAGTTCTAAGTAATTGTTATATATCAGTTTACACGTGATTATTACAAAACGTTAAAGTAAAACTGTAAGCAATACGAGTAATAAAAAATATTGAAGCCAACAATAATATTTAATATTTCAATGGAGGACGTGCCAGTTCATAGATTAGTCTTTTAAATACACGAGATGTAGGAAAAAATTCAGGAAATTTAGGGTTCATCACATTCAATCAGGTTTCTTGTTACCAGGAGTAACAAACAGTATTCAGAATATAGGAAACAAAAAATTATATTTAAAGGAATGTACTGCTTTTTTGATGTTTTTTTTATTTGTCTCATTGGTGTCGCATTGTACCTCGATTGGCTTACTGTTTTCAATTATATTAAGAAGTACTTTATGACAATTACACAGATGAAGAGTAATGAAATTGTAAATGTATTTATTCTATACCAACTTTGGATTTACATACATACTTTGTTTGTGAAATAAACAAAAACACCAATTTGCTTCTCAAACAATGTTTATGAAAACCGTTAATGTGCCTTATCCGTGCTGAATCCTAATCACGACGCCAATTTAACTTAAATCCAATATCACTTTGGGCTCGCACCATCGTACTTTGACGTCTATGCGACATACATATGTATTTTTGAACCTCCTTATATGTACATAGTATAGTAGTATTAAATGAGCTAAAAGAGATTTGTACATTCGTCACTTTTACCAAAGAGTAGTGTTATGCTTCACGTAATTTCCGAGGTGTCCCCTTCCGTAGTGACAACGCTGTTGTTGTTGTTCTCATTTGAGCAATATTGCTGTTTATATTTTAATGAAAATTCACCACAGCTTCCACCGTCAGTAACGCGAATATTTGAATCAATTGATATTTTTCCTTAGAAACAAAATAGCTCTTATGTGCAGGGTTGTTGGTCTCGATATTTTAAAGTAATTAAAAAGTAAATTTGAAAATCATAGGTATTTGAAATATTCTTAAACTAACTCAAAATTACAGTTCAATACAATCTTATGTATAACAAGTAAGGAAGGGCTAAGTTCGGGTGCAACTTGGCTAATGAATTTTGCTACATTAAGAAACTCAAATAATTTTTTTTTCAGTGTATGGAATTCATTTTGCTTTTATTCATGTTAAAGCTCATTCAATTTTATTAAATATAGCTTGATTAGTTTTAAAAGTTGTTCATTACTGCTTGGAGAGTTGAGACAGGAATAGCCGCAATTGTTTCTCGAATGGATTGCCTTAGTTCATTCAAATTTGTTGGTTTTGCTTTGTAGACTTCCTGTTTGCAATAACCCCACACGAAAAAGTCAGGTGCAGTAAGGTCAGGCGACCTGGGTGGCCAACGGAATGTGGAGTTTCTGGATATCAGCTTATTGGGAAATTTTCGTCGCAATTCTGTCATAACAGGTTGGGCTATGTGAGAAGCTGCACCATCTTGCTGAAACCACACAGAGTTGAAAAAAATTCTCATTCGGCGCAATTCTGGATAGAAAAACTCTCTCAACATGTACAAGTAACGGTCTCAAGTAACCGTAACGATGTGACCGTTTTCCTCGAAGAAGTAGGGCCCGACAATGCAGCGTGATGAAACTACACACCACACTGTGACACGAAGTGGATGCAATTCCGTCTCATGGAGTATCTGTGGGTTGGAAGCACTCCATATTCGACAATTTTGTTTGTTTATGTTGCCGTTTAAATCGAAATGGGCCTCGTCAGACATGAAAAGACAGTTCAACATGATTCCATCCTCTTCCACCATTTGAAGCATCTTCTGGCAAAATTCCAAGCGAATCGGCAAGTCTGCAGCGTTCAGTTTGTTGACCATTTGAATTTTATATGGGAATAAGTCCAAATCTTTGTGCATAATTGACTGTAATGACTGTCTGCTCACACCCATTTGAGCAGATAAGCTTCTTGTCGAAACACGTGGATTGTTTTGTATGGCAGCAGCTACAGCAGCGATTGTTTCCTCCGTTCGAACTGAAGGGTTTCGAAGGTAAGGTCTTCTGTTGACTGTCCCATGCTCGGCAAAATTGTTTACAAGTCTCATTATGGTCCATCTGCTCGGAGGATTGCCGCCAAACGTGCGCCTATACTCTCTTTGAACCGAAACTACGGACTCCAGTGCGTGATAGCGGCCGACAATCCAAATTCTTGTTTCAGTGTCCCAGTTATCCATTTTTGTGCTAGCAACTTTCATCAGCCACCCTGTATTTGCCGATATACATATGTACACTGTGACAAAAAAGTACATAAATTGAAAAAAGGAAATTGTAAGTAAAACGCAAAATATTTAATGATTTTTCATTATTTATTTTGGCGCCTTCAAAATAATCCCACCAGATGTAATACACTTATACCAAAGATTTTTCCAGTCTTCGAAACACTTTTCATATGTATTTTTTGGGACGGCCTTCAGCTACTTCAGCAAATTTTGATTTATCTCTTCGATTGACTGAAAACGAGTTCCACAAAACGGAAATTTCAGTTTGGGAGCAAGAAAGAATCACATGGAGCAAAAACTGGGAAGTATTATACTCTGTAGCAACAAGTTGCAAGTGTATAAAAATGAAGCGCTATTTCGTTATGTACCCGCAGAACGTCCGAACCACAACACGGAAAGACGTACAAATTGGTACAGTTATACGTTTATTCCTTCAGAGGGTTCTAATGAATGCCGCTTTTGCAAATCACTGCCGCTTTTGCAATTACATTCGATGAATTAAATTTCAATTCAACAAATAGAAAATAAATTTATGTTTGTAAAAAAATTCAAATTTGAAAAAAAAATCGGCAGATATTATTGTTGTCGGAAAAGTTTCATAGTCTAACAAAACAACATTTTATCAAAAGCTTTAATTAGACAAGATGATCATCGCGGCATGGTAGTATAGCTAGTTATGTATATATACATGCATAGGTAGATTATTTTTAATAACTGGATTTTAGTGTTGATGTTTTGCATGCTAGCAGCACTAGCACTTGCAGAAACTGGCAAGAAAATATCCAAATATCAGTTCAAAATTAATCAGTATAAGTAACTTCTATTTTCACAATTCAAAACAATCAAAATGAAAACAATCAAAGCAAATTCGTCAAAAATGCTTAATGTGTTAAGTTCATAAGTGTTAAACTTATTATTATGTTGTATTATACAAGGAGCGTTCCAAAGTAAACAGAACTTTTTGCATCTAGCGCTCCCTGGTGGCGCCATCTATATGTCAACTGGTGCGTTAGAATCTGCCATCTTTATCGATTGTCCAGTGAGAATTTCATAAATTGAAGGTGAAATTATTGCGTTTTAAGTGTCAGTATGTTTGTGTTATCGGTGCGATAATGAGCTTCGAACAAAGAGCCAACATTAAATTTTGTTTTAAAATTGGTAATACAACACTCGTTCAACATGCTTTCGGGCCGTGCAAAAAGCTGTATTGAAGCAGAGGGAGACTATTTTGAATAAAATAAATTAATTTTGCCGAAAAACCATTCGTACTGTTTTTTAAAGTTCTGTTTACTTTGGAACGCCCCTAGTGCATATGGTGAGTAACGTTTTGATTTGTTCTTCTAATAGGCTCGAGGAACATATTATGTACATATGTGGATAACCAATAACTTCACTATAAGTGCTGATGATTTGTCTTTTCGAAATGATATATGTATTAGTTTAAGAGCCTAATGTTGCTAATGCCACATTTTAAAGTAGTCAATTTCAGACCACAACTATTTCCCACGGAACCTTTATGTTTCCCATTATCTGATTTGTGACTACAAAACTTAGCAAATAATATTTTGTATTAATTTCATAAAAAAATAATCATATCTGTCGATATTTTCTTATAGTTCCCGTTTACAAAAAATTAACTCAATTACGATATTATTAAAACTCGATTGGAATGCTTCAGCGTAATCGTCCATCTAACTTTGATCTCTTTATGTTGGTCTAAATGTCTGATAGTTTAATGAAATTAAGTGAAAATATTTTGTTAAACATAATTAGGTTTAAAGCTAAGTAAGAAGAAAATTGCTCTAGATAGTGGTTTAAAGGGCCGGCCCGAGACAATTTACCGCCCTAGGCGAATGCAAAATTATGCGCTCCCTCTAGCCTATTTTGCGTTAACCTCAAAATGAATACCTTGTTTTGGTCATGTATTCAGGTCATCATAATAAAGCACCCATATTTCAAAAGTTTAACATACATAATTATTAGAAAAATATTATAATTAATATTCCAATAAAAAAAGTTATTATTTAAATACATATTTTCATACAGGTATAATTTGGACAAATCATTCACAAGTGTTTTAAGAGTTCGTGCCACTTCATTTTTAATTGAGAATTTGTTTAGCCTGTTAGTCTTTCTTCGCACATTAAATAGTAAATTCAGAATGATATATTAATTCGTTTGAAGAAATATAACTACAAAGTCTAGCGTTGGATTTTTAGTAGCAACTTTTCTGCCAATAGCTTGTACTGCGTTGCATAAATCTGTCATATCTATTTTTTATCCGTCAATCTAATGTGAGTTAACACAATTCTAAATATTTATGTTGTGATCAAAAATGGCTGTGTACGTAAAAATTTGCAGCTGATCAATATTTTAGTAACTTCTTCCAACTGATCGCATCTTTTATCGATTAAAGACATTGCGGTACAGTAATAGCAAAATTATAATTAATTTTGCTTATCATCGCGAATTGGCTCATTTTCCTTGATAATTTAATGTTAGGTGTTAGGTGATGTATGCGTATGACACGCTTTAAGTAGATTTAAGCAGTACAAGTCTACTTAAAGCGTACCATACGTGATAGCTGATGATCGCTTCCTAATTAGCGATGTGTCAATGACATATTTGACACATTTCTTTAATCCAGTATTAGAGTATTATTGTTTATTTAATACGTAAGTACTGATAGGTATTGGTGGTGTTAACTCCCCGACCTCTAAATCGAAATGTCTTATCTTCGAATACATATTCTGTAGGTTATTAATTTGTCTTGATAAAATAATCAGCATTTCTTCTTTCCTTCCTGCCTTTTTTAATTATAATGTTTAATATAATGTGTGTTATTACTTTGGTATTAAAATAAACTACTAAGAATATTAATAATAAATTACTAAATGTCCATCAAACAGGATTTGATTTTATTTCCTGTTCAATTGTGGTTAACATATTCATCAATCATTGATCGCAATGAAGACGCGGATGGCTTTGGGATGGTTGGCAGCTCAAAAAGTTTAGATATTGTATTGAAAAATATCAAGCACTTATTATCGTAAACTTTTTTGAGACTTGCCAACGCTTTCGGATAATTTTCATCCGACATCTGAAACGCTTTAACTGTTTCCAGAGCCTCTCCAGATAGACAATTTACCAAATGGTTAAATTTTTCTATATCTGGGATATTTGGATCATTATGAACCAAGCTTTCAAACAAACTCATAAAGTTTTTAAATTCTGGATATTCTCCCTTGAATTTCGGCAAATTCATTTTGGGGAGTCTTGAGCTGTGAGAAGCTACGAAAGATGTTTCGGCAATTGACGTTCTATTTTTGGCTAAAATATTTTTAATTATTGATTTCGTTTCAACAATTATGTCCTCTAACTCCTCTCGGGCCATGTCGTCTTCATCAATCTCTTCAATTTTAGATTGGCATTTCATTAGCTTTTCGCTATGTGAATTTAATATGTCGAGCCGACATTCCACTTCAATTGGATCTAAAGACATGGTTTTTTCTAAACGGCCCGTCTTTATTCGCAAAATACTATTTTTTGCCACCGTCCTTTGACGCTTTAATGAATTTAAGTCGATTAACTACTTACTTGGAGAGAGGTTGGAGATAGTTGGCTTTGGATTGCTCATTTTGCGTGTTTAAATTGAATTTCCGGAAAAAAGGCTACAAAAGTTGGTAACAGATATATTAAGAATCGATAACGAAAACGAAAATATATATGTATATATATCGATTCCCAAATATACGAAAGCCAAACCAATAGCAATAAAGGTTGGCAACAAATATATTTGGAATCGGTTATGAAAACGAGAAAGAATAATATCGATTCCCAAGTATATGAAAGCCAAACCAATGAGTTATGCAAATGAGCAAGAGCAAGCACAATTGAAAATTTAACGCAAAAAAATATTGTCCAATAATTAAATTTGCGAAAACACGAGATAATATGCGAAAAAACTGACCGAATTAAAATTTTAAAATTATGCGATTTACAAAAAGGTCGAACCTTAATGTAGACGAATCCGCAATCCCAAAATTCCTTCACATTCTCTTCAATATATGTACATATATAATATGTATATGTATAATATATAATACTAGCTGACCCCGCAGCCGTTGTCCTGCGTGAAATTATATGCTTTGAAATGAAAAAAAAGTTGAAATTATATTGTGTCGAAAATGATTTATTTTCGATTTTTCTACATTCTTTTAATGTAGCGCAGCTTAACAAACATAATTTTTTTGATTTCTGTTCTGGTGCGTACATATACAAAGAAGATTGGTTTCCAACTCGTTAACACGCCACATATATCTGGCCAATTTTCCCTGGAAATTGAATACGTTTGAAAGGAAATGGCTGTCCCTTGTATTCGATAACTGCGTCATAATCAGTCGGGTTCCATTACACAGTTTCGGCGCATGAAGATTGTGAAACATAATAATGACAGATCCAACTTTGAGACGCAAATGATGCTGGGGCATACCAAGGCTCTCCAAAGAATTTGGAAATTCCACTGGATAATTTACGGTCGATCGATTTATACGAGCGCAAACCTCCCGGAATTTGACTTTGAATCTTCCAGTTTAAGTCATTAACATCGGTATTTTTGGCAACTTAAATTGCGCGTGCACTCAAGCAATTGCAGTTACGATAATTTTGCCAATGTGCGGATAAACATTCGTGATGAGTTCATCTTCCGTTGAAGTGAATTGACAAAAGAGATGTGAAATTGATATCAAACCACTGGAAGTATCAACCGAAATTTGCCCATTTCCAATTCTTAGCGAATACAATGCAAAATGTCATCGGCAATGTCATTTTTTCGTATCCCATAATTAACGCGAATTTGAAGGCTGAAATGTCGAAATGATCTTCGCGAAAACTATGCGAACTTCAGTGGAATGCGAAGTAACTATTGCATTGTCCTTCGTCTGTTTCCAGTGATTAGCATGTTCCAGCAAACGCAACTGCTGGCATACACAAAGCGCTTTATTGCGGTTCACATATCGACCCATTTGATACTGCTGATCTCATATTGTTCAAGGCCAATAACCGCTATGATGCTTTCTTTGGTGACGTACTTGCAAAGGTATTTGATCGATTTCACCAATCTATAATATTCAACATTGACATGAGTTTTGAATGTGAATTAGACAAAAGTGGCGAATATGGTACGATCCATATGTTTTCAACTTCGACGTGTTGTTAACGTCGATATTCACGCCTCTAAATGCTAAATGTTCTGCCATTGTCATCTGGTGAGCGACGCCTATACAGTGAATATACATCATTTCCCATTTCCGTTTCCGAAAGAAAAGCACATGAGTAGTGTTTCGTGCATTTATTGTCAGACACACAAACCAAAGTGGGATTGTAAGGTTCCCAAAGTCCATGAACCATATTGGTTTTCACCACTTCGTATAATTCTGGATCTATCTCTGAATCAGGAATTTCCGCTGAAATGATTTCATCAATTTGATCTGGTGTAATCACCATCCCCATCCAAAGAAGAATGTGTGCGTGCGGCAACACGCAACAGAATACATTCAGCATCTAACAGCACCATATATACCATAGGTTGCTAAAGATAAAGATAAAGACCGTCAAACATCGCAGCTATTGTTTAAAAAGTCGTGCTGTGATATCGTTGCGATCGCTAGCTGATTGACCGCGATCCATAATTCCGCACGTATGTCATCGCATTTTGGAAGTACTTCTTGCCTTTCTTTGGGCTGCCATACGTTGATGGCAAAAAGAACGCCGACAAATATTAGCGCGACCTCTTCGTGGCTTCGTAACAAATTTAAATCAGTAATTGATCACTTCGTCTGAAACACATATAAAGTTTTCACTGAATAATTTTCAATAATTTTTCCTTTAGATAGCCGGAATAAAAAAGCAAGCGACCGCAATTGAACAATTTAAATAACTTACAAATCAAAATATTGAAAAACAAAACAAACGACAATTGAAAAAAAATGTGTATGAAAAATGTTACTTTTTGGAATTGTCCAATTTTCCGACTTCTCCTCATGAAAAGTATAGTGTATTTGTTTCCAAACCTTTCCCGATCCACAACAAACAACCTTTAAAAATTTCATCAACCATTCTCTTAGTGTTACTAACAAACAAACATTCATTTTTATATACATACATATGTATGTATGTATGTATGTAACGTTTGTATGGGGAAAAGAAAAAGGCTGTTTTTAGGGGTTTTCCGGAAATTATTCGAATTTTTCTCGTCGTAAAAACCATCTTTGAACTTCAACGAACATTTAGGAAAAAGAATTGGAAAAATTGGTCCAGGCGTTATTGAGTTATGGCGTACATACATTTTGGTGATTCATTTTTATTTATATCTATAATAGATACATATATATGTAGAAAACGATATGTATACATATATATACAGTAGAGGCCCCCTATCCGGAATATAAGGGAATCCGGATTACCACAGACATATAGAACTATATATTAAGAAAAAGTATTTATAAATTTCTGTTTGTTTATTATAACAAATAATCAGCGTTTGAAAAACTACGCTACTCTCGTAGCATTTCATTTTACTCTTGCTACCGCTCTCACTTTGTCGGGAGCCAAAGCATAGCCTTAGAACAGTGGTCGGCATGAGAGGATCTGTCACTGTGTTGGTGAGCACGAAAAAAAAGTGGCTCAGTGAGAAATTGGAATTAAAATTATGCAAATTTTATAAATAATGAAGAGTATAATGAAAATTAACAAAACGTCTTTTAAGGATATATTCCCTATTATCTTTAAAAGACTTGGAACATAAAAGGCATTTCATGGCACCAAAGCCATTTAGAATCATAAAATATTTCTCGCAGGGCATATTTGGTTTTGCGCTATAGTCTTACGTGATGTTAATTCGTTGCTGGCTCGACAACGACTGAACGATAGAGCGTAAGCGTACGTGTGAAGTTAGTTTGCAAAATTTTGCTATGAAATGCCGACCACTGCCTTAGAATAACAATGTAAAGTATGTGCTCTACTCTGCTCCGAGTTTTGTGAGGTAAAAAACTATAGCTGGAGCGGGAGCAAAAAACTAAATTCTGCGCTATGCTCTGGCGTAGCGGTAGCAAAAAATTGGGAGCCGTAGCACAGCAGAGCTAATGAAAATTTTTACCTGCTACAGCTCCCGAATGTGTTTGTTGTTTTTTTTTTCTTTTTTGCTATTTTCTGTCATTTACAAGTATGGTACAAGTTGGTATATAAAAGAAAGTCGTTTATAACTCAAGAACGGCTGAACCTATTTGGCTTAAAATTGGTGGGGAGGTAGCTCAGAAGCAGGGTAAGGACATAGGATACGTTTTATCTCTTTATGCTAAAATTCAATACAACTCATATGTACAAACTCATATGTCAAAAATAGAAAGAAATAAGTAAACATTTTCATATCCAAACATGCTTAGTACATGGGTTATACTGATTTTGCTCCTTAACCAGGAAGTTTTTTTTTTAAGACGAGCCCGTCCGATATATTTAATATCACAACAAAAAACGGCATTGGAATTTTCATCGTCAAAGCACGGCGGATACTTTGCTAGATTATTGGTCAAGGACGCAAATGCATTCATAACAAACCAAACGCGATATCTAACATAAAGATATAGCGGAATAATTGGAGTGTTGATAAAAAGTTTTATTATAATTTTAGATATACAGACATCTTTTTGATTCTTTGCAATACATTGAAGTATGTATATGCGTACAATTTCAAACTGATTCTTCCTAAAAAATGATAAAATTACTAAATATTGGGAATGGTAGAATATAACTGCAAATACGCAGTGCAATGGATTAAAACTGGCTCGGTAATCAGTAGATGAATATTAACCACGTGTATCCCAAAAGTAGAATTGATGTATATGCGTACCTTGCCAAAACTGACTTTTTTGTCTTTCCACGCTTGAGAACCGTTTCATAATATGCAGTCCACTAGGACTAGGACTGTCGATTGGACTTGGTTGATTTCACTGGTGCTCAGCCCAAATTCAATGCTCCCAAAAACCAATGCTTTATTAACACACGAAATGTTTTTTGATTCAATTCTGTTGTAAACTAACACAAGTTCCTTCACCAAAGATGCTATATCTCCTTAACAAATTGTAGTTATAATCTAACGAATAGAAATCAAATGGAGAGTATTACTAGTACTATCTATGTATCAGCCACAGTAAAACGTGGACGGGTCCTCTAATAATATTTAAATTGAAAGAAATAAATTTAATGATAATATTTTATTTAGAAACAAAAAATCTAAGTCAAAAACTTATTTTATTCAGTCAGTGTTCAAATTAAAATAAAAATTAGAAACCTATTTTATTCAGTCACAGTATTGAAATTAATGTATTAAATAAGTAGTAACAAAATAAATATAAGTAAATATAAGTAAATAATAAGGAACAATAACTTATGCTTTTTGAAACTTAAATTAATCCTCGTCTACAAATACATAAATTCAAATTCTCTATGGCACTATCTAAGTGAGTTGAGTTAAGCCGGACCAGAAGTATATTTTCCAATGTGTGGTGCCTTAATCGATTTCGGTTATCCGATAACACCAGTTTTAAATACGAAAACGCCCGCTCTATTGTTACCTACAAATATAAAGAAATTTAAGCAAATGCTCTATATTTTGTCATAGATTAAGTAATAATTCTTACATTAGTGGGTGGTATAGCAAAACATATTTTGCTTAAAGCATAAAGCTCTGGATCGCTTGACTTTCTCTCTTTCCAGAAATTTAAAACATTTGTGGTAGATTTCATATATGGCAGCTTCAACATTTCAATCTTTCAATGGACATCTGTTGACTCATTTGGAACAACGCCAACACTCAAAAAGTCGTCCAAGAGATCTAGATTACTTTCTTTATGTTCAGTATCCAAAGTCTTTGAATTTGTTAATGATACATTTTGAACTGGACTGTGGATTTTTATTTGTGCCCACAATGTCTTTAAAAAATTTTTTGCTCTTTGTTTTTGTGAGCCGTCAAGTATATGTTGGAATCTTGGGTCTAAGTATAAACAAGCGTCAAAGCCAACATTAGACACTAATTTTTTAGTTCGTGCTTCCATACTTTCAAAAAGCATCTCTCCAATTGTATAAATAATGGAATCTTTACTTGAAGTGCTTGTTGTTACAATCTGATTCGTAGACAGTTTGCAAACCAGCCACAGAACATAGAAGTTTCCGTAGTGCAACTGTTCTTGTTGAAACTGAACTATAGTTTTTTGCAGTGAAGCCATAATAGTAACGTAAGAGTCCATGAAGTCCCTAACAGTTCATTCACTACTATATGTTCGTCTTGTGAATTATTTTCTACAGTTTCAATAAGGCTTAATATACTTTTCGCTTTATTCAGTTGGTCAATCATGTTATAAGTAGATCCCCATCTAGCTGGGCAATTCAATTGAGGTAATGTAAAATTTCTTAACTCAAACAAATCGCGGTAACCGTTTGATGGCTTCCGAATGTATTTGGTTAGATTTCGGCACTGAAACAAATACTCCCTAATATTTGTATTTTTTGTAACGTCAAGTGCACATCGACATATTTGTATTTCACCAACACAAATATTTTCTGTTATGTCGAAAAGGTCGATTTGCTTTGAGTACTCAATGTTCTGTAGAATAAAGGCTTCACCAGTATCGTCATCGCCTGTATGAATTTGTGATAAAATTTTTGAAGTTTTTATCATATTGGCACCGTTATCCGATGTAATTGATACAATTTGGCTTAGTGCTATTTCATATTTGTCTAAAACGGATACAATTTCTTTGGCCAGATTTGTGGATGCACTTGACCCATCTCCTTTGAGTTCCATCATACCAAGAATTCGCGATTTAATTTCATTTTTGCTAATGAATTGCGCACTGATGCCGAATATGTTTCGATCAAGCCGTGTTGCACTATCAATTTTTAAAGATATCAGGCGGTTTTTACATTCTTCATGTATTCCGAGTTTAATATTCGCTGCTACTTGTTCTAGTACAGCTTTACACTTGTTTTCATTTAGTATGAAGTTTTTTCCACTTTTGTCTTTGAAACCATGACATTTAGGATCAATTATATTCCGCATATTATTAGAATTAAGCACATTGAACGGAACGCCGTCTTCAGTGACAAGACCAATGTATGAACGGACTAATATTTTTTACTGATTTGAACTTTTACCTGTTGATGTTTCATGTTCTTTTTGGAATCAGAATTGTTTTCTTCTTGCACAGGTCGTTATGTCATGCAATAGTACATGTATCTTCAAATTAAAAACACGATTTTTTTTTAAAACACGCGAACATGTTTTACATTTCACGCGGTCGTTATCATTCTCTTCATAGTAAGTAAGTACGTTGAAGGTTTTCTTTGTCGATGCCATTTTACGCAAGAAATAAATAGTATTCAAAAGTGCTGAAGAATTCTAAAGGTTTTTTGGAGGACAAACAAATTAGTTGGGTTGCGCGAATTACATAGAACGTGCCTGTGCCTAAGCGAATTCAAAAGAAGCCGGTTAAGAAAACGTCCGTTCGCGATTATGGTTTTTGAACAATAGAATTCTTTATTACCAGAGTTTCATAGTGTAGCCTAAAACTTAACCTAACATCTTAAATTAGTGGTAAATATGTGTATTAGGGTGTTTTTCTTATTGAACTATTAATTTTTTTTAGTCCCGTCACGAGATTTCCTTGGAAATACCATAAAAAAATTCCCTGAAATTTTTAGCCCTTAATATTAACATTAAGAACTGGACCAAGGCATGTAAAACTTTTCCATAGAAAATACACTACAATCCTGATTTTGATCTTTAGATAAATTCACTTTATTCATATATTTCTTAAAATATTTGATTTTAGATTTATAAAGGCAGTTGACGCAACAAGTGCCAAAATGATTTGCATAACATTTTTTTGTTTGAATTATTCAATTAATTCAAATATTATGCCAGAAAATAGCAAAAAAAGAAAAAAAAACAACACATGCGGGAGCTGTAGCATATGAAAATGTTCATTAGCTCTGCAGTGCTACCGCTCACAATTTTTTGCTAACGCTACGCCAGAGCATAGCGCAGAATTTAATTTTTTGCTCCCGCTCCAGCTATAGTTTTTTACCTAACAAAACTCGGAGCAGAGTAGAGCACATACTTTACATTGTTATGCTAAGGCTATGCTATGGCTCCCGACAAAGTGAGAGCGGTAGCGATAGCATAGCAATAATTTTAGAAATTTTGCTGCTACGGAGTAGTAAATGAGAACCCTGCAAATAATACACATGTTCCAAAAAAAACAAAAAACTTAAAACAATTCATTGAAAATAAAGGTTAGAAATTTGTATGTATTAAGCGGTGTAATATAAATTCTAAATTTAATTGAAAAAGTCGGTTAATTTTGTTTGACAAACGCTTTTTTGTTTAGCCTCCATTGATCGCTGCCGTAGCGTTCTAAGAATACATAAACTGTCCGATTCATCGTTATTTTCCTCTGACCATTGTATACAGGTGCTGAAGCTTTTAATAGTTGTTTTCGACTTCTTCAACGGAGGAATCATCGTCACTATGGGGTAAATGGTCGTTATCTCCAATAAGCCATTCACTAATTTCAGATTGTGGCAGTTGGTGATTGTTATTATCCATTCTCTGCAACAAAGCTCCGATTTCTATTAGCTCTTGTGCATCTTCACTCTGTGACGTCCATTTTTCTTTGAGAACAGACAGAAAAATGCTATCATCTGGATGCTCGTCAGCATCGGAATTGTTTTCGGTATTAACTATATCGTTATTCCCTGAATAGGGAAGAATTTTTTGCCAACATTTTGCTACTGTATCAGACGACAGCTTGTCCCAAGAATTCGCAAGCAAAAAAACAGCATCCTTTATTGTGAGATTTTTAATGGCTTTGGAATCATCATTTTCTTCCACAGACAGTATATGCACCAAGAGGCTTTTGCGATAATACAATTTGGTTAAACGTATTGCGTTTTGGTCCATTGGTTGGATAAGAGCTGTGTAGTTAGGTGGAAGAAATATGGTTATAATTTTACCATCATCGCTCGTAAGCTGCGCAACAGATGCGCGACAAAAAGCATTATCAACTAGTAAAATAGCTTTTCCATCTAGGTTGTTTTCCGTTTGAAAATCCTTCATGAGTCATTAGACAATTTCTCTCCGACCACTTTTAATTGACGAAGACAACGTCTATTTTTAAACCTATAAAGCCATTCTTTGCTGGCAGAAAATGTTTTGATTTCATAACATTGGGCGTGAATTTGAGCAGCCCTTTCTTTTAAAATATTTGTTGTAACAGATATACATATTTCTTTCTCGTTGACATTTGAACCATTTATATAATGTATCCTCCATTTTTGGGTAGTCAGGTTCCCGCAACACCTTCCTATTCTTTGAAACAGCGGCGCAATTTGCAAAGAAGCTAAACAAAAATCAGCGCTGTAATATAACCGGTGAGGGTATAAAAAACGAGAGCTTACTTCTTTAGTTTTTCTTTATTTTTTTCTTTATGTCCGAAATTGTGGATGTCCCGACAACATATTTTTCAGCTAGCAGTTTTCCACTTACACCATTGCTCAGCTGCAATAAAATATGCTCTTTTTACGCAAGAGTTAACGTTTTGTGTGACCTTTTTGATGTCATTTTGATGCAAAACTGAGCGAAAGTCTTTCTTCTGTCGCATTTCATACTTATTCGGGTATTCCCCGTTCTACAAGTATGAAACAAAACGTACGCATAAGTGGCGAAATAAAGTGTGTGAGCGAATGTCAAACAAAGCATAAAAGTGAATGTAGTGAATAATAAACATGTGATCCGGATTAGAGAATACGAATAGAGAATGTCGGTCCGGATTACAAGGGACATAATAGAAATTTTGAATTTTTTAACCCTGTCCGGATTACGATGGAATCCGGATTAGGCCGTGTCCGGATTAGTGGCCTCTACTGTATGTATAAATATGCGTGTAATGTGAAAAGGGAGAGCCAAAAACTGAAAGTGTGCGTTTGCAGTTTTATTATTATTGTTTTTTGTTTGCACCACTTTCAATAATTCGCACTCGTTACCTGGTGCGTCCGCTGTTTGCCGGCACTTTCGTCCCTTTGGCACAGGATGCAGCGGCAGCTCATTTCCACGACGACTTAAGCAGCAGCGGATAGACGGCAGCAACGAAGTGATGGCACCAGCGGAATTATAGGAACAGCGGAGCGATGACAGCAGCAGCGACGTGATGGCAACGACGGAGTTATAGCAGCAGCGACGGGATGGCAGCAGCGGAGCGACGACAGCAGCAGCGGAGTGATGCCAGCAGCGGAGCGATGACAGCAAAGTGATGGCAGCGAGGTAATTACCGCAGCAACGGATGATAGCAACGGTTTATAGCACAACGGTTTTAAGTTTACCGGTTTTTTCACTATGCGGCACTTTAAACAGTTTTTTAAAACTGTAACACGATTTTTTTAGGGCAAAAACGTTTGAGCATTTATTTGCGCCCACCACTGTACCGCATGAAAAATTCACCTTGAACTGTACCACCTTTTCTTCTTATTTTTTCTCTGGTTTGGGTATTAGGTGAAATTGTCACACGATCTTTTAGCAACGCACACTATGTATTTATATTACTGTGTGTATATATGTATGTATGTATGTACATATGTGCACGCACTCCACAATAACTCCCTTTTTTTTTGTTTTTTGCTCTTTTAGGCTGAGGTAAGTATATGGGTAAGTATGTATGTATTTTAGCATTCCACTTTTCAAATATGTATGTATGTATATAATTATTATTTTTTTTTTAAAGACTTCACTGCACGCATGGAGGAGATATACATAGTATATCTTTGTTTTGGAGTTTTTCACTGCACGCACTTCACATATGTATGTATATGTATACACTATATATATTTGGATTTTTAATCCCTTTTTTAACATAGTTTTTTTGTTTCGATCACTTTCACTTAACCGTGCAAACCGAAAATCCGAAAACCGAAAATGATTACCTTGGCAATTGGTTGCGATAGGAATTTTGTGCACTTGCTTACACACTTTTTGGTATGTATACTTTTCTAAGATAAGTACTAAAATTTTTTAATCACGCATTTGTCCCTGCTCGGAAGCCATGAAAATTCTCAAGCGTTTTTGAGAAATAAAATTGTTTTAAAATTTTTTTGGGGGTTTGCGTGTTTGTTTAATATTTTTTGTTTTTAAAGAATATTCACTTAGCACAATTTAACCAATTGCCTGTACCGGACACTTGAACTTACGGAAATTGTGACGGCGAAAAAGCGGAAAAAAGAGAAACGCGTGCGAATTCTATGGTAGTCTAATAACAATTACTTCTTTATTCCATTTCATCTAGTTGCTTAGCCTAAATTTTAAAACTAACGGCTTAAAAAGGGGTAAGTATAATAATTTTTAACTTTCGTTAACTATTGTAAAAGATTACGTTGAGGTAAGTAAAGTGAGTAATATATTAGTATTACAAATGGATTATTAAGTTAAGTATACAATAATATAATTCAATATTTTATAATTTTTCTAATTCCATTTACTTAATTTTAGTTTTAGGTTTAAATAAATATTTTGTCGCTTGACGCAACAATCATAAACATCATGTGGTGGGAAATTGTCCAGCTACATTCATAGTAATTGTCTCAAATACAATGGCGTAGCTAGGGTAAAGAACCCTGGGGCAAAAAAATGGGGCCCACTGCTATGTAAACTGATTAGGTTTTATCAAATAAAAATATCAAAATTTGTGTATGTATTTATTGTATTATATATTGGTAGTCGATAGATGTCGTTGCAGTCATATAAATATACCATATAGTGTTGAAAAGGTGAGGTATTAAGCTTCATTTAATCAAAAAAAAATTAATTCGGAGAAGTTGAAAAAAAGTTACAGCTATTCCAAATCTTTGTGAAAAAAAGGGAAGAATGCCACGCTCGCTTCCCTTCTGGAAATTTCGAAATTACGATTAACACTGATGGGATTATTATCGCTTTATATTAAAAATGGCAAAAAGTGGTCGACCAAAATGGTACATATTTGTTTATTTATTTCTTAGTACAAATATAAAAAAATAAGTTGAAGTTTGATTAGAAATACGAAAAGACTACCTTTGTACATTACTTTAAAAATGCTAACCTTCTTATGTTTTTTTTTTGTAACACTTGGTTTGGTTTGGCTACTGAAACGAAATAGAGCAGATTCAAGGGTTTATTATAGAAAGGTCGAGCATGCCAGCTAATTAAGTTATATTTAAAATTTTTTCCTAGATTTAGTTCTCGCAAAAGTATCAATGAATTCGTTTTAATCTAGGCTTTGTTTTCAATTGCTATTAGCGATAAATGTCGGCATCGAGTTTGACCCATATAATTTCTTAAATATTTTCTTATTAATTTGCTAAGTGATCTTTCAGCTGCTTCAGAAGTGACAGGAATTGTAAAGACTAATAACATTGCTGTAAATACTTCCGTTAGGTCTCATTCTAGCACTCATTATTTCCTTACATAATTGGTGAACAGTCTATGCTTGAGTTAGTTGAGGTAAAACTAGGTGGTAAATATTAATAAATTGAGTTTAAAATAGGGCCTATTATATCTTAATATTTTTTTTTGAATTTCGACAAACTTTTGTAATAAAGTTGCTTCATCAACATGTAATAAAAATGTTGGTGTTAGAAAATCGAATACTGACATACTGCACTCATACCAAAAAAACGTGTTTCTAATTCAGATATTACTTTGTCTAGTACATTATTGAAAATCTTAATTTTAAATATTTTTTATATATTATTATATTTTTTTATTTAATTCTTTCTGATAAATGCTTCCAATCTCGGATTCCCGTACGCCAAACATTATTCCTTTGTGAAGCTAATAACCAACAGGGTAGACAATAGACAGTGTCTAGTATTTTGGAATAACACAAGCAAAAACGATTAACGGACCCATATTTAGAACAAAAATCGGAGTAAGATTTTGAAAAAACATATATTGTTCTGGTTGTCTAGAAGTCTGTAAAGGCCCCATATCAAGAACTTGACGTTTTTCGTTATCACTTAATATTTTATTTATTATTAAGTTTTCTAATTCATTTAAACAATACAACATTAGAATGTGCTCTAGTAGGTACATAGGTATTCACTGTTCACTATATTTCGCGTTATACATATAATGAGCTGTAGCCGAAATCTATATATATTTAACACAATTTATTGACTTAACGGACATCATATGTAGTAAAATCAAATAAAATTGAACCGCTATATTGGCCAGTACAAAAAAAGTTTATTGACACTACTTACTCCTGATACAACATAAATTTTTAACCGTTATCGAAAAATACAATCTTATCCTGAATTCACAATAAAACGCACATCGACGAATAATAAAACGCACGTAAATGAAAAATAAACGCACTATCCGTTAAATTGACAATATTGCCAACCTACAGAAAGAATTTAGGGGAATTTCTTAGGCATAACTTTTGAATTTTTATCAATTGAGTTGTCATGATTAAACCTGTTATATAGAGAAATTTTCAAAAGTCCAGTTCGATCGAGATTTCTGGAAAGGATACGAGGGTGCTTGAGCTTGAGGGCCCCGGGGCACTGCTCCGCCTAGCCCCTAGGTAGCTACGCCCCTGTTCAAATAGTGCAATCGAATTGTATTGTTTCAAATCCGGAACATCGGCCGTTTATGTGCAATGAACTCAGAACAACTGGTAATCCGCTGCGTAACTTGTGATGCCTCCTCAATGCTAATCACTTTGTCATTGGACCATTGGCCATTTACCGTCAATGGCGACCGTTATTGCGCCGTGATAACCTTGATGCCTGAAATTGAAGCTTGTTATCTCGATGATAATTTGGTTTCAACAAGACGGCGCCACTTCCCACTCATCACATCAATTAATGACGACAGATTACCATCTGAGCCAAATACTTAGTGGACATGGATGCTTTAGAAGCTCCGTGTTCAGATTCCACAATGACATTAGTCCGAACTGAACGCCGTGTACAGAGTATATAGAAGACTCGGAACATGTACTATTTTATTGCCCTCGATTTTCGAATAGAAGGGAAAAGCTAGAAACCACACTCGGTGGTAGTTTTACAGTCGATAATTTAACGACACTCATGTGTCAGGCGACTGATAAATGGAAAGCTGTCAGCGAAGCGTCTGCATCCATAATGACAAAACTGAGCCTTTCTGAACAAATTAGGCGTCCGTCAGTCCGCATGATAGATGAGACTTAAATGTCCTGTCCCTCCCACGAAGTAATACTTAATCGGTTTTCTCGTGGGAGAGTCTTGAGTTGGGAGTAGGTTAGGTTTAGCGGATTAAAGTTCCGCACTCCGGCTTTCGATGCTTCCCCCTACTATAAAAAAAAAAAACAAAAAAAAATTATTTATTCAGAGAACACTTCGGTGAGCAGAATTTCACGTTTTGGGCCGGTCGATTTGCCACCAAGATCGGGTAATATCACACCGTTAGTCATTTAATGTGGGGATATGTAAAGTTTCAAGTTTATGCGGACAATTCCCGTCAGTTTCGTCAGTTACCAGTCGAAATGCTCGAACGAGTCATGGCAAATTGGACTCAATGGGGTGACCATCTGAGATGTAACCGTGGCCAACACTCAACTTGAGCTTCAAAAAATAAATAAATAAAAAGTTCTTTCAAAAAATAATAAAAATTCCCCATTTAAACTGAAGTTTATGTATAGTATCTCGAAATGGATCACCCTTTATATACATATACAACACTGTCTGTCTGTCCGTAGAAGCGTTTTTTTCTTCTTCTTTACTGGCATAACCTAGCCAGCACAACCGCTGTCTGACTGCCAACAGTGACGTGGGAGCCTAGTCGCGAGTGTGACGACTGTTTGTTTGATGACAGGAGATATTTCGTCTTGCCCTCCTTCACTGCCAGATCCAGTTCCTTCCTTATCCAGTCTGGAGAAAGCAGAACTAACGGCGTGGATTTTGAGGCCAATGATATCAATGTCACCGGCATACGCCAGCATTTGTACACCCTTATAGAAGATTATACCTGCTCGATTAAGTTCTGTAGTTTGAATTATTTTCTCCAGAATCAGGTTTAAGAAGTCGCACGATAGGGAGTCGCCACGTCTGAAACTTCGTTTGGTATGAATAGCTCGGAGAGGTCCTTCCCGATCCTGACGGAGCTTTTGGTATTGCTCAACGTCAGTTTACACAGCATAAAAGCACTCCTTTTCGTTCGGTCAAAGGCAGCTTTGAAATCAACGAAGAGATGGTGTGTGTCGATTCTCTTTTCACGGCTCTTTTCTGGAGAAGTGTTCCTTCCATAATTTTCGTATACTCTGTTCTCGTGTTATGCGTGACCGCAACGTTAACGGTAGACAGTCCGCTTTCTTTCCGCTGTGGCACAGCACTCCTCATCGTACCAGCTGTTCCTTTGCAATTTTCGAAAACCAATGGTTTCGGTTGCAGATGTACGTAAGGAGTTTGAAATGCAATTCCCTTGTACCGAGTTGTTAACGAGTGCTCTCAGAGAGCAGGAGTGCAAATCGAGTAGAAAATCGTTCTGCCGTCTGCTGTGATTGCAGCTTCTCGAAGTCGAACCTTCCTTGTGTTTGTTGGCGTGCGTTTTTTGCTGCACAGAGACGGGTGCGAATCTTGGCTGCAACAAGATAGTGGTCCGAGTCGATGTTAAGACCTCAGAGCGAACGCACGTCTAAAACACTGGAGTCGTGTCTTACGTCTATCACAACGTGATCGATTTGGTTGGTGGCTTTTCGATGCGGAGACAGCCAGGTAGCTTGATGTATCTTCTTGTGCTGGAATCTAGTACTACAGATAACCATATTTCGGGCCCCAACGAAGTCGATCAGCTTCAACCTATTTGGGGATGTTTCGTCGTGGAGGCTGAATTTACCGACTGTAGTGCCAAAGACACCTTCTTTGCCCACCCTGGCGTTAAAGTCGCCAAGCATGATTTTGACATCGCAGCTCTCATAAGCGCGTTCCAAGCGCTCATAGAAGGATCTTTGGTCCCATCGTCCTTCTCTTGCGTCGGGGCGTAGGCGCAAATCAGCGATATGTTGAAGAACCTCGCTTTGATGCGGATTGTGGCTAGACGTTCATTCACCGAAGTGAATGATAGTACTCGGCGACGGAGTCTCTCTTCCACCTCGAATCCCACACCAAACTTGCGCTCCTTTATATGGCCACTGTAGTAAATGCCACAAGGACCTACTCGTCTCTGTCCTTGTCCCGTCCATCGCATTTCATGGACGGCGGTGATGTCAGCCTTTATTTTCGCGAGGACATCATCCAGCTGGGCAACGGCACCTTCCCAATTAAGGGTCCGGACATTCCAGGTGCATGCTTTTATATCGTAGTCCTTATTTCGTTTGCAATGATCGTCATCAAAAGGGGGGTCTCTCATCCGAGGCAGTTGGTAATCTTTCATTAAGGGGCTTTTTACGTGGCGGGCCCCAAACACAGCGCACAACCCTATGTAGGGGATGTTTCGCCTTCTCACTTTAGCTCGCCTTCGAACGGATGTTCTTAGGCAACCAGAGGATACTTGGTCAAAGACCGGAAGTTGTGAGCTGCTTGAGCCATGTGTAAAAGAATCGTTCCTAGCCACTCCCAAGTGAATGGCGATCAGAGAACTTTCCTCACTTGCGTGAACTTCTACACATGACTCCATCCTAATATCAAGATATTTCCGAATAGAGCAATGTTCTCGCAAACGGATTACTGACGAACTGGCTGTACTGTATTCTTTGGGTTGAAATATACTCTTTGGCCATTCTCCAAATTAACTGCGAGACGCACAACAGTCGGAAAACGTTCATGAATTGCAAAAGTAAATATCCCACAAAAAGCTTTATTGCAATTCACGTATCGACCGTATCGTTCAAGACCAATAATCGACATGTTGCTTCCTTTGGTGATGTACTTACAAACGTATTTTATCGATTTCACCAAACTGCAATATTAAACATTGATATGAGTTTTGAATGTGAATTAGACTATAATGGTGAATATAGTACGATCCATGTGTTGTCAACTTCGATATTAACTCTTGTAAGTTGATTGCTGAATGTTCTGTTATCTGGTGAGTGACGCCGAGTTGATATCCATCATTTCCAGTTGATATCCATCATTTCCAGTTTGTGTTTCTGAAAGAAAAGCACGTGGATAGTGTTTCATGCATTGATTGTCAGACATATAAACCGAAAAGATGAACCACTTCGTATAATACTGGATGTTCATAAAGATATGAACATGAAAGTTTTGTAACTTTAAGATAGAATTATATATACAAAATTATATTTTTGACACAACTACATTAATACATAAAAATATACATGTAAACAATAAATTAAATAAAAAGTATATACAGTCCACTAAATGTCAAGTGCAATGGTAAGCAACAAAATTGTAATATGAGACTTGCTCATAAAAATGTGAAAATCATTGCATTACATAAAAGAAAAACTCATAAATTAGAGAGTATACTATTAATACTACATATTCGAAAAAATACAAGCAAAATATACATACTCGTATCGAAATATTAATGCACACAAGCAACAGATAAGAAAGTATCGGTGGAAAGTCAGTGTGTAGGGCTGCATTTTGGTATGTGTGTAAGTGCGTTAGATGCACTAATGCGTAGTGATAGCATTCATGTAAAATATCAATGGCGTATCGGGCCGCGACTCGGTATGGGCCGTCGTATGGATGGCTAAATGAAGGACCAATTTGTCCGCGGCGGACAAAAACGTGGCTAGTGTGATCCAAGTCCCTGAATTTAAAAACGCGATACTTAGCGTGGCGTGACATTTCTGCGGGAGTAAGTCCACGGAAGTGAAGAACTTTATGAGTTCAAGGTGCGCTGAGGTCTCGTGAGGATGGTGCGAGAAATTCTCCGGGTAAGCGAATGGTTTCGCCGTAAGCTAATTCAGGGGTAGCCCCAGTGTACTCTTTTGGTTGGGACGGCTGGTAGAGCATCGTACCAACTCGTTGTGACAGAGTAATGCTGCTTTAAGCTGAATGCATGGGGCGTTGCTTTAATGGTGTGTGGCTGGTTACGATGTGTCTTGCGCCTAGGAGGTTGTTGAATTAAAAGATCATTGGAACTTTATCTGATGGACACGCCGCGGGCGTCCAGTTCAGCATGAATGCGTGCCATGTCGGCGTCTTCCTAGCAGTATGGCTTCTGGAAATCCAGGTTGATCGACATAGGCAGTATCGATATGAAAACAAAGTTATTAATCGAAAGTTGGGTTGGTTGTTCAAAGTTTGATATATGTCTCGTTATTTTTATTTTGCTGGCACGCAATGAAGATTTTAACCAATTTCAATAGTCTTTATTGATATGTGCATACGGCGCTCTGCAGTAAATAAGATTTCCTAAACTCTTTAATATAGATGTTGCCAAAAATGTAACGACAAAAGCTGTTTTCTTAGTGCTGGCAATAAACATAATCTCGGTAAAAGCGTCGCAATATAACTCTGCATCTGGTTCTTTACATAAAATTCGTTGGAGTTTCAATGATGAGTTGATAGTATTTTCCATTAAAGCTGATTGTCGTTTTGTTGCTTGAGTAACGACTCGATGAATTGACACGGCCAGGTTAAAATCGCGTCTACCGAAGATAATGAAGTGTCAATGTTTTCGTTAGCCTGCAACGTGTTTGATCTCAGAAAGTAGAATTGCGTGGGGTCAGAAGTCCTTAGCCAAAGGGATGCTTATCAACAGCTGAAAGTGGTTTATGTTAGTAAAATTTGTTGCGATGCCGCCCTCGATAATGATACAAAATGTTTTATGAACTCATATTATATGGCATGTAATTCGCGATCGTATGTCGACCACCGCTCGGATGATTTTCGTCCAGCTTTACTTGCTAACAGCTGTATTGTGTTGCGTATGCATCTGAAAATAGCCTATAACGCTGCCAAGTCGCTGCTAGGGTGGAGCGAGCCAGGTGGCCTTGTAGAGCGTTTTGTGGCATCGGGAAGGCGGTCTCCAGCATTCTTGGGTCCATGCGATAGGTTGAGAGGCTTTTGGTGGGTGGATCGCTTCAAAAGTTTGTTAAAAAGGCGCCAATAATTGTGCAATATGTTTAATAAATTTTCTGTAGAAATTGATTGTACCTAAAAAGGAGCGTAAGCTCTTAATTGTTGAAGGTCTGGGGAAGTCCAAAATTGCCGATATTCGTTCAGGCAGTGGTTTGATGCCTGTTTCTGAAATTGTGTGGCCCAAGAATGCGACCTCTCTTTGTGCGAGTTTGGTCTTTGCGGCGTTTATCGTAAGCCCAACGTCTTGTAGGCGTTGAAATAAGGTTCGCAAGTGTTCCATGTGTTGATTTTCGTTGTCTGAAGCGACGAGGATGTCGTCAATGTAGGCGTAGACAAATGGCATATCTCGGGTGATCTCCGTCTGTGCCGCATTCCGAAGCCCGAAGGTCATGAAAGGAAATTCAAATAATCCGAACGGGGTTATAATCGCTGTTTTGGGAATGTCCTTTGGAGCGACGGGATTTGGTTGAAGGCGCGGACGAGGTCAATAGTATAGAATATTTTTTTTGTGTATAGAGTGGCGGCGAAATCTTCTAAATAACGGACGGAGTATCTGTCGGGTATAGTCCGATCATTGAGGCGTCTGTAATCCCCACAAGGGCGCCAATCTCCTGATTTCTTTGGCACCAGGTGTAGCGGTGATGCCCATGGGCTGTTGGATCGCCGGGCGAGGCCAATCTTAATCATTTTTTCAAATTCTGCCTTAGCGATGATAAGACGATCAGGTGCAAGTCTTCGTGCTTTGCTTGTGACAGGAGGTCCCTCCGTAGTTTTGATATAATGTCGAGTTTGGTGTTTGGTGAATTTTGGTAGGCCGTCTGGTTTGGTTACGTCAGGGAATTCTGAAAGTAATTTCCAAAATGGTGTTAAATGATCAATTTGTAAAGTTTTGATTGAATACGACTTAACAAAAGGGGTGTTCCCCCTTGAAGATAACTGAGTTTTCTGGTCTATTATGCGTTTATGTTCCAGATCAACGATGAGGCCGAAATGGCTGAGAAAATCTGCTCCGATGATAGGTCGTGGAACATCAGCTAAGACAAAACGCCAGGTTAATTCTTTTTGAAGACCAAAATCGGGGGTTTTAAAGGCGCATCCGTATGTGTTGATAATTGTGCCGTTGGCGGCATAGAGTTGGTAATTGAGTGGTTTCTGAAAACGAGTTGATTGATTGTACGGGAAAACTGAGACGTCGGGGCCTGTGTCGGTTAAAAATTGAACGTTTGTGGACAGGTCTTTTACGAAAAGGCGGCATGAGGCTGCAGGGGAGTCGACTGCCACTACTAACGACTCCTGTTGAAGTTTTCCTCGTATTTGCACCCGGTTGTACATTTTTGCGCGTTGGCGCCAAACTTGGCGTGGTACCAGCAAAGCCCTCCGGATGAAGTTGCTGGTAGCACGCGTGATCTGCTACGTGATCTAGGCCGTTGCTGAACGCTCCGTTCACGTGAGCGCGCTACGATGGCTGAAAGTTCTGCTAGGTGTTCTGCCAAGGCTGCTACTTGCGTCTCCAGGTCTGAAACAGCTGCTATGCCGGCCGGTTTAATCACCTCGTGAAGCTTGTCGGCTGCAGCCCCGAGTTTATTGAGATCAGCCTGTTCCTGTATGACGAGGCATGCGCGCATTTGGGGAGGAAGGTGTGATAGCCATCGCGCCTTGAGAACTTCCTCATCAATGTCCGGGACGAGGCTACGGAGATGACGCAGGTGTTGAGATGGAGTTTTGTCACCTAGGCTCTCTCCGTCCAATAATTGTATAAGATTAGCTTCTTTAGATTTTGAGAAGCGTGCAATAAGTGCCTCTTTAAGTTTTCCGTATGGATTGGTAATAGGTGGTGCCAAAATTATATCTTCGACTGTGGAGGCTGATCTAGTGTCAATTAAAGGCACGGCCACGTGGAATTTGTCGACTTCTGTTAGAATGCTCCGCATTCTGAATTGCGACTCGAGTTGCGCAAACCATAACGCTGGTTTTTCGCTGTAAAATGGTGGAGCTTTGATGGAGATTTCCCTAGAAATCTGAATGTTTGATTGCGACGGAGTGCTGATTGAGTCGTCCAGAGACATTTTGCGTTGAAATGTGGTATTGAAAGTGCGATTGCAGCGTTAATTTAGGTTATGGCTGCTTGCAATGTTCCTAACGTGCGGGGTCACCAATTGAAGCGATTACTTAATTGCAAAACTTAAATAACTCTTCTTACTTCGAATGGTTAATTTAAAAACTTTTATTTATTTCGTTTCTCAACTTGCTATAAAGGAATTGGTTAAACTGCACGAGTCGTTAAAGCACGTGTGTGCTTAGCAAGCGCAAAAGATAGAAGAAAGATATTTTCTGTATGCATTACAGACAAAGCGGGCGCTTACACGAAGGACAGTGGAAACGTCAGTAATGAAGGAAATTCGTCAGGGCTGCATTTTGGTAATGTGGTTGCCACCACATATACATAGTTAAGAAATTAGAATTAAGAAATGTATTGAAGGAAGAAATTTTAATAAAGAAAACCAGAGTCAAAAGTGAACTCTCACAGAACAGACTTAAGCAAAGACTGTCTTAATCTGTACATTTGGTCCTTCGAGCCTCTTTTTGAAAAAGAATCGAACAAGTGCAAGTACTAGAAGCCTCTTAAAAGAAAAAGAGCATTACTTAGGCAAGTAAAAATAAATGTAAGCCGGAATAGCAAAGACTACCCGCATTTATAAAAAATTACTTTTAGTAAAAGTTAAAAAAAAAAATTTTAAAAGCGTCCTTGTGGCTATAACAACAAGAACAGTGCAAACAAAAAAAAAAAAAAAAAAAAAAATATATATATATATACAAAACCATCTATAAAGAAGCAAATATGAAGAATTTGCTAACACGACAGAAGGAGCTGGGAGATCTAGCTGCGTTGGAGGAGCAGAAAATCCTGAGCGAAAAATAAGAAAGGCTTCATGTCTGGAATATATGGATCATATTCAGACTGTTATGAAAGAGTTTACTGCAAATCATAATAAAATAATGGCTAAGAAGAGTCAAGAAGCTGAGGAATACATTGCGAAGAACTACTTCGAGCATGTAATGCAAACAATGGAGAATTCTATTCAGAATTTAAGAATCCAAAGTACTGCCGAAGGTGTTTCAGCAGTGAGCAGCATGTGGCAAATAGAATCTACGCCACAAACTATTCAGGTCGCACCACCTGAAGCCGCGTCTGGCGTTGAAAGAAAATATCAACGTCGAGCAAAAATGCTCAAAAGCACGATGGATGAAATACGAAGAAATGCATTGGATTCTCTCGAGCAAATGAGATAATTCAAAACCAAGCTTCAAATACAATTTGAAAATGTTGAAGAATCATATTTTGAAACTCAAAATATCAAATTAGTTGAAACAACTAAAGGATCTATTGAGGAACAAATAGATGTATTTCGTCAAGAATACAAAATCATCATCGAAAGGATAACGGAGAAATTAAATAATTATAATTCACCAAAAACAATGTATTCCAATATAAAACTGCAGGAAATTAAAATTCCGATGTTTTACGGTGAAATGAAACAATGGTCGTCATTCCACGATCTTTTTAAAAGTTTGGTGCTTGATTCGAAGCACTTTACAGAAGTGGGAAAAGATGTTCCGATTGAAGACATCATTAGGTGGAGAAGCTGGTAGATTAATTCAACATCTACCAGTAACAGCAACAAATTATGAAGTTGCTTGGCAAATTCTCAAGAAAGGTATGAGAATAGAAGGCTACAATTTACAGCACAAGTAGACAGACTACTTGATCAACCGACAGCAAATGGAGAAAGTACACAAAGCATGAAGCAGCTGTTAGATACCACCAAAGAATGCATTTATGCTTTAAAAGGGCTAAATCTAAATTTAAATGACGAACAAGCCATCATAGCTCGGATAGTGGTTCGAAAACTAGACAAAGAAAGTCTACGTTTATACGAGCAAAACGTAAAAAAAAGTAGGGATATGCAAAACCTAGATGACGTCTTCAGTTTTCTGGAACAGCAATATCAAGCTCTAGAAGCAATACGCGACAGAAAACCAACTAAATGGAACAATCAAAAGCAGCCACAGCGAACACCTACATTTTATACAGCGGCACAAAATAATTGTGTATACTGCAAGGTTCCTGGGCATCAAATTGGTGAATGCAGAAAGTTTCAGACATTGACTACGATGAATCGAAGAAGATTCATAACAAACAACAAGTTATGCTACATTTGCCTTGATCACGTATATGAAGGAAAATGTAATAATAAAAAGAAGTGCAATAAGTGTGAAAGAAATCATCATAGTTTATTGCACTTCAATGAATTCCAAAAAGGAGAAGGAGGAAGTGAAGAAAATGTCACAAAACATCTTCCACAATGATGACGATACTCCTAGCAACAGCACAGATAAGGGTGAAGGCAGCAAATGGAGAGTATGTGACATTGCGAGCTCTAATCGATCAAGAATCCCAAAAAACTACTATATCCGCAGAAGCATCTCAAATACTTCATTTACCAAGAAGAAGAGAAGTAACTGAACTACAAGGTTTAGAAAATACCACAGTGGGAGTGTCCAAATTTAAAATCAACATTAAAATCAAGCCGAGATTCCTAAGCAACGAGGAGTACAATGTCGAAGCACTAATTTTGCCGAAATTAGCGAGTGCTCAACCAGACAAAACGTTTAAACGGGATATAGAACAATTGAAAAACTACACTTTAGCTGATCCCAATTTCAATAAATCAGATCGAATCGATACTGTCATTGGAAGTGACATATATGCCGACATACTAGAAGAAGGTATATTTAAAAAGGATCGAATACTAGGTCAAGCTACGAAATTGGGCTGGATATTGTCGGGAGTTTTACAACAACCGAGAAAAAACAATACAATTTTAGCAGCGGTTACTACAACATTGGAGAAGTTTTGGGAAATAGAAGACACTACAACTCCAGCAGATACAGCAGATGATGATGAATGCCTAAGAATTTTTGAAAAAACAACAGTAAGAAATGGAAATAATCGATTTGTCGTCAATTTACCTTTTGAACAAAAAAAAAGAATTAGGCGATTCTCGCAAACAAGCTATGGCGAGGTTTCTTAATCTTGAGAAAAGGTTCGCTACAAATAATGAGTTAAAACAACAATATGTGCAATTTATGAAAGAATATTCAGAAATGCGCCACATGGAAAAAGCAAGTGAAAATAAATGCGGAAAATACTATTTGCCACATCAAGCAGTGATTCGAGAAGACAGTAGAACGACTAAACTACGAGTAAACTACAAAACTACAAATGGAAGTAGTTTAATTGACATCCTCTTCATAGGACCGAGACTTCAAAGAGATATATTTGACATTATAATCAAATGGAGACTTTGGCAATATGTATTAACTAGTGATATTGAAAAGATGTTTCGACAAATTAAAATAACAGATAGTGATCAAGATTACCAACGTATATTGTGGAGAGAAACAAAAGGAGAGCCGATAGAAGAATACAAACTACAAACAGTTACATATGGGAGAGCATCAGCTCCTTTTTTGGCAACGAGAACTTTACAAGAAATTGTCAAACTATGCGAGCCCCACAACTATTTGCTATCAAACATCATTAAAAACGACTTCTACATGGACGATTTAATGACAGGAGCAGATTCAATAGATGAATGTAAGGCCATTCAGTATGAAATATCGAAACAACTACAAAAATATGGATTTCACTTAAGGAAGTGGATGTCAAACAACAGTGAAATCATAGCAACAATTCCGGTAAATAACGCGAATGAAGTAATAAAAATAGCAGAAGACGAAACAATAAAGACATTGGGTATTCAATGGGATCCTACCAAAGGCGTGTTTGGATTTAATACGAATCTTTCAACGCAAAAGCTGGTTACAAAAAGACAAGCTTTGTCTGATTTAGCGCGAATTTTCGACCCAATGGGATGGCTTTCACCAACAACTGTTATAGCAAAGTTATTTATACAGAAACTTTGGTTGATAAAACTCAACTGAGACGAGTTACTTGACGAGAATTTAACAAAAGAATGGCCAGAGTTTATGCAGCATATACCAGAGATAAAACGAATAAAAATTCCTAGATGGTTTGAAACTAAAAACAACTTTAAATTTGAACTACATGGATTCGCAGATGCTTCAGAGAAAGCTTATGCAGCAGTTGTATATACTAAAGTTGGATCAGTTATAACAATTGTTGCTGGTAAAACTAAAGTGAATCCAATTAAAAATAAGAAAACGTTACCAAAACTGGAACTATGCGCGGCTCACCTACTTGCTAAATTGCTGCAAATGATAAAAACAGTCATCAACAGAGAAATGAAAATATTTGCTTGGAGCGATTCAACTATAACGTTAGCATGGATAAATAATTGCCAAAGTAAAGACAGATTTATTAGAACACGAATAGAAGAAATCAAATTACTTGTTTCTAATGCGAAATGGCAACACGTTGGAACAAAGGACAATCCAGCTGATGTAGCAACCAGAGGGGTACTGGCGAACAAACTAATAGAACACGATCTATGGTGGAAGGGACCAAAATGGTTGCGAGAAGAGGAACATCATTGGCCAATAAAGAAATTGAATTTATTAGAAACAAACTACCACACAAATTAATACTACCTGGAAGACAATCGGGTAACGAATTAAAAGAAATTTATAAATCGATGACTGCTAAAGGTTTAATTGTTGATTCACGGCTAGTCATAAACCTAGAAATTCCCTTAATATCGTATGAACCGTCAAACGTATATAAATTAAATCCACTTCCAATAAATTACAAAGGGAATATGATTATTCCAGAAATAAAGGCAGAATATTTAATATACAAGTTTGATTTGAATCAATATTCACTTATAAACCAAGTAGATCTAGATAAATGTTCTACTAACTCAGAGAATCATTACCAATGTCCTGGAAATTTAGCTTGGAAATCAGCGACGGATAATTCATGTGAAGTAGCAGCTTTAAAACAATTAGAAAATGAAGCATGTGATTTCAAACCTTCTACAAATGAAAACGTTTGGATAAAATTATCTTCTAAAAATCGGTGGCTTTACAAATTATTTAGCAAAGCAATGATATATCTAGAATGTGATAATAATCAACAAATGCATATAGAAATCCCTAGTCAAGGCATTATGACAATAAGAGAAGGATGCACAGTCCGGCATGAAGGAGTAACTGTAACAGCATCTCATCACATACAATCTGAAATTAAAAAAGAATTGCTATCCTCTTCTTGGGTTAAAGATATTGAAGATATTCCAGAACTACAAATAAAACCTTTTGATTCAACATTAATAAACAATACCAAAGATATCGTACATCTTAAACAACAAATAGAACTCCTCAAAACAGAAAATATAAAATTAAAAGGTATAAATTTTCATCACGTAAGTGGTCACGTTTCGCTAACATTAGTTTTGATAATAGCATTAATCATTACTATTTTATATATAAGATCCAAATGTGTAACAAGAACTGTGACTGTTTCATTTGAACTTCCAGTTAGACATGATTAAAAATATTAATAATAAAACATAATATACAAGTAAAGTTAAGATACAACTTTGGCCCCTGGCAGAATGTTCATAAAGAAAGAACATGAAAGTTTTTTAACTTTAAGATAGAATTATATATACAAAATTATATTTTTGACACAACTACATTAATACATAAAAATATACATGTAAACAATAAATTAAATAAAAAGTATATACAGTCCACTAAATGTCAAGTGCAATGGTAAGCAACAAAATTGTAATATGAGACTTGCTCATAAAAATGTGAAAATCATTGCACCTAAAAGAAAACTCATAAATTAGAGTATACATAATACTAATATTAAAATACAAAATATACATACTCGAAATATTAATGCACACAAGCAACAGATAAGAAAGTATCAAGCGTGTGTACGTATGTGTATAAGTGCGTTAGATGCACTAATCTAAAAAACTATAAAATATCAATGCGTTGGTATCTGAAAAATGCAATAAAAATATAATACATATTTACACATGTGTATGCACACTAAGCATACACACATATACATATATACATAGTTAAGAAATTAGAATTAAGAAATGTATTGAAAGAAGAAATTTTAATAAAGAAAACCAGAGTCAAAAGTGAACTCTCACAGTACAGACTTAAGCAAAGACTGTCTTAATCTGTACACTGGATCTTTCTCTACATCAGGAATTTTCGTAGAACTGATTTCATCAATTTGATCTGGTGTAACCATCATCAAAAGAAGAATGCGGAAAACTTCTCTTTTGTCACTCAGCAAAGTACATCTAGCATCCAACAGCACCACACATACGTTGCTTCAAGATAGAGTCAATCAAACATCGTAACTATTGTTTGAAAAGTCATGCTGTGACATCGAGACGATCGCTTTCTGACGTATGTCACCGCATCCTGGATGTACTTCTTGCCTTGCCTTGCCTTGGGCTGCCATATGTTGATGGCAAAAAGAACGCCGACCGATATTAGGGCGACCTCTTCGTGGCTTCGTCACAAAGTTCAATCTGCAATTGACCTCTTTGTGTAAAACACACGTAAAGTTTTCACTGAATAATTTTCAATAATTTTTTTTTGAATAGCCGGAATAAAAAGCAAGCGACCGAAATTGAACGATTCAAATAATTTACAAATCAAAATATTGAAAAACAAAACAAAAAAAAATAAAAAAAAAAATTGTACTTTTTGGAATTATCCAATTCTCCGACTTCTCTTCATGAAAAGTATAAAGTATTTTTATTTCTAAACCTTCCTTGATCCACAACGAACAACCTCTGAAAATATCATCAAGATTCAGCCGTTCTCTTAGCGTTACTAACAAACAAACATTCATTCGTTTGTATGGGAAAAATGGCTGTTCTTAGAGGTTTTCCGGCCATTATTCGAATTTTTCTCTCCGTAAAAACCATCCTTGAACCTCACCGAACATTTAAAAAAAAAAAATTATCAAATTTGTTTCAGTCGTATGAAAGTTATGAACGTATGTACATACATACAGTTTGGCGATTCATTTTATTTACATACTAGCTGCCCCGCAGCCGTTGTCCTGCGTGAAATTATGTGTTTTGAAATGAAAAAAAAGTTGAAATTATATTGTGTCGAAAATGATTTATTTTCGATTTTTCTACATTTTTTTTTATGTAGCACAGCTTAATAAACATAATTTTTTGATTTCTGTTCTGGGGCGTAAAGATACAGAGAAGATGGGTTTCCAACTCTTAACACGCCACATATATCCGGCCAATTTTCCCTGGAAATTGAATACGTTTGAACTGAAATAGCTGTCCCTTGTATTCTATAACTGCGTCATAATCAGTCGGGTTTCATTACATAGTTTCGGCGCATGAAGATTGTGAAACAGAATAATGACAGATCCAACTTTGAGGCGCAAATTATGCTGGGGAATACCAAGGCTCTCTAAAGAATTTGAAAATTTCACTGGATAATTTACGGTCTCGTTTTCCTTGTCAAGACGATCGATCAATTTATATGAGCGCAAACCTCCTGGAATTTGACTTTGAATCTTCCAGTTTAAGTCATTAACATCGGTATTTTTGGCAACTTAAATTGCGCGTGCACTCAAGCAATTGAAGTTATGATAATTTGGCAAATATTCGGATAAATATTCGTGATGAGTTCATCTTCCGTTGAAGTGAATTGACAAAAGGGAGGTGAAATTGATATCAAACCACTAGAAGTATCAACCGAAATTTGCCAATTCTTAGCGAATACAATGGAAAATGGCAATGTCATTTTTTCGTATCCCATAATTAACGCGAGTTTGAAGGCTAATATGTCGAAATGATCTTCGCGAATACTATACGAACTTCAGTGGCATGCGAAGTAACTATTGCATTGTCCTTCGTCTGTTTCCAGTGATTATCATGTTCCAGCAAATGCAACTGCTGGCATGCTTCTCAAAAAGTTGCACACACTGTACCATTCACAATACGCAATGACTTAAATGAAGTTGAACAGCTAGACGCACAACAGTCGGAAAACTTTCATGAATTGCAAAAGTAAATATCCTACAAAGCGCTTTATTGCAGTTCACATATCGACCCATTTGATACTGCTGATCTCATATCGTTCAATGCCAATAACCGCTATGTTGCTTTCTTTGGTGACGTACTTGCAAACGATTCGATTTCACCAATCTACAATATGCAACATTGACATGAGTTTTGAATGTGAATTAGACAAAAGTGGCGAATATGGTACGATCCATGTGTTGTCAACTTCGATCTGTTGTTAACGTTGATATTCACGCCTCTAAATGCTAAATGTTCTGCCATTGTCGTCGGGTGAGCGACGCCGATACAGTGAATATCCATCCATTTCCCATTTCCGTTTTCGAAAGAAAAGCACATGAGTAGTGTTGCGTGCATTTATTGTCAGACATACAAACCAAAGTGGGATTGTAAGGTTCGCAAGGTCCATGAAGCATATTGGTTTTCACCACTTCGTATAATTCTGGATCTATCTCTGAATCAGGAATTTCCGCTGAAATGATTTCATCAATTTGATCTGGTGTAATCACCATCCGCATCCAAAGAAGAATGTGTGCGTGCGGCAACACGCAACAGAATACATTCAGCATCTAACAGCACCATATTTACCATAGGTTGGTTCAAGATAAAAACCGTCAAACATCGCAGCTATTGTTTAAAAAGTCGTGCTGTGATATCGTTGCGATCGCTAGCTGATTGACCGCGATCAAAAATTCCGCACGTATGTCATCGCATTTTGGGAGTACTTCTTGCCTTTCTTTGGGCTGCCATACGTTGATGGCAAAAAGAACGCCGACAAATATTAGCGCGACCTCTTCGTGGCTTCACAACAAATTTCAATCAGTAATTGATCACTTCGTCTGAAACACACATAAAGTTTCCACTGAATAATTTTCAATAATTTTTCCTTTGGATAGCCGTAATAAAAACGCAAGCGACCGCAATTGAACGATTCAAATAATTTACAAATCAAAATATTGAGAAACAAAACAAACAAAAATTGAAAAAAATGTGTATGAAAAATGTTACTTTTTGGAATTGTCCAATTTTCCGACTTCTCCTCATGAAAAGTATAAGGTATTTGTTTCTAAACCTTTCCCGATCCACAACAAACACCAAACCTTTAAAAATTTCATCAACCGTTCTCTTAGTGTTACTAACAAACAAACATTCATTTTTATATACATACATATGTATGTATGTATGTATGTATGTAACGTTTGTATGGGGAAAAGAAAAAGGCTGTTTTTAGGGGTTTTCCGGAAATTATTCGAATTTTTCTCTCCGTAAAAACCATCTTTGAACTTCAACGAACATTTAAGAAAAAGAATTGGCCAAATTGGTCCAGGCGTTATTGAGTTATGAGCTTACATACATTTTGGCGATTCATTTTTATTTATATAGAAGAAGAAGATAGATATACTTAGATTATTATTTTACATTGTACCTAGTATATAAAACTAAAATACTAACAACAATTCTGGTCTAAATAATTAGAAGAGATACTTAAAAGCTAAATGTTAAGAAATGCATTTGCTGCTACTATTGTCTTACTAGGTCGGAAGGCTTCTTGCGTTTCAACCGGATTTCTCGCCCAGCAGTTTCGATGAGTCTGGAGGCTTCCTCATTAACGTGCTGTCTAAGCCTGAGTTCGTGAGACTTTGCTAATTTGGAGATTTCATTTACCACTCAATTCACGCCTAGATCTCGGTGCAGGTCAGCAGATCTAATGTACCAAGGAGCATTAACTAAAGTCCTTAGTACCTTACTTTGAAAGCGCTGAATGATGGCAATACAGCTTTGACTTGAGCAACCCCATAGTTGGGCTCCGTAAGCCCAAACTGGCTTTAGGATTTGATTATATAATAACAGTTTGTTTTGTAGTGATAGCTTGGATTTCCTGCCAACTAGGTGGTAAAGTTTGCCAAATTTTATATCAAGCTCGCTCCTTTTTTTTTGACAGGCTCTTTCCAGCGTAGCTTAGAAATAAGGTGATACCTAGGTACTTAGCACTGTTATGGTGTGGTATAGGAATGTTATTTATATAAATTGGACAATATGCCGGCTTTTTCAATGTAAAGTCGACATGAATTGAATTGGTGCCGTTTAATTTGATGCGCCACTTAGATACTGAAGTTGACTCTCCAGCTGCTAATAAAGCTGTGTGATCCGCAAATGTCGTCCCAACGCGCTTCCCTGGGGAACACCGGCTTCTATCAGTTGCAAGTTTGAATATGCATCCTCTTGTTTAATGCGGAAGTATCTATCTTTTAAGTACGAAGCAATTATTTCACAAAATTGTTTGGGTAGCATGTATTTTAATTTGAGCAGTAGACCCATATGCCAAACTTTGTCAAAAGCTTGAGACACGTCTAAAAAGGCCGCCGTACAAACGTTCTTTTTATCTATTGTATTTTCAACGAAATTAACGATTCGGTGTACTTGGTCAATTGTTGAATGGTGGTCACGGAAGCCAAATTGATGTGTTGGTGTTAGGTTTTTATGAGCGATTATTGGTTTGAGCCAATTTATGAGTACATTCTCAAAGATTTTAGATAAGGCTGGCAGCAGCGAAATTGGGCTATACGATGTAACAGCGTGTACTGGCTTACCCGGTTTGGGTATCATTATGACTTCAGATTCTTTCCAAAGCGATGGCACGTATCTTAAGCATAAAGCACTGTTTATAATGTTTACAAGTTTTTTTACACAATTCTTTGGTAAATTGCGTAATATTTCTCCAGTTATTAAATCGTACCCAGGTGCTTTTTTGAGTCTTGTATTCTCGATAAGATTTTTAATTTCTTTAATAGTAACAGAAGAAATGCTGATGTGTGGATCCATCCAACTATTTTCACAGTTTATTTCATACCCATCGTTAGGCGTTAATGTGTTTCTCAAATGATTTGCAAATACGGCAGCTTTCTGTTCATTCGTTTTGGCCCATGCAGTTTCGTTTAGTTTCAATGGTGCTTCATGTTTTATTTTTTGCAGCTTTCCATAGTGAATGGTCGGTGGATTTATCAGCTGTGAGTTTAGCCAGATAAGTTTTGAAGGAACAATTTTTGAACTCTTTAATTTGTGCTCTTAGTTTCGCTGTACATTTATTAAGCTCAGTTTTGAGAGCAGAGGACCTAGTTTGCTGCCATCTCCGTCGAAGCTTGCGCTTTTTATGGATACTTTCTAAGATGTGTTTTGGGTGTTTGGTACCACTTAGATTCACGCGGGTATTTGGTGTACTCTTCCACGCAACGTTTTGATTTTTTTTTGTGAAATCTTCAACCTCACAATCCAACGCAATACCAGTCGATATGTGCTTAAGCTTTGGGCCAACTTTATTCAATATATTTTTAAATGTATACCAATTAGTGTGTTTATTACATAACGATGGCTTGGCGGCCGAAATAATTGGATTTTCATACAGAGTTAATAGCACTGGAGAATGGTCAGAGCTTTGGTCTGAGCAATCTTTTATACATAAATTGAGTTTCGGTATTTTATTGATTATGAAGAAGTCCAGAAGGTCTGGAAAATTCTGACTATCTGAAGGCCAATAAGTGGGTCTTCCTGTAGAAACTGCCTGTATCCAACTGCTTGTATAGCTTTGAGAAGTTCTCGACCGTTAGTTCTAGTTAAACGAGATCCCCAATGAGTGTGTTTTGCGTTAAAGTCGCCACCAATGATGTACCTTCCGTCATATTTTTTTTATAAATTCATAAACGTTTCTATTTTTATATTATGTCTAGGTGGACTATACAGAGCAATAAGATACAATGGGTGATTGTGCAATTTAATTGAAATTGTTGTAGCTTGAATTTCTTCCGGCTTAATCGGATCTTCCTCCCAGTGTTCAATACCGCTTTTGATAATTATAGCGCTCCCTCCTTGTGCTTAGTTTGCCGATAGAGATCTGTTCTAATTTCGAAGTTGTTGACTGATTTGGTCGCTTGTTTTCTGATTAATTGATTGAAGTAAAAGTTGTTGTCTAATTGTTTCAAACTATCATTAAATAGAAATTTTAAGTTTTTGGTTTCTGAGTTCAAAGAGGTATACTGGGTTATTTTGTTATGTCCACCTGTCATGTGTAGAAGTTCACGCAAGTAAGGAAAGTTCTCATTCCCTTGGGAGTGGTCAAAAACGATTCTTTTACATATGGTTCAATCAGCCCCCGACTTCCGGTCTTAGACCAAGTATCCTCTGGGTAGCCAAAGATCATCCGTTTGATGGCGAGTTAAAGCGAACCATCCCTCCCCAAGGTTGTGCGTTGAGTTTGGGACCCGCACGTACAAAAACATCCCCAATGAAAAAGACACAACAGCTTCGGAAGATTAAAAGCTCAGCACAATGACGACCAAAACAAACGAAATAAGGACCATTATTTAAGGGCATGCACCTGGAATGACCGCTACCTTAATTGGGCACGTGACGCTGCCCAGCCGGTTGATGTCCTCTTTAGAGGGAAGACTGACACCACCGCTGTCCAAGAGCTGTGATGGACGGGCCAAGGACTGAGACGAGTAGGTTCTTATGGCATTTACTACAGTGGCCATATAAGGGATCGCAAATTCAGGGTGGGATTCGTGGTGGGAGAGAGACTCCGTCGCCGCGTCCTGACATCAAAGCGAAGTTCTTCAACATATCGCTGATCTGGCCCTATGCCCCGACGGAAGAGAAGGACGATGTGATCAAAGATGCCGTCTATGATCACTTGGAGCGCACCTATGGGAGCTGCCCACCCGATGTCAAAATCGTGCTTGGCGATTTCAACGCAAGGGTGGGCAATGAAGGTATCTTTGGCAAAACGGTAGGTAAATTCTGCCACCATGATGAAACATTCCCAAATGGTTTGATGCTAATCGACTTCGCAGGGGCCCGAAATGTGATTATTTGTAGTACTAGATTCCAGCATAAAAAAATGCATCAAACTACGTGGCTGTCTCCGGATCGAAAAACCACCAACCAGGTCGGTCTTATTGTGATAGACCGAAGAAACGTTTCCAGTGTTTCATACGTGCGTACGCTTTAGGTCCTAACATCGAACCACTAACTTGTTGCAGCCAAGATACTCACGCCAAGAATCAAAAGGAAAGTAAGACGTCGAGCAAGATGGGATAATTAAAGAGAGTTGAAGGGAAAAGCCAGACGCATTTGCAGACAAAAACAGAAAGAGGCCGAAATGCGTGAGTATGAAGACCTTGACAAACTGGCCGATAGGGGTAGTGCTCGGAAACTCTACGAAAAGATGCGACATATAACAGAAGGTTTCAAGACACCTTTTACCACCCTTTTAGAACGCTCAGAGGCGATCTAGTGACTAATGTCCAGAGCATACTGAAATTATGGAGGGAATACTTCTTCAACCTGTTGAATAACAGTAAAAGAATAACACCAGGAGATGTTGAACCCAATTCCCTAATCGATCGGAGCAGACGTTCTATTGCCCGTCCATGAAGAAGTTCGGATAGCAATCACGAGTCTGAAGAACAACAAAGCGGCGGTGCCAATAGATTGTCGGCCGACCTATTCAAATATGTTGGCAAAGAACTGGTAACGAGCATGTATCAGCTTCTTTGTAGAATGTAGTTAGACGAAAGCATGTCCGATGATTGGAATTCAAGTGTGCTCTGCCCAATCCACATAAAAAAATATACTCTATAATCTGCGCCAACTGCCGTGGTTTAAATCTTCTTAACATCCCATGTAAGGTTCTATCGAGTGTACTGTGTGAAGAATTAAAGTTCTCCGTCAACAAACTGATTGGATCTTATTGGTATGGCTTTAGGCCTGGTAATTCGACAACTGATTGACAAATACCACCTCTTCGTCGATTTCAAAGCTGGTTTTGACAGTACGAAAAGGAACTGACTTAATGCCGATATGTCTGAATTTGGCATCCCTGCAAAACTAATTCGACTGTGTAAACTGACGTTGAGCAATACCAAAACCTCCATCGGTATCGAGAAGGACCCGTCCGAGTTGTTCGATACCAAACAAGGTCTCATACAATTCTAATACAAAAATAATGCGAATTCCCTTCCTATGACTTCTTCAATCTACTTCTGGAGAAAATAATTCGAGCTGCATTTCTGAATAGAGAAGGTACCATACTCTAAAAAGGTGTACAGCTGCTGACGTACGCCGATGATATTGATATCATAATTTCGTTATTTTGCAACCATCATTAACACCAAAAACAATATCAGCCTCGAAATCCAACGTAGAAGAACTCTTGCCAACAGGTGTTGCTATGTACTGAGTATGCAATTGAGAAAGTCCTCACTCTATAAGTCACTCATTATTCCCATCCTTCTCTATGATGCAGAGCCACGGACGATGACAACATCTAATGAGTCGGCGTTACGAGTTTACGAGAGAAAGGAATTTATGGTTCTTTGCGTGTTGAAAGACCTGGTGGAGAAGAACCTGGCTTCGATTGGAATCTCCAATTGGAAACGCGTAGCGAAAAGAAGAAACGACTGTCGCTTCGTTGTTAACTTGCTATAACCGTGGCGGATCCAGAGACAATTCTTGGGGGGGGAAATTGAATTTATCATTCGATTTGGGTTTCAAACTTATTATTGCGAGAGAAATACAGTACAAATTATGAAACAAAAATTATCAATTCCAATTTTAAGGTAAACAAAGTGGTTATAATCGAAAAGTCAACCAAATGCATGCATTACATAGTGGCTCATTTTATTAAAAATTCAAACAGAAAAATCCTTTTACATTGCGTGTTTCATAACGCAAAACGATGACTGCCAAGTTTTGCGAATCTTTCGATGACTTCTTCGGCGGTGATTTCGATGTCATGATGCGTATGAAGCAATGCTAATCCAACTAGTCTTTCTTGAAGCATGGCCGTCCTAAGCCATGTTTTGATGCGGCGAAGATAAGAGAAAGAACGTTCAGAGCTCGCGTTTGTCACGGGAAGTGTACAGAATACTCGGAGATAGGTGTGGATTGTTGGACATCACATTTTCTTAATGTTTCCAGTGCAGAAGTTGGAATTTCGCTGCCTTCAATTTTTTATTGCTGCTGCCAGTGACATTGCCAGTAGCTTAATTCACCTTTGAATTTCAATTTTTGTACGCTTTTTTCATCATCCAGAAGATTACCGAATCTTTCTATCATCGATTTGGTTTTCTTTTAAAAGACTTGCTTTTACTGGGAGCAACACACTCAATTGGTAACCATCCAAAACTTCTTGTGAAAAACGAGCTTCCAAATCTTCTTTGATGGTATTCAGCAGAGGTATGTAGACAGAGACCCTGAAGTAAGCTTCGCAAGTTTTCACGTCGTAATTTTCGAGTTTCGTTTGTCAACCACATGTTCCCGGTTTCGCTCCGTCAACATCGAGTTTTTCCGCCATTTTCTTGGCTTCTGAATAAATCAATTGGAATATTTCATCAACTTTTTCCCTCTTTTTTCCAACGTGGCAAGCAAAGTCCCAATAATTTTTGATGCCTTCGCCAAATCAATTGCTTCCTTTTGAAGAACTACGCTGAGCGAATGGGTGAGCGATAGAATGTCGCTGAGACAGAAGAGCCCGACGATAAATTCGAACTTGCACAAATTCGATATGAGAATTGTTGCTTTGCCTGTTGTTTCTCTGTTCTTCCATTCACTGATTTTTGACAGAGCTTCGATGATCAACTGTAACTTCGCAACAAATTGAAGGACGGCATCGTGCCTCTCTACCCATCTTGTTTCACACAACTGGACAATTTTTTCACCAAGTATAAGTAGTTTCAAACTTTGCTAATACAGTCACACGTTTTGGAAATGAGTTCTTGAAGAATTTGTCGACTTCTCGTATGGCACTGGCAACGTTTTCGATTAATCGTACTTTCACTGACTTTGAAATACTGTTGTTGAGTTTGTGCGAGAAACACGGAGTCGTGACAGCATATTCGGCCAAATATTTTTTTTTTTCAAAATGTGAATAAAAATCGGGAACATTTCCCGATAGAGCCGGGACAATTTCCGTGCCTGATTTCCAGGCGTTTCCGGACCAGCTGTTATCGTCGGGATTCGCCGGGTTCCGAGGACGAGGGCAAGTTAAAACACGGGTTGTATATGCAAAATTGGCTACTACTATTGTTGAATCAACAAACCTAACCTCAATTTTTATGTAAACACTCGTTTGAATGTCAGTGAAATTTCACCACGCACAAAAATGAACAGTAAAATCGAAACAACATCGATACTTACCATTTTAGATATTCAAAATTGGGCACTTTATTTTCCAGAATAAGGTATGACTTCACAGAAATTGACGAAAATGAAATGGGTAACTTGGGCAACTTATAGGTACTATATACATAGATGATTCCGCTCACCTGGGCATAGCGTGATTCTATTGGACAGTCAAGTTGAGGCGTTTTTGGCGAGATAAACGGATTTAAATGAAACGTCACCATGCGTCGAGTGTTTTTATACTCAATAGTACCAATTGTACAGTATGAGACATATATGCCCGCAGAGATATCGAACCTATGGGGCATTCAATAGTCGCAAGCGGCATCATATCTATATGTTTTTTGTGGTTCGTGGTGTCAACTGACGCTAAATTTCCCTAATTGGTTAAGATAAATTGCTTTCAAATTGAGCGGATTGTTATAAGACTCTAGCGCTACATTGGCCTTCCCTGTTATTTTATTTCTTATAGCATTTAAGACACCAAAAAAACAAGATGTGCCTTTTTCAGCTTCATACAGTCTTAAAATTATTTTTGTTATTGTTTATTAATCTATGCCGGATCGATTTAGAATTTATAATAAAGGGTGGCGCACGAATCGCGCCACAAAATCAAAACGTAATAACCTTTTTCCGTGTGATTAATCGACTTACTTCGTTTTGATCTAAAAGAAAATCTAAACGAGCAAAATTTCCATATATGCAGTGAATCGAATCCGGAAATAATCCTTGAGACAGAACTTCACCCAGAACGAGTCACTATGTGGTGTCTAGTTTTATCAAGATGTACATACTTTTTTCAAGAAAATGGTAACGGAAGATGTTGAATGAGATTTTTTACCCAGAACTACGTCGAAGACGTATTCCGGAGCTCCAACGAAAATTTTAAAACAAAATAATATCAAGATACTCCATTTTCCGCTCGCCCTCAAGGTGTGACTGCACCAGACTTTTTTATGGCGTTATGTCAAGCTAAAGACATTCAAAACCAGAAATCTGATTGAATTCAATCAGTCCATTCAATCGATAATTGAGGAAATCCCGACTTTAGTAATATAAAATAAAAAAAAAAATTGCTATACAACGAAAAATAAATGTAATACACTGATTACAAAAAGTAATTAAGGATTGTTTTTGTAGCACGGTTGGTGAGCCACCCTATATAACATTATATAACTTTACAATCCAACATTAAATACTCTTGCAACATGTTGCTACTGGTTAAACTAGTTTTTCTCACCTAACCATGGCTTGTATCACCTAAAAATAATCGAGTTGTTTGTATATAATTGATTAGGATGATGAAGCGAGTGGAAATACAGGGGTCGAATCGTTACATCCGTGAACGTATCATTCGTCAAGTAAAAGCCTCTATTTCGTATTATGACATGCGTGATCGTAACGCTTCTATCGTAATCTGGAATGATGACAAACGTGAACGAGTATATAAACGTATCCGTTCGTTCGAATTGTCATTCGAACGCAAATTACCAATCGTAATAGACAAATTTATGGAAATGTGAGCAAATTTTTTTAAATTTTATGTTTTGTATAATTTTTAGTAATAAACACCATAAATTAGAATATAATGAATGGAATATCCCATTAAAAATAAAATTTAAAAAATTATTTATACGAACAAAATTTTTGTATTTGTATTTTTGACATTAAAAATAAAATTATTTACAAAGTTAAGGACGTATACATTTTTGAATTAAATTTATTAAAGAATTCATTATATGGTTTCTTATCGGTTGGTCGATTGCGGTGAGGCGATGCGCTACACATGTCCATTTTTTGTGTGTGTTAAGAATCGCTTTTTTAAGGGTCGTAACTTATTGTATATTTTATGCATAACATCTGCCTCACAAACATTTATAAATCTTCCACTTTTGTGGAGTGATACCTTCCTCCCTTGCTATATCCTAAAATTCTCCACCGTTTTTTTAAGATTCCAATGCTTTGTTCAACGATTCATCTGCAAAGAAAATTTTGTTATTGAGGATTCATAATTTTTTTTTTTATACCTACGCTATTGCGTATTCGTGAATTTTTTTAAGAGAAAGTACCTGATTAAATATTTCGAACTTCTTTGAATATAATAAGGTATATTTTCAGCTATATTCTAAGATAATGTTGAGAAATAATAGAGTGGTGGGCTGTCTTCCGAGGTGCCAAAAAAAAAGTAGCTCAACTGCTGACAAGATACCGGCCGAATAAGTCGCTGAAAACAAAAATTTAAAAAGTTTATTAAAATTAAAGATATTGTCTATACAATGACCTATGTACAATCTTTGAAAAATATCAAAAATTAACAAAATGGCGTGATTTTGAAAAAAAAATCGTTGTTTTAGGTAAAAACAATTTTAGGACAATTTTCAACCAATCAAGAAGATCGTAGGTCATTCATTGTATTGTAAATATATTCAACAATACTCAGTTTTAGTTTGAAGTCAATGGGTTAATTTCTCGTTCAGTTATGTTGTCAGCAATTTTGAAAAATTTCGTTTCGAGAAAAACGCGCTTGAAGCTTCACTTATACATGTGTGTATATGTAATAAACTATCGAAAAAGCGAATAAAAAAATTTCTTTTTTGAAAGTGTCACACTGGTATATCCCCTTAACCCTGGTCGAAACCAACGGTCTGATACACTTAGTCGAGACCAATGTGCTTGGTTAGGCCAAGTGGTGTTTACACACATTTGGTTGGAAATACGTGTTGTATTTACGCTCATATACATACATATGTACAATAAAGATACATTTTTGAAATTTCTTACCTCTCGATTTGGTTGAAATCAAATTGACTGCCTTGTTCACGCTTGGCGTGGCAATAGCGTTCACAAAAAATGTAACATTTTGAGAAAAATTACATTTTCCTTAACCTTTAAAACGCTCTAGCGGCTAAAGTATTTGACCTAGATAAACATACAAACCAATTTGGACATGTAACGAACATGAAAACAGATAAATCAACCGTGCGAAGTGATAGAAACATACCAGAGTTCATATATTTTCATACAAAATATATGGGGTCTAGCCAAGCACCATTGGTGCACTAAGGTGTAATATTATAATATCCCTTTTTCGTCCTTTTCGATACGATATCCTTGAATTTTTTTTCTGAATTCTATATCCAATTAAATTTTAGGAAGCTACCTGGAAGCACAAGTCGTTTGCTACACTCTAAATATATTTAAATAACATTTAAAAACAAAATATTTTTTTTTTTTGTTTCAAAATTATTTTATTTATTGGATCGGCTTTTTCTTAAAGCCTAACAATAAGTTATAAAATCTTAATTCTAATTAAAAACTAGACAGGCTCAAGCACGTGATTGAGCTGTTTTGGTGATACGTCTCTCCTTAGTACGCAGGCATATCTCTTCTTTTAAGTCGTGTCTGATCGCAGGAATGTACCAAAGCATTAGCCAGAGGGTTTGGGTGATCTCGGAGTTTAGATATATATTTAATTCTGCTGTCTTCTACTTCTTTCTTTATCATAGGGATACTAAGGTCTTTATGGATATTTTCGTTACGCATGTACCATGGTGAACACGTGATTGTTCTAAGCATTTTTGATTGAAACCTTTGTAATATATCAATATTGGTTGCACAGGTCGTACTCCACAGTTGAATGCCATACATCCAAATCGGCTTTATGACCGCATTATACAAAAGCACTTTGTTGTCTAGGCTAAGTTTTGAGTTTTTATTTAAAAGTCAATTAAAATTTGCAGCTCTAATCTTCATACATGTTATTTTACTAGAGATGTGTTTTCTCCATGTGAGCCTTCTATCTAGGTGAATACCAAGATATGTTACTTCGTTCGCTTGGGGTACTAATATATTGTTTATTTTTACTGCCGGGCACATCTTTGGTCTTGGCGAAAATGTAATGTGCTTACACTTCTGTTCATTCACGTTTATACGCCAGTTCGCTAGCCACTCTTCGACAGAACTTAAATGCTTCGCTAATATTCGTGATGCTAAAATGTGGCATTTGTTACGGCTCACTATAGCTGTGTCATCCGCAAAAGTTGAAGTTAATACATTATTAGCTGTTGGAAGATCTGCTGTATATATGATGTATAGTGTTGGGCCTAAAACACTGCCCTGGGGTACACCAGCCCTTATCTGTCGTTCATCAGATATGAAATCTCCCACTTTTACCATAAATCGTCTATTTTTTAAATAAGACTCCAATGTTTTATACAGTTCTAAAGGTAGTATTTTTTTTAATCTTGTATAAAAGACCTTCGTGCCACGCCTTATCAAACGCCTGAGCTACATCTAAAAATATTGCTGAACAGTACTCCCTGTGCTCAAATGCTTTCCTTATCTCGTTAGTAATTCTATTTACTTGCTCTATTATGCCATGTTTCGCACGAAAACCGAATTGATGCGTTGGTATTGTATTATTTTCATGGAGGAAAGGAGTTATCTTTGATAGTAATACTTTTTCAAATACTTTTGAAAGACAGGGTAGAAGACTGATTGGTCTGTATGAAGACGGCTGTGTTAAGTCTTTCCCAGGTTTATCTATCAAGATAATCTGCGACTTTTTCCATGAAATTGGTTAGTATCCGTAACTAAGAATTGCATTGAAGAGCAAAGAGAGCACCTCTACAGCAATAATTGGTAACTCAATTAGCAATTTTTGGGGAAATATTATCATATCCCGGCGCCTTTTTTGGATTAAGTTCTTTGATGATACCAATAATTTCAGAAGGCGAGGTCTTAGGAGACTTGAGCGACTCTTTAGCGGTGTTGGGTAAAATTGACAGCTTAAAATTATTCTTTGTCAAATTAGGTTGAAATACTTTTTCAAGGTGATTTGCAAAACAATTAGCCTTTTCCTCGTCACTTCGAGCCCAATTTCCACCCAAGTCTCGTATTGGCATGTTGGAGTCAGTTGGTGGCTTCATGGACTTTTGGGCTTTCCAAAGGGAATTTTGCTTGTTTGAAATTGGATACAGCTTCTATATATGTATACATTTCGGTGTTCAATTCTTCCTCACGTTTGAGCGCTTTTTTTAATTTACGTACCGCAGCTTTCAATTGAAGCTGAGTGGAGGGGGAGCGATTTATCTGCCATTCACGTCTTGCACGTCTTTTTTCATTTACAAGCATCTCTATTTCTTTATTAGAGATTTTTCAGAGACCAAGCGGATTATAGCTTTTGTTTGGTGTTGCTAAGACAGCTGCGCTGGTTATTATATTATTGACTTCTCTTATGCTTTCGTCAATATCTCTTCCTGTATTTATTTTGTACTCAATATTAATGTGGCTACTGACGTATTTTTTATATTTTAGCCAATTCGTTTTATAAGAAGTTAGACCCACCTTTGGATTAGCGAATATGGGTTGTTCACATAACTTTATTAGTACAGGAGAGTGATCAGAAGATAGATCAATACATGTATCAGCTGTTATAAGCGATTTATCTATATTTTTGATTACAGCGAAATCAATTAAATCTGGTATTTTTTTACGATCACTAGGCCAATACGTCGGCTTACCCGGAGATATTATTTCAAGGTTATTGTGCCTATTTATAACAGTTTGATACAGCTGTCGTCCTTTCCGATTACCTCCACCTGCTAGAAATCTTTGACCTAGTGTTCCAAAAAAGTCTTTAAATTCGGTTTCTGTAATTTTAAAACGAGGTGGACAGTATATAGCCGTAAGGTTTAAGTCACAACTCCGAATTTTTATTGATATTGTTGTAGCTTGTAACTGTGGTGTAGCATGAGATTCTAGAGCATAGTGGTTTAAACGATTTCTAATCAACACTGCCGGGCCACCATGCGCTTTTCCATCCGGATGATTCGTAACATACATATAGTCTAAATCCCGGTATATTGAAATTATTTTTATTTGTTAGATGAGTTTCTGAAATAAGCATTACATCTATATTCTTTTCAGACAGAAATTTGATAATCTCTAATTTATGTTGGTTAACACCGTTAGCATTCCATATACAGATATTTAGTAAGCTCATTTTTTACTTAATAAATTTTGCAGCATTTGATGTTGTGATTTTATTAAATCTTGGATCATGTTTTGCATGGTAGATATAAATTGTGTCATACACTGTGTAAGATTTATAATCATAGTTTCAATACCTCCATTTGGAGGATTTTGCGGCAGTTGCATTTGCACAGTGTTGCCTTTCGCCACATTTGCATAGCTTCCTTGCATACCATTATTGTTAGAATAAGATTTGAACTGTTTTCTGAGGTTGCTATAATTTCATTATGGGGTGTTTGTAACATTTGGTTACGACGTACTTGAATGTCCTGTGACAACTTCGATTTCAAATCTTTATATATAGGACAACCCCTGTAGTTAGCAGTGTGATTTCCTCCACAACTACTACATTTTTTATTTAATTCTTCTTTCTTAAGGGTGCATTTAGAAGTGGGATGGAAATCACCACATACCACACAAAGTGCAATATGATTTAGAATGCCCATATTCTTGGCAGTAAGTACATTGAACCGGACCGTTTCTTTTATGTGGTTCTTCAATAGTTACTCTACGATGCACCAAATATTTCAAATTATATATAGGATGGGTCTCATTTTTTTTAAGTTGATTCGAATTCGGCAACAATTCAATTTTAAACATTGGCTGTGGTACTTTGTTACTACTAAATATATTTACAACAGTTTTAATACCAAAACCGCATTCTTCCAATGCTTCTTAGACTTCACTAGAGTTTACGGCGGACTCTATACCCTTAATTACAACAACTAGACCCTTAAACCTCTTCAATTGATACGAATAATAATTTTTGTTTTTATTTGACAAAAATTTAACGACTTCCATGAAACTTTTTTCAGTGTAGGTCTACATTTTCGTTTCGTCTATATTGCCTTTTTTCAAAGGCACTATATGAAAATTGTTAGTACCTACAATTTTGCTTAATTCAGCAACGAGAGCGTTACTGCTACGCTCGCGCAAATATATGGGGGTGGTTTGGCATTAACGACTGTGGTGGTACCCTTCGCATCGTCGTCTGAACCATTGCTTAGTAAGGCAAACCTATTGACATTTAAAACTTCCTGTTTATTCTTTATTGGTGTACTGCCTTGAAATTTCTTGAGATTGACCGCTGACTTTGAAGGACTTAATTTCCTTTTTATGTTGATGTAGCGGTCAATGCCAGTTTGTACAGACTGGCCTTTTTTTATTGGTACATTCTCACCTTGCTTTATGTTGTTTTTCGCTGCCTGGGTACTTGCTGGTACCTGCTTAGTTGTTGGTGTGATCACGTTTGCCTGACCAGACCTGAGGGTCTCGATGAGGGTTAAGAGGATGCTTCCAGTAAAATTTTACTTGACGGGATGGGATATGACTTTCAAAAAAAGTTAATATGATCCTATATTTGAATTAAATCCATTCACGATTTGGTCAAAAAATATATTAATCCTACCTAATTATGGTTTCACACCATAACAACAGATAAAATCGGAAGATAACTTCGGTCACTCCCCATATAATGATACTGTTCAAAACTAGTAAAAGCACAATAAATCAATAATTAAATACGTCAGAGATGGTATGAGAGGACTTTATGGGAGCCGTTGTGAAAATTGGACTATGGGCGTGACACCGCCCACTTTTTGTTGGATTGATATATCTTGGAACCCGCCCGATTTGAACTAATTTTAGTGTGTAGCATTCTTATCATATTTCTATGTTACACTGCGAAAATTATCGGAATCGGACAACAACCCCGCTTACTTCGCATATAACAAAACTTTATATTCTATTTGATTCTTTCACTTTTCACCACACAAATCAAAAAGCAATTGATATAATGGGATAAACTTTTGCATTAATAGTCCCTTTAAAGTATGTCACCTTGTAACCAAAACTGTATCAAATACAACCAAAACTATTCAAGACCCTAGGTACCGAATATGTGGACCCCAGTACCTATAGTAGACTTTTTTCCGAAAAAAATCAATGTGTGTGTTAAAATGGGGTCAATACTTTCCTGAACCCCCATACACCTAATAAAAAGATTTTTGAACTTCCAGGTGCCTTTATTCTGAATAAATCAGCCAATATTTAGGTTATCTCAATGAAAATTACAGAACATATTTTACTTAACGGTATGCCTAAAAAAGATACAATTGGGCGAAAATTTGACTTAGCTCCCATATATCCATTACAAGGATTTTCGTGATTGTATGTGAGGTACCTTAATGAAACTCAAGAAACATTATTTAGTGTATGACATGACCACGTAGAACGATTTTGGGTATTCTAACAAATCTTATGCCGAATATGTAGGTCAGTGTATGATTTATATATAGTGTATGATTCCGATCCTCTGGTTGACGTTTTACATCGTAAAGTATTTCCCTGACATTGATTCCTGCAAGTTGCAAGAGTATAAAATGTTCGGTTGCACACGAACTTAGCCTTTCCTTACTTGTTCTATATAAAATATCTTAAATCTATTTTATGCCTACAGTATATTCCCACGGTGGTTTTTACGATCCGGTTTTCGGACGCGATTGACATGTTGGGCGTCAATATACTTTTATGTGTTTGAACTATACTGGTTGACAGATCACGCTAATTTTTAGCATCATAATTAAGAACAGTTGTACAAGCCTACGAAAAAAAATTTACATACTTGTCTTCCATATAAGGGGGAGATTAAAATGAAGACAGTTAATTTTACTAAGATATCTTACCTATTTGGACGGTATAAACTCAACCGGAATTTTGAAAATCTTATATTAGGTTTATAGGAGATAAGGGGATATAGTATTGACTCGATTTATTTTTGACATTACTACTAATTATTAACAGAAATGCTCTCTGAGTTTCATTAAAAATTGAAACAAATTGCCATTTGAGAATGATTATTTTGATAATAAAATTTAATTGAAAAAACATTATTATAATAGGGCCCATATATATTAAAAATCATTATAATTATTAGTTCAATAAAAACGTTAATTATTTAAATATTTTCGTGCCTTTAATTTGGAGAAGTCAGACACAAGACTTTTTATACTCTCGCAACAAAGTTGCTAAGGAGAGTATAATAGTTTTGTTCACATAACGGTTGTTTGTAAGTCCTAAAACTAAAAGAGTTAGATATAGGGTTATATATACCAAAGTGATCAGGGTGACGAGTAGAGTTGAAATCCGGATGTCTGTCTGTCCGTCCGTCCGTGCAAGCTGTAACTTAAGTAAAAATTGAGATATCATGATGAAACTTGGTACGCGTATTTACAGGCTCCATAAGAAGGTTAAGTTCGAAGATGGGCAAAATCGGCCCACTGCCACGCCCACAAAATGGCGGAAATCGAAAGTGTCATAACTAAGCCATAAATAAAGATATTAAAGTGAAATTTGGCACAAAGGATCGCATTAGGGAGGGGCATATTTGGACGAAATTTTTTTGGAAAAATGGGCGTGGCCCCGCCCCCTAATAAGTTTTTTGTACATATCTCGGAAACTACATTAGCTATGTCAACCAAAATCTATAGAGTCGTTTCCTTCAGGCATTTCCATATACAGTTCAAAAGTGGAGGAAATCCGATAATAACCACGCCCACCTCCCATACAAAGGTTATGTTGAAAATCACTAAAAGTGCGTTAACCGACTAACAAAAACCGTCAGAAACACAAAATTTTACGGAAGAAATGGCAGAAGGAAGCTGCACCCAGGATTTTTTTTTAAATTGAAAATGGGCGTGGCGTCGCCCACTTATGGACCAAAAACCATATCTCAGGAACTACTATACCGATTTCAATGAAATTCGGTCCATAATATTTTCTTAACACCTTGATGACATGTACGAAATATGGGTGAAATCGGTTCACAACTACGCCTTCTTCCAAAATAATGCTATTTTGAATTCCATCTGATGCCTTCTCTGTATAATATATACATTAGGAACCAATGATGATAGCGGAATAAAACTTTACACAAATACGGTATTTGAAAAATATGTAGATGACGGATAATGAAATCTCGATTATCACTTTATCATGCGAGAGTATAAAATGTTCGGTGACACCCGAACTTAGCCCTTCCTTACTTGTTTTCAATTGATGTTGCCAAGCCTGTCAATCTTATACGTATCACCTAAAACTAAGCGGGTTAGATATAGGGTTATATACATATATAAATGATCAAGATGACGAGAAAAGTTGTCTTGATGAAACTTGGTATGTGGGTTTCTTAGTAAAAAAGTTTAAGCTACAAGAGCTTAATTTGCTGAGTACACATCTTATAAAAACTTCTGCTGACAGTACGAAAATGGGTGAAATCGGAGGATAATGCTGCTCACTCCCCATTAGATTAGATCAGATTATTACATTAGGATTGCACCGCGACCTTTTACGGCAATTTACTCAAGAAGATAATCCCACGTTGTGCAAATGCTTCTTCAGCTTGTAATGGCAAGTGTAAATGCGACCAATAGACTGAATTTGTCCCTAGGGAGGTTAATAGCATATCTAAACCTTCTGAGACTGTACCCCCCCAATGCTTCTCCCTACCTACCCCTTCTTCCTTGCGGAGCAACTTCTTTCTGGTATGGGGACCCACTCCAATGAAGGGTTCAGGTCCTACCATGTTAATGGAAGCTGCGGAGCGGGCGTGCTTATCAGCCAGTTCGTTACCGGCTATACCTTTGTGACCCGGCACTCAGATGAGGTACACATGGTTACGCTCCGCTAGGCTATTCAGCCTTTCTGTACACTCCTGCACTAGTAGCGATTTGATCTCTTAGGAAGATACTGTTTTAATTGCCGCTTGACTATCGCTAAGTATGATTATACACTCATTGCGATAGTTTGGTTGGAGGTTTATCTCTATGCACTGATTTATGGCAAATACTTCTGCCTGAGAAATGCTCGGAAAATTTCCATATTTCATTTGTACAAGCACCTAATAATCCTTGGTTGGCAGCCCCAACCTGAGGCCGGGTAAGGAGCTACGTCTCGTGAACGGGACGATGGTTGTCTTACAGGGGTTGATGTTCACTCAAGCCGGGAAGTGCGCCCGCAGAAGTGATGTAGCACTATCTTCCGCGCTGGTCGTATACGTTACGTCGCTTATTTCTTTTCTTGCCCTGAGTGGTGCCTTATGAAGCCTAGCTGCATCTGGTGTGGAGATGACATTTTCACAGAATCTTCTAAAGCTTGCCTGCTTTGTAGACATAATCTCCTTGTTATATAAGGTTATGTTGTAATTAAATGAATTGTAAAATAAAAGTCCTCCGTCATAAAGTTACTGTGCCAACAAAAGTTGCGGATTCGACGTCAGCACAAAACATTAAACGTAATTGGAATTGGCAATTCCAATACGAAAGTAGGGGCAAAATTAAGCGCGTTTGTTAAGTCGCGAATAATAATAATTACGAATTTTCGGCGGAATCTTGAATAATGCGAAGTATTTTGGCTAATCATCCAGACCATATAATATTAATGTTAATGGCTGGAAAATTCCGCACAATATTGAATTGGCGGACCCAGAATTCCACAAATGTAAAAAAGTTGACATCTTATTGGGTGCAGAAATATTTTCGATCTTCTAGCTGTCGGCGAATTTAAAAATGGTCCTGATCAACCAACATTACAGAAAACCCTTTTAGGGTGGGTTATATCTGGCAAAATACCTCAGTTCGGCGGTTTCATGCCCTGGGGAGAAGGACTTTAAAAGATACAGAACTTCGTAGAATGTATCTGGACTTTATGAATGAATATTAGAGCACTGGGTCACATGAGCCAACAAACAATAAGATCCCGAGTGAGCCACACTACTTCATTCCGCATCAATGCGTTTTAAGGCCCGAGAGCACAACAATCAAATTACGTGTTGTCTTTGATGCTTCGAGTCGATCTTCAACTCAAATAGCGTTGAATAAACTTTTGATGGTAGGTCCAACCATCCAAGAAGAGTTATATCACAAACAGTGGAGAACGTAAAATCGTGGCCCGGCTCAGCTGATACGACCTATCTTATGGGCGCGCAATATAAGTGAACAGTGAAAAACGCTACTCCCTTCTCTCTTTGACGTAGGATGCCGTGAGAATTCACGGCATTTGGAATTTTGCCGAAGAAACGTGGCAGCTGAATGCTCTCTCACAACCCATGGTTGCCAATATCGATATACTGTAGTAATTATCAACTTTTTTCAATCTGTTCAATATGTTTCAATATGTTTGAAATTTTCTTAAAATAACTCAAAATCAGAGTCGAATGCTAGTATTTATAAATATATAAACTATTTTTAACAGTTTGTTTTCAGTTTTGATATTTTATTTTATAAAAAATTGTAATTGAAAACATAGATGTGTACAAAACTATATATGCGTATTGAGCAATGGCAACATTGTTCAAATGAAAACAAACAAAGATGGCTGATTTCTGCGTTTTTACCACGGGCTCAACTGTTCACACATTTTGCTCGCTAAGGAAAGAAAAGGAAGAAAGGGAGTAGCGTTTTTGACTGGTTCTGCTATTATACTCAACTCTTCTTCGTTTTGGCTTTCATAACACTAACAGCGGACATCACTAAAATGTACCGTCAAATAATTGTGCATGAAAAAGACAGAAATTGTCAGCTTATTGCTCCATTTCTCGCAACACGGTGTTTGCAAATGCTCAGTGATGACAATACAATGAAATATCCACTCGGTTCATTGGCCATCAAAAGAAACTTTTATGTTGATGATTTATTAACAGGGTTCGAAAATTTTGAGACTCTAGATCTTTTGAGAAGTGAGGTAATTCAAATATTAAACTCGGCCAGATTCACCTTAACGAAATGATTTTCGAACCACCCTAATTTTTTCGACAGTGATTGCACTGAAAAGTCATTAAGCTTCAATGACAAAAGTTTCACTAAAACGTTACGAATCCATTGGTTGCCGAAAGAGGATTTGTTTCGCTTTGTTTTAGATGACAATTTTAATGTTCTGCGAGCCACTAAAAGAAATATATTGTCAGTTTCTGCTCGCCTTTTTGATCCTTATCAAAATCTTATTGCAAGAGCTTTGGATCCAAAAACTAGATTGGGATGAGTCGATTCCATTGCGCCTTGACACTAGCTGGCAGAACTTTAAAGGCAACCTAATGCAGCTCTCATCGATAAGCATTCCTCATCGCATCTTCTTTCGAAATTATGGTCAAGAGTAGCGCCTATGTTGAGTCGACACTTCGAAAATATTACATTTTGGACAGACTCTGAAATCGTTTTACATTGGATTAAAACACATACATCCTCTCTACAAACCTTCGTCGCAAACAGAGTGTCCGAAATCCAAGAGTTGATTGACAAAGTACATTGGCGGCATGTGCCAACAAAACAAAATCCTGCGGATCAAGTGTCTCGGGGTAGTAACGTGGACGAATTGAATAATTCGATATGGTTTGGGTCCACACTTGCTTTCTAAATATTGCACAGGTGGTCCAACATTCAGAATTTTTGGATGTTATTCAAAAATTGCATAAAGCCACCACCCTCCCCGCAAACTTGCAAAAACTCAACCCGTTTTTGCATGAGTACTCGGATATGTCGCTGTCGTTCAAATTAATCCGCGTAGGATGTCGCCTATGAAATGCACCTCTCCCATACGATGCCAAATTTCCGCTTTTACTAAATAAAAGTTCGCACTTCGTTATAACGTATTTACGGTTCCTGCACATTCGAAATCATCACGCTGGGGCTAAAGCGTTGGTTGCGCTTCTTCGAGAACGCATATGGCTAATTAGTGTCCGTGAAGCTTGCAGTAGAACCGTAAGAAACTGTATACATTGTTTTCATTGCAAGCCGAAGTTGCAAAGTCTAATAATGGGAAATTTGCCAGTCGAAAGACTTCGAGCACTACGGCCCTTTCTTATATGTGGCGTAGATTTTTGTGGTCCGATATACACAACCTTGAAAATACGCGGTCGACCACCCGTAAAAACCTATGTTGCAGTTTTCGTTTGCTTCACTTCAAAAGCAGTACATTTAGAATTAGTTTCGGACTTGTCTTCTAATTCATTTTTTTTCGCCCTAAAAAGGTTCATTGGACGCCGAGGGATGCCGATGAAGATGTTCAGCGACAACGCCACCAACTTCGTCGATGCCGACCGGAAGCTGCGCGAGCTGAAAGATGCATTTCTTGCCCAGTCAGTAGAAGTGAAAGGATTCGCCGCAGACGAAGGATTCAGCTTCACCTTTATACCACCGAGGGCGCCGCACTTCGGCGGGTTATGGGAAGACGCGGTGAAGTCCATCACATCACATCGTTCGCGTAATCGGCAACGCCCTACTGACCGCAGAGGAACTGTCAACACTACTGGCAAAAGTAGAGGTCATCCTCAATTCTCGGCCCCTAACACCGTTGAGCCAAGACCCCAACGACGGCGAGGCACTAACCCCAGCGCATTTACTGATAGGGTGCTCCCTGCGAGCATTACCTCCAGAGCACGTGTCAGGGGACCCAATTCGTTGCTGCGAGAGATGGCAACTTGTTTGCTCTCAAGCAACATTTTGGCGACAGTGGTCCAAACATATCTGACGGGCATTCAGGAAGGAAACAAGTGGCTGCACCCCACTCGCAATTACCTAACCTTAATACTTACAATAATCTGTTACAATATTTAACGAAAGTTGAAAATTGTTATACTTTCCCCTTTTTAATACATATTTATACTATTACCACTAGTTTAAGCCGTTAGTTTAAAGATTGAGGCTTGGCAATTAGAATAAGTGTAATAAAGAACTCTCTTTTATGTGAACCGTTGAACCGAACGCACGCTTTTTCCGTTACCGGAATAATTTATAAGTCTTTTCGCGACAGGTAATTGGAGTGTATTTAAAATTGTGCATCCCTAACTATTTTTCGTGTCTCAAAAACGCTTGAGATTTATCAGCCTCTGTACCTTTTCCATACGATCTGAGAGTTTGCAGACAGATGCGCCTGTTTGTGGTCGCCTTCAGGTGGCAGCTGCAGTGGTGTGCGTCCATGATGGACTGGCTTATCGCAGACGACCTGCTCTCCCGTCGTGAACCCGTAACACTATTAACAGACAACCCTTCCAGCTCAAATTCCTACTTAGCATATCCCGGAAGGTATCCCAGTTTGCGTTCCAAGAATTACGTCTAGGAGGGTGTTGCTTGACCTCTGCCTTTTGCGAGAACCTTATGACTCTATGATCCAACATGGAGGGCTCCGTTGACACCCTTCATTGTGAGACCATTCCGTTCACAGGTTCTTTGCTCAAGATGATGTCAAGCAGCTCTCTCCTACTTATTATGATGAAGGTGAGTTCACACCTCCCATTTTCTATAGCTAAGTTACTACTAATTATGTATTCTTAAAGAAACTCACCTCGTGTGTTGCAGTCCGCAACGCATTGACGTTCGTAACACATCTTAGAATTAGGGGCAACTTGTGTCGCATTCAGTAACTCACTAACCTATCCACAGCCTCTGGAGGTGCTGTGGATGCCTATACCGGAAAATGGGTTGATGTTAGATCCTGTTTCGGGAACTCTGAAATACAAAAGGAGTCAATGTTGTTCCCCACAACTTCTCAAGTTCTAGGTCTCTCGTTAAAAAGATCCCAGATTACTTTATTGGAATTCACCTTGAGGCCTCTAACCTCTTGGATCAGGAGGATTACTTGGGCAATTTTCACGTTGACGGCCACTACAGGATCGGTTTAATAAGGAGCCGCTGCCCACCCCGCTGTCATCCGCGCTGCCATCAATTGGGTTCCCTAGCCCCTTGATGCGTTCCTGCTTGGAGGGTAGCTTCCCTCCTTGAACGCAACTCCTCTTGTCAGGGAATTCCGACGCCGCAACAGTCGTAGCCTGTTCCGCCGTGCAAACGCTAGGTTGAGTGGAAATCTCATCCACAAGCATCTTCTCTGCTCCCGGTGGCCGTTGTAGGTTTATAAGGCCTCAATACCACCGAGTTGTACCTATAATTCAGGTGGACGCTTGGTCCACGGACGTATTTGTACGACTCGTCGTCGATAGAAAGATTCAGTCTCCATCCGTTTTTCTCGACCCTGCTGTTTATTACCCCTGCTGAGGCCCAAGTTCTGATTTTTGGTCAGACCAATAACAAACTCGTACGGTTTTCCTGCGCACTTGTGGAGATACATCGTCATGATGTGCATGATAGGTATGTTTTCCCCTCTTTTTGCGCAGAAGATGGGGCCCTCCAGGCCTTCCAACTTGGGAGCAATCTTCCGTACCCAGACAGCGGACCTCTCGTTCCGCTTTTAAAGTCGACCCCATGAAAGGACGCTGCTTATTCACGGTCTCTGAATACCTCTTCCATGCGCCGTCTCTCCTACACGCAGGGGGATTTGGTGCGGAGGGTTGGCTCCGGCTGCCTTCGTGCTGTTGCCATTCAGCCTTGTAGAACTAGGGGGCTCCTGCGGCGTGATTTGCCCGCTCTTCCGCTTTGCGGTTTGTGCCTGGGTGGTCGAAGGTGCTGCCTTTTCGCTACCTGGCCTGGCGGTCGGGGTTACGTTAACTGGGCACGACTTCGAGCCCGACTGTTTCGCGCGACATACGATGTTGCGTCAACTCCACAGCTAACATATATGGGGGAAGTGACTGTGATAACTGGCAAAGACTAAGGGACTTCAAAATGTAATTTTGAAGTAAAAATGCCTTAAACTGAGCGATCCTAAACAAAGCTAATTGTCATAAAAAAAAAGAGTTTTTTTAAGTTAAAGTAACTCCAGAATTCTTAACTAAAATTGAGTGACGAAAGCAACGGCAACGACGAAATCATGACAGAAGCAACTAAGGTCAAGGAAGCCAACAGGATAAAAGAACTCAGAGACAATGACGACAAGGACCTTATGTCTTTCATACGAGAAGTCGAAATATCCCTGTGACTCTTCAAGAACACCGCGTTCAAAGAATACGCATTTCAGCGACGAGTAATCAATAAATTGCAGGGTGATGCACTCAACGTAATACGAGGATTAGGAACATTATTGAAATAGGAAAGAATAAAAAAAGAACTGATAGCAAATTTTAGCATCAGGGAGTCCTACCATTAACTGTATTTCAGGGCAATTAACGCGAAAAATAACAATGTAAGCCCTTATTATAATATATTAGACCAGTTAAATATACATAAAATATGAGCAATATGGCTTTAAGCCGCAGGAATTCTGTCAAGCTATAAATGAATCAATGACACTTAAGACATTTCTATCCAACATACACCTTACTTATCGAGCAATATAAAAACACTAAGGGAAGCATATTAAAATTGTAAAAGAGAATTGTGATATATTTTTCAAAGAAGGCAAACTCTTAAGCCATGCCCTCGAAGTATAACACGAAATTATCACCACAATGAACGATTTCAAAATATACAGATATCTTATGATTCGTCAAGAGGAGAACAACAATCAAATTGATGATATAAACAAATTATTATTGTTGAAAGTACGTTTCCATACAATTCCCCTTTATGGATTGTCCCAAAGGAATCGGACAATTCAGGTAAGAAAAAGTGGCGTATTACAATCGATTATAGGAAACTTAATGAAATCACTGTAAATGACAAATTTCCCATCCCAAATACAGAGAATATACATATTTTAGGGAAACTGGGTAAAGCCCAATATTTTACCACCCTTGATCTAGCTAAAGGTTTTCATCAGGTCTAAGAGGAAGATAGAAAATAGCATTTTCCACACCTTTAGGCCATTATGGGTTTAATCGAATTCCTTCGGACTAAAAATTCACCTGCCACATTGGTCAAATAATCGTGCTTCGAATGTTGGATTCTGAGCAATTTTTGGTCGTCAGTCAATTTGTGCGGAGCAAACCGTGCACACACTTTTCGTAAGCCCAAATGTTCGGTCAAAATGCGATAAATCGATGTTTTGGAGATGTTCAATTCCATTTCCTTGAATTTCAAAAATGATTTCGGCTGATTTTTGATGGACTCACTCACAGTTTCTATGAAATTTCCGGTGATGAAGGATTTTGATTGGCCCACATGTTGATCGCCATTTATGTCCTTACTCCCACTCGTGCACTCTGCTTCGGGATAGGCGATCATCGCCATAAACTTGTTTCATCAATTGAAACGTTTCGGTAAAAGTTTTACCAATTTTAAAACAAAATTTAATGTTGGCTCTTTGTTCGAAGCTCATTTTCGCACCGATAACACAAACAAACTGACACTTAAAATGCAATAACTTCACTTCCAATAGATGAAATGAAATTTTCACTGGACAATCGATAAAGATAACAAATTCTAACGTACCAGTCGATATATAGATGGCGCCATCAGGGGCGCTAGATTCAAAAGGTCCTTTTTAGTTTAGAAAGCACCTTGTAAATAAAATATGCGTCGTTTACCTAGACGACATATTAATTAGCACAAGCTTCAAAGAACACTTCCATAGTATAAATAACGTACTTAATAAACTAAGGAAACACAATCTAAAAGTTCTAATTGACAAATGCAAATACTTTTCAAATGATACTGAATTTTCGGGCCACATTCTTTCACCAGAAGAAATTAAACCCAACCGAAGTAAAATTAAAACAATTCAATCATTAAAACTGCTGAAAACGCAAAAACAAATCAAGCAAGTTCTGGGAATCACTGTCTACTATAGAAAATTCATAAAAGATTATGCTTGGTGCCATGTGCTATGGATTAACAAAAGATCTCAGGAAAGATTCAAAAGTTAACAAAAATTATCCACTTTATATTGATGCGTTCTTTAAATTAAAAAGGATGCTCACAAACCTGCAAGCCTAAATTACCCAGATTTCTTAAAGAAATTTAAGTTGGTAACGGATGCAAGTGACTTTGCTATACATAGGAGCAGTCCTCATGCAGAATGACCGTCCTATTAGCTCCACAAGTAAAACCTTTAATCATCATGAAAGAAAATACTCAACAGTAGAAAAAGAATTGCTCGCCATAGTATGGGGAGTTGCCTACTTCAGGCCGTACCTTTACGGTTAAGAATTTTATCTTTCAACTGACCATCAACCACTAGTCTGGCAGTACCACAAACATATAGGAAAGGATATCAATCCCAGGTTACAGCGATGGCTACTGGAATTGGGTGAATAATTTGGATATTCCAAGGTCCCTCTCCACCTGGTCCTTCCAACGGACCTCTGCTTTCCCCGGCGGGTACTGCGTCGAATACTTTATGAGCTGGAGTGTTTTCGTCCATTCGGACTACATGACCTAGCCAGCGTAGCTGCTGTCTTTTAATTCGCTGAACTATGTTAATGTACTTATATCTCATTCAGCTCATCGTTCCATCGAATGAGATATTCGAAGGGACCAACTCGCAGAATTTTTATCGAAAACTCGCAACATCGACTCATCAGATGTTGTCATCATACATGCCTCAGTACCTTATAGCAGGACGGGAATAATTACTGACTTATAGAATTTAGTTTTTGTTCGTCGAGAGATGACCTTACTTCTCAATTGCCTACCTAGTCCGAAGTAGCACCTGTTAGCAGGAGATATCATGCGTTGGATTTCATTGATAACGTTGTTGTTGGTGTGGATGTTGGTTCCCAGATAGACGAAATTATTTAATCTTAACGCTGCTAATTTTGACTGCTAAAACTGACTTTGACGTTCACAATAGCAACACTGACCATACAGCCGATTGATAGCATGAACGGTTATGCCGAAATAAAACTCGATAATGTTAACATGATTAAAGATTATTGCAAAATACTTCTTATAATAGACATTAACAAAATTTTTGATATCATGGTCACACTGCAGTTAAACATAAGATCAACAAAATTGGAAAATAGACTACTTTTGGAACATAAGTTAGGCAGAGCAAGATCGAAAGTTTTGACAATTTTGCCTCATAGAAATAAAAGAGGACTACTCAACGCATTAGGAATGGGACTAAAACTTATAACAGGCACAATGGACGACAATGATAGAATAGAATTAGAAGAACGTCTTAAAATTATAGACGAAAACAACCATAACGTAATAGAAAATTTAAACAAGAACATTAGAACCAGTAATCATTTTATTAAAATTTCCAGCCAATTAAAATTAGCAGTAGAAAATTACAGAGGAAATGTAATAGAAAAATTTGAAGTCATCAATAACAAAAATGATGGCGTATTTAAACAACTATCTGATTTGGACCCGCTTTTAAAAATTAAAATCCTAGAAAAAAATATAGAACATATTCTTAACAATATAGCATCCTCAAAACTCAACATAATGACAAGCAACATCCTGACAGAACAAGAAATTAACGAACTTGACATTGATTTATTTAAACTTCTAAATATTTAGGTATGGTATGGATAAAATCATAAATTTTTATACCAGTTTAAAAAAATTGTTGTTGGATTGCATACAAAAATAAGTTTACGCAAATACAACTCTGAACGCTAGGTTTTCGGATCGTTATAACTTTATGATACTATGTGAAACCCCTAATTGATTTAACAATTGTTCAATATAAAGAAAATAGAATAGTATTTATCATAAGAGTGTCTACTGCAATTATTACATTAAAAAGATCATTAATTACACCAGTAAGCAACGATAACTTTATCACATTGAATTTCAAACCACAAGAAATTGTATATTATAAAAATAAAACATTCGAGTACATACAAAATTTAAATTTTCACACTTTACAAGAAACAAAATTATATATATGTATTTATATAAAAATAACTGTAAAAGTATAATAGAAAATTCAACAGAAATTATAGAAATTGAAAACCGGTGTAATATTGATAAAAAATTCACCGGGACATAATATAACAAACAATTGCTACCAGCCAACATTAAAATAAATAACACTAAAATCGAACCAACATCCGACAAAATAGTATTAATTCATATTATTAATTTTTCATATGCTAAGTATAAATAATTAAAAACAAAAATTCAGGGAATTTTCAAAGAAAGGGGGGAGAAGTTATGTCAACTTCACTCACCTACGATGTTGCGTCAACTCCACAGCCAACATACATACGAGTACAAGCCATTAATTGGGCACAATAAAAAGTTAATGTAAACAAACTTGGCAAATGTAGGAAGTGATCGAACCAAAAAAAATCGTAAATATCAGGATACGATTCCGTTTGTGTGGTAACAGCTTAATACACTGCTTCCCCTGACCCTACTCCTGGCCTAAATTTCCATCACCTCGGGAGTCTTCCCCTCCCACAGGTACCACTTTGGCTTTGATTGTTGGAAGTTGCAAGAGTATACAATGTTCGGATGCACCCGAACTTAGCCCTTTCTTACTCGTTTATAATTTGTATTGTAATGCAAATATATAAAATACAGTGGAACTTCTTTGTAGTGAACTTCCCTACAATGAAGCTCTCCCTATAATGAAGTCATTTTGAATACACAGCTTTTTGGTTCTACTTTCGGTGCATTTTTGTCTCCTTATAATGAATTTCTATATAGTGAAGTTTTCTATATATTGAACAAATTTTACTGCTTGAAAATCAAGCTTCATACGTTTTTGTCTCCGTATAGTGAATTTTTTCAAATATGTTTTCGGTTACACTCAATTATTTGTAACTGCGTATTCTCAGAAATAAACGAAATGTAATACGGGGAATCCCAAAATGAAAATACATACATATGTATGTACATTGTAGTAGGAGTTCAGTTGTGTTAAGAAATTGAAGTAAAAATGACGCATCGAAGCAGCATTTCACTTGAAAAAAAAGTTATTAATTATTAACAAAGTTAAAGAAGGAAAGGTACGAAAAAAAGATATTGCTAATCAGTTTGAAATCTTCCCAGCACTTTATCAAATATTCTAAAAAATAAGGAAATGATTTTGAAAAATGTGGTAGATGCGGCAATTAGCGTAAAACGCAAAAGGCTTCGAACTTGGCAGTTTGAGGATATTGATGAAGCAGTGCTGAAATGGATAGTCGTTGCACGTGGTAAGAATCTTCTTTTATCTGGAACAATATTAAAGCAAAAGGCCAAAGATTTTGCTGAAGCACTAGGACACCATGAATTTGAGGCAAGTACAGGTTGGTTAGATAAGTTCAAAAGACGCCATGGTATTGTTCAAAAAACTTTATGTGGAGAAAGTGCTGACGCCAACCTTCAAAATCGCGAAGAATGGGTAATGAACGTTTTACCAAGATTGTTTGAAAATTACAACGCAAACGACATCTTTAATGCCGATGAGACTGAATTGTTTTTCAAATGCCTGCCAAATAAAACACTGACATTCAAAAATGAGCAATGCTTTGGGGGAAAACAAAGCAAGGAGAGAATAACTGTCATGGTGGGAAGCAATATGACTGAATCGGAAAAACTTAAATTGCTTGTAATCGGAAAGGCGAAGAATCCGAGGTGCTTTAAGGGAGTAAAATCGTTAGATGTCGATTATGAGTTTAACAAAAAAGCATGGATGACCAGTGAGATTTTTACCAAATGGATTCTAAAGCTGGACGAAAAATTTGGTAAACAACACAGGAAGGTCTTACTTTTTGTTGATAACTGCACTGCGCACCCTAGTGATGTAAAAGACAAACTAAAAAACATTCAACTTGCTTATTTTCCTCCCAACATGACTTCGTTACTGCAACCTATGGACCAAGGCATTATCTACAACATGAAACAACATTACAGGAAACGTATTTTAACGAATATATTGGCTCAGCTGGATGGGGGAACTTCTGTTTTTACCATAGACTTACTCCACGCTATTCGAAATTTAAGCACTGTATGGGATGTCTATGTTAAACCAGAAACAATTGACAACAGTTTTAGAAAGGCAGGATTTTCAAAAGATGCCATGCAGAATCCATCTGAGCAGTGGGATGAAGAAGACCTTTCAATGGCGGATTTGGCTGCTTTGCAGTCTTCATTTAAAAAAGTGACAAATATCGAGGCATCATTTGAGGACTATGTCAATGTTGATATTGATGTGCCGACCTCGGAAAACCCGTCCGAAGAAGATATCCTCAGCAGCGTTCTAGGAGGTCGCGGAGTTCCAGCTGTACCTGGTGAATATTTATTTTTGTTGTAACCAAACAAATATTTATGTAATAAACATAATTTCTTTTTTTTTCCTTTTTAGATATCGATGAAGTCGATTTGGACACTGAAGAAGAAATGGCAGATACTGATGAGGCATTACCTACATTAGGACAAGTTTCTTCTTCCATTAACTGTATTAGAACCTTTGTGGAGAAGAAAAGTGAGGTACCGATTAATGTTTTTAACTGTCTAAATGATTTGGAAGCTTTTGTTGAAAATGAAAAATGGAAGAATGTAATTGAAACCAAACTTACTGATTATTTTAAATAAAATTACAAAAGAAAAAAATGAATTTCTATATAATGAAGTCTCCATATAGTGAAGCGATTTTCAGGTAATTTTATATTTTATTTCAATGAAGTAAAAAAAAATAACTCAAATATGTAAAGAAAATTTGTCAAAGTGGCGCCTTTACATTCTTGCACCCTGGACAACTCCCTATATGGATGATCCAGCCCTTCCAGCTTTATAAGAAAACAATCAGTAGATACGTTCTTCAGGTAAAATCCAATTTTTGTGGATATCCATATTAAGAACGGTAGAAGGGATGGTGAGTTAAAATTATTAAAAGTAAATTATAATCATAAGATAGGTCGTGCCAGCTGAAGCGGCTGATACGGCTTTATATCGCAGACTATCACAAGATAGTCTGTTGAAGTTCACGCAAGGGAGGAAAGCTCTCTGATCGCCATTCACTTGGGCGTATCCAGAAACGATTCTTTAACATATGGCTCAAGAAGTCTTTGACCTATCGTATCCAGAAACGATTCTTTAACATATGGCTCAAGCAGTCTTTGACCTAGTATCTTCTGGGTAGCCAAACAACATCCGTTTAAAGGTGAGCTAAAGTGAGAAGGCGAAACATCCCCTCCACAGGGTTGTGCGCTAGGTTCGGAACCCGCCATGGAAAAAACCCACCCAATGAATAGTAAAAAGCAGATTCGGCACTATGTCAAAATCATGCTTGGCGACTTTAACGCCAGGGTGGGCAAAGAAGGTATCTTTGGCACAATATTCGGTAAATTCAGCTCCACGAGGAAACATCCCCAAATGGGTTGAGGATAATCGACTTCGCCGGGTCCCGAAGTACGGTTATCTGTAGTACTAGATTCCAGCATAGAAAAATTCACCAAGCTACCTGGCTCAGAGTTTTAAACGTGCGTACGCTTCGAGGTCTTAACATCGACTCGAACCACAATCTTGTTACATGTTGTAGCCAAAATACCCGCTTTTTTGCAGCAAAAAACGCACGCCAACAAACAGAAGAAAGGTTCGACGTCGAAAAGCTGGAATAACAACAGACGGCCGAACGATTTTCGACTCGACTTGCACTCCTGTTGTCAGAGAGCACTCGTCTACAAGTCTAAGTCTAAGGGAACTGTGGGACGGCATTTCAAGATCCTTACGTACAGCTGCAAACGAAACCAATGGTTTTCGGAAAATGCAAAAGAACAGCTGGTACGACGGAGAGTGCCGTGTTGCACCGTAGAGAAAACTGACTGCCTATCTCGCAACGTTACAATCGACCACAAAACGTGCGGGATGGGATAGATACCGAGAGGTGAAGAGGGAAGCGAGACGCATTTGCAGATAAAAAAAAGTGAGTGGTCGAAATGCGTGAGTACGAAGAGCTTGATAAACTGGCCGATAGGGGTATGCTTGAAAATTCTACGCAAAGATGCGGCATCTAACAGAAGGTTTCAAGACCGGAGCATTCTCTTGTAGAGGTGCTCTAGTGACCGATGCCCAGAGCATACTGAAATTAAGGAGGGAACACTTCTCCAAACTGCTGAAAGACAGTGACATCATAACACCAGGATGGTAAACCCGATTCCCAATCGATGACGATGGAGCGGACGTTCCATTGCCCCCTCATGAAGAACAACAAAGTGGCGAGGTTCGATGGATTATTGGATTGTTGGCCGAGCTATTCAAATACGTCAGAAAAGAACTGATAAGGAGCATAATAAGCTTCTTTGTAGAAGCTTCGTTGGACGAAAGCATGCACCATGATTGGAATTCAAGTATGCTCTGCCCAATCCACACAAAAAATTGTACCCGAAAAACTGCGCCAACTGCCAAGATACCACTCTTTCGTCGATTTCAAAGCTGCTTTTGACCGCACAAAAAGTAGCTGCCTTTATGCCGCGATGTATAAATGTGGTATATCCGCAAGATTAATACGGCTCTGTAAACTGACGTTGAGCAATACCAAAAGTTTCATCAGGATCAGGAAGGACATTTCCGAACCGTTCGGTACCAAACCAGGTCTCATAAAAGTCGACTTCTAATCGTCCGACTTCTTCAATTTACTTCTAAAGAAAATATCCATAAGCCATCAATATAATAAGGGGTCAGAAGAACGGAAATTGCTTTATGTGGTATAATATAATTTCACATTTTTTCGGCATTAAACTAGAATATACACAGATGGACAAATATATTTGCCACTTAACATGCTGTACATAAATTAGGCTCAAAATATAAAAATATAATTCAATTGTTGGTTTCTACGTTATGTTTCAATAAACAATATTCCATACATGCATATATTCATTATTGAAAAAAACCAAAAGTAAGGAAGGGCCAAGGGCGAAGGGAATACTTTACGGTGCAAAAGTATGTACCATTTTGGTCGACCACTTTTTACATTTTTCCGCAGATATATTATTCCATCCGCGTAAAATTTTCATCAGTGTAAATCGAAATTTTCAGAACAGAAGCGTGCGAACCACGCTAAACAAACTGATACTTTCAAAATATAGTGAAGTCCTTCATTATTTCCACTCATTTTTGAACAGCTGTAACTTTTTTTTCAACTTTACCGAATTTAATTTTATTTGGTTAAATGAAGTTTAAAATGTCACCTTTCCAGCACTATATGGTATGACACAATCTGATTGATAGCACCGGACATATACAACTGCAACGACATCTAATGACAAAATACGAAAAGACCTTTTCGACTACCAATATATTCTCTGCTTGAAGCATGTTCGTAGTATTCTTCGCATGTTCTCACGCAGACATTTTCGCGTTTTGTTTTTCGGCAGATTCTTGTCTATCCTTTGTCAACTTTTAGTTCTTCTCCCAATATTTTTCGTGTCTGAATAAATGGAACGAAAATGTTCTTCAGCTTTTTCTCTTCGATTTCGGAACGTTACAAGTAGTGTATCTATTATATTCGATGCCTTTGCTTGGAGGATAAACCGCGAAGAATGCATCAATCGAACATATGTATCACAGATGGAGTTTAATGCAGCATATACTTCAAGTCCTCTATCAAGGCGCGTTGCTTCAAATTTAGCACTTTCAGTTACGGATCTGATTGCATTAATTAACAATTTAATCTGCATACCTTGCTACACTTTGTAACATCTGTGGTATCTTAGCATTGTTTATTATATTCAAAAATGGAGACAGTCTTTAATTTTGTTTCTGAAATAAAATGGCGAATTTCTGGATTATATTTCTATTACTTTATATTTTTTCAGAGTAGTAAAGTTACTAGTAACCTATTTAGTCCTTAAATTTCCCCCATTTCCTCCTCTGAATCCGCCACTGGTTATGGGAAATGACAGGCTTTTGCTCTGCTGATCCACTCACACAAAAGGCAACAATGTTTTGTTTATCTCCCATGTATCCTGCTAGCATAGCCACTATTTTTTAATCGGCACATACTTATATTCCAAAAATAGCGGTCGTATTGAATTCTATTGAGCAATAATTTCATGTTTTCGTAAGTATGAGCCAATGGTACTGACGGATATTGATTTCCATTATGTAGCAATACTGCTATCACATTCAGTTTGAATGAGTCAATGAAGAGTCTCCAAGCCGTCGTATTTCTTGGAGAAATTTTACACGACCAGTACAAAAACTAAATCATGATCACTGGAAAACAACTGAGAGATTCTCAAAAAATGAGTTTTTCCGATTTTTAACAAATGTCACTATTTTTATCGTTTAGATTTTAAATAGCGCACGAGATCATTAAGCTCGAGCTGGTTTTTCTGTTAAACTAAATGAATAGCTCAGCAAACCTACCTTTGCTTTTATAGATGGTGAATTGAATATATCGAATGACACGTCTACTTGTTCTTTCAAAAAGGAACTGGCACAAGTAGTTCTTTATTGCAAGGAATTGATCTTTGGACCGAAAGAACATCAGAATATTTTATTTATTATACAATTAATGTATGTTTATGATACCCTGAAGAGGGTATATTAAGTTCGCCACGAAGTTTGTAACACCCAGAAGGAAGCGTCGGAGACCCTGTAAAGTATATATGTATACTAGGCCGGGTCGATTTGTGGGGAGGCAAAAAAATCGAACATTGCTCTATGAAAATCATGCTCTAGGGATCAAAATAAGAAACTTTGCCGAAAGAACCATACCTCTGAAACAAATTCTGATGTCCCCCAATTTGGGTCGAACTTTTGGGTAGGGGCAAATTTTGAAATAGAATTGAAATTACCATTTCATTCTTATTACCTCTGAAAGTGAGGAGAACTAAAGCAATAACCACTATGGTATTTCAAAAAAAAAAAATAAGTGAAGTGACCATTCCAAATCAAAAAGTTTACAATGAATCCACCATCCTCTACACCGCAAGATGAAGCAACTACATCAACAACTATCGAAAACCCAAAGAGTCATATACCCAAGCATGATGTTACTGTTTTTGGTGTGTCTACTGATTTGACTGATCTTAATTTGCCAACCCATCTGGATATCTTGAGATATTATTTTTACTTAAGCGAACGTGCTAAAACAGAACAAAAAATGTATTCCCATAAATCATTCACTATTCAAGTACAAGATAAGTTGATTGGAATTTGGGAAAAACTTGGTATGGAAATAATGCTGAAAAAAAGTGTATGTAATAAATTGAATAAATTGCTTGACACGTATCAAACGCAAATCAAGAGAAGAAACAACATCCAACAATTTACAAAGTATGTAAAATCTCTGGAAACAATTTTTTACATTGGAACATGTAAATGCGATTTAAAGGCAGCTCCATGTGCATGCGGCTGGGTCCCCGAACGCCTCAAAGGGTTCATGCACGATCAACATAATCAGAGAAGACTAACAATGAATGCATTTATGATGGAAACTGAAGAGCAAGGAGCAACGTCTATGTCATCAATGCCAACATACCAAGATCCCGATGATTCAACATACGCACCGCCACCGGTTCAAGAAGATATGGATAGAAGCACAAGTTCACAATACACAGAGAGATACGATTGTTTTAACTTTGCCTTGGTATGTGACAGATTTGGTGTGCCTGACAGAGTAGCATCAGCATTGGGAACCGCTCTTTTGCAAGATTTTAAAATTAAAGATAAGCATGGGAAACCTCTCATCATGGATGAATCGAAAGTTCGCAGAGAAAAAGAGAAATGCAGACAAGAAGTGCTTTGCAAACGGTTAGATGATACCAATTTGTTAGCTTTTTCATTCGATGGCAGAAAAGATGATACTTTAACGATAGATAAATTGCTGTTAAAAAGGCCATTGCATTGGTTTGTTTGCCTTCTACACTTCAACTAACTTCCGTTTCGGCATTTGTTTGAAGCTTTGGATAAATCAACTAGCACTGGACCAAGATCGGCAACCGGAAAACTGAGCCGTCAAGTCGAAACTTGTGAAACTCTTCCGGTAAGTTATTGCTATCACTCATTTATTATAATTGTCAACCATTTTTAATTACTTTATTATTATATATTTTAGGTGGTGAACGGCTTCCAGAAAATTGAGTTGCAAAATATGCCCCCTGCTCCAGAAAAAAAAGAATTTTCCACTGATTCGAAGTACTTAAACGACATGGCCCATGCAATTTCTAGCGGCATGGTTCCGGTGGATCTGGCTAACATCAAACCAGGGAAAATTGTACATTCTCGGTGGCTCACCAAGGCCGCTAGATTATTGCGATTATATGTGACAACGGAAAATCCAGATGCAAATTTAAGAATTCTGGTTGAATTTATAATTAAATGTTATGTGCCAATGTACTTCAATATCAAGCATTACAGCTCTGTTGTGTACGGCAGTGCATTATTTTTCAAGTTCATTGGTTGGTCACGATTTCTAGAACCTCGTTTACGCAAAATTGTCAATCAAGTAATTAACGATAATTCATATTATGCGCATTCGGAAAATATCTTGTTATCAATGTTGTTTGATGATAGGAAAGAAAAGCGCGACTGTACCATCAAGAAAATTCTACGCTATCGAACCGATGTTGACGAGCCAATGGAACTTAGAGTTTATAAAAAACCAGATATAAACGATGATATATGATATATAATGATAGAAATATCGTATTTGAACCACCATTCACGCGAAGCATTTCGTACGATACATTGAAAGAATATTTAAATCAAGATGATCCACCGTTTAATGATCCAAAAATTCCATCACACATACAAGGAACGTAACGACATGTTCAATTGCTAGCTAGCGTTTCCAAACGTATTATACCGGAAAATGTAGAGGCTGTTATGGCGACGACATTAGAGAGCCGTGCGAAATTGCCCAGACTTGAAAGTAAAAAAGACTTCAAACAATAATTTTTTTTAGTTTCTTTTCTATAACTCACTTAAATTAATTTTTTCATTTACATATGTTCTGATTAAATAAATTTCTTAAGAGAAAAAATAGATATTATTATAAATAAATAAATAAAAATAAAGAAAAAACATAGCCATTTAGCTGATTTTTTCATGTAAAGGCCAAAAATGGTGATTTTTTGAAATGATTGTATGGGGAACCCTCCAGGGGAGTTCCAGGGGGTGTGCCACTGGCATGGGTGGATCGGCCGTCCAAAGTTAGTGGGGGTCGGTCATACATTTGGACTCGATTGGAGCACTCTAAATGGGTCAAAGTGGAATTGTTCAAAATTTGCCCCTACCCAAAAGTTCGACCCAAATTGGGGGACATCAAAATTCATTTTAGAGGTATGGTTCCTTCGGCAAAGTTTCTTATTTTGATCCCTAGAATTTGATTTTCATAGAGCAATGGGCGATTTTTAAATCCACCTGCCCTAATGTATACATATAAATGATCAGTATACTGAGCTGAGTCGTTTTGAAAACGTTATTTTCTCTTCAAGAAACTGCTTATTTGTCGAAACTGCCGATATCGGACCACTATAACATATAACTGCCATACAAACTGAACGATCGGAATCAACTTCTTGTATGGAAAACTTTCACATTTGACAAGATATATTCACGAAATTTGGTATAGATTATTTTCTAAGGCAACAATGCAATCTCCGAAGAAATTGTTCAGATGGGTTAACTATAGCATATAGCTGTCATACAAACTGAATGATCGGAATCCATGGCTTACAGAAAACTTTCGTATTTGACGTTGTATATTCACGAAATTTGACATGGCTTACTGTCAAAGGTAATAATACTATCTCCGAAAAATTGTTCAGATCGGAATTCTATAGCATATAGCGTCCGTACAAATTGAACACCTAGTTACTAAAAGAAATGCACCCGTGAAGGGTTTATTAGCTTCGGCAGCCGAAGTTAACGTTCTTTCTTGTTTATCTTAAAAATTCTTTATTCCATGTAAAAATATCAGTAATATCAATAATTTTGTTGTTCTCTCCAGAACATGTGCTAGATAAATCATAATGATGTTTTGGTTCCTATTAATCAATTTGACAGAGCTATTGCGCCTGCGTTGGGTCGTATATTTCCTTTTCATCTATTTCAAATTCAAAATAATGAGTGCAAGCATTATTTATTAAAGTTGTTATCCTTTTGCGAGGTAAGGCCACTACAAAATCACCATATTACATGTTTATAACATCATTAAATATATCAATCACCGATATAGGTAGTATAGCGACAACCTACATACTTGTATATAAGTATAAGCAAATTTTTTAGAATGCATATGTGAAGTTCAAGGTTTCTTGCAATAGTGGGAGCTATTGCCAAATGTGTTTATACAAGTTACAAGAGCTACTTTCGACTTTGAACCAAAATACAGGTATATGTACTTAAAATATCGAAATATAGATCAATCTGTGCGATATATTATAGAAACTCAAATAGAATTCTTTTCTGATAATAATAAGCTCGTGTGCTAAAAATAGGTGGAATCGGATCAATTATTCTCTTATTTTCCATGTTCCTATTAGAAAATAGTCCGAACTTCCGGCTGACTTGTTACCGCAAATATCGGACCACATGTCACTTAACTTAATAATATGAGAAGAGAGTATTTTTCTAATAACAATAGGGGTATTCGCTTGCTCTTGCAAAACCCTTGCACGGTGCAAGAATTGCATATATTTCCTCCTGGTGCACCGGCACAACAACAAACGCACGCAGAAAATTATTTGCAATGGCTGTAAAATATGTCAGACCAAAACCCATGTACATATATTTGCGTGCAATGTCACGCAAAAATATAATTGCAACCCTGTTTTAGCTGTCATTTTACATAAAAACATACTATTACGTCGTTAAATTGTTGAGGAAGGTAAGTTTTAAATCGATTTTATAAATTCTATTTAAATTATAAAGATTTGTTACAGTTTTTTTTGTTAAAAATGTATGCAGAAGGTGCGCCAATTCACAATAGCCATGCCTAATAGTCACTCACAAAAAATTTACCGAATCAGCCGTTCATATATCACAAGATTCTGCAATGGGTGCTCTCGTGCTCTTGTATATTTCGGTATAGTATTTGTGCAACCTGCAATCTTGCAAGAGCAAGCGAATACCCCTAATGTATCTTTGTGCATAAAACATATAAAATCCATATACATAACTAACATCAGGCCTTTAAACATCCGTTTGACTTTATTATTGGTGATGGTATGTGAGATAACTTAATAAAACTCAGAGAGCATTTATTTCTGTTAACGATATGTGGTATTGCCAAAAACTAGAAAAAATCAGGTCAATACTACCCTTATCTCACATTCCCATATATGTCCCTAATAGAGAAATTTCACGCATTCACAATGAATCTTGAATTCGTTCGTAACAATTGTAAACTTAGGTTTTGCTCATATCTGAAGGTATTTCTCCGGCTTTGATCTCTAGAATTTGCAAGAGCATAAAATGTTCGGTTACACCTGAACTTAGCCCTGCTATTCGTACTAAAAAGAGTTGCGATCTGAAATTGAATGTTTCCAAAGGGTTTATAATAAGTATATAAGTTAAACTTTTAAATTTTGGAATATGAGTGAGTATTTTAATAAACTACAGTAAATAATTTTAAAATTTATATAGCGCAGAATTATGAATTTCCCTAAGGCAGTAAATTGTTTCGGTCCGGCCCTAATTTTCGTTGACTCTACATACATATACATTAGGGTGATTCAAATTTTTTTTTTTTTTCAATTGGTACTCGCAAAAATAGGTTCCTAGACACCTCTAAGAAAGCCTCTCCAAATATGAGTTTTTAATTGTAACGGGAAGGTCCTCCGCCTAACGGTTTTCTATTTTTTCTTATTATCAGATAGAAAAATTTATATCTCACTTCCATCTACTTGAAAAAATATCTTGTTAATTAGGTTTTGTAGGAAATTGAATGCTCTAAAAATATGGTCTCTTACGATTTTTTCGTAAACCCAACCGTTTAAAAGATATTAACGGTTGAAATTTGACTATTTTTGGAAAAATTCTTTATTTCTTATTAATTTTATAACTCAATGAAAAAAAATTATTATGAATGATGAAACACATAGTTTTGTAGGAAATTTACTGCTCTATAAAAATGGTCTACGATGATATTTCGATTAAGTTAAGCGTTTACGAGATATTCATCGTCAAACATCAATGCATATTAGGGTGGATCAAAAAAAAAAAAATTTTTTACGTTTGGTACTCTGAAAAATAGGTTCCTAGACACCTCTAAGAAAGCCTCTCCAAAAATCTATTCATAATAATTCTTTTTCATTGAGTTATAAAATTCATAAGAAATACAAAATTTTTCCAAAAATAGTCAAATTTCAACCGTTAATATCTTTTAAACCGTTGGGTTTACGAAAAAATCATAAGAGACCATATTTTAGAGCATTCAATTTCCTACAAAACCTAATTAACAAGATATTTTTTCAAGTAGTTGGAAGCGATATATAAATTTTTCTATCTGATAATAAGAAAAATTAGAAAACCGATAGGCGGAGGACCTTACCGTTACAATTAAAAACTCATATTTGGAGAGGCTTTCTTAGAGGTGTCTAGGAACCTATTTTTGCGAGTACCAATTGAAAAAAAAAAAAAAATTTTGAATCACCCTAATATACATATATTAATAAATAAAGCCAAGTGAAATACAAGATAATAAGAAGCCAAATTTAAATGTTACTCATTCACGATTTGGTAGAATAATTAATGTTAAATTGTTTCGCAATTTTTTTTTTATAAAGTTTTGCCAACATCTATAAATATTTCTCCGGCAAGTTGCAAAGGTGTCAAATGTTTGGTTAAACCCGATATTAGCCCTTTCTTGCTGGTTACCACATATAATCGGTGTAAGTTGCTTTAGGCTATGGGAAAATTTATGTGGGTTTTAAATGGTGATAATATGTTGCTTTTTAAATATTTCCGATTTTGTAGAGTTGACTCTGGCCCAATTGGTTCTGGTTTTAAAGGGACATACATACCTGAATTTTTTGTGTTGGTTTGGTTGGTTTCAAGACCCGAGCATACTCTTGTACAACCCAAGGAGGTGATCTAGTAACCAATGTCCAGAGCATACTAAAATTATGGAGGGGACACTTCTCCAGCCGGCTGAATGGCCGTGAAAGCATAACGCCAGGAGAAGGCGAACCCGATTCCCCAATTGGTGACGATGGAGCAGATGTTCCATTGCCCGACCATGAAGAAGTTCGAATAGCAATTGTAGGCCGAGCTATTCAAACACGGCGACGAAAAACTGATAAGGAACATGCATCAGCTTCTTTGAAAAATATAGTCGGACGATAGCATGCCCAATCTACAAAAAGAGAGACCACACAATAAGCGCCAACTACCGTGGGATAAGTCTCCTAAACATCGCATATAAGGTTCTATCGAGCATATTGAGTGAAAGATTAAATCCCACCGTCAACAAACTGATTGGACCTTATCAGTGTGGTTTTAGTCTTGGTGAACAACTGACCATATATTCACCATCCGCCAAATCTTGATAAAGACCCGTGAAAAGACGATCGACATCCACCACCTCTTCGTCGATTTCAAAGCTGCTTTTGATAGAACGAAAAGCAGCTACCTTTCTGCCGGTATGTCTGAATTTGGTATCCCAGCAAACCTAATATGGCTGTGTAAGCTGACGTTGAGCAATACCAAAAGTTCCGTCAGGATCGGGAAGGACCTCTCCGAGCCTTTCAATAACAAACGAGGTTTCAGACAAGGCGACACCCTACTGTGTGACTTCTTCAATCTGCTGCTGGAGAAAATAAATCGAGCTGCAGAACTTAATCGAGCATATTCTAAAAGAGTGTACGCCGATGAAATTGATATCATTGGCCTAAACACCCGCGCCATTAGTTCTGTTTTCTCCAGACTGGACAATGAAGCAAAGCAAATCGGTCTGGAAGTAAACGAGGGCAAGACGAAATATCTTCTGTCATTAAACATACAGTCGTCACACTGCAGACTTGGCTCTCACGTCACTGTTGACAGTCATAACTTCGAAGTCGTAGATAATTTCGTTTATCTTGGAAGCAGTATCAACACCACCGTCTGGAAATCCAACGCAGAATAACACTTGCCATAGTTCAGCGATTTAGGAGGCGGCGGCTACGTTGGCTAGGTCATGTTGTCCGAATGGACGAAAACATTCCAGCTCTGAAAGTATTCAACGGTGTACCCGCCGGGGGAGGAAGAGAAAGAGGAAGACCTCCACCCCGTTGGAAAGACCAGGTGGAGAAAGACCTGGCTTCGTTTGGAATTTCCAATTGGCACCACGTAGCGAAAAGAAGAAACGACAGGCGCGCTGTTGAAGAAGAGGGCTGTGACGTACAATGTAAGTAAACTTACTTTCTGCTTCAATGACAAATATGTTCTAGTTTCTTTCTTAGGCTTATAAAATAATCAGTATATGTGAGAAAATTATCATTAATATTTACTTTTTTTTTTTGAAAGGTAAAAATTATTTTTCCAGCAATTTCTTTTTGAAATTTTAATGATATGTTTTGTAGTCTCTTAATTTGGAATTGCATTTTTAGTTTGTCCATATCTCGCCAGTTTTTTTTACTGAAAACTATATCATATCAAGGAAATTTAACCCCGTTGGTTACATTTTTCATATGTTGTGTTGTTTTAAAGTTTTTAGTCTTTTTTTATTAGATCAATATTGACCACTTCGGGACTACGATTTAAAATAACCCACTAAATCTATTGGTGCAGAAACGAATTCCCTTGACGGTGATTTAAAGTCTAGTGGCGTTTTATTTTCAGCTTTTGATAGTTATTCTATTATTACAATTAAGAGTCAATAATATGAGAAGAAAATATACGATATAAAAAAGGTTTCGATCACTTTTGAAGAATTTAAAAAAAAAGTTGTCTTGATTTAGTTCTGAACAATATGGTAGCATTGGCTGGGACAATAATGTAAGACTATGATAACTTTCTGGAAGATATTTTGTGAAATAAAAAACGTTTGTGCATCAGAACTTAATTTGGATCTGCCAGTTTGTATGACAGCTATATGCCATAGCGGTACGATGTCGCGGGTTCCGAAAAATTAACCGCTTATTAATAAGAAAAGGAAATGTGGAAAATTTCAGATCGATATCTTAAAAAGTTCGCGATTATACTTTTATACAAACAGACATGGCTATACGAATTCAGCTAGTCATGCAGATCATTGGTAAACATATATGGATACTTGTATCTTATAGGGTATCACGTTTTCTTCTGGATGTTACAAACTTCATGGCAAACTCACCCTATTCAGAGCATAAAAATTAGAAAATTAAATTGACTTATAAAAAATTTTAATAAAATTGCAAAATTTTATTTAATAAAGCTACGTAATGATAATGTCGGGTGATTCCAAGTGTTCATACAAAATGAACACAACCCTGCATTGTTCTCCTAACTCGTCTAAATTAGAGGACAATGCAAAAAACACTCAACAGCGCCATAACGACGAAGAACCCAACAAACAGAAAGACACAATAAAAAGAACTTATAATACGAAAACGTATTATCTGTCACATCACGCAGTCATCAAACCTGATCGCATAATGACTCAACTCCGAGAGGTATTCAACGCATCATGCCCCACCTCAAATATGAACAGCCTCAATGATGTACTACATACTGGACCCACTCTGCATTTTCTTTCATTATCTGTTTCGAATCGTATTCAACGCAGATATTGAAAAAATGTATCGCCAAATACTCGTGGAAAGCAAACACACAAGCAAATCTTATTTAGGAAATCCCCTAACGACCCAATAGAAGATTTCGAATTACAAACTGTTACGTTTGGTATTGACTGTGCTCCATATTTAGCTATCCGTACGCTCCTCAACTTAGCGGATTATGTACAAGGAACCCACCCACTGGCAGCAGAGATACTTCGAAACGGAATGTACGCTGTTGATGTACTTGCAGCAGCACATGACGTACTAAAAGCGATAATGGCACGAGATCAACTCACTTCATCATTGAAGTCTAGTCGCTCTATGAAAATAAACCTCAAATGACCAACAAGTTTTATCTGGAATCTCACAAGAACACCTATTGGATACCAACTCAATCAGTTTACCGGAATCCAATAACACTAGGAATCAGATGGAATGCAAAAAAAGATGCATTCTTTTTTCTCATCAACCCGATTATTGCAAAATTGTTCGACCCAGCTGGTTGGATCAGCGCCGTTGTTGTTACAGCTAAAATAAAAATGCAACATATAAATCCGATTAGGATGAATGTCTAAAACCTTTAACTTTCCATCGATGGAGAATCTTCATAAAGGATTACGAAGCCTTAAGTCTCATTGAAATTCCTCGATGGACCCACTTTTCGATATCAGCGATCATCAATTTTCACAGATTCTCTGACGCATCTGAAAAAGCTTACGCAGTGTTACATCAGTGTTTCTTCAAACACATATACCTTGAAAACTCTTTTGGGATCCCAATAAAAACGATATCGTTACCAAGGCTAGGACTTTGCGGAGCTCTTATTCAGGCCAATGTAGTGGATGCGACCCTACCCCAACTACGTATTAGCCAATACCGTATGCACCTTTGGACGGATTCCACAATTGTTCTTTCATGGCTTAGCAAACCCCAAGCACATGGACAACCTTTGAATCTCACCGAATTGCCACAATCGCAGAAAAGGTTGGAACCGAAAATTAGACTCATGTCGAAAGTCAAGACAATCCGACAGATCTAGTTACTCGCGGAAGCATACCTCTGGAAATGGTTAATAATGACTTCTGGTGGCACGGACCCCAATGGCTACACAACGTTGGAAATAACTCCAGAAGAGTTCAACACTACCCTCCGAAGCTAATTATTTTATCCCAAAAGAAGCGTTTCCAGGAAAAGTATGAAGCTTTAACCCAAAAAACCAGCATACCTAAAAAAAGAACAATTTTGACCCTAACCCCATTAATCGATCCCAAAGGAATAATGCGAGTTAATGGTCGGTTGAACGATTCAGCCGCATTATCATACAACGAGCGTTATACGATTATACTACCCTATAGCAGTCAATTAGCCAAACTACTCACCCAATTTACCTATTTAATAACCCTTCATGGCGGCAACCGACTAGTCTTACGACTTATGCGTTAGGAATTTTGGATACCGAAGCTGAAAACTCTCATCAAGTCTACCACTCATCAATGGCGTTTTGCAACACTATTCAGATTATGGCAGCACGACCCGCGGAACGTTCCACTTTAACTCGTCCATTCGCAGCAACAGGAATCGATTTCGCGGGTCCCTACGACATAAAAAGTTACACCGGCGAGCGTGTTTGATCACAAAAGGTTATGTTTGCGTATTTGTTTGTTTTGCAACCAAAGCAATACATTTAGAGCCAGTAACTGATCTCTCCACCAACACATTCATGGCCTCATTCGCACGTTTCTTTTCTAGGCGCGGATGTCCCGCCGATCTCTATTCGGATAATGGTACTAATTTCGTTGGAGCGTCTTAACTTTTAATTAAAGATCGGCGAGAATTCATGAAGTCATTAAAAACTCAAGTAACTAATACTGAAGCACACCAAAACATCAACTGGCACTTTAATCCTCCAGGAGCTCCACACATGGGTGGACTCTGGGAAGCAGGAGTGAAAAGTTTAAAGAGCCACTTAAAAAAGGCGTCTCAGAACCAGAAATTCACTTTAGAAGAATTAGCTACCTCCCTAACCCGAATCGAAAGTTGCTTGAATTCTCGCTCTTTAAGCCCATTAAATGAAGACCCAATTAATTTAGAACCTTTAACTCCAGGCTATTTCTTAATAGGTAACCTTTACTAATTCTAGGAGAACCCAATTTAGAAGTTGAACATCTAAGTATCACACAAAGATGGCAAAAACTGAAGATACTCCATCAGCACTTCTGCAAATGATGGAAAAAAGAATATACGAAAGAACTCCACAAAAGATATAAGTAGAAATATGGTAGTTATACGCCAAGAAACACTAAAACATCGAAAAAAACATACCTCAGTGCAGACAATAAAACAAGAGTAGTTGACATACGTACCTCTCAGGGAACAACTACCCACCCCATAACGAAAATAGTCACCTTACCAATTAATTAATATTATTTCCTTATAGTGACATGGCCCCCCAAACCAATATGAAGCCAATTTGCAGCCGCCAAAGCAGCCCTACATTCACCGTGCGATCACTCAGCGTGACCCGAAGCATCATCCCACTCTCCGACGAAGGGATTCTGGCAAGACGCTTACATCGCTTTAAAGCGACCCTTTTCCCTATTCGAGAAGAACGAGGAAGTACCCATCGCATGGCCCGGCGTACTATAAGCCGTTCAGCAAAACGCACACACAAACACGTCGCCTGTGGACTGTGCAAAAAAGATCATCGACTGGTAACATGTTCAAAATTTACACAAGTGAACATTACCGAAAAGTTTGACGCAGTAATTAAGTATATGTAAGTACTGCGTCAATTGCTTGACCAGATCGGATTCCACCCAAAAGTTCACAAGCACAAAACGATGTGGCACGTGTAATGGGGAACACCATTCAACCCTACATGGGCATCCCAGGTTGTTCTGCAAAGAGCCTGAAAGAACAACAAAAAGCGAAGAAGATTGCACAAACAAAAAGATCTACCAACGTTACTGTCCACGCCGACCCTTATACCGACAGAACATGATGGCAAATGGAACAAAATAGGAACCATAATCAATCCGACCCGAAAAGGGACTATAATTGCGTCAGAGCTGGTTCAAAGAATGAGGTTACCGAAAACGTTGCTCGGCTCGCATCGTATATGCAATGTCGTCGTAGGATCATTAACTGATTCCGACCGGCATGTCGAAGTTAACTGCCTTTTGACGCATGATTTACCGACCCGATCCTATAATCGTGACTTAAGTGGAGAAATCATTAAGAAGTTCGACCACTTAGTCCCAGCCGACCCTACATTTTTCAAGAATGACAAAATCATGCTGGAACTGGGAGCCGACGTATACCCAAGTTTAAGGAAATTCGGATTATTCAACCCCGATAAAAGCACAGTGATCGCACAAAACACCGCTCTCGGTTGGACTTTAACCGGTGCTTGTGCGATTTAAACCAGTGGTCGGCATGAGAGAATCTGTCACTGTGTTGGTGAGCTCGAAAACAAAGTAGACCAGTGAGAAATTGGAATTAAAATTAAGCATCTAATCTAAATAATTAATAGTATGATGAAAATTAACAAAATGTCCTTTAAGGATATATTCCCTATTATCTTTTAAAGACTTGTAACATAAAAGGCATTGCATGGCACCAAAGGCAATAAGAATCATAAAATATTTCTCGCAGGGCATATTTGGTTCTGCGCTATAGTCTTGCTTGATGTTAATTCGGTGCTGGCTCCATAGATAACCTGATCAGAATATCTTTTTTTGCTCTCTCGCTTGTCAGCTGGCAGGGTACCCTGATCTGTTTTCTGAGCTGGCAACAAAACACAAAAAGGGTGCCGTCAACAAGCAGTTAGTGAAAAAGGCGGGATGCCAGAAGAGCAGCGCTATAATTACTTGACGAAATTAGTGTGAAATGAAATTTCATTGAACTGTGCGAACATATTTTGGCAAAATAAATGTTTGTGTAAATTAATTAATGATTTTTCGTTTAAGCATTTATATATGTAACATAAAAAATAAAACAATGCGTTTTTATAAGCAGCACTATGTGCTTCTGTTGAGCTTTATTACAAAACTGACTACACTTAACTTTAAGGTTTATAATCTAACCTATGCTTGAGCCGGCCTACGTGACCAAAGATGCTTGGTCAGCTAAAAGGGTTTGCGCGTGTAGCGCTCACCTGCAGCTATTTGGTTTTGGGGGAGAAGACATGGTTGCGCGTGTTTCGCTCACTTAAGAATTTAGCGGATGCGCGTTTAGCGCAGTTGCACTTTTGGTTGTAATAGGACTCCAAAGTATGCAAACGGTTTGTATGTAATGTAGGAATGGAATTTATGTAGAAGTTCATAAAATATTGTGTTAACTCCTCCCTCTGAAATATCAAGCGTCCCCGCTTGATTAATTAAAAAAATGGGATGTCGTTAAGACTTCTATGCTGCGTCCTTTTAATTACTGGCATTTGAAATGATTCCGGTTTGCTAATAATTATTTCAGGCTTTACGCGCTTTTTGCATCTGAAAATTGCAATTATGGTAAGTACTAGGGCTAATAGCCCAAAATGAGTGAATAAACTGGATTTCACTAAAAGATTCAGAGAACTTATTTTTTTAATGTTTTTTATATTAAGCTCTTTCATAAGTTTTAAGGATAGAACTTCCTCGAACTCTGAATTTGAGTTTGAATGTTGGATTAAAGCAGGCAGTGGTCTCAAGCTATGTTGTTCTAAAGTTGTAAAATTCATATTATTTATTCTTATAGTTTCATTAAAGATTCTTATCAAATATGATCCTCTTAATTTTCTAGTATTATTATTTGCAGTAATATTTCCTTCGAAATTATTTAAAAGTATTAATCCATTATTTATTTCTACAATATTTTTAACATGTTCCGTATTTGTTACGGTGCACTTATATGGTTTATTCCTTATTAAATTTTTTATACAATTTTCGTTTTCTAAATTAACAATTTGGGTTTGTTTGCAAATTTGTATTTCTTTTATTATTTTACAATCTTTTTCTATACCATAATATTCTTCATTACATTTCAGTATTTTTTCAAAATTTATCTTTAAAATAGTTTCGTTTTTACTTAAAGGCTTAATTATAATAGATTTGCAAATTTCTTTACCGGTTTTCGGTATTTTTATCATATAAAATAGTAAGTTTTGTTTTACAGCAATTTGAACATCTGCAAAATTCAGAGATTCTTCTAACGAACCAAATTGCAGATTTTCTTCGATAAAAATTTTATTTATTCTATGCACTTCTTGATTGTTAATAATAACTGAGTTAATAATGTTCGCTTTAGTTAAATGAATTGCTCTTTTAATATTTTCTAACTCATCTTTGATTATGTCAATTTTAAATTTATATTTAAGTATTAGGGCGGTTTGAAATTTGTTAATACTTCCTAGAGACTTTATTATTGAGTTGCTAATTTCTGTTATATTGTTTATTCTTTCTAAAATGTTTTTGTTGATTATTAATTGTTGGTTGTTATTCTCGATTACTTCTTTAAATTTGCTGTTGATGGCTATTAAATCGTCATGGTCGGGGTTGCCAGCTATCCATTTCCAGGCTGATCCTATGTAGTCTAGTGATCTTTTGTTTTTGTATTTAGGTAAAATGTTATTAATTGTTATGTTGATATTACTGATTTCGTCTGTTATAAATGGGTAAAGAGGGTTGTTAGCTGGAATGTTTCGTATGAAGTTTCTGTTCAGTTCCCGTAATATTGTAGAGTATTCTGTTATGTTTGTCATGTGGATAATCCGGTATGTTCCTGTTTGAATTTTGCCAATTCCTTCCTCCATCATTACGATTTCTGACTGAGTGTAATCTAACACCTCAACCGAACCATCGCTTAAAATAAAGTTCAGGAAAAAGAGAGATCTAAAAATAATAAAAATGTTCTGAGTTAGTTTCGTATGCGGTCCTTGTGAACTATTTTGCCTGATTCTGTTTTTACAGTGGAATGTCTGTTTTCCTTAACTATTTCCTCTTTGTACCTTTTTGAAAGTTTTGTTCCTAATCTTTTATTCTGTTTAACAAAAATTTTGTCTCCTGTTCTATAGTCAATAGTTTCCTTTCTATATTTGTTATGATATTGCAGGTCCTTTTCCTGTTTCTCTTTTAATTTTTCTAGAACCAGTCTTCATAGTTTCTTCTCTGTTAGTGGCATTTGAGGTAGGTCTACCGAAGAATATGTCAACGGGTTTTTTTCCTGTAACAGAATGAACAGAATGGTTGTATTCGTTTACAGACCATTCCATTAATTCGTCGAAATTTTTATCAGAGTGTTCCTGTTTTAAGCATCTCATAATTTCTGATATTGTTGAATGGAACCGTTCTATTTGTCCATTCACCTCGCTTTTATAGGGTGGTGCAGTGAATATTTTTATATTGAATTCGTTTTCTAACATGAATTTTATTGGTTGAGAATTAAATGTCCTTTCGTTATCGAAAACTATAGCCTTCGGAATTCCAAAATAAAATAATATTTCTCTTAAGGGTTTTTTTATACTGTCTGTTATACTTTTCCCGTCTATTTTCTTTATAATGGCTAATTTGGAAAACTTGTCAATAGAAGTCAGTACTTGATGTTTGTCTGTTGAGAAAATGTCTATGTGAATAGTATGCCCTGAATATTCTGGTAAGGGTGTAGCTCCTAATTTTACATTGTTTGGGTGGCGATCATATTTATTTTCTTTACAAACTTTGCATAATTTTGTTATTTTTTTTATTTTTTTCGACATAGCGGGGAAATAATATTTTTCCAAAATCTGTAGCTTATTTTCTTTTTCGTTTCTGTGAGCACGATTATGTTCCTCGATTATTATTTTATCTTGGGCCTCGGTCTGAGTAATATCTTCAACTACTATTTGTGTGAAACGAATTTTGTAATTTGCGAAATGTAGAGGGTAGATTGATTGGATTTTTAACATAATGTGCTCTGTGGTTTTTATACCATTGATTACCGATGGATTAAGATATTTCTTTAAAAGCGATTTTAGCGATTCTTCATTGTAGGTTGTTTCAGTTATTAAGTGCCTATGGTACGTAGGGAAAACTATTTCGAATTTGTATGAATTTTTGGAATCTTCTGATATGAAAATTTGGTTCTTGAAGACGTTAATGGGTATTTCTACTGAAGGAATTATATTTTCGGAAGAGCTGTCACTACTGTGGACAGTCATTGAATTTAAGTTAGCGATTGGTGGTCGTGAGAGTAGGTCTGCGACAATGTTTGTGTTGCCTGGCTTATAAATGATTTCGTGGTTATATTCTTCCAATTGTGCCTTCCATCTCTTCATTTTTACATTAGTATTTTTGTTGCTGAGAGCAAAGGTCAATGGTTGGTGATCAGTGTAAATCCTAACCTTTTTTGATCCGTATAGGAAGCATTTCAGGGACTGTAGTGCCCAAATTATTGCCAACATTTCTTTTTCATTGGCGGCAAAAGTTTCCTCTGCTCTGCTTAGAGTTCTTGACAGAAAGGATATTGGCCTACCGTCTTGGGAAAGTACGGCTCCTAGAGCGTAATTTGAAGCACCCGTGGTAAGCTCAAAATCTTTTTCGAAATCTGGATAGTGAAGTATAACATCGTCTGACGTCAAGCAATTTTTCAGGTCTTTAAAAGCTTCTACTTGTTGTGCTGTTAGATTTAAAAGTGTCCTTTTAGACTGATTCTTGGAAACTCTTCCAAGCTCTCCTCTCAGTATTTCAGTCAGGGGTTTGGCAATTTGTGCGTACGCCTTTATAAATCTGCGATAATGTCCGGTCATTCCTAAAAAGGAGCGTAAATCATGGACAGTTTTGGGCCGTGGAAAATTTATTATAGCTTCTATCTTTTTTTGTGTAGTGCGAATTCCATTTTGGCCAACTATTATACCGAGGAACTCGATTTCCTTTTTGATAAATTCACATTTATCGAACTGTACCTTTAAATGCGCTTTTTCAAGAGTGTCAAATATAATTGCGAGATTTCTAAAATGATCTTCTTTACTTTTGCTAAAGATAATTATGTCGTCAACATAAACGTAGCACCGAACGCCGATGTGTTTCCGTAGCACATCATCCAAAGTACGTTGGAAAATGGCAGGCGCATTTCTTAAGCCGAATGGAAGTCGAGTAAATTCGAATTTCCGAGCAATCTGATGGAATCCACTCTTAAGGTCAATTGTAGAAAAATACTTATTTGATCCTAGATTAGTTAGAATAGTGGTAACATCTGGAATGGGATATTTATCTGGTATGGTATCCTCGTTCAATTTACGATAGTCGATAACCATACGAAATTTTTTTAATCCTGAGGCGTCTTCTTTCTTCGGTACGACCCATACCGGAGAATTGTAGGGAGATTTCGATGATCGAATAATGCCATCTTTAAGTAATTCCTCAATTTGTTTGTCTATTTCTTTTTTTAAAGGCATTGGATAGGGGTAAGTTTTGGAATATATTGGTCTATCGGTTCAGCAAATAATATTGGGCAAGAGTTAAAGAGTTGTTTTAATCTTTCGTTATCTTCGGGACTCAAATGATTTAGCCTTAATGTAGTGTGTGCAATAGAGTTAATTGCTAACTGGTGGATGGGGTATTCATATTTATTGAGTAATGTAAAATAGTTCTCCTTAGTAAAAATTACTGCGTTTAAACTTTTCATTGTATCGTTACCTATTATGGCATCAAAGGTTCTTAACTTGGGCAAAATGTGAAATTTTAATTTACCTACTTCATCACCGAAAACACTGATATTAGCATGATGAGTAATTTTGACGGGTCCACCAACAGAATTTGCAATGAAGGGTTTGTTCGGAATGGGGTTCCTAATATAAGTTGGACTAATCTAATTTTTGTTCGATCCGGTATCTAATAAAAATTTTAGTTCATTGCCATTTTTCATTTTGAAACGATGGTATGGCAATGAGGAGTTTAGTCTAAAAAATTGATATTGTCACTAGGGGTTGCTTCGATCTCTTCTTGTTCTTCGTTGTATTCGGGTTGATAGTCCTGTGAAGACTCGTAGTACCCTTCAGGATATTCTAATATTTCATTATTGTATTCTATTGGGTCAGTTTCTGTAACTTCAGTATTGTAGATCCGTTGCATTTTATTAGGAGTCTGTATTATCTCTGATGGTAGTCTCTAACTAGCTTGATTATTATTAGCCTGCGCTGGTCCATTACTAAATGCTTGTGATTTGTTACTAAATGTTTGCTGCCTATTATAAAATGTTTGATTTTGTTGATACTGAGGCCTATTCTGATAATTTATTTGCTTCGTTTGAACAGAGCGATCAACTTCCATTGGTGTAGGAGGTTTTGGAGGAAGAGGTGGTCTAAAGTTTGGTTGCACTGTGACGTAGTGTCGGTTTTGTCCGTACTGTTGATACGAATTTGGTCTAAAGGGATTGGTTGTGAACATTTGTAAGTTCTGGGTAAAAGGGTCTTACTTGGGGTTTGAAATGAGTATGACCTTGCTGATTGTGGCTAATGGGTTGATTGTGGGCTAATAGGTTTGGTATTGGTCGGCAAGCGACTGATACTATTTGTATGGTTCGTCCTGTAATTCATATGTTGCCTAATTTGAGACACATATTGAGAGCCTGTGGTAAACTGGTTGGTTCCTTTACACTTAACAGACTGGGTAAGTTACCGTTCAGACCTCTTATAAATGTGTCGAGTGCCCTTTCTCTATATGTCGTTGTCATGGCATACAAAGCTTCTTCACCTAACTCCAGGCAATCGATTTTGTCTAGGATAAGCGAGAGATATTGATAAACTTGTTGATAAAATTCTTCAACAGTGCTACCCCGTTGTGCAAGTGTTGTCATTTGATATTCCAACGAGCTAACGTCTCTCTTGTCTGAGTAATGTAACATCAGACATTTTTTATCTTACCCCAATTTAATGGGGTGCGGTAAGACTCAAGGGCCGTGTCAGCTTCACCAACTATCTTGTGTCTTATTGTATGCAGGATAGCAAAATATTTTGGGGTGTTCTTATTCTGTCCGTATATTAATAATATTCTATCTACCGATTTCCACCATGAACTGAATTCTCCGTTTTTACCCGAAAATTCTCTTCAACATTTTACCACATCCGGAACTCTTTCGGATGCGTCCACGTTAATGCTAAAATCTACAGGATGTTCAACTTCTTCTTCGATTTGTGGGTGAAATATGGTCGAAACTGTTTCCGATATTAACGAAACGAGTTCTCTTTTTTGATTAGGAGTGAAAGTGGAAGTGATGTTAGGAGGGGAAACGTTAGTGCTGGATGAGTGCAGATTTAATCTCGACAATGTCGATGCTATTTGTTCTTCCCGACTCATTTTGTTCACTTGTTTCCGATTATTTAAATTAAATTTATTTTTTTTTTTTACAGTGTTAACTTTTCTTTTGTTATAACAATAATTATTTCCTTTCACATAACCTTACTTACTAATAATCTTAATATCAAACTTACATAAATATCATTTGCATTTTCCTGTGTTGATAATGTTTCCTCCTTTGTGTGATTAATTTAGATTTCTCCTCTTGTAGTGGTATTTGTTGTATTGGTTCTATTTGATGAATTAATTTAAATCTTTCCTCTTGTAGTTGTATTTGTTGTATTTGATGAATTAACTTAAATCTTTCCTCTTGTAGTTGTATTTGTTGTATTGGTTGTATTTGATGAATTAACTTAAATCTTTCCTCTAGGAGTTGTATTTGTTGTATTGGTTCTATTTGATGAATTAATTTAAATCTTTCCTCTTGTAGTTGTATTTGTTGTATTGGTTGTATTTGATGAATTAACTTAAATCTTTCCTCTAGGAGTTGTATTTGTTGTATTGGTTGTATTTGATGAATTAATTTAAATCTTTCCTTTTATAGTTGTATTATTTTACACTTGTTTAATTTATTCTAAATTTCCCCGTCACGCACTTTTTGTTCAATGTATTTGTATTTAGCTTATGCTTTTCGTTCGGCTGGGTTGATACTGCCCGTCCTTTTTCCGAAAGGTACTAAGGGGCCGAGTACGAAATGTTATTTAGGTTTCGTCCGCGAGTATAAAAAATATTATTATTTTTCCTCACGGTCCCTGCTCGGGCGCCACATAAAAAATAAAACAATGCGTTTTTATAAGCAGCACTATGTGCTTCTGTTGAGCTTTATTACAAAACTGACTACACTTAACTTTAAGGTTTATAATCTAACCTATGCTTGAGCCGGCCTACGTGACCAAAGATGCTTGGTCAGCTAAAAGGGTTTGCGCGTGTAGCGCTCACCTGCAGCTATTTGGTTTTGGGGGAGAAGACATGGTTGCGCGTGTTTCGCTCACTTAAGAATTTAGCGGATGCGCGTTTAGCGCAGTTGCACTTTTGGTTGTAATAGGACTCCAAAGTATGCAAACGGTTTGTATGTAATGTGGGAATGGAATTTATGTAGAAGTTCATAAAATATTGTGTTAACTTGTATGCATTTTCAAAGTGTTTAATTTAGTGTTTTGTATAATTTATTAAATACCCAAGCTAATATTTTTCAGCAGTGGTGTCACCTTATCGACATCATTTGTAAAATAACTAAAAGAAATAAAGTGAACAGATTATACCCCAAATACGAGAATAAACAACCTATAAAAAAATAACCCTGGTCGGTCCAACACCGGGGTGTACTAGTTTTTTTTCGCGTACAACTCCTTTTTACGTGGGCGGCCTTCGGCAGTGCTTCAAAAAAATTACCCTTGTCGATCCAACACCGGGTGTATACATTTTTTTTCTCCCCTAGAACTCATTTTAACATTGGCGGCCTTCAGGCCGCTTACATTTTTTATACATTTTTTATTATCAACGATTATGTTTCCTGTATTTAGGGTATAATATTTCTTTATATTTGTTTTTTGTTTTAGTTTGTAAAATATTTTAATACGGTAACACTGATTATTTGACAAATTTACAAATTTATTTTTACAAATGATGTCGATATGGTAACACTTATTATTTGACAGTTTGTAATTCATTTGTTATTCTTAAATAATCATAATTCAACAATAATTTAAATGTACATATATTAAAAGCTATTTTTGCACCATATTATATAAAATAAATGTGTACAAATGAATTAGTGATGTGCTAGTGCATATAGAATTGAAAAATATAAGTGCAAAATTAATTTTATATATCGAAAATATGTAATTAAAATATTGCAAATTTAAACTTTAAACGCGAATATCTCGAAAACTATAACCTTCCTGCGGCTATAACCATATATATTCGTGATGAGGAGAATCTCCTCTATCCGACCATACCCATTTTATTCCCGAAATCGTGGGACGATATATTAAAGCCGGCCCTAAATCTTTCTTACCAGACATCCCTAGATATTCGCAATAGGGCTTACATCAGGAGAACAAGCTGGCCATTCCAAAATATCGATATTTTTACGTTGAAGCCTCGTTTTCGTTGACATGCTTGTATGCTTTCATGCGTTGTTTTGTTGAAAACAGAAAGATTTTTGCGGATGACTGTGTATATAGGGTAGCAGGTTTGCTTCTAATACTTCTTGGTACTCGGAACTATTCATTCAGCAAGAAAGGAATGCCAACGGTTCTGTCCCAGAATTTGAAAATGCGTCCCATACTATAATTGAGCCTCTGCCAAAATTTTATTCTCTCTTTCCGTTTTGACGTCGTTTTTTTGATAATTGTCGACAAATTTCTATTTTTTTCAACCAGAGTAAGTTCTCGGCCATTTCTTTGTTATTCAGGCAATTACACACCACTGTTATCAACCTTCCCGAATTCCGAGCAATGACGCAGTTAGTCAAACTTTCACTACTCAAAGCGTCTATAGCTCCTTTCTCTTTATCGTTTAGAATGCTTTTGCGCTGCATTCTCTGATTAACTGACATAATTTATGAAATGAAACATCCGGCTTACTACCTACAATAGTAGAAAAAGTACCATTAGAAAGAAAATGTTTTTATAGAATTGTTAGAGTTACCATAGAGCTTTAAAATATCATCATTAGTTTTTGGAATAGGAACATATATTTTCAGTATTTACAGACAATTTTAAGACAATATTCATATTGTTAAATTTAATAATTATTTTCTTTAATTAATTTTTAATTTTTCTTGAATACGTTAGAAAGAATTTTCTTCGTCACTGGCGTAGACACCACTTACGCGGTTATAGTCTAGTTAACAACTGTGAGTCAATCGTTTCTTCTTTTCGCTGTTTGGCGCCAATTCAACATACCAAATGCAGTCAGGTTCTTCTCCACCTGATCTCTTCGACGGAGTGCTTCTACCGTAGTGTACTGCATTGAAAACCTTCAAAGCTGAATTGTTCTCTTTCATCCGGATAACTTTACCCAGCCAGCGCAGCCGCTGTCTTTTGATTCACTGAACTACTTGTATGTTACTGTTGACGTATATCTCGTACAGCTCATCGTTCCATCGACTGCGGTACTCGCCATTGCCAGTTCTAAGGTCGACTGATACACAAAGCCAAAAACTTTACCTATAATCAATAAGATTGACTTCTAAAAAAGCTTTCCGGGCGAGGAGAGCTAGGGGGGAAAAAATTGAAGAAAATTTTACTAGAAAGTCTTGTTAACTTTAGCTTAAATTTCTTCTAAAATCTCTTGAAAAGGAAACCGGCTGAAAATAAAAAGATAACTTCTTATTTATTAATTTGTTTTTGTAATTTTGTCAAAAAAATCAATTGTAAGAAGAAATCTACTTGTTTTTATGGGAAAACTATTAAAGAGCAAATCAATAAGGACATCCACTTATTTTTACTAGAACCTTATTAAACTGATTAAAAAGAAAAACCTTTTATTTTTAAAAGAGTTCTTATTAATTTACAATTTGCTATTAAAGTCTCAAAATGCGTACATACATACATATTAATGTTTGCATATTGCATCAACCAATTTAGAAAAATTTTACTTGGCGACAGTGATATTCTTTTTATCCCGTTACTTTTTTGTGAAGTTGCATATAACATGTAAGTATATGGCATGTGCCACATTTCAGTTGCTCTTGTGTTGTATTGCTTGCTAGTTGTGTTTAAAAATTATTATATTATATTCACAATGTGCGATATTTATGGTGAACCATGCCAAGGCAACGATGAATTCTTGGAATTATTAATGTCTTGGGGCTTGCTAAACGAAGTAATTGATACCCTGATTGAACGGGGGGTTAATTCCTTTCTCATTCTTGAGAAAATGCAAATTGACAACGTTTACGCTTTTTTCGATAGATGTGACGCAAAATATTTTGGAGAACGCATAAAATATAAAGCCGGTTTGAGGGAGTGGCGAACAAAAATTTAATTTTTAAATTATCAATTCAGTTTATAGAGCGGTATGCACAACACAAGTAATCGCTCAAGAAAAAAAATTTATTTTGCTCTAAAAGCCAAATTTGAAGTAATTTTAATTTGAAAGTTAGTGTGTGGATTTTCTTTATAAAATGCCCTTCAAACTGCATCTTGCATGAGCAGATTTGCACCAAAACTAAAATTTTTTCTTGAGCGATTTCTTACGATCTGCGTACCGCTCATATACCTACAGATATATCGTCGCTCGCTTGACAGAAGCACGAATGTGCCAAAATAATAGTTTTGGGGAAGCACGTTTAAAAGTTGACTGTTTTCGAAATTCAATACATTTTTCTACATTATTGTTTTTTGCTTGCAAATTGCAGTAGCTTTCTGTTATGCATTTCACTTTAGATTCTAATATATTACATATAGACCAATCAATGCCTAATTCAGTGATTTGATTAGCTCAAAACTGAAAAAAGGGCACATTCATTTTTCTTGCGAGCGAGCGACGATACGTATATCAAGGGCTGTGTGGAAGATCGCGCTATATCGAAAGAAAGTGTACTTTCTAAAATTGCAATTTTTCGCTATTTTTTATGAAAGCAACCGCAACAGCTTAATGCAAATTTTGTTTATTAAATTTAATAACTTTGTAGAAAATTCAGGAAAATCGAACGAATTTTCACCAAATTTTTCTCAATTTTTGCCAAAATTTTTTAGATTTTTTCTGAGTATGTAACTTTGTAGTTCTATAAATTTAAGTACTACCTCATTTTTGGCAATTTTTTATATGATCTATAACATGAAAAAAGGCAGATATCGGCTAGGAAAAAAATCAGTTAGTACTTACTTGTATACTAAAATTTAAAGAACTACACACTCAGTCATTCACTCGCAAACTCACTGATTTATAATATAAGTAAGAAGCAAGATAATCTACTCATTTCTGTTTTTAAGGGTATTCCATTTATTTGTGACCAGGAGACACAAACTGCAAACACCGAAGTCTTAGATTGGCTGAAAAAAATATCCAGTGATTTGTCTTCCGTCAAATCGGAAGAATGTAGCATACTAGCTTGTTCGCCTCAAACGAAGACTTTCAATCTACGCGAGCTTTTAAAAACGTCAGTAAAGGGACAACTTGCTTTAAGTTGTCAAGAAAGGCATGGCTACTTGGACAGTAGAAACCAAAAAAATGTAACACATTGCATCGTTGACAACTATATTGGTTTAGGACGCAAAATGCAATACTCAGATATGAGGGAATGGGCGAATGAAATTGTTGCGGTATTTCCTAAAGAAAAGAAGGTAATTGCACGAATTCCATTACAACTACTAAAAACTTACAAAAATTTTTTGTTACTCTTATATAATGTATATTATGTATTATATATATGTAATATTAGGAATTTTGCTTTTTGGAAAGAAAAATGGGAAAATAGAATCCGAGTAGTAAATTGTTCTCGCGTTGGGCTAATGTCATAAAGTTGGAAAACAAAGCCAATTCTGTTACTCAGGAAGCTCATGAAGATGTTTTTGACGGTATGCAATACTTTTTACTCCTACTTTATAAAATAATTTGTTGTTTTAACAATATTTAATTTAACTTCTTGCACTGCAGATAAAGTGTTGGTTGGCACATAACTGCACACCTTGGGAAAAAGTTAAAAAGTTTTGGGTAGATACATGTACGTTTAGAAATAAATGTAAGGAATCTCTGTCGGATTTGCTAGCAGACTGGCCGCGCTACAATGATTTTAACGGTTACGAATTGGTAAGAAAAAAGCACAAAGTATTTATTTTCAAATTAAACATTTATTCAATTATAACAGGTTCATATTGATTTTAATGCCATGCATCCAGATATTGGAAACGAGCTGTTCTTAAAACTTGACAAGTTTTATAAAGTAATCCTTCCTATCTTAAATGCGGAAATAAAAGACCAAGCCAGCCGAGAGTTACTACTTTCGAAACTCCTTTACAAAGATTTGTCAAATGGTAAGAAAACATGAAAACTAAACAATATTAAAATATTAATATATTGAATTAATTTATAATTTCAGATTCTAAATATTGCATTGTGTTGTTATTGCTTGTTGAAGTAGGTGAGGACAATACAAGTATATCAGAATTCTTTATATTTTGCGACGGACTTAAGTGGAAGTGCCCGACTTTAATGAAATGCGTCGACTGTATTATTAAGTTAAGTTATGTATTCCAAATTGACTATTCCCATAATAGCAAGCAAGTTTGCGTATTTTTAGAACAATACTTTTTTGGGCTTAAGTCTGAAGATTTTCCTTCAGTTTCAAATTTACTCAGCATGTTAACTGAGTAACTAATTTTTTATTTTCTTTCTTTTCTTTTTAATTGTTAAAAATGTTCAAATTTACTTGCTATTTATGTCACAAACCCCACTTAACTTCATGTTTACTTATAAATCATTTAAAGGAAGATCATGGGCTTCAGTCCATAGCAAAATAGGTTTGCAATGAGGAAAATTGCAATCAAATATTTCACAATGTGTATAGGTTCCGAAAAGACTTAGAAAAGCATAAAACTGTGAGTTTTTCCTCGGTAAATAATGACTTAGGTCAATCTTTAGTTTCACAAGAGCCACTTACACAATTACAGTATCGTGATGAGTATCCACTTCCATGTCTTGCAAACTTCAAGCTTTCAGTCCTTGTATTTACTCTTGAACTGCACAATCATCCACATTTTTCGAGAAAAGACGTTCTTAGTATTCAAAAATCTATAAAAGAACGTATTATGGCTCCAATAGTAGAAATGGTTAACCCGTTAATTCAAAATTTTGAAAATAAAGTTCTATCTGATGAAATAATGAGAAATTTATCTGAACCATTTAAAAATGTGGATTCTGAGTATAAGCTTCTTAAAGAATTGGAAAACTTGAAGCATTTTAAACATCCGCAAAAATATGTAATAATTGCTTAATGTCTGGAATTTAATTTCAATTTAATAATTTTCTATTAGAGTTATAAGAATTATAAGTTTTTCAATTATTTATGTTATAAAAAATAGTACAAGGAAATATGTAAAGTCATTCTCAATTATATATACATAAGTATTTAAACTAGCTATAGTTATGCTAATGCTGAATTAATAAATAAAAAAACAGTTTAAAAAAAACTCGTGTTATATTTATTTCCAGAAAGTATTAATTTCAATTTAGGGGAAAATAATATCAATTTGATAAGATCATCGGCTTGTTAAAATTAAGATGATATTCCAATAAAAATTAAAACTCCCATCTTATTTATGTTAAGGAGAGTTTCTGCTTAGTTTTAGTAAGTAGTTATCTACTTGATTTTATTAAGAAGCGTTTCCTCTCAATTCTAAGGGTCACCTTCTTAATTATATTGAAAAGGTTTTCAGCTTAGGTTTATAGGTTATCTATTACATTTCACTGAAAAGGATTTCATCTAAACTCTACGCGTCATCTCCTAAACTATATTGAAAAGGTGTTCACCTTAGTTCAACGTTTTATCTTCACATTTTTATTAAAAGGAGATATCCAGTAATAATAAGATGGGCATCTTATTGGAGAGAAAATGAAAGGAAATCTTCTAAACTTTGTTCTATTTTACAGGGCATTTTAGGTGGCTATTTCGCTCTGTGTAGGCAGACGGAAATGATGAGCGACTTCTAGAGTTTGGTATTTTTTCGTCGAGAGAAGACTTTACTTTTCAATTGCCTACTCAGACCAATGAAAAAGTGATTCTGCGTTGGATTTGAAAGCTGTTATTATATATATATATATAGATTGAAGAAGTCACACGATAGAAAGTCTCCTTGTCTGAATCCTCGTTTGGTATCAAACGGCTCGTAGTAAACCTTTCCGATCCTTATGGTGCTTTTGGTTTTTCTCAACGTCAGCTGATACATGCTTGGATACCAAGTTCAGACATAACGGCATAGAGGCAGTTCCTTTTCGTGCTGTCGAAGGCGGCTTTAAAATCGACGAAGAGGTTTTTTGTGTCGATCTTGCTTTCACGGGTCTTTTTCAAGACTTGGCGCGTGGTGAAAATCTGGCCGATAGATTTTCCAGGTCTAAAGCCAAACTGATAAGGTCCAATCAGCATTTTGATGGTGGGTATCAGTCTTTCACACACTACCCTCGGTAAGACCTTATATGCGATATCATGGAGAATTATCCTATGGTAATTGGTGCAGATTGTTTTCATGATGCGTGCACTGTGTTAGTCCTTTCCCGCCATATTTGAATACGTCGGCTGGTAATCCATCGTCCACTTTGTTGTTCTTTAGACGGGTAATTGCTATTCGAACTCTTCATAGTCGGGTAGTGGAACACCAATTCCATCGCCATCTCCAGATGTTACATTTTCCCTGCTGTTCAGGAGACTGGTGAAGTGTTCATTGCATTACTTCTGTATGCTCTGAACATCAGCCAATAGATCACCTGTTGGGACCTACAAGAATATGCTGTGGTTTTGAAATCTGCCGCTAGTCGCCGCATGTTTTCGCCAAATTTTCGAGCATTAATGTGGGCCAGCTTCTCAAGCTCTTAGTACTCACAAATTTCGACCTTTTTCTATTTTGTCTGCAATTGCCCCTCGTGTTATGGTCGATCACTACATTGTGAGGTAGGCTGTCCGCTTTTTCTTCACTGTGACACGACAATCCTCATCGTACTGCCTGTTTCTCCCTTTACGAAAACCAATGGTTTCGTTTGCAGCTGTACGTAGGTAGTTTGAAATGCCGTCAGAGTCGTAGAAAATGTTTTGCCATGCTGGATTCCTAATGTCTGATAAGAGAACGGCACGAAAGGTTAAAAACGTCGACAGATGACGATTTTGAAACAAATCCAAGTGGATTATTGATGAACGTATTTGAAGTATGTATAAAATTCTTGATCTCATATTACATTAACAAATATATAAAAAAAATTACTTTTTTATAACTCGCCAACACTCAGAGCAGTTTATATAGTAACATGAAATATTTTATATTATATGTAAATTTATTAATTTGTTTGTGTTTGCGGTCATTTTCCAAGTTTTATTTAATAATAAATCCAAAGATTATTTCGTAAAAATTAAGCAAAGATCACATAATTTAAACCAGCGAAAGGTAAAAAGGTTTCAAGGAGAAACCAGTCGATATTATCAGGAGCATTTTTAAATTATCGAAACTGTAGAGTGGCCCGACTATCGATAGCTTTGCAGATCAGATGCACGTAACTGTAATTTGGTACAACGGATCTCAGTAAAGAAGGGCACCTGCGGTTTTAATCTTTAAACTTGACCCCGCCTCCTAATAAGTTTAGTGTATATATTTAGAGATATATCAACAAATTTGCAAAGTATGAATCTTCTTGACTCAGTGCCAGTGTAAAAATCTGATGATAACCTTGTCCATTCCCCATATAACGGTTTTGTTAAAAACTATTGATAATGTTATAAAACAATAACTAAATGCGTTGATACATTCAATTTTCCTTCCGGGATGAAACCACAGGGCTTATAGCAGACAGAGTCAAAATTGGACTATGTCCCTGGTACCACCCACCTATAGATGGAATTTAATATCTCCGAACCTTCTCGATTCATTTTAATCAAATTCGGTATCATAACTATGCAGAATCGTAACTATGTTACAGTGCGAAAATACGCGAAATCGGATTGCAGCCAAACCTACTTTCTATATAACACAATTTTAAACTCCCTTTGGAAGACTTGGATCCCAGTGCCTATGATTTGACTTTCACTGAAAATATTGGTCAATGTGTGAGATACTTAATTGAAATTAGGAGAGAATCCTTTCCTGATGATAGTTTGTCTGTGCTACAAAAACGAATTGAATCGGTTAAATACTTCTCATAGCCCCCCTATACCTAATGGAAAGATTTTCGTCCTTCCGGCTGACTTTATTCCGTATATTGTATGTATATAAGTATCAGCCAATATGTGAGTTATATTAATTATGGTTTTCTAATAACATAATATGTTTGTGGCTTAGATTAATAAAATACTTAGTTCGAAAACATATTCTATCCCTAATATGACTAATACCAGGATTTTCAAACACCCGGTAGACTTTACTTCTTATGTGTTAATAATGATTCGAGTATGTTAGGTACCTTCTTGAAACTAAAGGAGCATCTGTTTATATTAATAATATGTTGTAATGCCAAAAATAGATAAGTTCAGGCCAATATAACTCCTATCTCCCATATACCTAATAGAAGATTCTCAACTTCCAGTATATAAAATATTTACCGTTTATATGTAATATATTTTAACACAATTTACTGACGGAAAAATATTCAATATGCTTTATTACAATGCTCAAAATATGTGAAATTATATTATAACCAGAGCGGAGATTTGCTTAGAAATGCTTTTGGCATATTAAGGCATATTCTTACGTTTTATTCGAGAACAAAAGAGAAATCCTTATTTTGTTTACATAAACGATTATATAATTCAGTTAATACATATGTATATGGCGATAACGCCAAGATAACCGACTATTTGATGCGTAAAATGGAAGCTCGTGATCTCGGTGACATTTGGTTTCAACAAGACGGCGCCACTTCCCACACATCTGATCAATCAATGGATATTCTGAGAGAACACTTCAGTGAGCGGATAGATTCACATTTCGGGCCGGTCGATTGACCACCAAGATCGTGTGATATCACACTCTTCAACTTTTTCCTGTGGGGATATGTAAAGTCTAAAGTCTATGTGGACCATCCCGCTTCGCTTAGAGCAAAACATTACTCGTGTTGCTTTTTCGATTTACTGTTTTACTTTTCTTTACCAAGCCAAGGTTGTTTGTATGTAGATTGCCAGTAACCCATTTGGACACGCTCCTTTCACCAAGAGACAGCGTATCCAAAAACAATTTTTTACAAACAATCTTGACCACTCCTGATATTTTTAAAGTGTAGACTAATATGTTTACTCGCCGAGAAATAGTCGTTCTTGAAGTGTTACCTACTGAGAGAAAATGTCCTGTTTTCTCATTAAAAATTACGTTTCCAGTTTGTTGTGTTTCTGGTTCGTGGCATTGATTCTTGATAACAAAATTACCGGTTTCAGCATCAAGAACGGCGATTGTTTTTTCAAGAATTTCTACAGGTGAACTATCTCTTGGATTTGTACCAAGACGGGTAGCCACAGACTCAATTCGAGTGCACGCAGTGCTGCAATTTGCTGATGCCTCATTCATATTAAGTGCAGCTTAAGTGGAATTTAAATTCAGTTAAAACTAACACTCTTTCACACATGCCTTGTATGGCATTTTTTTTAATAATGAAAAGTAAACTCTTCTGAAATAAATATTCACCAAGCAAAAAGATAACATAAAGAACTGCAATGCAATGACTAAAATTCACTTCACACTTTTTTCACTACAAGTACTACAAGGAAACGGTAAATTTTTGGTTTTTGAAGTTTCGTTCTAGCGTCGCCGACGAATAACGGGACTCCATACGTTATGCTGTAAATATACATATGCAACTACACGTATTCATGCCCAGTAAACAATCGCGTTTGTAAATAAACTTACACTGGTAAACGTTTTCGTTACAAAAAGTTTACGTTTTTCATTACAAAACAATTACAAAAGACTTGTAAAGAACCAAAACGTTACATTACTTTGGGCTTTTTCACATACTTGTAAAATCGCTTATTTTTAAACTTAAAAGTAAGCATTTATTAAATTAATATCCAATCGCTTGTAAGTTTATTTTCAAATGTATTTGTAAACGTGTTGTAATGATTTTATGTAATGGTAGTAAAATAAATCGCATGATATATTTTTAAAGATATATCATTATTTTCTTTATTAGTTTTAATTCATTTAATATTATTTATTATATATACATACATATGTACTTATACTAAAAATTAAAATTTAAAAAACATTCTTTAAAAATGAAATGATAGAAAAATAGTTAGGTAAAATAATCAATTTGCTGCAATTTGGTGCTTCCTTTTTTCTCTATTTTTGGCAAACTGAAAAATCGTCTTGGTGCCACTTATATATTCAGTGTCATTGCCCTTCACTTCATGTAAGAAGACATCTGAAATTTAAATTAAAAATATATATAACTATATAAGTACATATATAAAATTTATTAAGTTTTATTATTAAGTAGCTCGGATAGCCTTTTAAGACGCGGACCGGTTTTTTGTCTGATGTTCCACTCCAAGCAAAATGTTGAGCACATTCATCGGATACCAATGAGCGCCAAGTTGTTCTGACGAATTTCGCTCCTGTGTATTTAATATTTTGCATAAGTTCCGATTTCTTCAAAAAAAGGAAATTGTAAAATTGGCTTTCAAACAGTCAATAAATATTTACTTACAAATTTAGCATATTCTTCATCCTTCTGGAGTAAACTCTCCAATTCCATAAATTGCTCCACTGTGTTTAAAGCTTCCGCTGGCATAATCCTTTTTGATGGAACATTGTCTCTGCTATTCCTCAACTCTGCGATATTTCGCCGCAAGCTTCTTACCTCCTCGACGATTCTTCCCATAGATTTGGATACAGCTACATCAATGGTGCTTTGAATTGCTGCAAAAAAACATTTTCATTAAAAAAAAATTTTCAAATAAATAATTGATATTGACTACCTTCTAAAAATGTGGGATCCAGTGTGGTTATTTCCGTTTTCGTTGATGGATGTTTCAAATTGGAAATGCACTCCATCGGTATTTGTTTGGGCTATTGGTTCTTGAGAGTTGTATGTGTATGATTTATTGGCGGACATTATGTGAAACTAGAGGAAGAAAGGAATGTGAATCACATTTAAAGTTATGTAAATAAAGTACTTTTATTATTTTGGTTATGATATGGGAACTTAAAACATTTGAAAAAGTTAAGCTGTTTGTATTATATATATGAAATACTGATGATTATAATTTTTTGAATCAAATTGGAGTCCGCTGGCAATAAGATCATTCATTTCATCAACAAAAGGTTTTAGATATACATTAGCAGATATTGGATGAGAACTACCGGCAAAAATTCCAAAAACTAACACAGATTCTGTACCATAAATATTTATCAGAATTGGCCACAAATTTTTCTTTAAACTTTTAGATATTGGTAAGCCATCTACATTTATATTTAATGCTAAATCATTTGAACTTAGTGAATGTAATTTTGTTTGAAGAAAATCTGTCAAACCATCTTTAAGACCATAATGGAAATATTGCCCTTCACTTAAGCAAGTAGTAGGGGCGTCGGTTGGAGTTTTTTTTAATGTGCGAACATCCTTTGGTAGTCCAGGAATTTTAGTGCCTAAAATTTTCAAAAGCTTATTTCCCAAATCGTTTGAAATGTTTGATTCAATTACCCATGATGTATGTCTATGAAGATATCAATTGGTGGCTGATTGTCATAAAATTCTGAAGGACTTGACTCATCTGAATCAGAACTTGATTCACTCAAATTTTGTTCAATTAGTTCAAATTCACATTCATCCCTCCGCGGCGGGGAAGAAGTGGATAGGATAGGGCAAGGATTAGGTGAAGCTGCGGAGGTTGTAGGTTGCGACTGTTCATTATCATTTAAATACAACAAGTGCATCAAGTGCTTTAAGGAACTCATTTGCAATTTTTATAACTAAGTATAACATATGTTAATATAAAAAACAACAATAAGAAATAATAAATGAAAATACCATATATTATTTACCTTTTAAGTTTTGGAAGCACCTTATTTCCAGTATTCCTGCAAAAAACAAACTTAGTTAGAATGCCTGGCAAATTTTCCGCGAATAGCAGTTAAAAAAATTATAACAACGCCTTAAAATACAACATGCAACTTACCATTTTATATTGTAAAGGCCTTTTTTATTTTATTTTATTTATAACACTTCTTATCACTTATATGTAAGTAATTTTTCAATTAATTATTTTTAGTTATTAACTTTTCCACTGTTTTATTTAAAACGCACGTCTTTACATCTCAAAAATCCAATAATTATGAACTGCGATCACTCAAAAAAGGAAAAACAGTCGTCAGAGAGTCGGCGAAAAAACTAACGGGAAATGGTAAACGGTTGGTTTACTTTTTGTGTTTACATGTAAACCGATTTGCAATGTTGCATCATAAGTTTACATTTATGTTTGTAAGTAAACGTTTTTTCAACGCATTTATTTTAAACTTAGAAATATAAGATAAGTAAACTTATAATTAAACTTATTTCTCACATTTTTAGTAAGTTTACTCAAATGTTTGTAGATAACTTTATTTTAGCGCAGATTTACGAAATATTTACGCAATTGTTTATTGGGATGCTATAGCAAAAGAAAATAAAAAGATCTTTTTGGAGAATAAGAAAACGATTAATACTCAATTAAATATACATGTACATATGTATATTGAGATAAGAGTTTGACGCAGTTACGAAAACAGGATTGCATGAGATACCAGGTTTTGTATTCTTAATTTTTTTACGGTAGACACAACTTATTGAGATAGGAAGTTATTGTAGTTATAGAACAGAGAAATAGCAATCGTTTGATATGAAAATCTCAAATTTTTTAAGATACGAGGTAGAAAAAGTAAGGCATCGATATGTTATGATTTTCCTCGTTCTAACAAATTTTATTCCAAATATATCGGCGTGTGAGTCATTTATTTATAAAATTGGTTGAAAATATATTCTCTGAACAATGTTGATGGTTAATTCAATATATCAATAAAACGAATTGAGTTATGAGTTATTTATCACGTACCAATTTTGATTCACGATTTCGTCGAATCCCCTAAAACTATTTGAGATAAATATACAGTGAGTCAAAAACAAAACTTGTGGAGAAGAGATATTTTGACTTTGAAGAGACTTTTCTTTTAATTTTTTTATTCTTTTAACTTGCAAGCAAGAGTAAGAATATGAAAATATTATGTATTAGGCCGGGTCGATTTGTATGGGTGGAAAAAACCAACAAAGCGGCTAGCAAAAACGAAAACTACAGAAAATTCTAAGAAAGTTTTGCCAAAAAACCATGGGTCTAAAATTAATTCCCAGTTCGCGCAGAGCGACTTTAGATTTTGAGGTCATACCTATTAAATTGTACTTTATGCAGCATACAGATATTCCCATATTTTTTAAAAAAAATATAAAACTGTGGAAAATACGGTGGATCGAAAATAAAATTTTATTATTGTAATTAAGTTTTCAAAAAATTAAATGTTTTTGTGGTGCAAGTTACAGACAATGGTTTGTTTGCTGATGACTGGGAATCTTTTCTAGTTTTAGTTTTTTTAGGTTTTAAAGTCTTTTTGGGATTCCATACGTGGTGTTGTAGTACGACTTTCTATAGTTACGGCTTTGCAATAGCGCGTCGGGAAACTGTTGTCAGAAGCTCTGCACAACGCTCAGTTGCTTGGGTATAACATGGAATCCCTGGGTCAGGAAGCGGCGGATCATTAGACTCAATAAACTGAAATAAGTGTTCGTAAGGAATGTTTGCTGAGAATGTAGGCTCAAACAAAACACTGTCATCATCTAGGTCAACCAGATCAAAGAAGTCTGAGCATTCAAAATTTGTTGCGTGCTTTTTATCATAAACCCTTAGATTAGTCGGATCACAAATTTTATCACGATAATGTAATATCTTTTTTATGGCTCTTTCGCGAACATCTTTTCTCTTATCACAAAGCATTGCCAGTAAGATATTTTCAGGATGAGCGAGTATGAATTACTTTGGATTACAGTGTTAACAATTTCTCGCAGCGGTGGTGGTAAATATCGCATGGACTGTGTAAATTTAAAAAACAAAAGACTGCCGTATACAACTGAGTTGTAGAACTTAATGTTAAAGTACACCAGTACGTAAACTTTCATTATGTAAGTTGCCAAAGTTTTTAAATTCGCTGATGGTGAACTAGTTGTCACGTATAAACGTAAGAGTCTGCTTGCCTTTGTTATCCATCGAGAGTGCACAATTTGTCCCGGTTTCATACTGGCTAAATTTTCGGTGCAGAAACCATCACAAACTACATTTGCCATTCAATACAAGTTCGTTTTTTCATGAATGGGTGGAGGCATATCTCCCAACGAAATGGCCTCATGGATGGATGATATCTTTCATTTGCTTCTTCGCTCGTCAGAGAGTTGTTTTTTCTGCCATCAAAGGATAAGGCTACCAGATCACAGTCATTGCGTTGCTTTCTTCGAAGAGAATCCCTACATTTCTTTATTTAACGTGAAACTTTAGATTTGTCCATAATTATTGGTTCCCCATTTTCATTTTTAAAGTCAATATCTTTGAAAAAGCGAATCAGACTACAAATACGCCTACTTCTCATATAACCTAATTATAAATTTCATTTTATTCTTCCACTTTCGGGTGTACAAATCAAGAACCAACCAATGTTTTGGGCTAAAACTTGACACGAATAATGCCTTTGTGTCATGATGTGTCATCTTATGATGAAATTGTCCAGGTCGGACCAGAACTATTTAAGTTCACTGATACCGAATATTTTGACCCCAGTTTCAATTACGAACATATTATATTGCCGAAATTATCGGCCAACCTATAAGGCATACTATGCGTATTGAAACTGGAAAGGAATTTTTCCCGGATATGAGCCCTTGCGGTTTTCGAGAACATAAAATGTTCGGTTACGCCCTAACTTAGCCCTTCTTTAATTGTTGTGTTTTTTTTTTTTCGTTGTCAAAAGATACCGTCATCCTCCGCCAGTTTTTCGCTTTTACGGGACTCGCGAAGCATAGTTCCATACTTTTGAAATCAGATCATGTGCGATACAATTACCTGGGGTTAGTCGCTTGGATGATGAGTCGCAGTACTCCATCGTACATCAAATTCCACAATAGACAGCACAGGACTGAGCCTTGCGGTACGCCACCAAGTATCTTAAAAGTGTATGCGCAGTATTCTTCAGAAGCATAGATCCACCTTTTTCTTAATGTTCTTTTTTTGTGACATCCGCTTTGTTTTTATTGTATTGTCCTGCGTGAAATTATGTGTTTTGAAATGAAAACAAAGTTGGATTTAACATTTCATTTTTTTTCAATGTAACACAGCTTGATAAACAAAATTTTTTGGTTTCTGTTGCGGTGTACAAAAAAGATGGTTTTCCAACTCGTGACCACGCCACGTACATATATCTGGCCGTGTGAAAAATATAGCATTTCCAAATTTATGCCACACACTATGCGAATATCCTTGCGTTCTGTTGATTGTCATCGCAAATGCAATTTTCACTGGAAACGGAATACGTTGAAACTGAAATGGTAAATCGTTAGAACTCAAAGGAATTCGTAGAATCAAGCATTCTACCCCCTTTTATTCGATTGCGGCGTCACAATCAGTCGGGTTCCATTATACAGTTTCGGTGCATAAAGATTGCGAAACATAATAACGACAGATCCAACTTTGAGACCCAAATGATCCGGTGGCATACTAAGCCTCTCGAAAGAATTTAGAAATTCCACTGGATAATTCACGGTGTCGTATTCATTGTCAAGACGATCGATCGATTTGTATGAGCGCAAGTTTCCTGGAATTTGACTTTGAATCTTCCAGTTTAAGTCAACAACAACCTTATTTTTGTCAGCTAACATTGCACGTGCACTTAAGGAATCGTAGTTACGATAATTTGTCCAATGTCCGAACATTCGTGATAAGTTCATTTTTAGTGAATTAATAAACGGCAGATGGAATTGATATCAAATCACCGGAAGTATCAACCGGAATTGACTCATTTCCAATTCTTAGCGAATACGATATTAAATGTCTTCGGTAATGTCATTTTTGTTGGTATCCCATAATTGACGCGGGTTTGAAGGCTGATTTGTAAAAATGATCATCGCGAAAAGTGTGCGACCTTCATTTGCATTCGAAGTAGCTATCGCATCGTACATTGTTTGGTTCCAGTGATTATCATGTTCCAGCAATTGTAATTGCTGGCTTGCTTCTCCAAAACTTGCACACACCGTACCATTCACAATACGCAAAAACTCAAATGAAGTTGAACCGCGTACATTAATCAATAGCAACCGAAAATAGAAGCAACCGTTGTTTTTTCGGGTGGATTGTGTAAATTCATCCTAATGCATTAGTTGAGAACACACCAGGATGTCCATCTTCTGACGCTTTCTGCGTAACTATTTTTCGACGATGCATTCCATGTATAATATCAAGGCATTTCCGAATTTTGTTTGTTTCTGGCGGAGTTTCCACTGGCTGTACTGTATTCTCTGGGTTAAAATACAGTCTTTGGGCATTCTTCAAATTAACTGCGAGACGCACAACAGTCGGAAAACGTTCATGAAGTGCAAAAGTAAATATCCTACAAAGCGCTTTATTGCAGTTCACGTATCGACCGTATCGTTCAAGACCGTATTTTATCGATTTCACCAAACTGCAATACTCAACATTGATATGAGTTTTGAATGTGAATGTACAATAATGGTGAGTATACTACGATCCATTGAATGCTAAATGTTTTGCCATTGTCGTCTGGTGGGCGACGCCGATAGAGTTGATTTCCACCATTTTCATTTGTGTTTCCGAAAGAGAAGCACGTGGATAGTGTTTTGTGCATTTATTGTCAGACATACAAACCTAAGTGGAATTGTGGTGTCCTCAAGGTCTATGAACCATATTGGTTTTCACCACTTCGTATAATTCTGGATCTTTCTCTGCATCAGGAATTTCCGCAGAAATGATTTCATCAATTTGATCTGGTGTAACCACCATCCACCATCCAAAGAAGAATGTGTGCGTGCTGCAAACCTCTATTTTGCCACTCAACAGAGTACATCTAGCATCTAACAGCACCACATATACGTTGCTTCAAAATAAAGTCCATCAAACATCGCAAGTGTTGTTTGAAAGGTCGCTGTGACATTGTGACGATCGCTTGCTGATTGACCGCGATCCATAATTCCGCCCTTATGTCATCGCAACCTGGGAGTAATCGGTCATGTGCCTTAGGCTGCCAATGTATGTTGATGCCAAAAAGAACGGCGACCGATATTAGAGTGACCTCTTTGTGGCACAATTTTCAATCTGTAATTGATCACTTTGTGTGAAACACACATAAAGTTTTAACTGAATAATTTTCAATAAATTTATTTTTTTGATTAGCCGGAATAAAGTAAGCAAACGATAAATTTGAACGATTCAAATAATTAAAAACCAAAACAAAAAAATTAAAAAAAAAAAAAATTGTATGAAAAACAGTTACTTTTTGGAACTGTTCAATTTTCCGACTTTTTCTCACGAAAAGCATACGGTTTTTATTTATTTCTAAACCTTCCCCGATCCACGGCGAACAACCTCTGAAAATGTCATCAAGATTGGTTTAGCCGTTCTCGAGCCGTTACTAACAAACAAACGTTCCTTCGTTTGTATGGGAAAAAGAAAAAGGCTGTTTTAGGGGTTTTTATTCAAATTTTTCTCACCGTAAAAACCATCTTTGCGCCTCAGCGAACATTAAGAAAGAAGAATTGGCCAAATTGGTCCAGGCGTTGTTGAGTTATACGCTTAGCAACATATTTTGCGATTCATTTTTACTATACATACATATGTACAGTGGCGTGCACAAATGAGTACATAATTCATTTCTTTATTTTTCAGAACGATAAAATAAGTAATAACAAAGAAAATAAAAACAAATATTTTTTCGTTTATTCGTTGTTCCATTCTAAATAAAACAACAAAAAATTCAAAACATAAAGCAACAAATTCATAGAGATAAAAAACCATAACAAAAATAACTCGCATGTACTCAATTTTGCACTTTTGTATGTTTTGTACTCAGCATAAAGCCAGTTTATACCGTTAGTTTTGAATTGTGTGCTATCGTCTACGACCAGTAATGCAAATTTATGTATAAAAGCGTGTGATCAGTAATAAATAAAGTGTTATATCAAGTGAACCGCAATAATATTCTGTATTTAAAAAAATTAAAAAGTTATCGCATGATGTGAAGAATAATATAGTTTCCTTAACAAATAATGGTGCTTCATCTCGGGAAATAGCCAAGGAGTTAAATATTAGTCAATCTGTGGTCATTCGCGTTCAAGAAAGACGACATACTGCTCCCAAAGAGCAAACCAAAGGCCGCCGCAAGTTGTTGACCGACGCGGATGCACGTCTTATGATGGCAGAAATGAGGCCGCTCCACAACATTGGCTTATTTCAGCCGTTAAAAAAAATAAACCTGCATTGTCCAAAAAGAACCAAAAGGCGAGAATGAAATTTGCAAGAGAGCATAAAAATTGGACGATAAATGACTGGCAACGAGTTATTTGGTCAGATGAATCAAAATTTAATCGTTTCCAATCGAACGGTAAGCAGTACTGCTGGCGTCGCCCTGGTGATACCATTCAACGCCACCACGTGAAGCAAACTGTGAGGCATGGTGGTGGAAACATCATGGTTTGGGGATGCTTTACTTGGTGGCATATTGGGCCATTACACAGAATTGAAGGTATAATGAAGAAGGAAGACTACCTCACCATTTTGCAGACTCATCTTCCCGAGTTCGTTGACAAGTGTGCGAGCTGTGTGGCATGTAGCGCCATCTTGTTGAAACCACATGAGTCAACATTTAAATGAAATTATCTTCAAAAAGTAAAAGTCATGAACCAATCTAACGTTTCAAATAAAGAACCGATGAGATTTTGCAAATTTTATGCGTTTTTTTTTTAAAAAAGTTATCAAGCTCTTAAAAAATCACCCGATACATACAGCGGTCAAAAGAGTATTCGACATGTGTCGAATTCTGTGAATAATGATGCATAAAAACAATATTATCAGCAAAAACCAATAACTTTTGAATGATTTGGTACAAATATGATTTCAGCTTCTATTGTGGAATTTATTGTAACTACAAAAAACAAACTAAATCAGAAAGTTAACGGTATTAATATTCAAAAGCAATTAAGCAAGCAAAATAAGTATTCGACACAGATCGCTTTGCTGAATTCTTAAAAGGAAAACTCGAAAGTACCGTTATGTGGAATAGCGAATTTTTGGAATTGAAATATGTACTTATGTATATTGCCTATTTGTGTATACAATAAAAGCAGTTTTACTTAAACTTTTGGCAAAATGAGGCGTAAACGAGCAGAGTAGTCAGTCCAAATTAAAAATTTAATTATTACTCACTTTGAAAACGGATTTTCTGAAAATCACATATCGTCTATAATAAATAGGCCCAGAACAAGTATTCACTATATAATAAAAAAATTCAAGGAAAGCAAATTGGTTGATAATAAACCAAGATCGGGTCGACCAAAGAAAATTACTGAAACAGCGGAGCGATGGATGGTTCGCGAAGTTAAGAAAAACCCCAAAATTAATGCATCAAAACTAGCAAAAATTACTAGGAGTTACGTAGGCGTAGATGTTATACCTCAAACCATTAGAAATTATTTAAAACATAACGGATTTAAAGCTAGAACAGCACGGAAGAAGCCTTATATCTCCAGAAAGAATCGACTGCAGAGATTAGAATTTGTCAGAAAATATGTAAATATGCCTGAATAGTTTTGGTTCCACGTAATTTTTGCAGATGAGAGCAAATTTAATCTCTTTGGATGTGACGGCAGAGTAATAGTATACAGAAAGCGAAATACGGAGCTGGAAGAACGAAATATGGTTTCTACCGTAAAATATACGGTTTCTACCGGCAGTATAATGGTTTGGGGGTGTATGGCGGCTTCAGGAGTGGGAAATATTGTGAGAATTAATGGAACTATGGACCACATATACTACATAAATATTTTAAAGGAAAATTTACGACCTAGTGCTGTGAAATTGGGAATTGAAGAAGATTATCAGTATTACCAGAATAATGATCCGAAACATTCAGCTCACAATACAAGACTTTGGTTGCTGTACAATTTTCCTAAAGTTATTAAAACGCCTGCTCAAAGTCCGGATCTCAACCCGATTGAGCACTTGTGGAGCATTTTGGAGAAACGATTGAGAGAGCGTCACTTTGCCAGCAAAAATCAAATGGAGAGGGTTCTGGAAGAGGAATGGCTTAAAATCAATATAAAGGTAACCAAAAATTTGGTGAAATCGATGCCAAAACGTTTGAGGGAAGTTATTCGTCGCAGAGAAAAAACAACAAAATATTAATTTTTCATTATTATTACGTTTTCATTGTATTTTTTTAAATGTCGAATACTTACTTTGGTTACTTAATTGCTTTTGAATATTAATACCGTTAACTTTCTGATTTAGTTTGTTTTTTGTAGTTACAATAAATTCCACAATAGAAGCTGAAATCATATTTGTACCAAATCATTCAAAAGTTGTTCGTTTTTGTTGATAATATTGTTTTTATGCATCATTATTCGCAGAAGTCATTACATGTCGAATACTTTTTTTGACCACTGTATGTACATATAACATAAAAAATAAAACAATGCATTTTTATAAGCAGCACTATGTGCTTCTGTTGAGCTTTATTACAAAACTGACTACACTTAACTTTAAGGTTTATAATCTAACCTATGCTTGAGCCGGCCTACGTGACCAAAGATGCTTGGTCAGCTAAAAGGGTTTGCGCGTGTAGCGCTCACCTGCAGCTATTTGGTTTTTGGGGGAGAATACATGGTTGCGCGTGTTTCGCTCACTTAAGAATTTAGCGGATGCGCGTTTAGCGCAGTTGCACTTTTGGTTGTAATAGGACTCCAAAGTATGCAAACGGTTTGTATGTAATGTGGGAATGGAATTTATGTAGAAGTTCATAAAATATTGTGTTAACTTATACATAAGATTGTTGATTTGTTTTATGGATTCCGTATTTAACATGTATAATGGTCAATGCGAACCTTGATCCCCACCTGGTTTGTTTTGTTTTAGTATAAGAACCAGATAGTGTTTCTCCTATATTTTAGGGAAAACGCCCTCTCTTAGTCACTGCATATACAATTGTACTTAATGGCAATCTTTAGGGCCTTATTCGGTATGCCATCCAGGCCGGGTGCTTTGGTGATAGCAAACCTTCCCATACTCCTGCGAATTCTTTGTCGGTGAGTATTAGTATGTAGGTTGTACCCATTTCTTCTGACTGAAATATTTGGAATTGGCAGAGGAATAGAGTTTGCACGACCGTTTTTGTTAGTTTAGGTCAGGTTGGCGCTTACCCCTTTCACTTTTTAATCACGATTTTTTAGTGTTCGCCCGATCGATGTTATCGATTTTTACAGAGGTCTTCAAAGCAATTTGTCTCTTTTCAGATCTTTATTTTGAAGCACTCGTATAGCCTTGTGTATTCCTTTGATTGTAGAAGCTTCTGACACAGATGTGACATTCGCTTCTTACTATCTCAATTTACGTGTTCCACCTGAATGTCAGCTTTCTTTTCGCGCCGTGTTTTTTCACAAGGCCATGCTGATGTATTTCTCAAGATACTTGGTCTATATCCGCTCCGTTTTTTGGATTGTTGCGTAGCATTATTTTGAAGAGTTCCTTATCAAGTGTTCCGACTCTTAAGACCTTAGTTTGGACTCTCTTTACGGGGTCGATTTTTGTATGTGCCATGTTGTCCAGTTTCAAACGGGATGGCCAGTTGGTCGGTATGCCAAGTGGTTGATCGCATTAAGGAGCTGCTGGCTGGCGAGCTTCGACTTTTTTCGAATGTGTTTTTTTTTACAGTATTAAGTAAAATGGTGTCCAGCACGACAGATCTCTGCCCGAGTGTAGTGCGGTTGTCCTGATAAGAGGTTTATCTTTGTGCGTTGAGTCAGAGATCCACGTTGCTACGCCAGAGCGCGGTTATTGCTCTCTTACTACGTCAATATTCATCTCAAACATAGTATGCCCAAGATTTACTGTGGTGATTCGCAGTGGTTGAGGTTCAGCTGCAGGGAATGCTCCGTATGTTTCGTCTTTGGGTCAGCTTTTTAATTTCGTCGCCTAACTCAATCATATAAACTCCAACCGAATGTAGATACTACTTGCACCGGCGGTGTACCATCACGCAGCTATGGGCCGACGACCCCGCTCATGGTGGATTGGTGTATGGGAGCTAGGGGACCTATTGCCTCTATTTTATACAGTTTTGTTATTATATGAGATATCATTACCAGAAAGAGATGCTCTCTGTGTTTGTTTAAAATGTATGGATTTAAGGTAAGGTATAAAATAAAGTGGTTGTTTGAATATCTTTATAACGGGTAATCCAATTAGAAGTACTTGTAGTTTGGCACAGGGGATCGCAGTAGCAAGGGGCACCATGCGCATATCTCCTAAACCACTAAAGCAACAACAACAAAATTAGCCCAGTACGAATACTACAAGAACTCCTACCGATAGTATGAAAATGGATGAAATCGAATGAGAACCCCGCTCACTACAGGTACTGTTTAAAACTACTAAAAGCGCGATAAATCGATAACTAAATGCTCCAGACACGTATAAATTTGCCGTCGAGATGGTAGGAGAAGGCTTTATTTGGCTCGTGGTTTTTTACTTTCCAGTACAAAAATCAAGAAGCAATTAATATAATGGGATAATTCTTTTCACGAATAATGGCTTTAGTGTATGCCACTTTATGACAATATGATTTTTGAACATCTGGCTGATTTTGCATAATTACTACCTATAATGATTTTGGTTTTTTCCAACAAATCCTATGCCGAATATACATATATATAGGTCAGTGTATAAGTTATATATGGTGTATGTATATATAAGAATCCTTAGATTCCGATCCTCTAGTTGACGTTTCATATCCTAAGGTACTTCCCTGACTTTAATTTCAGCAAGTTGCAAGAGTATAAAATAAAATATTCCTTACTTGTTTCAATGGAGCGCACCTATGACAGCTGCCCCCGCCACGATATCAAAATCGTGCTTAGCGACTTTAACGCCAGGGTGGGCAAAGAAGTTATCTTTCGCACTACGGTCGTAAAATGCAGCCTCCACGAGGAAACATCCCCAAATGGGTTGAGGCTGATCGACTTCGCCGGAGCCAGAAATAGCGTGCGTGCATGCGCTCGGAGGTCCTACCTTGTTGCAGCCAAGATACGCACCCGCCTCTGTAACGCAAAAAACCCAGGTCAACAAACACAAGGAAGGTGATATTTCGTCTTGCCCTCGTCATACTAACTGTTCTTTTGCATTTTTCAAAAACCAATGGTTTCGGTTGCAGCTGTACGTAAAGAGTTTGAAATGCCACAGTTTCCTTATACCGAGTTGTTGACGAGTGCTCTCAGAGAGCAGGAGTGCAAGTCGAGTAGAAAATCTGCTGTCTGCGAAACTTGGCTCTCAAGTCTCTGTTGACAGTCATAACTATGAAGTCGTAGACAATTTCGTCTATCTTGGAGCCAGCGTAAACACCACCAACAATGTCGGCCTGGAAATCCAACGCAGGATAACTCTTGCCAACAGGTGCTTCTTCGGACTGAGTAGGCAATTGAGAAATAAAGTCCTCTCTCGACGAACAAAAACCAAACTCTATAAGCCACTCATAATTCCCATCCTGTTATATGGTGCAGAGGCTTGGACGATGACAACAACTTTCGAGAGAAAAGTTCTGCGAAAGACTTATCGTCCTTTACGCGTTGGCTACGGCGAATATCGCATTCGACGGAACGATGAGCTGTATGAGTTATACGACGACATTGACATAGCTCAGCAAATTAAAAGACAGCGGCTACACTGGCTAGGTCATGTTGTCCGAATGGACGAAAACACTCCAGCTCTGAAAGTATTTGACGCAGTACCCGCCGGGGGAAGCAGAGGAAGAGGAAGACCTCCACTCCGTTGGAAGGACCAGGTGGGGAAGGACCTGGCCTCGCTCAGAATATCTAATTGGCGTCACGTAGCGAAAAGAAGGACCGACTGGGGCGCTGTTGTTAACTCAGCTATAATCACGCAAGCGGTGTCTACGCCAGTAAAGAAGAAGAAGACTTGTTGCAATAGCCTTTTGTTGACAGATCACGCTTGAGTCGTGTCAAGCCGTCTGCGCCTCTTATTACCCAAGGAAGTGCAAATAATTGGATAAGCGGACGACATCGTGGTGACTGTGGTAGTGAAAGAAATTCTCGAAATATAGTGTCTGTTCACAAGCAGGAAGAAACGAGATGTCGCCACACTCAATATTGACGGATATACCATTGCTACACAGCAGTCTTTGAGATATCTAGGAGTGATGATAGACTCAATCACACTAATTGGAAAACTCTCTACACTGATGGTCCAAAGCACACTAATATCGTTGCCTCCAGCGACAATAATCTCTGCTATACTACTATCTTTCGCCTCAGTTTTTAAGGCAGAAGCAATAGTCATTCTTCATGCTTGCCAGATAGCTCAAAAGATCAGAGACAAGCATATAATCTTCAGTGACTTGTTATCTTCACTTAAAGCTATCCTTAGCGTAAATTTTTCTGATCAAACGATTTGCCAAATCAGAGATATACTTTCTGCCAACATCGAAAAATTAAACTGTCACAGATACCCCGTCATATCGGCATATGTACAAGGGAACACTCTAGCAGACTCCGAAGCAAAATTAGCAACTACATCTCCCTTAAAACCCATTAATATCATTATCAAAAATGACATCAGAAATGTAGCTAAAACTTTTATCGTGAAGCCGAAAAAGATTGTTGGGCCAGTTATTCGCACTACTACAAAAACATGAATCCCTATCGATGTCCTCCAATCTTTCCTACTACAATTTCCAGAAGACAGTGCATTATATATAATCGCTTTCGACTTAGTCACACCAGACTAACTCACAAATATTTATTGGAAAAGTCCCTACAGCCAGTCTGCCCATACGGCAAATTGGAGAATCTCACAGTTCAACAATTAATTGTAAACTGTCAATCTTTTCATTACGATTAGAGCTTATTAGCGCTAACTTAAGTGAATTGTTAACAAGTGTAACACATTCTAACATTAAAGACTTTATTAAATTTATATGTAAATTAAACATCTATTTTGAAGTGTGATAATGGAAGACAATTAGTTTAGTAGATTTATTTAAAAAGTTATGAAGCTGATGGCCTTAGTCGCTAAAGCTGATACTTTTTGTATTGCTAAGGTTTTATAGTATTATCCTTTTCATTAATAATAATAATAACATACTTATGTATGCTGCACCTATATGAGGGACAGCGCTGCAGCAGAAAACATGCGTAGAAAAGGCGAAGCCAATAGTCCGACTGAACGCAATCAGAGCTGCATATGCTACCGCACTGTATCACATCAGGCGGCTGGAGTCATATGCCACCAGACATAATGGCAATGGAAATTAAGCGAGTATTCGATAAAGCGAAAAGCACAACGAAAAGATGCTCGTGATCTTGGCAATATTTGGTTTCAATAAGACGGCGCCACTTCCCACACATCGCCTCAATCAATTTATTGAGAGAACACTTCGGTGAGCAGATAATTTAACGTGTTGGGGACTGCTTGACAATCAAGATCGTGTCATATCACACCGTTGGACTTTTTCCTGTGCAGATATGTAAAGTCTAAAGTCTATGGGGAAAATCCCGAACTGGATTTGTTGTTTTTATGGGTTTTTTCTTTAAAAAAGTAGAAAACCACGAAATGGATCATCCTTTATAATATATTTACTACTATTAGCAAAAAATAGTTCACAATTTTATTTCTCACAATCTACGTCGTCCTCTGAAGTAATCGCACTTGGCGCCAATACACTCTTGCCAACGTTTTTTCCAATCCTCGAAACAGTTGTTAAAGTCAATTTCGGGAAATACTTCAATGCGACTCAAAACAGTTCCTCGGAGTGGTCGTTTGAGTTTGCTGAATAGCCAGAAGTCACACGAAGTTTAAAACTCAGGAAGAATCAATGCAGTATGCGACGGCACATTATAATGGTGTAAAAACCAAGAGTTGTCTGAATGAAATTTCATATAGGTATTACTGGGCTGATGAGCGAAATAGGATCATTGTCACGCCATCAAAATGCAATTAATCGAAAACCCTTCATTTGTCATATCTAAGCTCCACACCTTAAGTAACAAAATTGTTATTTCGTACAATGAATCGTTTTATGGAAGGGGATCTGAGGTTTTTAATTCCCAGCGGGATATGGTAGACATTGGTAAACGAGCGAGGTAAACGTTGCAGCATGATTGTATCGCTTACTCCGATCGATGAAAATTAACACGGCGTTGTCCTAAGAAAAGTAAGAGATCACCCCTTTTGCTTACCATAGCGACGAAGAATTCTTCGATGCCAAAGTTAACGAAGAATTCTTCGATGCCACAGTTAACGAAGAATTCTTCCATGTCACAGTTAACGAAGAATTCTTCGATGCCATTGTTAACGAAGAATTCTTCGATTCCAAAGTTAACGACGAATTCTATGATGTCAAGGTCAATAGTAGAATAGAAAAAAATGCATATTAATTTTGCTTTTTTTATGAAAGTCCATGTATGTATTTCGTTATGAAAATAAGTATTTTTGTATAACAAGGAATGATTTTTTTTTAATTTTGTGGCTGAGTCTCCTTTCGTTTTTTTTTTCCAAGCAACGAGACTTGGAGAAACGGCCTTCGGCGAGACTCATTCTTTTTTGAGCATACTCCGATTCGGTGAAGCCTTCTACTTTCACGCACTCTACAAGAAAAGTTGAAACTGTATGCAGTTATAATATAAATTTGAAAATAAACAAATTTTTTAATTAAAATAGCAGCTCACCGGAACACCAACAACATTACCTGGTATCGAAGAATTCTACATAGAATTTTCTTCGAAGCTTTCAAACAAAAATGTAAGCGGTGAACCATTATCCCGCTGGGAGTGCATTTAATGAAGAAAATTTTCTCAGAACAAATGTTTTTGTTATCTTCTCCGACACTGAGAAAATGTATGCGATAAACATCTGAATAAATGCATTAGCGACATTAAATAATACTGTGCAAGCTGTAATTTGAGATGGTGATGAAACTTGGTTGACATGTTCCTTGACACCTTAAGGAGTTTGGTATTGTATATGGGCGTGTAATCGAACCACTGCCGCGTCCATAAACGCTAATAATCGCAAACGTATAAAGTGCCATAACTGTTTTTTTCAATATTTCGTTATTTATTGGATCTGCTTAGCCTCCTAACAAAAAGTATTCAAATCTTAAATCTATTTAAATCTAAAAATGCTCAAGAATATATTTGAGCTATCTTGGTAAAACATTGCTGTCTAGAGGTTGGTAGATCACTTCTTTTTTGACGGGTTTGATTGCAGGAATTTACGAAGGCATTAGCCAATGGGTTTGGATTCTCGCGAAGTTTAGAAATATATCTCATTCTGCTGTCCTCTATCTCCTTCTTTACCATAGGAATATCAAGATTTTTGTGAATGTTTTCATAACGCATTTACCATGGTGAACCCGTGATTGTTTTAAGCTTTATCGCTTTTATAATTGCATAGTATAACAGGATTTTGTCGTCTGGGCTAAGTTTAGAATTTTTGTTAAAAGCCAATTTAAATTTGATCCTCTTAACTTCATGCAATTTATTTTACTCGCTATATGTTTTCGCCACGTGAGATTTCGATCCAGGTGAATCCCAATATAAGTTACTTCATTCGCTTGGGGTACTAGGACATTGCGTATTTTAACTGTCTGACACGTTTCTGGTCTTAGCGAGAATTTAACATGCTTGCATTTCTGCTCATTAATATTTATACGCCAATTGGCTAGCCACTCTTCGGCAAAAGTTAAGTGCTGCTCTAATACTCTTAATGCTCTGATGGGGCATTTGCTACGCCGTACTAATGCTGTGTCATTCGCGAGAGTGGAAGTCAATACGTTAATAGCTGTTGGAATGTCTGCGGTATACTATATATTATATACAGAGTTGGGCCTAACACGCTACCCTGAGGTACACCAGCCCTTATTGTTCGTTCTTCTGATATGAAGTGTGCTCGTTTAACTGTAAATTTTCTGTTTCTTAAGTATGACTCCAAAGTTTTATGCAATTCGTTAGGTAAATCGTTTATGATTTTCCATAAAAGGCCTTCATGCCTGAACTACATACATATATGCATCTAGAAAAATAGCTGAACTCTCTGAGCTCGAATGCTTTCCTGATTTCGATGGTAATTCTATTTACTTGCTCTACAGTGCCATGTTTAGCACGAAAACCGAATTGGTGCGTGGGTATTATATTATTTTCGTGGAGGAAAGGAGTAATCTTTGATAATAACACTTTCAAAAATATTTTAGAAATACAGGGTAAGAGACTTATTGGTCTATCATGATAATCTGCGACTTTTTCAACGAAATTGGAGAGTATCCGAAAACAAGAATTGCATTAAAGAGCAAGGAGAGCACCATTATAGCAATATTTGGTAACTCAATTAGCATTTTTGGAGAAATATTATTGTGTCATGATGCCTTTTTCGGACTTAGCTCTTTTATGATTCTATCGGGTGATTTTTTAAGAGCTTGATAACTTTTTTTTAAAAAAAACGCATAAAATTTGCAAAATCTCATCGGTTCTTTATTTGAAACGTTAGATTGGTTCATGACATTTACTTTTTGAAGATAATTTCATTTAAATGTTGACCGCGGCTGCGTCTTAGGTGGTCCATTCGGAAAGTCCAATTTTGGCCAACTTTTTCGAGCATTTCGGCCGGAATGGAACGAATTTCTTCGGAAATGTTGTCTTCCAAAACTGGAATAGTTGCTGGCTTATTTCTGTAGACTTTAGACTTGACGTAGCCCCACAAAAAATAGACTAAAGGCGTTAAATCGCATGATCTTGGTGGCCAACTTACGGGTCCATTTCTTGAGATGAATTGTTCTCCGAAGTTTTCCCTCAAAATGGCCATAGAATCGCGAGCTGTGTGGCATGTAGCGCCATCTTGTTGAAACCACATGTCAACCAAGATGCTAACAAACTTTTTGTTGCCAAAAATGGAAGAACTGAACTTGGTTGACATCTGGTTTCAACAAGATGGCGCTACATGCCACACAGCTCGCGATTCTATGGCCATTTTGAGGGAAAACTTCGGAGAGCAATTCATCTCAAGAAATGGACCCGTAAGTTGGCCACCAAGATCATGCGATTTAACGCCTTTAGACTATTTTTTGTGGGGCTACGTCAAGTCTAAAGTCTACAGAAATAAGCCAGCAACTATTCCAGCTTTGGAAGACAACATTTCCGAAGAAATTCGGGCTATTCCGGCCGAAATGCTCGAAAAAGTTGCCCAAAATTGGACTTTCCGAATGGACCACCTAAGACGCAGCCGCGGTCAACATTTGAATGAAATTATCTTCAAAAAGTAAATGTCATGAACCAATCTAACGTTTCAAATAAAGAACCGATGAGATTTTGCAAATTTTATGCGTTTTTTTTTTAAAAAAAGTTATCAAGCTCTTAAAAAATCACCCGATAGTAACTTCAGAAGTAGAAGTCCTAATAGACGCAAGCGACTTGTTAGCCGTATTGGGCAAAGTTGGCTGCTTAAAGTTGTTCTTTGGACAATTTGGTTGAAATACCTTTTCTGGGTGATTTTCAAAGCAATTTGCCTTATCACTTCGTGCCCAATTACTATTCAACTGTCTTAGAGGAATGTTGGAATCTGCTGGTGGCTTAAAAGATTTCTGGGCTTTCTAAAGGGAGTTTTGCTTGCTAGAATTTGGACACAATTTCTTTATAAAAATTTCAGTGTTGTGTTCTTCCTCGCGTTTAAGCGTTTTTTTTTTTAACTTACGTACAGCAGATTTCAGTTGAAGCAGAGTTAAAGGGGAGCGACTTAACTGCAATTCACTTCTAGCTCGCCTTTTCTCATTTACAAGCTTTTCCACTTCATTATTGGTGATCTTTCTAAAACCAACTGATTTATTGTTTCTTTTTGGTGTTGCCGATACAGCTGAATTAGTGATTCCATCATTGAATTTTCTTTTACTTTCATCAACGTGTCTTCCTGTTGAATTGGTACAATACTTCCTTTAGCCATTTTCCTAATATAAAGATTTCCAAACTTCCGAGTGACGTTATAGCGCATATATCGGACAATATGTGAGTCAATATTGCAGAACATTAAAACAAATCAAAGTGTCTAATAACAATTTTTGTTTACAAATGCCATGAAGAGCTGAGAGTTCTGCTGGTAAAAAAATATTTATGTACTTCCATATATTTTGCTTAACTTGCCATTTAAGAAACGGTCGTTTAACTAAGACCACGGTGATCAAAGAGGTATACATGAAGTAAACGTGATACCATCAGGTTTTGTGGATGCGTTTTTTTTATTGATAAAGTGTTTGAATTGACTTATAAGAATGGGTGATATTAATTTTTCAATAAGTATAAAGGTATGATAAGGAAATCTTATAGTTTGGTTATATGTTGAAAAACTATACAGAGTGCCGTTTGCGATGCCATCCAAATTTTTAAATCTCTTACTATTTACAATAAATTAATTTTACTTAATTCTTCTTGTTCATATAAACGAAGCATTAGTTTTTCATGTAGACATATGGTCTTACAAACGGACGAAAGTCCCACCGACCCGCATATTTATGAAAACGGTCGTTGAGGACCCTCATCCGGTCGCACCGAACCATCATGTTTTGATGTTTTAGTATTATTCGAAGCATAATTTATCATTATGTTAACGGTTCACCTGTGTGTCCTCACGATTAAAGTAAGTAAAGTATACGCCTATGTGGTGGAAATGATGGCATATGTGTATAACATACATACCTGGCGACGATTAAATAACAATTTACCAAATTCAAGTTTCCAATTGCCGGTAGTTTATGCAGAAATGCAAAACCATCAATTCATTCTTATTAAATGATCATTAGCAGATTGTGGCACTCTGATGAAAAATTGTAGTCCGTGAGTGCTGATTGCAGCTATAATGGAATTTAAATATTATGAATTAATATTCTAAACTTAAATAAAGAGTTAAATTTTAAATTTATTTATTTATAAAATTGGAAAGCCTTGCCTTAAGTTAAGGTAAAGTAGGGTAAGGTAAAATAAATAAGCCTGAAGAGATTCTTTTTTTTTAATTCTACATTGTATCATATGGTGTTTTAGGTTTTGAAATATTTCCAGGATTATAGGTCTGAACTAAACTAAGTTGCTTAATATTTGATGTTAATTTGTACGGAAATTTATTTGAACGTTCTTGATTAGGTTGATACATCTTATTAACAAATCGACTTTGGAGGTTGAAGGTACTTTTCGAGCTTAAAAAGCATTAACAAACTTGAAAAAATATATCATTGCCCGCCTATACCTGTGCGTTTAAATTGTATTTCTTAGGGTATGACATTCGTAATGTGTTAAAAAATGGAAAATTAATATATATTTAATATATTTTTAAAGTCTTGTCATTTTCTTGCGCACCCTATTTATATAACAAATTGGTAATTTTCTGCTGCCGCCCTCATATGTTTACACTATACAATATTATACTAGGTTTAAGTTAAACAAGAAAAAACGTTAACTTCGGTTGCACCGAAGCTAAATACCCTTCACAGGTGCATTTCTGTTAGTAACTATGTGTTCAGTTTGTATGGAAGCTATATGCTATGGTTAACCGATCTGATCAATTTCTTCGGATATTACATTGTTGCTTTAGAAAATAATATATGTGACCTGGTCTACGGAAAGGGGGATTAGGTGTCAAAAAAAAGGAGAACAATTAATGAGATAACGAGAAACTGACGATTATTTTTAACAGCTTTTCCCAGAAAACTAGTTTTCGCACGTTAGCTCCCTTTTCGTAGACCAGGTCACATATACCAAATTTCGTGAATATATGTATCTTGTCAAATGTGAAAGTTGTCCATACAAGTTCTTGATTCCGATCGTTCAGTTTGTATGACAGCTAAATGCTATAGTTAACCGATCTGAACAATTTCTTCGGAGATTACATTGTTGCCTTAGGAAATAATATATACCAAATTTCGTGAATATATCTTGTCAAATGTGAAAGTTGTCCATACAAGAACTTGGTACCGATCCTTCAGTTTGTATGACAGCTATATGCTATAGTTAACCGATCTGAACAATTTCTTCGGAGATTACATTGTTGCCTTAGGAAATAATATATACCAAATTTCGTGAATATACCTTGTCAAATGTGAAAGTTTTCCATACATGCATTTGATTCTGATCGCTCAGTTTGTATGACAGCTATATGTTATAGTGGTCCGATATCGGCCGTTCCAACAAATAAGCAGCTTCTTGAAGAGAAAATGACGTTTGCAAAATTTCACAGACAGACAGACAGACGGACAGACAGACGGACATCGCTAAATCGACTCAGCTCGACATACTGATCATTTATATATACATATACTTTATAGGGTGTCCGACGATTCCTTCTGGGTGTTACAAACTTCGTGACAAACTTAATATACCCTGTTCAGGGTATAAAAATTATAAAAGTTTTGTTTTCCAAAAAATTTATTTGCCAACTTTTACAAAAAAACTTTGATATTTCTAACAATGTCTAGTATTCAAACTCTATCTGTTTTCGATATAACTTTGAGGGTGTTCGTTTTATGAAACTGAAAAAATATATTCCTAAACGCTGTATATACAAAATTAAAAGACATACATATAACTTACTGTTTATTAGTGATGAACGAAAATGCGACTTTTAATATCTGTGTGTGTGATTTTATATTGCTACTAGCGGGCCCGGTGCCTGCTTCGCACGGCAAAACAAAATAAGAAAAGAAACACACTTGTTTTTAATAAGGTTGACTTTGTTCCCTATTATTCAACTTTTAATTCTAGTTTCTTACAATCTTAGACTATGTATCACTTAACTATCTTAGAGCTCTTTCGTAGACAACATTTTTGGTTTTGCCATGAGTTGTTGTGTAGATAAAGAGAACTGAAGGCTTGTCAACACGTGAGCACGAAACATATAACTGGCCGTGTGAAAAGCAAGGATATTCTAAATAAATTCCACACAATTCCAACGATTGCCCTTGCGCTTTATTAATTGTAATAGCAAATGCAAGACGTATTGGAAACTGTAGTCTTTTGAATTCAAAAGGTAAATCTGGAATCATTGGAATTTGTGGAATCAATACATCTTCACCTTTAAACATTCCCTTTAAAATTGTTGCTTTGATCAAATTGTTCATGACCTTTTTAACCGCTAGTCTTGTCCCATTGCATAATCGTGGTTCATTTATATTTAGAAGCATACTAATGGGAGCACCCACTTTCAATTGTAAACGATGAGGTGAAAATCCGGGTAAATTCAAGGAATTCAAAAATTCTGTCGGATAATTAATAACGTCGTCTTGATTCGTAACCGTGTCTACTGATTAATTTGTTACAACCTCACCAGGAACATAGGTTAAAATGTCTGCATTCATTTGACCAACGTTTTTATTTTTAGCGGCCAGTATAGCTCTTTCAGCTAATCAATTATGATTGCGATAATTTGCATATTGTTTTTCACGATTTATTTCTTGATTGAATGCATCATGCATTGGTCGATTTGGAGCTGGCAAACCCAATTGTGTCAATGCTTTATTTGCAATTACCAAACAAATACCTTCAATGATAATCAATGCCTCATTAAACATTTCAAGTGTAATCATTTAATCGTTATTTCCTGCATTTTGACGCATTCGATGCAAAATGTCTTCGGTCATAAAATCCTTAAATTTTTCCCATAATTGCAATGGATCAGATGGAAAACATGTTGCAATAATAATAGCAAATAATGTTCGTATTTGATGAGGAGAACCTGTTGCTGATGCATCCCTAAGTGTCGCATCTCAGTGATTATCATCTTCCAGTAAATGCAATTCCTGACATGCTTGACGAAAAGTGTGACACTGTAGGCCGTTAACTCTTTTCAAATTCAAAAAATATGTAGGCCCACGAACATGAATCAATAATAGACGCAAATAAAAACATTCAGCATTACTGGGATACATTGTGTAAATACGTCCAATGGCATCACTTTCAAAAATGCCAGCATAACCTTGAACTGGTCTTCCTTGCTTGCGTCTGATCCATTTCTCTTCAGATGCATTCCAAGTGTAATATGTTGGTACTTGTGAATAAAGCAATGTTTTAGCAAATTGATCATTTTGACACAATTCAAAAAACGATAATAATGTAGTTGATGGTGGTCGCTCTGCAATATGTTGTGCAGTATCAACTGTAAAATATACTTATTGTCTATTTTCCAAATGTACTGACAAATGAATAACTGCCGGATTTCGATCATGTATTGGGAACGATAATATTCTCCAAACTGCCTCATTGCTACTGATATACATACCTTCCCATTTGATATTGTGTTATTTCATCATTTCGGTTCTCTGCAACACCAAACACAGCCATGTCGCTGCCTTTATTTACATACTTGCAGATATATTTAATCGATTTAACAGAATTGCAATATTCTACATTGATATGAGCTTTGAATGCTTTTGATAGTATTGGCGAATAGGGGACAACCCACCTACTATCAACTGTAATATCTTGATTTTTGACTCGGCGATACAATGGGTAACCATCATTTCCATTAATTGTCTCGGAAATCAAATCTCTGGGATACCGCTTCGTGCATTTCCCATCTTTCATACATGGCGAATTAATATTTAGAACACCACATGGTCCATGAATCATACTTTTTGTAACAACATTAAATAAACCTGGATCGATTTCCTGATCAGGAATTTCTGCTGAGATGATGTCATCTATTTGATCGCTTGTTATTTTGTTGACTAACCATACCAAAATATGGGCATGTGGTAATCCTCTCTTTTGCCATTCCACCGAATACATCCAACATCGAACTTCCCCGAAAACTTGATGTTTAACAATAAAATCTATCAATGACTTCAGCTTCTGTCTAAATACTCGTGCAGTTATGTCGTGACGGCCTGTAAAAGATTGCCCTTCATACAAATATTGTCCCATTGTGGATTAAATGGAAATGTAATAAGCAAATCTGGTCGACCATACAAACGAACATAGCAAATGGCATCTTGTGCATATTCATGCATGTGCCTTGGACTACCTGTGTAACTTGCTGGTAAAATAACAACTTGTCCAACATTGTCAACATTTCCATCATTATTGATTGCATCGCGGAGATGTATATACTCTTCTGATCGCAACTTCCGTTGATTGAATCGAATAAAGCAAACGCTCTGTTTCTACTTTGCATACCTGTCTACGACATATTGATGAAAGAGTCTCCGACATTTCGAAATATGATTTTCCTGATTTTGTCGTATCATAATTCTATGTGCATAATATTTCATAGCGCTGACATTTTCATTGACTTCACGTTCTGGAGAGAAAAAAAATAAATGGAAATTTAAATCATTTCATACTAATTCTTATTAATCAAAATTGGAAGAGTATATTAAACACAACAAACACTCACGTGGGTTTGCGGGATCTACCATTTTTAAATTAATAGCGTATCCATCTTCACCCCGACAAAACAAAATTGGGTACTGTAGGGCATCGTAAGAGCGATGTGTTTCACAAACACGTTGTAATTGATTATTTCTTCTACGCAATACAATGTCACGTGATTGAAACTCATAGCCGACAATCACCACAGCAACTTCATTATTTATAGGTGCATTAAATCTTCGTTCGTGTTCTCCGGTTGGTCTTCTCTCAGCACGAATCACGATTTTATGATCATCAGACGGCATCTGATCAAGTGCTGTCCGAAAAGTATTAATCAAATCATTATGTTCATGAAACAATGCTTGCAATTCACGTATTATTATTCTTCTGGCACTTGTGAATCTACTTCATTTTCATTATTGCCAAGGAAGTAGATTTGCAAGAACTGGTGGTTTGCATCTGGAAAAGGCAATAATGAACCAATCCTATGATAAATTTGCTCTTGTATCTGAAATTGTGAGGCAAAATATGATTGATTAGAACTTATGAAAAGTTCTGAAATGTCGCTGTATGCTTCATTCGAAATTCCCAGAGCCGAAATTACCTTAAATGTAGTCATGAAATTATTTCGTATTACATTCGTCGCTCCAAAGTAAGTCATTTTAAAGCACGAATTATACATTTGGATATTATCCAAAAAAAGTTTCGATTGCGGCGTTGTTCCTGAAATTAATGTTGCCAATGGTTCCGGTGGGTATTGTAATTCGGGTAATCTTACTTTGTCACTGGCACAACACATTCCAGGTGTTTCAATATGAAATTTCAGTGCATTACAATGTTGGCATACTTTGTTCATTCCACCAATCACCACAAACTTATGCAAACTGTAATCAATTGTGTGATTATATCTAAATCCAGCACCATTTAAAGCAACATTAACGTAGATTTGTGCGACACGCCTTTGAACATTTTGGTTAATACTTGTCGGCCTACGATCTGATCTGCTGAAAATGTGACAAAATTCAATTAAAAATTGGCCAAAAAATCCAAGTAATTTTTAGCTCGCTGATCGGTCATTAAACAAAAGAAAATCACTCAATTTTTTAATTTTTTTCACAAAATATCAAATTTGAGATTATGTCACAAAATCATATGATGCACTTGTAACAATCAAAACACTTGTTTAGCAAAACAATCGATTTTTATCTCATTAATCATTGTTTTTTTTAGTTTTTTTAACAAAATATTCAAATTAAAACGATGATTAGAACGAAAATTAATTTATTTTTATCAAAATGCTCACCAAAAAATGCGAAGAAATTAATATTTTCAAAAACCATTATGATAAGATCAATCACCAATGACGCCCAAAGAGAAAAGAGAAACGATAACAAATTGCTATTTGCATCACTCCGTGCAATGCTCTCCAATACACAAACGACCAAAATGTATTCAATACTAATGAATGCTGTATGCGGTACAAAAAATGCCTGCGGCAAAAACACACTCACTTCACATACGCATCGCACACACATACGTAATCGGATTTCAAAAAAACTTCATATAAACCATATATCGGCCACTGCCTACGCAGTGTATAAGTTTGGTTGAAATCGCACGACGCGTTTATGAATAGTTCGGCGACGTACATATACGGACTTATTTTTATATATGTATATAGATTGTCATTGCAATTAAAACAACTAATGTACATATGTAATGTATGATATTGTTACTCTATATTTAAGCTTGGTTTGGTTTTAACTTCAAATAAAATAAAAAAATTAAATTAAATTAAAAAAATCCTTTAGCAGTTATCGTCTCCAGGGCCGTAAGAAATATTGGGCTGGTAGTTCCACTGTAGATGCCTTTTCTGGACATGTTCCTTTAACCCTGAACGGATTTTGTCATTTTGCTGCTGTTTACAACACAGCACATCCAGGGTTAAATTTGTTAACGATGTTTTCTATGAAATCTTTGATTTGCAAATATTAATTTTTGCATATATTTCATGCACCACTTGAAACATATGCCAGACTTCACTTATTTTTATACTCTTGCAACAATGTTGCTAAGGAGAGTATTATAGTTTTGTTCACATAACGGTTGTTTGTAAGTCCTAAAACTAAAAGAGTCAGATATAGGGTTATGTATACCAAAGTGATCAGGGCGACGAGTAGAGTCGAAATCCGGATGTCTGTCTGTCCGTCCGTCCGTCTGTCTGTCCGTCCGTCCGTCCGTGCAAGCTGTAACTTGAGTAAAAATTAAGATATCATGATGAAACTTGGTACACGTATTCCTTGGCTCCATAAGAAGGTTAAGTTCGAAGATGGGCAAAATCGGCCCACTGCCACGCCCACAAAATGGCGGAAACCGAAAAGCTATAAAGTGTCATAACTAAGCCATAAATAAAGATATTAAAGTGAAATTTGGCACAAAGGATCGCATTAGGGAGGGGCATATTTGGACGCAATTTTTGTGGAAAAGTGGCGTGGCCCCGCCCCTACTAAGTTTTTTGTACATATCTCGGAAACTATTGTAGCTATGTGAACCAAACTCTACAGAGTCGTTTTCTTCAGGCATTTCCATATACAGTTCAAAAATGGAAGAAATCGGCTAATAACCACGCCCACCTCCCATACAAAGGTTATGTTGAAAATCACTAAAAGTGCGTTAACCGACTAACAAAAAACATGAGAAACACTAAATTTTTACGGAAGAAATGGCAGAAGGAAGCTGCACCCAGGCTTTTGTTTTAACTGAAAATGGGCGTGGCGTCGCTCACTTATGGACCAAAAACCATATCTCAGGAACTACTCAACCGATTTCAATGAAATTCGGTATATAATATTTTCTTAACACCGTGATAACATGTACAAATTCACAACCACGCCTTCTTCCAATATAACGCTATTTTGAATTCCATAATGTATACATTAGGAACCAATGATGACAGCGGAATAAAACTTTACAAAAATACTGTATTTGAAAAATATGTAAATGACGTATAATGAAATCTCGATTATCACTTTATCATGCGAGAGTATAAAATGTTCGGTGACACCCGAACTTAGCCCTTCCTTACTTGTTCTTGATAAATTTCCTGTCATTATTAAAAATCATAGGAACGTTATACTTAAAAGTTTAAACCGTTATGACAAAAAATCAAATATACGTATTTAGCATACCTTGAAGAAAGCTGTAACTTTTCTGCTGTTATACTATTCTAATATTGCGATCACAAGTAACCCTAATAAACTGTACTGTTATGGAAGGCATACACGCAACAATTAGTTGGTTGATTGAGTTGGGCTAGAAATTGTCCTTGCCGCTACATACGACACAACTTTTAAAACAATTTTTGGGCCAACTTCATTTTGAATATTCACCTCGTTGCTTAAACATAACAGCTAACGTGCGAAATCTAGTTTTCTGGGAAAAGCTGTTAAAAATAATCGTCAGTTTCTCGTTATCTCAATAATTGTTCTCCTTTTTTTTACACCTAAGCCCCCTTTCCGTAGACCAGGTCACATATATGATGCGCTCTCTTCGACAGCCGAAATAAAATGGCGAAATCGTTTGAAATCGCACGACCAACCCAGCCACGATCCAACTAACACAACCAACTTGACAAAATATCAAAAAATTTTGATTTTCATCCAATCAAGAGGTACAACTCATACAACTGCCCCATATACGTAACAATTCAATGAAATTGGTACAATAATTGGTGCGTGTATGCCTTCCATTAAAAACTCGCTATGCACAGAATCTAACAGCTATCGCTATTCACAGGAATCGAAATGCTATCGCAATTCTGAAGATGGGACTGCTATCATAATTGCAATTCATAGAAGTGAATCGCTATTAACAAAAAGGGATAGCAGTTGGAGATTTTTCAGTTACAGTGAAAAATCATCTAAATCATTAAAATCAGTCTGAAGTCATAATTTCAGTCTTCGATATATAAAAATCTTCCAGTATATACGTACCTATTTATGTATGTTTAAGAGAAACATTTTCTCAGTTTAATTTTGGAGATATAAAAATTCAATATTGTTTTATTTTTTTCCCAAAGTTTGTAAAAAATAATGAGAATTACTGCAATGCGACTCTGCCTTTAGTTACATAAATGCAATTTAACTACTACAAAGCACGGAAAAGTTGCTACGCACGGAAGGACAAAAATAAAATAAACCAGAAGAAAAAGTGAACAAGTGAGGTACAAATACAACCGCTCCGAAAGTTAACGGTGCAGAAATATACAAATCATTGGAGTGGAGAATGATTCGCCGCATCACCCAGAATGGACTATAAGTTTTGCAGCAGCAAAAATTGTGCGCGGATCCGAGTACACAATAACTCTTTAATAACTATGTACGTTTGTATGTATGTATGTCATAGCCACAAAGGACCAACAGCTTCATAAAGATTACATGTACACAACTTCACACTGAAAGAAAAGAAAACAGAAATCTGAAAATAACTTTAACTGGTACTCTGTAAGATCAAGAATCGGCAAGGATGTTAAAGTAAAGTAAGTATAATGTATAATTGTATGCCGCTCCAAAATCCTCAGACTGTACGGTTACAGATTACAAAAAGACATACATACTCTAAGCAGTATTTTAGTGTGATTTTAATCAAATGAAAATTATTCAAAATATTTGATATTTTTATTTATTTATCCATTTAACTACAAACATAACAATTTTGCCTATCGAAATAATATTTTTTCAGGTACCATTCCAGGCGCGAATATGCTCATGTCGTTTCTATGACAGTCGTCACTTTCAAAATAAACGTAACAGCCGCCGTAAAAGTCATATGTGTACCAAAACCAATGAAGACCAAGGGCTGTTATGGACGAATACTTCGAAAATTCCATACAATGATTATCCGGCTCTTACTTCGCAAATATTTTTTTCTGTAAGAAGTAAATGTATAAACTGCGCAATTTTATTGAATTTCTTTATATGTTGTTAGTTGCCCAGCTATACTGAGGTGCTTGGTTGAGTAATATGAAGTGTTGTGTCATTGTCGTTCACCAAGGCGCATACTTTACTTTTAGTTCAATCAGGAAAACCAGAAGAAGAGAATAGGAGAATACATCTGCAATGGGTGCATTGCAGACAGACTACAATAATAGAAATTTATTGCACGGAACTTATGACATTTTAAGTTGTGGCTTTCACAACGAAAAGAAAAAGCGCTTGAGGCAAAATTATTATATACATACATAGGTTTATTTCAATGAGCAGAAAAATCTCCAAATGCTGTAATGTGAATTCATTTGGAAACTTAAGTTTCTGAAGGGACCAACCTTTTTATATTGTGCAAGAATCTGTTATTGAGCAAATTGGGCATAGACTTCAAGTGGCATCATGGCATTGACATAAATCAAAACGCCTAAGGGTGTACTATTAACTGGCTGATGACTTAAGTGCTGCTCCTCCTGAGGTTAAAGTTATGTGCTGCTCATAGACGAACTCTTCGCATTGAATTGAGGACTGCATACCATAGTGGAATTACGTGTTTGAATTGGGACATATATTAACTTTAACCAATTAAACTAAAAAAATTCCAACACCATTGTTTCGAAAAATAAGCTTCATAATACGAGGAGTTTTCATTTAGTTTTAAATACAATATCAATACGTACCATCTCATTAATAGCAAATCCTGTTAAATATTTACAACAAACTGCTCATTTTTAAATAAATTTTTCAACAAATAATTTTCTATGGAGCATCAGTCTGGGCTAATATTGTAAATTGTCCCTTAAGAAAATTGGAAGTGATGAAAAACAAACTTTTAAAAATTATACTGAACCTCGCCTGACACCCCTTCGCTGTAAATCTGCACCTTTTGGCTTATATAGAGCTAGTGAAAAACAGTCTTCATAAACTAACGCAAAGTTATAACTTCAAATACTGAACAAGCAATTCCATTTATCAACACATAACAAAGCTCTTTGATTCTCATTATAACTTAATATTGTCCGATATTTGCGGTACAAAGTCACCAGGAAGTTCGAAATTCTTTATATTAAGTATATGGGGGCTAAGGGAAGTATTGGTCCGATTCAATCCGTTTTTGACATACAGACATAACATTATAAAAGAAGGATTATCCCTTAATTTCGGTTATATATATCACACATTGACCGACATTTCAATCAAAAGTCAACTATAGGTACAGGGATCTAAATATTTGATTTTTGATCATAAGATGGCACACACAAAATACATTATTCGTGAAAAGTTTTATCCCGTTATATTAATTGTTTATTCATTTGTGTACTGGCAATTGAATTAATGAATTTGAATTTAAAGTTGTGCTACGAGGTGAGCTCAAAAAGTATCGTGAATTTTGTGTTTTTTTTTTCTTCAAAGTAATCCCCATCCCAACGGTTTTTCCAATCTTCGAAGCACTCCAAAAAATCATTTGTTTTATCTTCTTCAGCTCCTCCTTCGATGCCGTCTTTATCTCGTCAAGAGAAGCGTAACGTCGTCTTTTCATGGGCCTCTTCAGTTTAGGGAACAAGAAAAAGTCACAGGGGGCCAGATGTGGGAAATACGGTGGCTGCGGCATCATTAGTGTGTTGTTTTTGGCCAAAAAGTCGCGCACAAGCAACGATGTGTGAGCAGGGGCGTTATCGTGGTGCAAAAGCCAATTTTTGTTCTTCCACAAATCCGTGCGTTTCTGGCGGATTGCTTCGCGCAAATTGCGCATAACTTGCCAATCGATATATTTAGGTCCTCAGCAACTTCTCTAACGGTGATTTGACAATTGACCAATACCATTTTCTCCACTTCATTAATTTTTTCGTCTGTTGTTGAAGTGCTCGGGCGTCCGGCACGCTCTTCGTCGTTCACATCTTCTCGGCCTTCTGAGAACATTTTGTACCACCGATAAACATTGCTTCGGTCCAAGGTAGCTTCTCCGTATGCCACAGTCAACATTCGGAATGCATCCGCGTACTTAATTTCGTTTTTCACACAAAATTTGATACAGGTTCTTTGATCCATTTTTTTGAATAGGTAAAAATGGAAGACGATCCAAAACACGTGCAAGCAAAGCAGCTGTTAACAATTAAATGCACATTCAAAATGGCCGAGCTGTCGGCATAAGTGAGAGACATGAGTACCAACATAACGCCACAAAAAATGGCTTACAATCATATTTGATATCTTATTAACTTAAATTGCATTGCTCCATGTGCGGGATATGTATAAAGGGGGATCCATTTCGAGGTTGTCTACTTTTTTCAAGAAAAACACAGAAACTTCAAATTTAATTAAAATGTTTGTTATCATTCAAAAGAACATCTTGGCGAGCATTTCGACTGGTAGCTGGCGAATGACACGCGTGATGGATTGTCCGCATGTACTTTAGACTTTACATATCCTCACAGGAAAACGTATAACGGTGTTATATCACCTGATCGTGGTAGCAAATCGACCATCTCAAAACGTGAAATAATCTGCTCACCGAAGTGTTCTCTCAATAAATGCTTTGATTGATGCGATCTGGGTAAGGGCTCCCCCTTGTTGAAACCAAATGTCACCGAGATCACAAGCTTCATTTTCAAGCATCAAATGGTCGGTTATCACGGCGCGACAGCTATGTTCTCACCTGCATAATTTTTAACAACGTCGGATATTCTTGGAACTTTTCAAGAGCCCATAGAGCGAAGCGATGTCGCTAAGAAAGGTTTGTTTAGGAAATGTCGAGCAGCTTCAATTCTTGCACTACCTAAATTAATGAAGCCATTCCACATATCCGTCCGATTCATTGCGAACGGCGCCGAGTCGACTCTCCATGGTCTTCGTGTAAACTCTTGGTCACTATATTTTCTTCACTGCATGCTGGACGTGGTCTATTTCGGTCGAATATTCTCCAATAAGGAATGTTGGTTCTCAAGATGAGTGATGGTGTTGATGTTGATGTTGACTAAAAGTTGAACAAACGTAAATTTTCATAATAAAGTTGAACGATTTGTAAACCTTGTTCATGCGTAAGTCTTTCTATAATGAGATGCCAAATAATACTAAAAAAATAACATAACTTCTTCACACGACTCACGCTTGATTTATACATTGAGAAAAGTACCTCTACCCGTTATTAAAATCAATCTAAAGTGCCTAAATTTTTCGTATTAAGCAAATAAGGAAACACTCAAGTATTCGAGACATTCTTATTTCACACCCCCAGAATATCAAAATCATGTGGGTCCCCGGTCACGCAGATATAAAGGGCAACACGATTGCCGATAAGGTCGCTAAAGATATGCTTTTTACACCTGCCATAACTTCCAACGTTCTTTTTAAAAGGGATATCTACTGGATTATAAATAATGAGAGGCCATCACTACTCTTCAATCAATCCCAGTCGTACAAAACCCTGCTTCTCTCCGACCATGCCGACAAACTACATAACTCCACATACCCGTCTCCGGCTTGGCCACACGATTATTACAATCTCTCATTTACTTCAAGGCGCGCGCTACACCTAGTTGCTGCCCCTTCTGCAACTTTTCACTCAGCATTAACGACCTCTTGGATTGCTGTCCGAAACTTGATGCCCAAAGACTACACTATTTCAATGGTATTAATCCTACACAGCTGTTAAAAAACCCGATGGACAATAATATTAGCAGGATATATAATTTCCTCAGAGATACCGACCTACTCCGACGCATTTGATACCGCCCTAGTCAACATGCCAGCCGAAAGCCTCCGATGCTAGCGCTGCGTTATCTTTAGTTTATGTAATAACTAGCCGACCCCGCAGTCGTTGTCCTGCGTGAAATTATGTGTTTAGAAATGAAAAAGTTGAATTTATCATTTCACTTTTTTTCAATGTATCGCAGCTTGATAAACAACATTTTTTGGTTTCTGTTCCGGTGTATAGAAAAGATGGTTTTCCAACTCGTGAGCAGGCCACGTATGTATATCTGGCCAAGTGAAAAACATAGCATTTCCAAATGTATACCATACACTATGCGATTATCCTTGTGTCTCAAATGCAGTTTTCACTGGAAACTGAATACGTTTGAACTGAAATGGCAAATCGTTAGAACTCAGAGGAATTCGTAGAATCAAGCATTCTGCCCCTTGTATTCGATAGGTGCGTCACAATCAGTCAGGTTCCATTACACAGTTTCGGCGCCTGAAGATTGTGGAACACAACAACGACAGATCCAACTTAGAGACGCAAATGATGCAGTGGCATACCAAGCCTATTCAAAGAATTTCGAAATTCCACGATCGATCAATTTGTATGAGCGCAAGTCTCCCGGAATTTGACTTTGAATCTTCCAGTTTAAGTCAACAACATCGGTATTTTTGGCAGATAACATTGCGCGTGCACTTAAGCAATTGTAGTTACGATAATTTGTCCAATGTCTGAATATTCGTGATGAGTTCATCTTTGGTGAATTGGTAAAGGGAAGAAGGAATTGATATCAAACCACCGGAAGTATCAACCGGAATTTACCCATTTCCAATTCTTAGCGAATACGATGTAAAATGTCTTCGGCAATGTCATTTTTGTTCGTATTCCATAATTGACGCTAATTTGATGGCTGATCATCGCGAAAAGTGTGCGAACTTCATTCCAGTGATTATCATGTTCCAGCAATTGTATGTATAATATCAAGATATTTCCGAATAGAGCAAGTTCTCGCAAACGGTTCACTGACGAAAGTTGAGATAAAACTCGTAAATGTTAATTTTGTTGCTGGGGGTGTTTTCTCTGTCCGTACTGTATTCTCTGTGTTGAAATAGACTATTTGGCCATTCTCCAAATTAACTGGGAGACGCACAACAGTCGCAAAAGTAAATATCATACAAAGCGCTTTATTGCAGTTCACGTACCGACCGTATCGTTCAACATCAGTAACCGCCATGTTGCTTCCTTTGGTGACGTATTTACACACGTACTTTATCGATTACACCAAACTGCAATACGCAACATTGACATGACTTTTGAATGTGAATTAGACAACAGTGGCGAATATGGTACGATCCATATGTTGTCGACTTCGATATTCACGCCTCTAAATTGAATGCTAAATGTTCTGCCATTGTCATCTGGTGAGCGACGCTGATACATTGGATATCCATCATTTCTAGTTTGTGTCCCGAAAGAAGAGCACCTGGATAGTGTTTCGTACATTTATTGTCAGACATACAAATCGAAGTGGTTTTGTGATGTCCGTAAGGTACATGAACCATATTGATTTCGTATAATTCTGCCTCTATCTCTGGATCAGGAATTTTCTCAGAAATGATTTCATCAATTTGATTTGGTGTAACCACCATCCACCATCCAAAGAAGAATATGTGCGTGCGGCAAACCTCTCTTTTATACATATACGTTGCTTTAAGATAAAGTTTACAAAACATCGCAACTCTTGTTTGAAAAGTTGTCCTCTGACATCGTGACGATCGCTTGCTGATTGCCCGCGATCCATAATTTCATTCGTATGTCATAGCATCCTGGGAATACTCGGTCATGTGCCATGGGCTGTCAATATACATACTTATGTTGATGCCAAAACGAACGCGACCTCTTGGTGGCAGCGTAACAAATTTCAATCTGTAATTGAGCACTTTGTGTGAAACACACATAATGTTTTCACGGAATAAATTTCAATAATTTATTTTTGAATAACCGGAATGAAGAAAGCAAACGAAAAATTTGACAATTGAAAAACAAAGGAAAAAAGTTGAAAAAAAAATTTTTGTATGAAAAAAAGTTATTTTTTTGGACTTGTCCAACTTTCTGACTATTCCTCACGAAAAGCATAAGGTTTTTTTTTATTTCTAAACGTTCCTCGATCCACAGCGAACAACCTCTGAAAATTTCGTCAAGATTGGTTCAGCTGTTATGGAGCATTAGCGTTACTAACAGCATTCATTCGTTTGTATGGGAAAAAGAAAAGGGCTCTTTTTAGCGGTTTTCCGGCAATTATTCGAATTTTTTCGCCATAAAAACTATCCTTGAGCCTCAACGAACATTTTAGAAAAAGATTTGGCAAAATTGGTCCATGCGTTTTTGAGTTATGCGCCAGCATTTAAAATCATGTTCGTTTTTATTTCCTTTTTAAAATCGTATTTGAAAATTTATTTTCTTCATAATTTTTTTTTCGGAAAATTTTCCAAAATTTTCTTAAGTATTCTCCTTGTTTGGGCGGAGACCTGTCCGAATTGGTGGTAATCACCGAAATCGGTCCAGGCGTTCTCCAGTTATAGGCGTAGTAACTAACGTCACTTTCTTATATATATATATATATGTAATAATTTTATTGTTATGTAAACTTTTATAAAATAAAATAAAAAAATAAAACACTCAAGTAGGGCAACAGAAATCAATATATAGTAAGGAACTTCGACCCCGGCTTAGACCGATTCCATTCATATTATGTCCTAAACCACATTATATTTAAGAAAACATTTAACTACAAACCATATTAACCAACAAAACTGATCGATAAATAAGGTATAATTCTAACCGGAAATTTGATATTCTTATATTAAGTATAGGGAGGTTAGGATTTTATCAATTTTTGGCATCACGAAAAAATATTGTCAGAAAAAGATGTTTGCTGACTTTCAATAAAATACCTCAAATATGGGTTTGTCCGGAAAATAATAGGGTTGAGTGTTCGATGCAGCGCTGCTAGCGCGATGTCCACGCTTTGAAGGCGTGACGCAAGGAATTCTCCGGAATAGCCTTGAGAGCGAGTTGCACGCTGCCTGGATACCCTCTGTCGTCTAAAAATGCTTGCCTTTCATCGGCCTTCTCAGGCAAGGAAACAAAAAAGTCCGGAGGGCCACATCTGGGCTGTAGGGCGGCTGCGGAAGCGTTGGGATGCCGGCCTTGGTTAGGTAGCTGTTCAAAAGAAAGGCGGTATGAGCCAGGGCGTTGTCGTGGGGTAACTTCCAATCGGCTGCGATGTCTTGTCGGATCCGATTGGCCCTTCGTTTGAGTCTCTTGAGGACTTCCACGTAAAACTAGGCGTTGACATATCCATTTTACGAAAAAATACACAGTTTTTCAGAAATTATGCTTTCTGAGTTTCAGTAGGAAAATTCACATATTTACCAATATACTTATATGTAGATATAAAGTTAACCTGAAGATCGAAAACTTTTAAATGACGAGGGCTATTGGAAGTTTCAACGATGTTAAACCGATTTGGTATACATGGAAACATTCTCTGGGAGTTTTAATAATATATCCCAGAGATTTCCCCATATTTTCAATAAATTATAAGTTATAGGCATTGAAATCCACAAAGTTTTATTCCGATATCTTTATCGATACTTTATTTGTATATTGTAAAGTGAGAGAATTATATGAAATTTAAAATTGTGGTGTGAGGGTCCCCTCGGAGTGGAAGGTAAATCAGGGAATGCGGTGATTGCGGCACGACATTAATTGAAAATGTGGCGAAATGATCTCGAATAACCAACGCGGTATGAGATGATTTATTCAATAAATTCAGACATAGTAAAAATCGAAGAATTCACTTTAAGAGCCTCACAAAACGACGCGTATCTCAAATACTAATGAATATTTTGAAGTGAAATTTAGCAAAGATGTCACTACTAACTTACAGAAAAAAAATTTACCAATTCGAAAAACACGCGAAATATAAACTAAAACTTCAGCTTTCAATTTGATCACAGTAGTACATACATTTTATTATAAAGTTGCTAGCTGACCCCGCAGGCGTTGTCCTGCGTGAAATTATGTGTTTTGAAATGAAAAGAAAGTTCAATTTATATTGTGTTGAAAATCATTTATTTGCGATTTTTCTACATTTTATTTTAATGTAACGGATCCAGAGATGATTGTTTTTCCTACTTTTGAACACACCACGTATATCTGGCCGTGTGAAAAACATAGCATTTTACCCAATGAATTTAGAAATTCCACTAGATAATTCACGGCTTCGTCTTCATTATCAAGAAGATGGATCGATTTGTATGAGCGCAAACCTCCCGGAATTTGACACTCAAGCAATCGTAGTTACGATAATTTGACAAAGGTTCGGATAAACATTCGTCATTCATCTTTCGTTGAAGTGAATTGATAAAAGGTAAGTGGAAGTATCAACCGAAATTTGTCCATTTCCAATTCTTAGCGAATATTATGTAAAATGTCATTTTTGTTCGTATCCCATAATTGACGCGGATTTGAAGGCTGATATTTTGGAATTATTTTTGGCGAAAAGTGTGCGAACTTCATTGGCATGGGAAGTAGCTATCACATTGTCCAGCGTTTGATTCCAGTGATTATTATGTTCCACCAATTGTAAATGCTGGCATGCTTCTCAAAAAATTGCACACACCGTACCATTCACAATACGCAATCACTCAAATGAAGTTTAACTGCGTACATTAATCAAAAGCAATCGAAGCTAGAAGCAATTGCCGTTTACGGGTGTTGTATAAACGAGTCCTATTGCATTAGTTGAGAACACACCTGAATGTTCATCTACAACTTGGCCTTGCTTTCTGCGTAACTATTTCTTCGACGATGCATTCCATGTATAATATCAAGGCATTTCCGAATAGAGCAATGTCCTCACAAGTGGGTCACTGACGCAAGTTGAGAAACAACTCGTCAATGTCAATTTTTTTGTGGGCGGTTTCTGCTGTACTGTATTCTCTGGGTTGAAATACACTTTTGGCCTTTTCCAAATGAACTGTGAGATGCACAACAGTCTGAAAACGTTCATGAATTACAAAAGTAAATATCTTACAAAACGCTTCATTGCAGTACACGTATCGACTCATTTGGTTCTTGCTGATCTCATCTTGTTCAAGGTCAATAACCGCCATGTTGCTTTCTTTGGTGACGTACTTGCAAACATATTTAATATATTTCACCAAACTGCAATACTTAACATTGATATGAGTTTTGAATGTGAGTTAGACAGTAACGGCGAATATGGTAGGATCCATGAAGTTGACCGTCGATATTCACTCCTCTAAATTGAAAATGCTGAATGTTCTGCCATTGTCGTCTGCTGAGCGAGGCAGATACAGTGGATATCCATTATTTCCAGTTTGCGTTTCCGAAAGAAAAGCACGTGGATAGTGTTTCATGCATTTATTGTCAGACATACAAACCGAAGTGGTATTGTGGTGACCGCAAGGTCCCTGAGTCATATTTGTTTTTACCACTTTGCATAATTCTGGATTTAATCCTCCCGTTCATAATTCCGCTCGAATGTCATCGCATCCTGCGAGTACTCGTGCATGTGCTTCTTCCTCTTCGTGGCATCGTGACCAATTTCAATCTATAATTGATCACTTTTTATGAAACACACATAAAGTTTTCATGAATAGTTTTCAATAATTTACCTTTTGAATAACCGAAATAAAGAAAGCAAACGACAGAAATTGAACGATTCAAATAATTTACAAATAAATGAACAAAACAAAAAAAATCGAAAATATGTTGTATGAAAAAGTCACTTTTTTGAAATTTACGCTCGTAAGTCAGTTAAGAATGAACATTTTCTGATTTTTTTTGTTTTACAAACCATCCTCATTGGATCTCCTTCAAAGTGGTTCAGACCATTTTTCATTTCATGTAACGGTTCAGTCAACTATAGCGAACAGACAAAAAACCAACTTATTTATATATAAGTATGTATAAGATTTTAGTTTCCAACATTTAATTGCAATTTTCACGCAGACAAAAAGATTTCTGCAAGTTAAATGCAGTGATCTTAAGCTTTTGGCAGGCATGTCATTAAATCCATAAGGGGGCTTAGCTACCACCGCTTTTCTACGTTTTTATATAACAGATGAATCTATGATCCGTTGTACTAAATTACAGTTTTGTATCTTATTGTGGAGTTTAGGGATGACACTTTATTGATTTTCGATTAATAGGGTTTGGTGGGCGTGGAAATTATCCGACTCCGCCCATTTACAGTACGAATCTTCTCATGGTGAAATATGTTAACCTAGTCTCAACAAGAAATATCAATTGTTACTAAAGTAACCGCTTGCACAGAAGGACACTCGAATTTCAATTGCAATACAACACAATATGATACAAGCAACTGCTAAGTGAATAAAATTATTAGAAATAATTTAATTAAGTAACAAGTAAGAATGATATAAGGTTGGCTTCAACCGACAATTTTATCTTAAATTCTGACCCATATATACTATATGGTATAAAGATTACCGGGAGTCTGAATAATGTCATGTTAGGTATAACGGGCTGGGATAACTATTAACCCTCTCATGCCCGAATTAAAATGAGCGATGCTAAAAAATATGTAAAAAATACAGATATGTCGCGACTTTAATATGAAACGACCAAAATTTCAAAGTCCTAGGAGACCCTGTTTGAGAGTTACAAGACAACTTGAATTAATTTTGTTGCCTATTTTTGTTTTATTGTAATCTCTTACCTGTATTTAGTTATAAAAATCACTTACTATATGAAATAAAAACTGTTTTATTAAACTTTTTATTTTATTATTTTGCAGAGGTTATTTTAAAAAATATTTGTGATCACGTGTAGACACAGAGACAATAAGCTCACAATTGAACAATTACAAGACTTTTTCGGTGATACTTGGTATATGCATACACAAAACGTTAGCCTACTGCACAAAAAAAACCGTTACCGAAAATAATAAAAATAATGTAACTTGAGTAAAAATTGAGATATAGCGATTGAACTTGGCATGTGGGTTCCTTATTACAAAAAAACTACGAGTTCGCATCTGTGCTCACATTTTTTTGAAAAAGTGGTCGTGGCCCGACCTCTAAAAAGTTTAATGTACATATCTCTTAAATCACTAAAGCTAAAGCAACCAAATTTGCAGAGTACAAGTCTTATAAGAACTTCTACCGACAAATGAATGAAATCGGATGCCCATATAACGGCACTGTTAAAAACTGCTAAAAGCGCGATAAATCAATAACTAATTGTCAGATACATTAAATTTTCCCACCGAGATGGTGTGAGAGACCAAACCGATTTCGACAAAATTTGGTATGTTGTATTTCTTTCATATTTCTATGTCACGTTGTGAAAATGAGTGAAATCGAACAATATCCACGCCTACTTCCCATATAGCACAACTTTAAATTGAACTTCATACATTCAATTTCCAGTACACAAATGAAGAAACAATTAATATAACGGTATACAACTTATGATCAAAAATTGTTTAAATCCAATGAAAACTGTTCACCCCTAGATACCGAATATTTAGACCCCGGTACCTATAGTTGACTTTTGATCGAAATGGCGGTCAATGTGTGATATATATAACTGAAATTAAGGGATCTTCTCTTATAATGTTATGTCTGTATGTCAAAAAAGGGTTGAATCAGACCAATACTTCTCTTAGCCCCCATATACTTAATATAAAGATTTTCGAACTTCCAGGTGACATCGTACCGCACATATCGGACCATATGTGAGTTATCCCAATGAAATTAAAAGAGTATGTTTTACTCCTAACAGTGTATCTATGTAGATAAATTTGATTTGATTTTTTAATTTTCCTACTAAAGTTATAATAAAGTTATTAATTTTGTTATAACACTTCAGTTATAACACTTTACATATATTTATTTGATTTAAATTCGGTATTTTATGGGCGACCATAACAACATCTATGTATATCAATTTTGATTACTTTTGAGATTTACAAACATCCGTTAGATGAACAAAACTGTTATACTCTATTGTTACATGTTGCGAGAATATAAAAATAGTGCATATGAATTTAATATTTGATATTAATCAAAATAATAAATGGATTACCATAACATTTAGTATTTTATCGACTTATTAGTCATACATTTTATCTTACAAAATTTTGCTTTATATCCGAAATATTTATATTAAAAGTAAAACAGCTAACAGAAAAAAACTATTTTAATCGTAGTAGTGCTGTGAGAAAGTACATACTGATGTCATTAATATTCATAAATTTTATTGAGATATTTTTCGAAAATAACGACATGAAAGAAATTTATGTTTATATAGCTCACGTAGGTAACGTGAATTCCCCTAAATATAAAGTGCTACACTTATTGCACATTTTTTCTTACAGTAAAGTTTAATGCTTCTGACATTTTTGTAGTCATCAAAAGTATCATTTTTTTATATTTAAATCACCTGTGTGTCTCCTCCCTGTTTCGCCTACACCTACCAAAACTTCCAATATTTAAAACATTGACTTAATTTACATATGTATAAAGAGATTACTTCTAAGATATGCCATATATTCAAGTTCACTATATTTGATTCTTGATTAATAATAAATTCTTTTCCTATACTTATTGTCTGATAAAATAGCGTTATAATATTTAGTTAATATATGTTACCATAATTATACATATTAAGTTAGCGAGACATTTGCTTTTAAATTGGCACTTCAGGTATGATCTCTAAAGTCAAAATTTCAATCAGACATAACAGATTATTCAGTGTTCAGTTTATAATTCCTTTTTTATATCTGTATATGTACATATTTGAAGCATGAACGCTGGCAGCGCCACAGTACTTATGCATAATATACATATGTATGTACATAACGCAGACATACAATCCTTGCTCTCCACGCATATCGCAACTTTACGTGATGTGTAAAGTAAAGTGGTTACGAACATGTCGTGTGTGCGTAACAGGCAGTGAAATATGAGCTCTGCAGTGCGCTTATGACTTATAGTACTACAAACATATGTGTGGTGGTTTGATTGGTGGTGATCATACACATACTAGTTCATAAGTACTATGTCTAAAGGGCTGGAACTTAAATATTCTTATGCCTAGTCTATCTCTGTAAAAATATGATATACATATGTATGTATATGTTCATATTAAGTAGATCTTATACGTAAAAAATTTCATTATTGTTATGATGGCTAATACTTCACTCAAATTTTGGAACAGCAACAAAGTTACCTATTAACACAATCATAAATGCATATAAGTTTGAGCTCATATGCTGGAAAATCATGTCATAAAACACATCTGTGATACATGGCGTATGTGGCACGTACTCCTCAAATAAAAACAAGCTCTTTCTACAAATTTAAGAACTTTGTAAATTATTAAGAGCTACAGCTACTATTCTTGTTAAGATAATCATACTTTGCCTTAAAGTTTAGCAAAGCTCAAGGACTCCACTTTAAAAACTTATATGGCCTTTTGTAAAATATTCCGTTAATTACGTATAAACTTAAGTTTGATAAAAATGAATTTCGCCCATCTTACTAAAAGTAGTATATGCGAAACTTAAATAATAAGGAAGGGCTAAGTTCTGGTGCAACCGAACATTCTAAACTCTGGCAACATGCAAAGATAAAAGCTAGGGAAATACCTTCAATATACTTGTATTAAAAAATTTAGGGAAAGGGTTCAACTTCATTGTTCGACGAAATCGAGAATTAATTACAATAAAAATTTGGTATAATATTAATTAATTTTAAATGGCACAGACCCATTTTATTATTACATTTTATAGCCCGTCAGATAAAATTATATTAAAAACCTATTCTAATGAGTGCATTTGCTGCACTGCACTTTTAATGTCCGTTTTCATTTCACGTTGCATTGGAGACCCTACAGCAAACTGCAGTCGCATCGAGTTTTTCATCTCTTGAGGACTTTCTAGCAAACACATAGGAAGTTTCTAAAGAAAATAATTTTGCATGGCGCAAAAGGAATCCTCCCTATCAAAAGATGCTATAAATTTTGAAGTTGACCTCTAATGTCAGTTCTGTTTTGACATTTGTGTAGTAAACACATGCGAAATACACGTAAATAAACAATAGTACGCTACACTGCTCCAGAACGCGGGTTATTGGTGACTATTTATTTGACCAATAGTGTGTCGGTGACTTTGGCATAACGCCTACTGATGAAACACTGCGACGTTTAGTCGGTCGCCTCGAAGAGACTGGCACAATACGAGATGTTGCCAGGGGTGGCAGACCCCGGAGTAGCTGTTCTGCAGAGAATATTGCTGCTGTTGCTTAGGATGTCATGGAAGCGCCGTCGACATCGACCACGCAAACGGGTATCAGTCGACGGTGTTTACAGCGAATTTTCGTAAAAGATTTGAAGATGTTTCCGTACAAAGTCCAGACGGACTTGAGCTGCTGACCACCAATCGCGTCTAACATACGCTCAAGCCATTCTTAATAATTTTTTATCAAAAATAAATGAAAATCCGCATGCAACCCACGAAAAGCCATTACACCCACTCAAAGTCACTGTATGGTGTTTTCGCTGGAGGAGTCATCGGGAGAAGACGTCGCGGGCCAAACGGTTACTGTGAGAGAAATCTACAGAGCAATGATCAACGAGTTCGTTTTGCCGCAACTTGATGAATTGGGATTGGAAAATATGTGCTTCCAACAGGACGGTTCAACGGCACACACTGCACGTGCTACAACCGATATACTGAAGAATGCATTTCCCGAGCGCCTAATCTCCAGTTTTAGCGATTTGCACTGGCCAGCAAGATCGCCTGATTTGACCGCTCCAGACTTTTTTTATGGGGCTTTTTGAAGTCGCGGGTTTATGACAACAAGCCTTAGAATCTTGCAGCTCTTAAAGACAATATGCGTCAAGAATGTGGGGACCTATCGCCGGAAGTTCTGGCCAAAGTGATGGAAAATGCCTTAAAAAGGGTTCAACTGACAATAAACTGTGGCGGCGGCCATTTACATGATATCATATTCTCGACTTAATGTAAAAAAATTTAAAAGCCCAAATAAAAATAATCCACAAGCAGAATCAAAGTTTTTCATTTTTTAAAAAACTTACAGCCAAAAAATATCGGAAGGTTATTTTTGAGCGGAGAGAAAACTGGCTGCCTACCTCGCACCGTTACGATCGACCACAACACGTGCGGGATGGGATAGATACCAGGGGTAATGCTGTAAAATTCTACAAAAAAATGCGGCTGCTAACAAAAGATTTCAAGCCGAAGCATACTCTTATAGAACCACCAAAGGTGATCTAGTGACCGATACCCAGAGTATACTTAAATTATGGAGGGAAAACTTCTCCAGCCTGCTGTATGGCAGTGAAAGTACAACGCCAGGAGAAGGCGAACCCGATTCCCCAATCGATGACGATTAAGCAGAAGTTCCATTGCCCCACTATGAAGAAGTTCGAATAGCAATTGCCCGTCTGAAGAGCAACAAAGTAGCGCTGGCCGATGGGTTGCCGGCCGAGTTATTCAAACACGGCGGCAAAGAACTGATAAAAAACATGCACCAGCTTTGTAAAATATGGTCGGACGAAAGCATGGCCAAGGATTGGAAATTAAGTATGCACAATCTGCGCCAACTACCGTGGGATAAACCTCCTCAACATTGCGAATACGGTTCTATGGAGCGTACTGTGTGAAAGATTAAAGCCCACCGTCAACAAACTCATTGGACCTTATGAGTGTGGCTTTAGATCTGGGAAATCAACAACCGACCACATATTCACCATTCGCCTAATTTTGGAAAAGACCCGTGAAAGGAGAATCAACACACACTACCTCTTCGTCGATTTCAAAGCTGCTTTCGACAGCACGAAAAGGAGCTGCCTTTGTGTCGCGATGTCTGAATTTGGTATCGCCGCAAAACTAATACGGCAGTTTACACGTTGAGCAACACCAAAAGCTCCGTCAGGATCGTTAAGGACCTCTCCGAACCGTTCGATATCAAAAGAGAATATCGCATTCGATGGAACGAGGAGCTGTATGAGATATACGACGATATTGATATAGTGCAGTGAATTAAGAGACAGCGGCTCCGCTGGCTAGGTCATATCGTGCGTATGGACATAAACACTCCAGCTCTGATAGTATTCGACGCAGTACCCGCCGGGGGAAGCAAAGGAAGAGTAAGACCTCCACTCCGTTGGAAGGACCAAGTGGAGAAGGACCACCTCGCTTGGAATATCCAATTGGCGCTTGAAATATCCAATTGGCGCCATTTAGCGAAAAGGAGAAACGACTGGCGCACTGTTGTTAACTCGGCTATAATCGCGTGAGTGGTGTCTACGCCAGTAAAGAAGAAGTTAATGAAAATATTTACATGAACCACATGCATTTTTTTCTCCACTTACTCATGCAAATAAATTAAGCTTTAATTAAATAGCTCCTTTTATATCGAAGATAGAAATATTATGATAGAAATTCTGTATGTTTCGATTTATATTTTGAGAAGATATTATTTTCTACGAAAAAATCACGTACGTGACGTTTGGCTCGAAATGGAACTCGTACCTCAAATTTGAAGAGGTCACGTCCGCCATTTTGAATTTCGAAAAAATAATGTCATATTTGAAATTAGCAACCAAAAAACTACAGTACACGAAGTTTTGGTGCGATCGGAGGACTTTCCGAGTTTTGGCCAGCTTTTTTGGAAAATCGGCCACTGTGAGATGTGAAATTTTTAATGTCAAATACAAAAGTTATATAGATCTCCAGCGGCAGTGAGGACGGACCAAATTAATGAACAGATTAAATGTAATCTAATCACATAAAATTGTGGTCGGAACATGGTATGTACTATATTATATAAATGATGAGGTGGCATGCCCGGCACTCGTATGATATATCCAATGGATTGATAATTCAGAGCTTTTTTGGCATCTCAAACAGCAACGATAGATTTGTATGATACTAACGATTTCCCAAAAACTGTTGACTAGTTGGTGTATATACGGACGTGGCTAAAACGACTTAGCTCGTCACGCTGATCATTTCTGCATGTATGTATATTTTTTAGTGTCTCTGACTTTTACTTTTGGGGTTAAAAACTTCGTATCTAACTGACTGTTCATGGTATTAATATATATCAGGCCTATCCATTAAGCACACACTTCATCAAAATTAGACCAGCTATTTGAGAGGAGTTTGGCAAAAAAGACGGTGATACGAAAATTTTATGTATGTATTAGATTAAATATATACGGTAGGCTTAGCAAACCGGATCGGTCGGATCTACTAATGTTATTATAAAATGTTATTTACTGTTTTTTTTATTGATGCTTCTTCTTCTTCTCTGAATTTATCGGATTAAAGCAACAAAAGTTGTAAAAGTTAGATGTTTTTAGATCTTTAGGCATTATTTCGTTGAATAAAGTACATATAAATTAACAGATACTGGATGGAATGTAAAAATAAGCAAAAACTTTTGGAAAATATAGCTTTTAAGAGAATATGAGAAGCATTTTGAAACCAAATAAATATCGATTAATTTCTAAATATCTCCATTTTTTCATTTAATGTACAAAAATTATTATATTTTGAATTTACAAACGTCGGTCCATCACATCTCAAAAAAATTGTCGAAAATCTATTCAAATATTACAAAATAGTGGCTAAGGCTAACTTTTGTGTTAATTGCAAAGTAAATTTAATACTGTTAATTTATTAAAGTTGAAAGTCTGTTTAGCAAAAAAGGATATCAGTTGCGAGCAGTTATTGAAATTTGTAAGCTCCTCTTTAATACATTACTGCATTTTCCTAATAAATGTGTATACTTGCTTACAATTGTAAAACATGAAAACATACATACATATGTACATATGTAGTAATATATGTGTGCGATGTAATGTTTAATCGCTTTCAAAATGTGGTAATTTAATTTATGGTTTATTTGCCACAAATGTTCAGTAAAACCGTTAAAACGGGATCTAGGAGAGAGAAAGAGAGAGAGAGAGAGAGAGAGAGAGAAAGAAGGGGAAAGGCAGAGCGTGAAATGAATGGCTCGCCTGTTCAGAAGTCGAGCATATTTATATACTCGTATGCATACAGTAGGCTTGTTCTGAATATTGTTTGCTCAAAAACAAAATAATATATTTTTGATTATATAACTAGTTTCTTGATGCTTTATTAATTTAAAATTATAATTAGCTTTGTATTTTAATTCGTCTCTCTGTTACTTTTGATGCGCTAGGTACCAATCAATTTAAAATTAGGATAATAATGTATTCATACAGATATATCATTGCCCACTCATTCAAAATAAAAATATTTAATTGAAAATATCACGGTCGATAAATATAAATACAATATGTAAACATATCTCTGTTATCATTTATTGTACGGGAAACTGTGTAGAATTCGGTACTCCAGCACATTCGCTATCGACACTCTTTATGCATTGTCCATTTATTACACATTTTATGACCATGTAAAATTAAATTGCAAAATGTTGTCAATAACAGCAGAAATTACAACGATACTAATAAAAGCGATTACAGGTAAAGACAGAAAATAGCGCACTGACCAGGGGTCGTTCATTTCTGAATATGTAGCTAAACGAGTTTGTCAGGATATGTATGTATATAATGTACATAAAAATACTCGTACTAATGAATCTGAATTGCTCCATATAGGACATACTTAAATATAGTCGCAGTGCGAAGGCCGTACTCTGCAAGCCGTGCACTAGGCAGGGGCTATGGCGGCAACACCAAAAGGACATTTAATTTATTATTTATTGCCTAGTGCAACACAACGAAATGGTAATACCAGACTTATTTCGTATATTACAACTACGCTCTCCGGAGCGTTGTTATTTCACTTCACGCTATTTGGTTACTCTTTGCACCGCTTTAGAATGCTTTAAAGCCAAACATTTACAAATACCAACGCTTCCCAAAGAATACTAAAAGGACACTAATTTTCCTAAAACGGCAGTTTTGTATGTGTATTCTTTCTCCGGTCATAGTGATAAATAGTTGACAGACCAACAACGACAAATGCACAATACTCTAAATTCGCTTTCCTGAAACACAGTACACTATGCGTTTTATTTTAATGTGATTTGGTTATTTATGGAGCTTAATTTTTGTAAAGCCAAAAGATAATCGGTGCCGCTGCAGATTTGAGGATATATGTATATTTATTTCAAGCTTAAAATATAAATAATGGTTAAATACATATGAACTCTTATTTAAAAGTATGTGCAACGTGTGTATGCGTAATCATATTATGTAATTATTTAAATTAATGTGCCTTTTCAGTTTTATATCTTTTCTACTGTTCAACGCGATTAATTATATCAGTCAGCAAAAATGCATAACCGAAACTTATATAATTTCTTACAAATTATATACATATGTTGACTGTTCTCATATTCCAGGTATACTCGTATTCTTAATCCGTAATTATACAGCACGTCCAACTGTGCTATTGATCGATTTCCGAATTAGTTATCTTACTGCTTATTTGCCCAGACTATTCAAAAAACGGATATTTAATAAGCAAATATATTTTTGTATAACTTTAATTGGACCACAACGAGCATAATGACTAACATGTTTCTTGGCATTCTGTTGAAATTGGCAATGCAGTTTGACGGAATCAAACCATTGCTGCGCCTACAAAATATTACTTATCGAAACACTATAAAGCGCTTATAAATGTAGAAGGCTTTGACAATGTTGATAAAAAAATAAACGAAATAAATTCATAGTAGGTGTCGGCTTTAGTATACCGTCCCATGATTTCGGTAATAAAATAGGTATGGACGGATAGAGGAGACCCTCCAGATCACGAATATATACATATATGCTTATAGCCGCAGGAAGCTTATAGTTTTCGAGATATTCGCGTTTAAAGTTGAAACTTTGCAATATTTTCATTACATATTTTATATATATAAAATTAATTTTGCACTTATATTTTTCAATTTTATATCACTAATTCATTTGTACACATTTATTTTATATAATATAGTGCAAAAATAGCTTCTAATATACACTTAAATTATTGTTGAATTATGATTATTTAAAAATAACAAATGAATATTTTACAAACTAAAACAAAAAAAATATAAAGAAATATTATACCCTAAATACAGGAAACACAATCGCTGATAAACAATAAAAAAATATATAAAAAATTTAAGCGGCCTGAAGGCCGCCCACGCAAAAAGAAGTTCTACGCGAAAAGAATTTGATACACCCCGCTGTTGGACCGACCAGGGTTAGTTTTTTTGAAGCGCGGCCGAAGGCCGCCCACGCAAAAATGTGTTCTACGCGAAAAAAATGTATACACCCCGGTATTGGACCGACCAGAGTTATTTTTTTTGAAGCGCGGCCGAAGGCCGCCCACGCAAAAAGGAGTTCTACGCAAAAAAAATTTGATACACCTCGGTATTGGACCGACCAGGGTTATTTTTTTTTGAAGCGCGGCCAAAGGCCACCCACGCAAAAAGGAGTTCTACGCGAAAAAAATTTGATACACCCCGGTATTGGACCGAGCAGGGTTATTTTTTTTATAGGTTGTTGATTCTCGTATTTGGGTATAAACTGTTCACTTTATTACAAATGATGTCGATAAGGTAACACTGATTATTTGACTGTTTGTAATTAATTTTTTGTAGCACAGCCAGTGAAAAAAGTAGAATCGTGGCACGTGTCAGCTGCCACGACCTATCTTATGGGCGCGCAATGTAACTGCACAGAGAAAAACGCTACTCCCTTCTCTCTTTGACGTGGGATGACGTGAGAATTCATGACATTTGGATTTTTGCCGTGGAAGCTGACACGATTGCTCTCTCACAACACAGGGTTGCCAATATCGATATACTGTAGTAATTATCAACTTTTATAATTCAATCTGTTCAATATGTTTCAATATGTTTGAAATTTTCAAAAAATAACTCAAAATCAGAGTCGAATGCTATTATTTATAAATATGTAAACTATTTTTAATACTTTGTTGTCAGTTTTGATATTTTATATTGTAAAAAATTGTAATTGAAAACAAAGATGTGATCAAACCAACCATATATGCGTATTGAGCAATGGCAACATTGTTCAAATGTAAACAAACAAAGATGGCTGATTTCTGCGTTTTTACCACGTTTTTCACTGTGCACACATTTTGCCGATGAGGAAGGAAAAGGAAGGGAGGCAGTAGCGTTTTTCACTGGCTGCGCTTTTATTCTTAAATAATCATAACTCAACAATAATTTAAATGTATATTAAAAGCTATTTTTGCACTATATTATATAAAATAAATGTGTATAAATGAATTAGTGAAGTGCTAGTGGATATAAAAGTGAAAAATATAAGTGCAAAATTAATTTTATATATAGAAAATATGTAATGAAAATATTGCAAATTTTCAACTTTAAACGCGAATATCTCGAAAACTATAAGCTTCCTGGGGCTATATATATCCTTGATCAGGATAATCTACTCTATCCGACCATATCCTTTTTATCCTTGAAATCCTGGGACAGTATACTAAATTCTCCCCATATTAGATTGAAACCATTTGGAAACGAAAGACAAAATGAAAAAATATTTATAAATTTTGTTTTCATATATTACGCACTAAAACCATTCTGCTCATGCTTTATCGAATAAGGAATTGGTAACGATCTTTTGCAACTGAATATACCAGTTTGCTTCAAATATCGGTTAATTTCAACATCTAAAACTCGATATCGCTATATCAAAATGTTCAGGATGACAACCCGAAAATATCTTCATGAAACTGTTCTTCGGCATTGGGAGAGAGGGTTGGTATTGCAGATACTATGTAGATATTATTAAAAAATTGCATTCTTCTTATATACTGCCACAGACACCGCATACGCGGTTATAGGCATGTTAACAACTGCGTGTCAGACATTTTTTCTTTTCGCTATTTGACGCCAATTCGAGGAACCAAGTGCAGCCAGGGTCTTCTCCACTTGATCTTTCCATCAGAGTGGAGGTCTTCCTTTGCTCCCACCGGCAGGTACTAAATCGAAAACCTTCAAAGTTGGAGTGTTCTTTTCCATTCGGACCGCATTACTTTTCATGTGAGACGGGCAGGCAAAAAAACTATATTTTCACGCATTTTAATTAAAATTTTTGCCAACTTACATGAGACAAGTTTTCGATGAATTCACGACTTTTACGGAATATTTTGCGTCATTTAAATACTTTGGATCGTGATAATGTAGATGCTCCAAAACACTTCTGAAACATTTTCAACGATTCCGATGCCCTGATCCCAGGTTAAAATTCGCATATAAACCTTTGAGGTCATAAAAATACAACTGCCAAACACACACTAGTTGACGTATAGGCGATTAAACTTCACATGAACACACAAGGTTTCAGCTCTGCAGCTTGTTTTTATCAATTAGCACTTCTTAAATTGCACTTCCTGCACATGCACAATTATTTGTCAATAACCTGAACCTGCATTTCAACCATATAATCTCTTTTGAATTTCTTAGAATTTGATTACTTTGCATTCCCCAACAAACTGACAAAATATGCAATGTATGCATAGTATTTAGTAATATTTATATAAAACTTACTAGAATTAAGTAGTATATTTTGAACATTCGAAGAAGAAAAATAAAGTTATTTTAATAAAAAAATAATTATATATATTTTTATTCAAAAGTTTGTGCAATTTAAAAGTGGCGCGTAGGACACTGTATCCTATCTGTGTAAAGAAGAGTAAACACGGGTAGTAAGGAAATTTTAATTTTTTTTCTAAACGGTAAAAAAAAAGAGAAGAAAGAAAAGTATTAAAATTTAAAATAAATAAAATGGCTTAAGTCGATTCGATCCCCCTAAATATTTGGGAAATTTATCCGAATTCAACGGCGAAAACAGGGACCTGCAAACATTTTTAATGGTAATAGATAGGGTACACCCAATGCTAAAGACATATGATGAACTTTCACAAAACTTGTTTTCCGACTTAGTTAAAAGTAAGTTAAAGGGCAAAGCAAGGGAGATCATTGAAATAAATTACCAAGCTATATCTTGGAACGAAATCAAGGAAGTACTCCAAAATTATTTTGGTGATCGACTAAGTTGCGATGAACTTCTCGATTCACTAACAGCAATTACATTTAAAACGACAAGTCTCGACTTTTTTGACGCGATAAAGGAAAACTTAGACGCCTCAACAATAAAACTTTATTCGTCCTCGGACAAGACGTAGCAGCTGCTGTAGCTCAAAATAATTCCCGCACAGCTCTAAATATTTTTAAATCTAAAACCCCCGATCCTAGAAGACTATTCTAGCATGGAAGAATCCAAACATTTTAGAAGGAGCAATGAACATCCTATTTGAACCTGGATATGCTCACCTTCGACTAGAAAACCAACAAGTTTTAACACAATGCAAAAATGAACAAAACTCACCAAACAAAGCAAATACACATCTAAACCAGTATTTACAATCATAATTAATAACAACAAAACTCCAATTACAACCACGATAATTCTAACCACAATCGCCACAAGTAAAATAACACTAGTTTACAGTATTGAACTTTTTGTCTGTTGCCGCGAATTCTGCGATTGATATTGTTTACTTATTACTTGTTACTTTGTTTTTGATTTTTATCATTTAAGCATATACATACATACATATATTAATCGAAAACAGGCGCATTTTACTGTGTTAAGATTAGTTTCTCAAGTTTTTGCGTCATGAGTAGTTCAAGAAGACGTTGTTTAAATAAACCAGATCATTTTTTCTACATATGCGGAGAATATGTGTTTAAAAATTGTAGAAAAGTTATATCAGAGTTGGTGTAAAATACCTATTTTGAGTGTTTTGGGGTGCTCTTGGATAAAAATAAGAATTCTTGGGCTCCCAATTGTGTTTGTAAATCTTGTGTGGAATATTTAAGATTATGGAAAAGTGGTAAAAGACTTGCCTTTAAATTTGGAACACCGACTATTTGGCGAGAACCACGAAATCATCTAGTAGACTGTCATTTTTGTAGTGTGAACATAAACGGTTTAAACATTAAAAATCGAGCTAAATGGCAGTACCCAAGTACTAGTGTTCAACGTCCAGTGCAGCGTTCACCTAACTCTTCAGAGCCTAAAAATATATCTGAACCATTAGAGCCAGACATTGAAGGACCAAGCTCATAACAAAATGATGCTGATTTTGAAGGTATGTCTAATGAGCCAAAACGCTTTTCCCAAAATGAGTTGAATGATCTTGTAAGAGATTTAAATCTTTCTAAACAAGCTTCAGAATTGTTAGCATCAAGACTAAAAGAAAAAAAAACTTGCTATCCTCGGATACTAAAATAAGTTTATAAGTTTGTTTTATATGTCTTTGGGACAGTAGAGCTAAACAAGAGCATTGAGTGGTAAAAAACTGGCCCTGGAGAGAAAAAATGGAGCCTGGAAAGCACAATATAGTCCACAATTCATTAGGAGCTCGTAACAAAATCATCCTTCCACCATTACATATAAAACTGGGCATCATGAAATAGTTTGTAAAATCACTAGATAAAGATGGAAACTGCTTTTCTTACATATGCCAAAAATTTCCTCAGCTCACTATGGAAAAGATTAAAGCCGAAATTTTTGATGGCCTCCAAATTAGACAACTTACGAAAGATACTCAATTTAGAAATTCTATGACTGAGTCAGAACTAAAGGTTTGAACTGCATTCGTATCTGTGATGCAGAATTTTCTCGGAAATAAAAAATCTGAAAATTATATTAATCTTGTAGAAGACCTTCTGCTACAATTAAAAAATATAGGATGCAATATGAGTATAAAACTCCACTTCCTCCATAGTCACCTAGAGAGGTTTCCGGAAAATTTAGGAGATATGAGCGAAGAGCAGGGAGAGCGTATGCATCAAGACTTACGCGTCATGGAAGAGCGCTATCAGAGTTTCTGGGATACAAATATGATGTCTGACTATTGTTGGTCTCTAATACGTCATTTTCCAAAGTCTACACATCGGAGAAGAGCTTTAAAACGCAGTTTTTTAGAACTTAAAGATTAATTATTTTTCTTAATAAAATTTTTCATAATAAATACATGTTTTTTTCTGTGTAATACCTACATAGCTGAAACTCTGAAACTAGAGCTGATAAAAATATTTAAATTATATAAAAAAATATAAAATTATAAATAGCATATTATTTGTAGTCAGCAACAGCTAAAATTACTTCGGCAACAAATGTACTGTAAACTAGTATAATCAACAAAATTCTAATCCGAATTTCAATATGCAAAACCTTAACCAACAAAAAGTTGATCCACAATAAAATTTTGCAACCCAAAACGGAAATTACAATCGTTTTCCATTACCTGAGCCAATGTTAATTCTCCAAATACTGGAACTAATGATTCGAATTTCAATTAACAAAACCTACAACCGAATTTCGCAACACAAGGAGCTTATAACCATTTCATGAGTTCAGATACTAACTAAGTACAAGGCTTACAATCAAAAACCTTTTGAAAATTTTCGGCTTTCAGCCTCGGAGAACTTCCATATATAAAAATTAGGACACATAAAATTAATAGTAGACACAGGTACAACTAGCTCAATTTTAAATCTTGGCATTTGCCATCCTAAATGGATTTAGAAGATAAACCCCATCCACATTAATCCATAACAGCATAAGCTCTTTGAAAAAGCGACAATCAAAGCTTTTTCAGAATTTGGTACAGGGCTCGATGTAATCGAATTCTATAAAAAATTACATAATTTCTATGACGGTTTAATAAGTAACTATTTACTAATGCCTTTAAAAGCAAGCATAAACAATGCGGATAACATAATAAATTTGGGAAATGCGAATTACCGCTTGTTCTCAAAAGCAAAGATACCCGCAAAATAGAAGAAAATGTAATTCCAGACCTTTTTAACGATATAAAATCAAATTTAGCTTTTAAGTCAGAAAGCATATCCGCGCTGCATGAGAACAACACAAATTTCAATATTATTGAAAAAAAAATACAAACCGTTGAAGGAACAAATTAGAAGTCGGAGTCTTAATCTTGAAGAAAAGAATAAGCTTATGCCAATTATAAACCAATATTCAGATATTTTCTATCAAGAAAATACTAAATTAAGTTTTACATAACACACTACACTTCTAACAGCAATCATACTTCAAATGCAGATATTGAGAGATTGCATAATACAATTAATGAATACATTACACATTTCAGACACAACGAAAGAAGCCAATATGAAACAGTAGAAGAAAAGATTTTCAGGATAATAGGTTTTTATAATAACATTATACACAGTACCACAACAATTAAACCATTCGACTTTATAAATGGAAAATTTATGAAGACAAATAGAAAGAGATCCATGATATAATTTTGAAGGAAAAAGAAAGCTGCATACATAGATTAAATAAAAAACATAAAAGACAGAAAGAAAGAAATTAAAAATCATAGAAAATATAGAAAAATAAATGCTAGTATAATCGATGCAGAATATTTAAAGGACACTAGACTGGATTAAAATATTATAAACACATGTGAAACAAAATAAAAAATCAAGATAAATATATTTCTCACAGTCATACCTGTGCATATTGAAACGAATTTCTATGCAAAACAAAAAGCATCAATAGAGGACGAAATAGCATTTATATAACAAATTTACCAAATAAACAATGACATCTCACATTAAATTGACCATATCGACGACGTTGGATAAATAATATTCTCTAGCATGCTAGGAATAATTCTAACGAACATTTTAACAAACACAGAACTTGACTTAGTGGATGACTTTGACAGCTACAGAAATATTAAAATAATCGTCGCCTTTCAGGACAATAATATTATAATAATTCTTCAGATTCCACAAATGTTCAAAAGAAATACTATCTAAAATTACATTTGAACCAATCCCCAATGTAAGAATAAATCAATTATACTAAACACTTACGAAATATTAGTAGATTCCAAAAATTATATTTTTAATGTTAACGTTAAAGACAATCGAAAGAAACATTTAATTAAAGAATATAGTAAAGGTTTTTCAAATATTTTAAATTACGAGGAAGCATACTGCGATACGCAAACGCTGGAAGAATCAACAGCGGTTGAAATTCTTCCTGGTATACTAATAAATTCAGCCTCCACCAGAAAACATCACCAAATGGGTTGAGGCTGATCGACTTCGCCACGGCCCGAAATATGGTTATTTGTAATACCAGATTCCAGCATAGAAAAATTCATCAAGTTATCTGGCTGTCTCCGAATCGAAAAACTACCAACCAGATCGATCATGTCATGATAGACGGAAGACACGTCTTCAGTGTTTTAGACGTGCGTACGCTCCGAAGTCCTAACATCGACTCGGACCACTACCTTGTTGCAGCCAAGATTCGCATCATTCTCTGTGCAGCAAAAAATGCACGACAACAAACACAAGGAAGATTCGACGTCGAGAAATTGCAATCACAACAGACAGCCGAACGATTTTCTACTCGACTTGCACTTCTGCCCCTGCCCTCTCAGCCGTAAACGAAACCATTAGTTTTAGGAAAAAGCGAAAGAACAGTTGGTACGATGAGGAGGCCGTGCCGCAGTGGAGAGAAAACAGACTGCCTACCACGCAACGATCGACCACAATACGTGCGGGAGGGAATAGACAGAAAAATAGAGAAGCTAAAATGCGTGATGCAGCTTGACAAGCTGGCCGATAGGGGTAATGCTCGAAAATTCTACGAAAAGATGCGGCAACGAACAGAAGGTTTCAAGACCGGAGCATACTCTTGTAGAACCCCAAAAGGTGATCTAGTCACCGATACCCAGAGCATACTTAAATTATGGAGGGAACACTTCTCCAGTTTGCTGTATGGCAGTGAAAGTACAACGCCAGGAGAAGGCGAACAAGATTCCTCAATCGATGAAGATGGATCAGACGTTTCGTTGCCCGACCATGAAGAAGTTCGAATAGGAATTGCCCGTCTGAAGAGCAACAAAGCAGCGCGGGCCGATGGGTTGCCGGCCAATTATTTAAACACGGCGGCAAAGAGCATGCATTAGCTTTGTAAAATATAGTCGGACGGAAGCATGCCCAACGATTGGAATTTAAGTATGCACAATCTGCGCCAATTCCCGTGAGATAAGCCTCCTCAACATCGCATACAAGGTTCTATCGAGCATATTGTGTGAAAGATTAAAGCCCACCGTCAACAATTTGATTGGACCTTATCAGTGTGGCTTTAGACCTGCCAAATCAACAACCGACCAGACATTTACTATGCGCCAAATCTTGGAAAAGACCCGTGAAAGGAGAATCGACACACACCACCTCTTCATCGATTTCAAAGCTGCTTTCGGCAGCACGAAAAGGAGCTGCCTTTGTGCCGCGATGTCTGACTTTGGTATCCCCGCAAAACTAATACGGCTGTGTAAACTGACGATGAGCAATACCAAAAGCTCCGAGCCGTTCGGTACGAAACGAGGTTTCAGACAAGGCGACTCCACTACTTTGCACTACTGCTACTTTGGATTGAGTAGGCAATTGAGAAGAAAAATCCCCTCTGGACGAACAAAAACCAAACTCTATAAGTCACTCATTATTCCTTTCCTGCTATGGCCGATGACAGAAAAGTTATGCGACGACATTGACATAGTTGAGCGAATCAAGAGACAGCGGGTCCGCTGGCTAGGTCATGTCGTACGTATGGACGAGAACACTCCAGCTCTGAAAGGGGAAGCAGTGGAAGAGGAAGACGTCCACTTCATTGGAAGGACCAGGTGAAGAATTACCTGGCTTCGCTTGGCATTTCCAATTGGCGCCACGTTGCGAAATGAAGAAACGACAGTAAAGAAGAAGAAGACACTAATATTTAAAATTTGAACATAATTGTAACAAAATTTAAAAAAACTATGTTTTTTCGGGCACTTCAAAGCGCTAGTGTGAAACTTTAAACGCGTTTTTCTCAAAACTATGTTTTTTGAACTGGCGACAACTGTAACTCGAAAACCGCTAAGTAGATTTTAATGAAATTTATACAGCTTTTAGTATACATAATAGACTCGGGCCTGATCGAAGGATTTTCGTTTTTTCAAAAATTTCGATTTTTTAAGAACAATTAACTGTGTATTTTTTTCCAAAAATTTAGAAAAAAATTTCCTGAGGCCGCCATTTTGTTAATTTTTGAAAAAATAAAAAATCCTTCGACCAGGACCAGGATTATCTATTAATAAAACTAATTTTTTCTGTCCGATTGATTCTAGATGAATCTCCAAGGACTTATGGTTGTCACCGCAAGTACCTTTTTTGGAACAGGGTCAACACAAACAACTATAACTTTGGAAATTAAATTTTGTTTTTTTTTTTGAAATTCTCGTGACCATATGACTACTTTTGTAAAATAACACGATTTAATAGCAAAAAAAAAATACTGCAAAATGTCATTTTTTCGTGCCTCTGACTACCCCTAACCCCTTAAGAAAAAATCAGATAATTCTCCTAATTTAAAATTGGAATAATTATGTTTAGAGCAGAACAAAAAATATTCAAGAAATACAATATCAGAATAAGAAATCAACCGCCACAAATGTAAGCATAAACATATTAATTGTTCGTATAATGTTAGCAATATTTACTACAAGTATATACAAAACAAATAAAAAACTATCCTTATTGCATATTTCGTCTATCGTATCATCTAACGGTGGGGATGTTATAGTAAAACCCTTTAATATACTTGTAATATAAAAATTATATAAATTCATAATTAGCACTTTTTAAAATGCAATTCCTTATTTGTCAATAATCTGAACATGCATTTCCGGCACATGCCGATTTTCACATAATCAAATAGAATTCGATTACTTTGCATTCACCAACCAACTGACCAAATATGCAATGTAGGTATAGTATTTAGTAATACAGATATAATACCTACTACAATTGATCGGTCGAGTTCGAAGAAGAATGTAAGTAAATTTAAGGAAGAGATATACATATACACATATAAATGTGTATGTAAATGCATAAATTGTTTGGTGGTGACCCGAAATAAGATTTGTTTACATTTTATAGTATAATTGATTTCATGTTATTGCTATTAATCTAGATATGCTGAATAATAAATTGAAAATGTCAATTTTGAGTATGAAATGTCTGTCACTAAGCGACATGAAGGTTCTACAAGTCTATACTTACATACATACATAGATCATTTTAAATATGGATTCACACATACATATACATACGTATATGTTCATATGAGCACACCAATAAATAAAAATTTATTCATCAGGATAAACCGAGCCAAGAAAATAAATCGTCTTTATTCTAGAGGAAGGTTTTGTTCACCTAATGGTTGTTTGAATCAACTCAAACTAATAGAGGTAGATATTGGGTTGTGTACATACAGGTAAATGACCAGGATGATGAGACCAGTCGAATTCCAAGCGATTGTTTGTCCGTTCGTATGTCTGCCTGTATAAGCTGTAGCTTAAGAAAAAATTTAAATATCGTAATGAAACTTGGTGCACGGTTTCCTTGGCAAAAGAGAGAGAACGAGTTCGAAGATGGACGTAATCGGACCACATACCCACAAAACTTCATTAACCAAAAGTATAGTATAAAGTGTCATAACTTAACACTAATTTAAGATATTATATAAAACTTTAATTTGGCACGGGGGATCGCAATAGAAAGAGACATCTGTGGGCAAAAATTTTGAAAAAGTGGGCCCGCTCTCAAAAGGAGTAAAGCTACAACAACCAAATACACTTAACGTAAATATTGTAAGAACTTCTACCGACAATGTGAAATGGCCAATCTCTGAGTTATCTTAATAAAATTCAGAGAGAGTGTTTTTCTTACAACGATGCACCTTTGTGATTAGAAAGAATAAAACTCGCCCTAAACCCCATATAACTAACAAGCCTGTACCTGAATGTACTACTTCGGTTTTAATTCTTGCAAGAGTGTGAAATGTTCGGTTATATCCGAATCTTGTTCTTCCTTACTTGTATTAACTATATTTATTCTAAGTTTAATGTGTGGGGCATAATACGAACTGGCGTATTTTTATGATGTCCAAATGCGGTCCATATCATTAGCGATCCTCATTGAAAGTTTCTAGCGAATCGGATTTCTTTCTCGCGACGAATATCCCGATAGTAATACTGAAAACCGCCGTTCCCTTCTAAATTAAACTTTTTCTCGTCACTAAATTTGACGGATTGCCACCCGTAGTTTTTAGCATATTGAAGTCGCACCAATTAGGCCCTTTATAAAAGTCTAGGGTTAGCACTTAACTTTTTATGTCGAGTCGTGTCTTCTGCTTTCAGGATTTGTTGGACGCGTCGAGTATTAGCTGGAAGATACATTAGACATCGAATTTGAGGGGTGCTTACTTTCTTACCAACCACGAAATGCCTGATCTGCCAAATTTCCTTTTCTTTTATTAAAAGTGTTTGACCTGTGCGAGTTCTTTAATCATAGTGCTTGTGATCCTTTAAAAGTTTTTAATCGTATTCTTACATTACTGCATAAAAATTTATTTGAGACAGGCGTTAAATTTATTTATGCGAATATTTACCTTCTTTAATATAAATAATCAAACAGTGAACTGTTCCATGTATTTATTTCTATTTAAAATTGGACCAAAAATTAAAAAAAATTCACACCAATAGTATTTACATTTAACTTTTTTTACAAACTGGTCATACCGTTATTTTAAGTAAGGTCGCTACAAAAATACCCAGCAGCAAAACCCAAATTTCACTAAAATCAACAAACATACATATAATTATTTCACGCACTAGAACACAAAGTGCGTTGCCAGAGCACGAACAAATTACCCAGGTAAATGCCAAATTATGCGCCCTTTCTCAGCGTATTTTACCATAACAACAAAATTTATAACTTTTTAAAAATAACATATACCCTTATTACGGTTTTCAATTAACATTAATTTTCATCTATATTTTGATGACAAAAATTTTTTAGGCCAAAACTAATGTGTTGCGAATAAGTAAGCCAAAGTTTTACTAAAATTCAAATGGCTTTAAATAAGGTTTGTTATAGATTCATACGATATTTTCTTTAAAAAATGAAAAATTTTTATTATTTAGATGAAGAGACATTGCCACGAAGTCTCCGTTTCCTTTCTGTTGGTAGTTATCCAGAATGTTTCACATAAGCAATACACACATAGTCAGATTTATCTTTATATAATATAAAAATTACGTGTCACGTTGTTTGTCGGCGATGGACTCCTAAACTACTGAACCAATTTTAGTAAAATTTAGCACACGGTATCTGGTTTGAACCAACTTAGAAGATAGGATAGTAAAAACAATTCATAAACAAAAAGTACAGTAAAAACTCTATTAAATGGACACTCTATTAAGCGGACATCTCCATTAACCATGCACATTCTTGATGTTTATTAAGTACAATCTATTAAGCGGAGAGAAAGGCCTAGTAAATATGATATGATAAATATGTATACATATATGTGAAATGTATACCAGAACAACGCGTGGCAGGATCTACTAGTACGTACATACATATGTATTTATAATATAATAACCCATTTAAAAAACGTTATAATTAGTTTTTACTATTTTATTTATTAAGAGAAACCAATATGGTGTATTTAATTTCGAAAAGTGTGTCAGATAAATCAAATGTGAAGAAATGAAAATTAAAATCATGACATGAGCGACGGAATGGTTAGCGTAGTTCAAAATTTTATCTACAAGATTTATATACAGTAAGGGTTTAAACGATGAGAACTACAACAGATACATTCATGATTTATACTAATAATATGACGACAAGCCTATAAGCTATCTAGAACCCTAAGGTGAAAAACAAAAATTGTTTTTGAACAGACGCTAAATTGCCAGAATGAATTTGGTAACTAGGGTTCCATACCATAGATCCATCTTCCAATATATAGTAGGTCTAATCAAAGTTGCAATCCATACGGATCTCTAAACTCTTTAGTCCAACGTTTTACTAAACTCAGAACACCTTTTGCATTCAAGACCACGGCATCAATATTAATTAAAACTAGGGTCCATAGTAACTCCAAATCAACAAAGTTAAGGGGATATTCTGGTCTAGAAGCATGAATTTCAGGTAATTTTTAAAGTGTCGTAAAAAAAGGCAATTAATAATACTGTACTGTCGTGCCTATTGCCTGTGAAGACTCCATATTGCTTATGGAATACAATATATGGAATACTAATTAGTATGCCATATATTGAAAGAAATAAGCTGTCACTTCAGCAGATTGACAGCGCAGTTTTCATTTCTATGAAAATTTCGAAGAGGCAACACATCCTATTTACACATATACCGACGGCAGTTTCATTTCGGTAATATTGAATTTAGTAGAGCGGGTATTAAGATAGTTTTGTTAAATTATAAAAATAAAGTACATTTTCAAAATAATTAATACATTTTTCCAAAAAATTAATATTTAGCTTAATATTGTTAATTTGCGGAAAAATTATACAAAATGGATTGGCGAATGAGCGAAGTCTTAAATTTAATAAACTTATACAAGCATAAATGAAAATATCATTGCTCATATCAAATTTATTATTTTAATTGGTATATAAATTTATGGCATCATTATCATAGTCCGAAGATATACAATTTTTATTACAAGAAATACATTTGTAGAAAAAAGTATATTTCTCCTTTTTTTTATTTTCCGTATAAATTTTTTTCATCCATATAAAACTATATACAGTTCAAGAGCTCAAAACATGCGCTACATCAGCCCGAACCTACATAACCGACGCCTTTTCGCAAATGATTATGTTAAATATGATAACAAATGCCCAAATACAGATTTGGCAATGGCAATATCAATAAATATTTGCCTGTCGAGATGCCCCGTTGAAGCTGTTTGGAACAGACACCTTTCATTAAAGTTAATAACATTTTTGAGAATTATATTAGAGATCGGGCCAAGATACCTTGCCGAACTCCTGAAGAGACTTTAATTGATTCTGAAAGAGTATCTTCAAGTATAACCCGTTTTGTTCTATTATTATGGTATAAAAAAATCTTGGTTGGAAGCTTTGGCAAAGGAAGTGTATAAAAAACCCATGCGCTTGTGTTACCTAGAAACCTATGATGCATGGTTTACAAATTCAAGTAAATTTGTTTGAGTAGATTTGCCATTAGGAAGTCCATGCTGAGAAGAAGAAATCGACGGAGACATCGAAAGGGTTATATGGTCTGCAATGATAGCTTCAAAAACTTTAGGTATAACTGTTATTTTTCAATACCCCTAAAGTGTAAAAACCAAGAATTGTCTTTCCACAATTCCGGCCTTTTTAGGCGGATAGCGTTACGCAAACGACGCATAACGTTCAAATAATATACCTTGTTGACTGTTTGACCGGTTGGAAGGAATTCATAGTGCACAACACCACGATAATCGAAGAAAACAGTCAACATGACCTTGATTTTTGAGCGACTTTGGCGCGATTGGTCTCGGCTCTCTTTTGGCACGATATTCGCTCGATTGATCGGTTGTTTCGGGGTCGTAAGCATAGATCCAAGTCTCATCGCCAGTTATAATGCGTTTCATGACACCCTGGTAGCCGGAAAGCATCGTTTCACACACTTCAACGCGACGCCTTTTTTGCAGGAATTTTTCCTTCATTACTATTATTAGTTTATACAAAGAACTATTTTTTACTTTTTAGTTTGATATGCTTTAAAAGCGTGTTTTTTTAGTTTTTTTAAACTACATATATATTTATTCCGTTTTATATAATATTGATAATATTGACATCATTGGCCTCAACAACCGCGCTGTTAGTTCTGTTTTCTCCTGACTTGATAAGGAAGCGATGCGTATGGGTCTGGTTGTGAACGACGACAAGACGAAATATTCCCTATCATCAAACAAACAGTCGTCGCACTCGAGACTTGACTCGCACGTCATAACTTCGAGGTCGTAGATAATTTTGCTTGGAACCAGTGTTAATACCAACAATAATGTCAGCCTCGAAATGCAACCATTCTGAATAGGCAATTGAGAAGTAAAGTTTGTCTTGATGAGCAAAGACAAAACTCTACAAGTCACTCATCATATCCGTGCTGCTGATGTTTCAGACGCATAGACGATGACAACATCTGATGAGTCGAGTTGTTACGAGATTTCGAGAGGAAGGTTCTGCGGAAGATTTATGGTCCTTTGCGCATTGGCATCGGCGAATACCGCAGTCAATGGAAAGGTGATAAGCGACGGGGAAGTAGAGAAAGAGAAGAGTTGGAAAGACCAGGTGTAGAAAGACCTCGCTACATTTGGAACCTCCAATCGGCGCCAAACAGCGAAAAAGAATAACGACTGGCACGCTGTTGTAAACTCGGCTATAAGCGGTGTCTACGCCAATAAGGAAGAAGAAAGGCAGTAATGTTAAATTATAATCGCTTGGTATTACTGTTTTTTGGAACTCTAGTCAATCACTGACACAGAGTTGAAAACTCACGAAATCGTTGAAAGTTGACAACACATCAACCGAATTTTTTTTTTGACGATATCAATCCTACCGAATTTCAAAACTTCGACCAAAGTTGGGTCGAAAACCGTAAAAAGGGCTATAATTATTTTAAAAAAGTATTATAATATAATATAATATAATATATGTATATATATATATCTATATTATAATATATGATCCAACAATGAGCCAAAATTATCAAAATTTACTACCGAAATTCGGAGTCAGGGGCCTTAACTTTAAGAGCGCCACGTCCACTTTATGGTCATCAGAATCATCCTGTCAGATCAACAATTGAGCGTCTATTTAGTAGAAAAATTTTATTCCACAGGCACAGTACAAAAAGTTCCCGTGCCCGTAGTATCGAGAATATAGCTGGTGCTCAATAGGGGAAGAACCAAATGAGTCTCTCACACGTCGTTCTCAAGCGTTGGGCATCTTTGTGGCGTCGTTGTAACAAAGATCTTGGCCTACATTCTTACAAGATCAAATTGATGCCGTTTGACCATCAGAATCGTCTTATGTCCGAGAATTGGGAGCATCTTTAGCGATGGGGCTCATTTCATTTATGGCTGAATGGTTTCGTCAATAAGAAAAAAAGAGTCATTGGTCAGGCAGCAATCCACGCGTTCTCCATGGGTCACCATAGTATCCCGAAAAAAATACGGTTTGGTACTTCTTCCGTGATGATCAAGACCCGCACTGAATGGGAATCGCTCCGCTCAATGATACCGAATATTTTTGGCCCGGATTGGATGCTATGGACTTGAACAATATGTGGTTCTAACAGGACGGCGCCACAAGCTACACAGCGAATGTCACAATCTATTTATTGAAAACCAAGCTTGTTGAACGTCTTATCTCACGATATGGCCCTGTCAATTGCCGCTTCGGTCGCGTGATTTGACATCGTTAGACTATTTCCTATGGGGCTACGTCAAGTCAATGATCTATGTATACCAACAAGCCAGTGACGAGTGATGAACTTCGTACGAATATCGAACATGAAATTGCTGCATTATAGGCCAATTTATGCTTAAAAACCGTCGAAAATTGGGTTCAGAGTCTGGTCTTCTGCAAGCATGGCCATGATGGCCAGTTCCATAAATAATGGCATTGAATGTACTATCACAAGAATAAAGAATTTCATTTATATTCCAAACCATTTTGGTTTTATTTAACTTTTGTAGTGATCTTATTGAAAACCCCGGTATTATATATAATAAAAAAAATGAGGTAATTTTATTTATTAGTTTTTTAATAAACAATATAAACACAATATGTAACGAAAGTTTGTAAAAATGTTCCCTTAAATTCCTTCGCCCTAGGCATATACATGGATGGGTTGCAAAGATGTGTTCATTTTTTAAAGAACTTTTAATATAATTTTATTGTTTTTTCTTTCTAAAATCACATCTATATATAAAAGAAAGTTGTTGTTAGTTACACCATTTATAACTTGAGAACGGCTGAACCGATTTGGCTAAAAATTGGCGGGGAAATAGCTTAGAACCAGGGTAAGGACATAGGATACCCTTTGTCTCTTTATGTCAAAATTTAATACAACTCATAAATACCAAAATTATATTTCAAATAATAAGCATTTTTCAAAATTTGATAATCTCATTTCTTCAAAAAAAAAAAAAAAAAAACAATAATAAAAACAACAAAAAAAACCTCACATCCTATATATATAAAAGATTTAAAAAATTTGTTTTTAGTTACACCGGCTAAACCGGCTGAAAATTGATGAGGAAGTAGCTTAGAACCAGGGTAAGGACAAAAAATTAAATGCAACTCATAAATACAAAAATTATATTTCAAATAATAAGCATTTGTTCAAAATTCATGTTTGTAGAAATCATTTGAATATACATATGTGTACAATTTTAAACAGATGCTTCCTCAAAAATAATACAATTGCTATGTATTTGGAATAGTAGAAAATATCTGTAACCAAATACGCAGTGGAATAGATTATAACTGGCTCAGCAACCAGTCGTTGACGTGCCTCACGAAAGACTGATGTCATAACCTTTCCAGCCGACGTTTTCTTCTTTCCACGCTTGAAAGCCGGTTCATCATGTGTAGTCCACTAGAATGATTGTCGATTGGACTCCAGTGGGAATTGTTGGAGCTATGTTTCTATTGTCACACACTGACGAAAAAATTCTGTTTTATTACGATTAAAGAGCACTCAAACACTTCTCAGAATCAGTTATTCGTTGTTTTTGTTGGATTATGAACTTGCGAGGCACCCACTTTGCACAGAGCTTTCGCCTCTTTAGAGCGTCATTGTCCTCGGTGCTCATTCCGCCTGTTTCCAGCTTAGCAAATATTTTTTCAACGGTTGATTTCCCTGAGCCCATATTCAACAGTATTTTCTCCAGAAAGCAATGCTTTATTAACACACAATTTAAATAAGTTCTGCACCATCTTCGTTTTTTTGACTTGCCAGATTTACAACCAAATAAAACTACTATAACAATAAAAGTGATATGTATTCCTAAAGAAAAAAAAAACAAAACAGAAAACACACATAGTAATTGTTAAGCAAACTCAAATGTTTTTTATTTAAAGTAAAGTGCAGTTGATACAATTAAGTTCTGAATATAACATCATTCAAATGGCCTCCACGACTTTTTTTGAAAGAACGAACTGGTTTTCGAGTACTTTTTTGCTTAGGTTGCTATGGCCTAATAATGTAAATAGGCGTATTTATACACGAAAATGTTTTTTTTTTGTCGATTGCTGTTTTTTACACCAATCCACACGAGCCTTTGTTTGAGCGATTGTCAAATTGTGCGGGATCCAACGAGAACAAACCTTTTTTACGGCCAGGTGTTCATGCAATATCGAATGCATGCTAGTGGGAGAAATGCATAGGCATGCCTCTATCTGAAGGTATGTTTTCTGGCACAACGGCTGTTTTTGGACGACCTTCACGGAATTCGTCTTTGAGCGAGCGTCGGCCACGATTGAATTCGTTGTACCAGTTTTTCACAGTGCTATAGGATGGTGCTTCATAGCCGTACAAAGATTTTAGTTCATCGATGCACTCTTGTCGTGATAATCCACGTCGAAAGTTGTGAAAAATGATCGCACGAAAATGTTCAGGAGTTAATTCCATTTTTTGGCCGAGATGAATTTTTTAATTCCCTGTAAATAAAACAATTCACAATTAAATGACAAAACGATCTGAGTGATCACATTCAATATTGACTTCTAAGGCTTGAGGAGAGTCTGGTTTATAGATAGTCTAATGGTGTTAAATCACAACTCCTTGGAGGCTATTAAATTTTCTTGAAGTAATCGTATCTCGAAACTTTCTCGCAATAATTCGATTGTTGCATGAGCTATGTAGGACGTAGCCCGTCTTGTTGGAACCAAATGTTGTCAGGATCAACCTTTTCTATTTGCGGTCATTAAAAAAGTTGTTTATCACCGATCTATACCTCTCCCCATTGACAGTAACGGGGTCACCAACTTCATTTCGAAAGAAGTGCGGACCGATAATTCCACCAGACCAAAAACTACTTCAAACTGTCAATTTAGGTGAAGGTAATGGTTGTTAATGAATAACTTATAGATTTTCTTCACACCGGCTTCGACTGTTTTGTTTATTTAACGCACCATTATTATTACAATTAAATGCCGAAAGCCCACGAAAAGTTGCATTTGGAGAACGATTATTTCGATAAAAAAATTGAATAATTTGTAAACGTTGTTTTGCGTATATCCTTCCATTACAAAATTTTAAAAATTATTGAATACAAAGAAAAAAAATTACAGATCTTGACATATTAAAAATGGCCGAAACGACACTTAGAAATCATACCATCCCTATTGGAAACCACGAACGAAACCAGTGCGGCAGCTTTAGTCGAACAATTTTCTGCATTTTCTTCGCATCACATTCTCCAATTCTTGTAAGCTTCATGTACGCGGTGCAAAAAAATATTTTTCACTAGCTAATTCTTATTCTTATTTACCATTTTCTAAAGTATTTATATTATATTTTGCATATTTACATACATATTTATATATACTAAATATAGACAATAAAACCAAATTTCTGAGCATAATGTAAATTTTCATTTGAAACCGAGAGCTATTTAACAGTTCGAACAAGAAAACAAAGCATGCCCTTCGTCTTTCCTCGTCGTTCTCTCTCCTTCAAATACCTGTTTCAGAGAGACCTAAAAGAATTTTCATCTACACATAGTCTTACATATAAAAGATATAAAATAAAATTCATATTTCTGAAAATATTGGAAATACTCATTTGAAACTGATCGCAATTACAATTATGCAACGAATTCCAAAAATTAAAAGGAAAAAAAAAGAAAAAAAGCTTGCGAAGAGTAATAAAGAATAAAAAACGTGTTGCCCGGCCACTAGCGATTTTATGTTATTTGGGTTGTCATTTGGATTAACTTATTATTATGATTAACAAGTAAGGAAGGGCTAAGTTCGGGTGTCACCGAACATTTTATACTCTCGCATGGTAAAGTGATAATCGAGATTTCATTATTCGTCACTCGTCGCCCTGATCACTTTGGTATATATAACCCTATATCTGACTCTTTTAGTTTTAGGACTTACAAACAACCGTTATGTGAACAAAACTATAATACTCTCGTTAGCAACATTGTTGCGAGAGTATAAAAAGATACCATGAAATAAAACCAATTATTTTTTCAACCCATGGGTATATATGTACAGAAATATATAAAATGTTGAACATTTACACGATTTGTGGCCAAATAATGTATTGTAAACAACACAGAATGAAATAAGAAATGAGAGCTAAAATTAATTCTATATATTTTAAATTTAATTTTCTAACATATGTTTTTTAAACATATGTTCATTCACTCGCATATGTATCTATACGGACAACCCTAACAATCTTAAAATGAAACTTTCAACCCGAATTGTTCGGTCATTTATAAATATATTTCTTAAATAATTTTCCAACAACGTATTATATCTTAGTCTTAATTTTAAAATTAATTCTACGAAGAAATGAACACTCAAAAGTTTGCGTACAATTTTGTGCTGCGTGGAATGCAAGATAGTGCGACCACCGATAGGTTGTTTTAGTATTAATCTTTTCCACGATGTCATTATATACTTTTGTTTTCATAATAACATGGAGCAGAAGAGCAAAGATATTTCAGTTGGTGAGCAGAAAATTATTCAAAAACATTTCTCAGAATGAAAATCTTATAGATAAAATGGAGATCTAGTTGAAAAAATCTACTCCACTATCCAAAAAGTAAGTAAGTATCTTGCCAAAGGCTCGATCTGACAGCTCACTCAAGACAGCTTCAGGAGGGCTTTTCCCAATTGGATTCGAAATATTTCGTCTCATAGAAAACCGGACTACCACAGCAGAGATGCACGTAATAAACCCATGATTCCAGAAGTCTATAGGCAAAAGCGCCTATCCTTTGGAAATTAATCTTAAAGATAACAGACTTCTGATATTACGTTACATTCTCAGGCGAGTGTAAATTCTGTGTGTTTGGAATCAAGAAAAGTTTTCGTATGGAAGAAAAACGGAGAAGCATCTAAACAAAAATCTAGTCGTCACGCTAAAACATGGAAGAAGCGGCATAATGGTGTAAGGGTGTATGGCGGCAAATGGCGTAGGAAATCTGATTTTTAAACAGACAGTTATGGATCAGAGTAGATACAACTTAAAAAAAAAATATTTTGTTTGCTGTATAACCTGCTGCGAACATCTTCTCAGATTCTTGATCTCAACCCAAAAGAGCACTTGTGGGATCTCATCAAGCAAAAAATAAGAAAGTTCACAATTACATAAAAAATGCTACAGGATGTCATTGTCATGATCAGATCATAGCCTACGGCCGATAGTTGTCGAGGGAAAACCCGTCAGCCAATCTGAAGCCAGCATGTCGTCGTCGTCGTAAAAGGTGTTATAGATTTTACTAACGCGTAGTTAGGTGATAACTGGTGACTTTGAATATAAATAATTCACTTACTTACAAGCGGGACATACACTGAGAAAAATTTAGTATGAAACTTAAAATCAAGAGAGACGGTTATACGTGTCCGGGACATAATTATTTGGGATCAGGTAATACAATATATAAAACAGATCCACTAGTCGATGATATGGATTTTGATGCTCTTGTTCATGATTTGGAATATGAACTAGCTACTTCTGAAGCAGATATACGGGCAGCGGATAGAGAAGCGATACATAATTTCGTTGAAGATTATAAAAAAATGGTAGTCTTGCGGAAATTGCTGGAATAGTAGGAATATCTGTAAAATATGGATTTGAATCAATTTTTGGAGTGCAATATCCAAGTAATGTCAAATAAAACAAAAACATTTCCATAACTATTATAATATATACATATGCCGCAAAAGAAAGTCGTTTTTCACAAGCGTGGGCTGATATAAAAGATACACCAGATAAAGGTGGATATAGAGATAATCAAGATTAAAAAAAAACGCTGAAGTTTCTAAACAAATATATAAAGAAGGTGGATATTATTATAATACATTAAAAAGAGATTTAGATGCTGGACAAGCTGCTAGAACCGCCGCAGCCAATAACGGAGGTTCCAATAAACTACCCAGACCAGATAGTGAAAGCGATTCAAGTAGTAGCGGAGATTCTCTCTTCATTGAGAAGCGTCCTAATTTGGATATTAATACTAATAATATGGATATCGATCAAAATTTGATTTTCGACAAAGTGGTTCCGGGCGTGGCCCAACTACGGGGGCGAGGTCACGAGCCTCTGGAGATGGATAATCTTCTAAGGGGGTCACATGGAAAGAGCCCAGTAGACCGTGCCCAGATGGCAATATAAGTTTTTCTAAAACTAGAATAGTGATAAGCTATGGATATAGCACGGAAAATATTCAAACGTCTGCAACTATAGATCAAGCTACTACTTCTCTTGCGTTAATACCAGTAGGTTTTGTACCATTTTATTTGAGTGAAGCAGAATTTGATATGTTGCCAACAACGGCTGAAGTTGTTAAAATTTCATGTCAAGTAACTCCACTTGGAACAAGAAGAGCATTTGATGTTGGAGCAAGCATAAGTGGTACAGCAACATCGGAATATGTTCCCGTAGGTTTAGTAGCTGACGGGTTAAATAAACAATTTTATGGACGAAATCCTAGGTATCATTCAGAAGCAACAGATCCAATGAAAGTTACAGATTTAAGATCTTTAGAAGTAAAAGAAATGTATGATTTATATTATAAACTATTATAAACATATTCCATCAAATGCATTATGTGTTCCAACACCAATAAATGAATATTTTGTTCATGAATGGAATGGAGAGAAATGATAATGATAATGTAGATGATTACATTATTCATAATAAAGGAAGTGTAAGAATGGATGAAAAAGTTCATCAATTTTTAATAAATCAAGCAATTGATAAACCCATTGCAAATTATGAATATAAATCAAAAAGTAGTTTTATAAAAAAAGGAAAAGAACATTTTGTTGCATGTACTAGAAATAAATATAAAGTTCATTCAAATAAAGTAAGACCACATAGCAGTCCATTGCAAATTTTTAAAGAAAATAAAAGTCCAATTTCTGATATTGGTTTAAGCAAAACGGTAACTTCCCTAATTGTAATAAATAATATTAATGATGTTTATGCTAGAACAATTGAGTCTTATGGAACTTATCATCCTATTAATGGAAGTTTTGGATATGAAGCTCAACCGCAATCACATGTTGGAATTGCTGCAACACCACAATTGAAACCTACAGCTTCTTCAATTACTTATTTAAATAGTGCCTCTTATTGGAAAGTCGAATGTTCTATTGAAATTAAGTTTAATATCTCATCTGCATTTGGTAAAGGAGCAAGTGTCAGCTGGCCTTTAGAAGTATTATTTTGTGGAAATTATGATAGAGCTTATACTGATGGTCAAACTCTTTTTGGTGTAACTGATGATGAAAACGGAAAAATTGCTGTACAAGACGAAGAAGAACAAGAATAAACCGATTACTAGTTCTAAATAAAACAAAAGGTTTACAAATATTATAATTTTATTGTTTTATATTATATTTTTTTAATAAAAAATATTATGATAATGGATGTGGTTTTTTTTTTCAAAGTTTTTAGGTGAATACATGGTCGCCATTTATATACAAACATTCTTGATCTAAAAGCAGTATCATGTGGAAAAACATCATGATTCGAGAAAACAATTACAGGTGTTCTCAATATAACAGAAACATTACAATATTTTACTTTAGCTGGTACTGTATCACCTCCAAATAACATTTTTAAAGTTTCTGTTGCAGATGCTTCTAATATTGGTTCATTCCACAATATTATCCTTTTATCTGTACATTCCATTAAAGGAAAATTACAATATCTGTTAAAATTTCCTTCTATGTACTTATTATAAATTTTTGGTTGTATATCCCTTGGATTCTTATGCCGACAAAAACATTTTGCCTTTATTCGCAAATAAAATTTTCACTGTATTGATTAGTATAAAATGTATACCACAGCAACGCGTGGCCGGATCCCCTAGTATACATATATACATAAATGGCCGAGCAATTTGCGTTGAATGTTGCATTAAAAAATTTTTGGGGGTGAACGCAGATACATATATGCGAGCGAGTACCTGTATGTATGTACTTTTATGGGCATTCATACATAAATAAACATGTACTGTGAGCTCACATAGATGCATTACATATTGCAAGCTATTGAAATAGCAATTGTCTAGCAGGAGTTTGTAAAAAACGCATTTGCACTTTGGAAGGATATGTCGCCACTGCTGGGAACTGGTGTCATGCTTGGATGTACGGCTAACTTAGCGAGTGGGTATACAGTCAAAGCGGAATTTCGAAGGAGGATGACATTTAGTACAACATCGCCCACTAACAAGTGTCATTACAGAAGGACGGCGTGAATATATTTACATTCATATCTGGTTTACTAAGTTCTTGAGCATGATTAGGGCAATGAGTTTGGTTTAGGGCGTGATGGTACACGTGTTTTTAATGTACGTAAGTAAAGAATGAAATGTTCTATAAGATTCCGCATCCATTTTTTTTTTCAAATAATTTTACGCACTCGTTGGATGTCAGGCGTGGGTGTAGCTTCTGAGAAGGATCATCACCTCATGGTACTCATTCGGAATCTTCCGACCATTCATATTCACCTTATATGAAATTCAAAATAACTTTTGACTAAGTTATAAGAGCAAAAGTTCTCATTTAAATATTATTATTATTATTACACTTTCGTTGCCACCACTGCACTCCTTTTCTTCATTCGTTGCCAAGTTTGTTTTGCTTTCCTATGGTTTTTACATTTTTTCTTGTCACCTGTCACTGTATTATTTATCACGTCATAATGGTTTTGGGGGTTTTTAATCCTTCGAATACTTAGGGGATCAAGAAGGCATCAGACTGGGAAAACAACTCAGATGAATTTCCAGTAAGGTACATTTGATAAAGAAGAGTTTGTCAACGGAATATTTTTGTCTCTGCCTGGAACATGCAAACACTTGGAAAAATTTTTAAACTTGCATAAAAAATGTTCAAAATAATTTTAGTAGAATTGAAGGCATAACGATTTTTTGTCGGTTATTTTTCCATAAGTCTAAAACCATAAATATATCTCATTACATCGAATAATATAAGATCGTTAAAATAATTTTGATTACCCAAACAGAGAGGGCTCAATTTTCTCGAAATATCTACATATGTTACTGGAGCATGAATGTTTTATTTGAAGTAGGATATATAGTATTTACAAGCATAGAGCTGTGAATACATGTTGACAGATGTTTAGATTAGGTTTAAACTTTAAAAGTCGTGTTAAAAACTGCGTTCTTGCTTCTATTCGAAATATTGGGTAGTCGAAAAAATATTTTCGTATTTCTATTAAAATTTCAACTTATTATTTATTAAATAAATAACTATTTTTTCGCTAGAGACATTATCCCATCAGAGTAAATCGAAATTTTGAAATTTCCAGAACGGAAGCGAGCGAATCATTGTTGTGCCCGATCTACCCAATATTTATAAAACTTTAATTCTATTACAGAACTCACTGGACGATAATGATAATAGATTAATAAGTTTGTAGATAAATATAATTACTTAACAACTCCAATGAGTTTTCATAAGAAAAAAGGCTACGGAATCATATTAAATTGCCCATAATTCCAAATCAAGTGCACTAAAAGACTTTACGAACACATGAGGAAGAAGGTAGTGTAGCGTAGTTCGAAAGCACGACTGCTACAAAAAAACATAAAACAAGTAAGGAAGGGCTAGGTTCGGGTTCAACCGAACATTTCATTATTATATTATATTTTATACTTTCAAGAATCAAAGCCACGGAAATATTTTAAGGTGTAAAACGTTAACCTGAGAATCGAAATCCAAGCAATTTTGTATATAAAAATATGCTATATACTATATAACTCTTATACTGAAAGACATTATATGTAGTAGTATATGGCAGTTGGGGTAGTATCGACTTGATTTTATCTATTTTTCCTAAAACCACATATATGGGGACTTAGGGAAGTATTGACCTGATTCAAGCCATTTTCAACATATACGCATACCAGTATCAGAGTAGTATTACCCCTGAATTTCAATTACATATCTCACACATTGACGGATATTTTTGATCAAAAGTCAAATATAGGTAGTGGTATCCAAATATTCGGTACCTAGGGTATTGAACAGTTTTCATTGGATTTAAAAAAATTTTCATGATAAGGTAGCACACACTAAAGACATTATTCGTGCAAACTTTAATCCCGTTATATTAATTGTTTCTTGATTTGTGTACTGGAAAGTAAAATAATCAAGTGAAATTTATAATTGTGTTATACGCGAAGTAGGCGTGGTAATTATCCCATTTCGCCCATTTTCACATCGTGACATAGAAAAATGAAAGAAAATATATACTTAATTTTATCGAAATAGGTAAGTCGGGTTTCGAGATATGGGTTTTCGCCAAAAAGTAGGCGGTGCCGCGCGCATCGTTTAATTTTTACTACGATCCCTATTAGGCTTTATTAGTTTTTATGTTTCTGGCACATTTAGTTATTATTTAAAGCGCTTTTTGTAGTTTTCAACTGTTCCGTTATATAGTGGTGAACGGGGATTTCATCCGATTTCGACCATTTTCACATTTCTCACCATAGGTAGGAGTTCTTGTAATATTCGTGCTGAGCGAATTTGGTTGTTGTAGCTTTAGTGGTTTGGCCAAGTCCAATTTGTGAAATTTTTTTTCTCACAGGTTCCCCTGGCTACTGCGATCCCCTGTGCCAAATATGAGTTGTATCATTTAATTTGGAGCTTAGTTATAGCACTTTATAGGTTTTCGGTTAATGGCGTTTTGTAGGCGTCATAGTGGTCTGATTACGCCCACCTACGAACTCGACAATTTTTTTTGTACCAAGAAACCCACATACCGAGTCTCATCGAGATATCTCAATTTTTACTCAAGTTACAGCTTGCACGAATGGACGAACGGGCGGACAGACTTTCCCCCTGATCATTTATATATATGTATATAACCCTATATCTATCTCGATGAGATTTAGGTGATACGTACAACCGTTAGATGAACAAAACCATAATACTCTGTACCAACTAGTTGCAAGAGTATAAAAATAGCAACAACGACAGTGCCAAATTTAAAAGCTTAGTTTTAGTTTGACTAACTTCCCTGTTTGTCGGTTCCAATTCTTGGTAGTGAAATAGCAAAGTTGGCAAAAAGTTTCTAAAATGAAAATACGAAAAGAAATAAACGAATTGAAACTTTTCAATGTGCATTCACTAACATTTTACTTCCCTTAGTTTTTTAATATATTTTTAGCCGGTTCCTTTGTTCCAAGTGCAGTTGATATAAAATATTGCCCCCACCTGTTTTCCCTCGGCAAAAATTATTGTGTTTTTCTTATGACGTGCTCCGTTCGAATTCTATTTAGAACATTTCAACTTCTATGGCAGTTTAATGAGTTTTTTATGGGATCGTCTAGCATTCGTGTTGCCTTTGTAACATCAAAGGTTGCAAACAGCATTTAAAGCTCAAGCAACAATATTTTAGGAGATATGTATATTAATTATAATATAAGAACGCTAATCATAGAAATTCCTTTTATACTTAACGTACGGTGCGGTTATACGAGTAGCGAGAGATTTGGGAAAGAGCTATTAAATAATCTTACGAAATCACTTGGATTATACTATTTCTGTAGGCAAGTTATGTACTCGTTTGTACTTCATAAGGCTCTTTAAGAAACCCGTTAAATTCCTGGCGTAATTCATGAAACTAGGGTCCTGACATTTTTCAATATGCTTTCCGAACTTGAGTTTTCCAGCTTACTTTTTGAAAAAATTAAAATCTAATCTAATAAAAAAATAATTAAGAATTTAGAGCCTATTGTATGTGTTGCATTTTGCTAATATAAATATATCATCAGGTCTAATATTTCGCTAAACTGCGTTCGTATTGAATTCTACCTGACTATTGCTTTTTGCTATTTAGGCATATTACTAAATCTATGCAAGAAGTCAGTGAGCTGGCAACGCCAGGAGCCGGTTTAACGCAACCAAGCGCAAACTGAGAGCAAGTTGCATGGCGAAAATGTTTGTTTTCCTAATCTCGAGAGTTAAAGCAAACTGTGGTGCCATCGTCGCAGTCGGAAGTGGCTACCATATTGTCGGGGGTATAATGTAAGAGTTTTTCACATGCTAACAGCACTTGAATGGAAAACAAGACTAAATTGGCATAATTTACATGACAACGGCAACACTAACAATAACAATAAAATTAAGAGCAAAAACAACATCGAAAGCACATGGCGTGTAAGTTACTACAGTGGCGGGATTATACACCCATATATACTACTTGACTTACACATTTTTTATTGTTTGTGCAAACAGAATTCAAAAATGTAGAACTCGACGATTGCAGTTCTCATATGTATATGTACTGTATGTAGGTATGAGTGAATAACCATACACGGAGGATATATGATTTTGTCATAAGCATCGTGTGTGTGAGCTGCGCAGTTTTGTTTCTGGTTTTCGAGTTCCTGTATGAAATATAAAAAGAGGGCTGTGTGCATACATCGGCAACCGCTATACGAGTATGTATTGTTGTTGACATCGACGCAATTTGCATGCCAACTACTCAAAGTTGCAACAGCAGCATTTACACCAAAAGTAATATCGTTCCGAGATTTGCCACTGGTGTAGCGTATTATTTTAAACACATTTAAAGAATGAAACATGTGCTTACTAGTTATTATTTTAATCTTATTTTTGGCTAAATATTCAATTTATAATTGTGTCAACGAGTTCTAAATTATAAAACTACAAGAAGGTAGAGTTCTAAAAAAAAATCGCATTAATATAATATACTATACCGTAATGATATAACATATTCATATTTTATTCATGAATTGTATAATATATTGCAAATTACGTTACCGCCCAACCGATTTCAACGACTCTTTGTATGTGGAGTTCTTCTCATTTTCCTATATAAAGGAAACATCCATCTTATTATACCCGGAATAGGGTATATTAAGTTTGTCCAGAAGGAAGCGTCGGAGACCCTATAAAGTATACATATAAATGATCAGTATGTTGAGCTGAGTCGATTTAGCCATGTCCGTCTGTCTGTCTGTCCGTCCGTCAGTTTTTAAGATATCGTTCTGAAATTTTGTAAACGTCATTTTCTCTTCAAGAAGCTGCTCATTTGTCGGAACTGCCGATATCGGACCACTATAACATATACATAACTGCCATACAAACTGAACGATCGGAATCAAGTTCTTGTATGGAAAGCTTTCACATTTGATAATGTATCTTCACAAAAGTTGATTCAGATTATTTTCTAAAACAATAATGTAATCTCCGAGAGAATTGTTCAGATCGGCTTACTCTAGCATATAGCTGTCATACAAACTGAACGATTGGAATCTGGTGCTGGTATGGACAACTTTTGCAATTAACAAGATATATTCACGAAATTTGGTATGTATTATTTTCTAAAGCAACAATGTAATCTTCGATGAAATTGTTCAGATCGGTTAACTATAGCATATAGCTGTCAAACAAACTGAGCGATCGGAATCAAGTGCTTGTATGGAAAACTTTCGCATTTGACAAGATACATACATATATTCACGAAAGTTGACACAGGTTGTTTTCTAAGATAATAATGCAATATCAGAAGATATTGTTCAGATCGGCTCACTATAGTATATAGCTGCCATACAAACCGAACGATCGGAATCAAGGGCTTGCAAGGAAAACTTTCGCATTTCACGTGGTATCTTCACGAAATTTGACATGGATTACTGCTTAAGGTAATAACATAATCTCCGAAAAAATTGTTCAGATCGGATTACTATAGCATATAGCTTCCTTACAAACTGGACACATAGTTACTAAACGAAATGCACCTGTGAAGTAAACGTTTATTCTTGTTTTTTAATTTCCAGTGTAGGCATCAATAAACAATTCACATAACGACATAATTCTTTGCACGAATTGCATTTAGAGTAAGTATCGAATATTTGGACCCCAGTACCTATAGGTGAGTTTTTACCGCAAATATCGGTCTATGTGTGACATATAAAATTGAAACTCAGGGATAATCCATTCCTGACAATGGTATGTCTAATTTTCAAAATTGGGTTGAACCGGGTCAATACCGTACTTCCCAACATGTGAATTAAGTCAATGAAAATGAGAGAGCGTTTTTCGCTGTTAACAGTAATAACATATAACTATTGAACCTGTTTTGTAGATTTCCTTTTTGCAAATGGCGATTTTTTCTTGTATTCTCTATTACTTTCTCTCATTAGGAACCAGCAATAATCCCCCATCATTGCAGTATCCCAGCGGCCTTGATATCTCTGTTCCATTGTTAAAATATCTTGGTGGAACCTCTCTCCCTATTCATCACTGACGGAACCCAAATTTTGTGGAAAAAAACTCAAATCTGAATGTAAAAAATGAATTTTTAGTAACATTCTGCAACCTATTCTTTGGTAGTTTTCCAGCAACTCGACGATTAGTTCCTCATACGTGTTAGACTTTTTGTTTCCTAAAAAATCCGTGACAGTGCTTCTAAATGATATCCAGGCCTTACGTTGAACGGGGTTTAGTTTCTCTTCAAACTGCTTGTCCTTCAGAATTTTTCGGATTTGGGGTCCAATGGAAAATTCCTTCTTTTAGCTTGGCGTCACTTAACTTCGGGAAAACTGCTTTGAGGTATTTGAAAGCTTCGCTATTCTTATCTAAAGCTTTAACAAAGCTTTTCATCAATCCGAGTTTTATGTGTAAAGGGGGCAGCAAAACCTTACGAAGGTCAACTAGAGGTATATTCTTGATGTTAGCTTCACCCGGCACGAAATCACCTCTTTGCGGCCAATCTTTTATTTTGCAATGTGTTTCTGTTGCTCTACTGTGCCAAAGGCACAAAAAACAGCAGTATTTAGTAAATCCCCCTTGAAGCCCAAGAAGTAGTCCTATGACTTTAAGATCACCACATATCTGCCACTTGTGTGTGTTGTAGTTTGTGCAATTCAAAATCAATGACATACTTTCATAAGTTTCCTTCATATCAACAGCGTGGGAAAGTGGAATTGAAGATTTTGTGTTGCCATTATGTAGCAAAACGGCTTTTAAACTTTTCTTAGATGAGTCTATGAATAAACGCCACTCTTCTGGATTATGTTGATAGCCTAACTTCTCCATAACACATGCAGGATCAGTACAAAAGCAAATTTTATCTCGTAATGTAAAGAAAGAGGCAAACTCTTCATTACGGTATCTAAACGCGGTGACCTTTGTACCTTTGGCCAGTAAATTCCACTGATGTAACCTTGACGCTAAAAGTTCTGCATGTTGTTTAGATAAATTAAGGTCACGCACTAAATCATTAAGTTCAGGCTGCTCGATCAAATGTGTTTTTTTTTTTTCTTCTTCATCTTCGGAAATCTGATACACAGGAGACTCTTTGCTTCTTTTACGGGATATAATATTCTCTTCTATATCATCATCAACAGCACAACGTCCAAGTTTTGTATCTAAGTCCTGTGGCAATGGTGAAACGGGAATTGGTAAATTTTCGCCATGAGGAACGGGTCGTTTAGCTGAAGATATGTCGGGATATTGAATTTTGTGCTTATTTTTTTTTTGAAAATCCACATATGTTTGTCATACAAAAATAGCAATCGCTAGCATGGTTTGTCGCCTCACACCAGATCATCGGAATAGCAAAGGGCATTGATGATCTATTTCCATTAAGCCAGTGGCTTAAGTTTGACATACAAGTCTGGCAACAAATATGAGGTGTCCAATTCCGATCTTGATTCACTATAGGAAAACCAAAATATTTGAGATATGCTAATTCAGTCACTTTAGTTATTAATCTGGCTTAAGATTTAGGTGTATACAAGCCACAAACATAACAAAATGAATCAGTCGATGTATTACAACCACGTTTTCGTACTTTAGACATTTTAATCAAAAAATCTCACCTTCCACGGCTATCGCAATAAATATACAACTACCTTCAAGTTTCAAATTGATAAACAAGAAAGAATAGAGATAAGACATACGAGAAATGTCATAAATACTCTCAACTAACAAAAACTCAAAGTATATATGGATTTGGCGCAAGTAGAACAAAAAATTTACTTAATACTACGTAAAAAAAAAATAATTTAGAAATTCTTAAAAATCTTACGTGGTACGGAATTTTAAAATATGAATTGATTATAAGTACACCTAATTTAATATAAAAACACCAATAGCCAATCAGTTGCATATTGCCTGTAGACTAGTGTAATTATTCGATAATACACCCAACTTCCAAATAGTAAATAGTATCGAATAAGTCGGTAAATGTATGAGTTATATATATATAGTATATATAATTACTTGGATTCCGAGCCTCTTGCAACTTTTCTTAGACTTAACTCTTGCAAGCAGCAAGAATATAAAATGTTTGGGTGCACTCGAGCTTAGCTTTTTCTTACTTTTTATGTATGATTTCTGTACGCATGTTTCTAAGTGCTATTGTGTGTAACCTTAGAATTTTAAATTAAATAAGTGAAATTAAGAAAACAGGTAACCACCCCATTTACCTCGTTACAAAGTCCGTTGCGGTTGATCTAATCGCCCAGCCAGGCATTCTTTTTGTAACAAGTAATTCCCACTCACCTCGACACCTTGTGTTCTGTAAGAAATGAAATGTATTTTAAATTAATATATTTTATTAAGTACATAGAAATTAAATACATACACACATATGTATATTTGTATTTCTACCACCAAATCTCGTTTCGAGTTTTTCTAAAGAAAACGCTTGGTTAACACGAAAAATATCCAAAAATTTTCACGGTTTTTTTTCATAGGGAAAAAGTTCTAACCTTACTGGCTTATCCAGCTTTCGCATTTGCAAACACGTTGACGAGCGCTTGCGTTTGTAGCCGTCTAAGCGAAGTTCGTTACGTGCCATGACAGCAATAGCTGATAAAAACGGAGACGGAGGAAAAAATGTGTAATAAAAGTAAAATTATAATATTTTTGTCACTCATTTATTGTTTTTAATCCTGGACCAATATTTCGCATAAAACACTCAAAAATACTTAGTTAGACACAATGTTAGACAAAGTTGGGAGAATTGTTTCAAAAGTTCTGTATTGGATGGTGTCTGGGTATAAATAAATTATGGAATCGAAAACTTTATTGCCAAATAATTTTAGTTCACTGAACAAATATGTGTTTATCATTAAATGATTCTATTTACAATTATTAATTAAAACCATATAAGAATGGACTGTGAAAAATTCCAGTACTCTAAAAATCTTCATTTCTTGTCTATGATAAATTTAGATTATTTAAGACAAAGTTCTGATAAGACGTCACTAAATAATTAAGAAATATGTAAGTTTAATATGATCGAAGGATCGATCTTGCTGTATGTACTTGTAATTGACAGTTTTTACTGTCTGTCTGTCCGTCCATCAATGCAAGCTGCAATTTGGGTAAAAGTTGAGATGTCTTGATGAAACTTGGTAAGAGCGTTCCTTAGTAACAAAAAAGTTTGAGCTCGCAGATGGTCGTAGTTTGACAGTCTTGTTACAATTATGTTAGTGAAGACAATCGTCAATTTCTATAAGACGTGTCTAAAAATTTAACATGATTATTTTTATGTAAAATCAGTTGAATACATTAATATAACTAGAGTAGTTATTGCGACGGGTAGAAAGAATTTTTTGACTTAAAATGTGTAATAACCGGGAACATGCTTATGTATATTTGCTAACTAACAAAACAGTAATAAGTAAGGAAGGACTAAAGAGGGGTTCAGGACAATTGTTTATACACCCAGATAATCAGAAGGCAGTATATTAGGGATATCAGGTTTAACCCAAAATACTCTTCTATTTAATACCTAGGAGCTTGAATAGTTTTGGTGTAATTTTTGGTGATAAGTTGGTATACTTCAAGGGCAGTATTCGTACAAAGTTTTATCCCTTTACCTTGATGCTTAATTTGAATACTGGAAAGGGAAAAATCAAATTTTTGTCTCTTTTCTTCTTCCTTCTCACTTTTAGTAATTTTTAATTTTATATGGGGGCTGGACCAGGTTATCTTCTGATTTCATGCATATTTACAGTGTCGATAGGAACGTTTAAAGAATTTGTCTTCAGTCAATTTGATTATTGTGGCTTAAGTGGTTTTATGGGCACGTACATTAAGTCAATCATCCATTTTTTAGCTCGCAGGTGCCTCTTTCTTCTGCAGCCCCCTGCGTCAAATTACAGTAATATATCTGAATTAAGTGCTTATACAAGGTCTGACGAAAAAGAAACTGAACTTTTTAAATATAACTGTTTCTGGTGGCGTCACCTATTGGTGGGTACATGAAATAAAAAGTTTGATCTCTTGTTGACATTTTGTAAAAATTTTAAGATAATTGGATAACTAAAATCGATGTTATCGATCAAAAAGTGACAGCAGCTTTTGGTCATCGGTCGTAAAATGCAAAGAGCAAATATTAAATTTTGTTTTAAACTTGGGAAAACGTTTACTGAAACATTTCAAATGATGAAAAAAGTTCATGGGTATCAGTGCCTATCCCATAGTAATGTGCATGAGTGGTTTATGCGATTCCAAGAATGTCGTGAGGACCTCTGTGACGATCAGAAGTCGGTCGTCTTCAGAAGTCAAAAATAAAGACAATGCTGATTTGTTTTTACGATTCCGAGAGTATTGTACACCGAGAGTTCGTCCCACCTGGCCAAACTATTAATGCTGTGTTTTACCTAGGTGTTATGAAGCGTCTTTTATCACGCATTCGCCGTACTCGACCACAATACCGTGAGGCAGGGTCCTGGCGCCTGTTGCACGATAATGCGCCGTGTCATCGGTCGACGCTTGTCACTGATTTTTTGACAAAAAACTCCATATTAACCATTAATCACTCACCCTACTCGTCTGATCTGGCACTCTGTGATTTTTTTTATTTGGAAAACTTCATTTTCTTCTGTGATTTTTTTTTATTTGGAAAATTTCATTTGCCCATGAAAGGACACTGGTTTCAGGACATTTCAGCTATCCAAAAGGCGACGACCGATATTCTCAAGAGCATTCCGAAAAATGACCTTAAACACTCATTTGAAATGTTAATTGACCAGGCTAAACGCTGTATCGAAGCACAAGGAAACTACTTTGAATAAAAAAATATAACTTTTGAAAAATATTAATTTTTTGTTGTTTTTTTAACAGTCCTGTTTCTTTTGCGACGGACCTTGTATATGACACATTATAGGCTTTCGCTTAAGGTGCTTTGTGGGCGTGGAAGTGGTCTGATAAGGCCCATCTACGAAAAAATTCTGTGTGTTTTAACAAGGAACTTGTGTACCAAGTTTAATTAAGATATCAATATGCTTACTCAATTTACAGCTTGCACAAACAGACGGCAGATAGACGGAAGGACAGACAAACATTCGGATTTCAACACGTCTCGTCATTCTGATCATATACGTATATGTATGTACATAACCCTATAAATATTCATACGACTTTATTCATTTTGGGCGTAAGAGAACATTGTTATTTGAAAAAAATTTTCCCTGATTTTATGAGCATTATTCACATATTGGTACAAAATCAACCAGATCGAATACTTTTATTTTTTCCATTTTGGGCACAAAGCTCACTATTATCAGAAAAATATTCTCACCGTTATTCACGAAGATATATTAGGTATTGGCGGATATTTTTTATAATAGACGGCTATACGCACTGATAACCACTTATTGGGTATCTGGGTACTTGAAAAGTTATATTAGTTTTATACTTTAAGGGCACTGAAGGTTTCATTAATTTAACTTTATTGGTGATGGACTTAGTATATTTTGTAAAGGCAGATAATCATATTGAATTTAATATTGTGATATATGGGAAGTAGGTGTGGTGTTGTCGAGATCGCTCATTTCCAAAATGTAAAAAAAAATTCAACACACCAAATTTGTTTGAAACTAGTTTAGTAAGTCCTGTAGTAGGATTGCACTTAAAAGTTGCCAGCGCAACGCCCATTGTCCAGTTTTGAAAACGGCTCCTCCATAGCGCTTCCACACCATCTCGCGAGTAATATTTACATATATTTGACGTATTTATTTATTGAATTATCTCGTTTTTAGTAGTTTTCAAAGTAACTGTTATATGGAGAGTTGGTTATCATCACCAAATATCTCTAACAGACCCGTAAAATTACTGTTCTTAATGCTAGTACCATTTAATGAGGGCGCTCTTGAATTTATCCAGAGATATTTTTCGTTTATTCAATATACTTTTAGTAAATATCGTATTGTGTGAAACTTTTTGACATAAATTTTACATCTGTGGTTGGCAGCTTGTTGCGTTTGCAAATAACTGATTAATAACTAAACAAGACCACTAGGACAACATAATCCAACTTTGAGGTTATCTATGCATATTAATGTAAATCTGTACAATACATGTGGTTAATCTGTAGATACATAAAACCTATTCAATTGGGATGTATTCCTATTCGCCAGCAATGCACAAATAATTGTTTATGTTCCTACATCTCTTTCTTCTGTGTAAAGTAGTGGTTAATGGGGAGAGTCGTTTCATGTGTATGATGTTATAATATATTTATTCATAACCGATTTTCGATCATTTCGTAGAAGAATTTTTCTAATTAAGAGGTATTTCAGATATGACTTTTGCTAAAAATATGAAGTAGCAATACCGATCTAGAGCTAGTGTTTTGTGTACTCACATCTAAACTTGAGTGCTTGAGTGATAAGAAGGAAGGTCAGTCTAGTCTCAATATCAATATCATCTCAATATCATCAGATGAGAAAATGGACGAGGGTCCCATGATTTTATGTATTATTATTCTTAACGGAATGGGTCAACCTTATACTTATATTGCATGACGTTCTTTCAACTAGATGTCTTCAATAAGTTCTAAAGTTTAAACGGTCATGGCCAATTGTTGAATTTTTCTGGAAAAATGCGAGGAAGAATCATCTGGGTAGTTTTTTGAACTGTTCTGCTTTCGAAACACTTGCTTTTCATACCTTCAAACAAAATTTGTTTTATGAACAGATTTGCGATAATCTCATAGCATTTTTTCTTTTGATAACTCCCAATTAAATATTTTTATTATTTACTGCACAGAAGGCGATTATGACTTACAGATTTTTTAAATTCTTATGTTATATGATAAATGCAACTTTTTTATTCAAAGCTTCTTCTTCTTCTTCTTTATTGGCGTAGACACCGCTTATGCGATTATAGCCGAGTTAACAACAACGCGTCAGTCGTTTCTTCTTTTCGCAAAGTGGCGCCAATTGAAGACTCCAAGGTCCTTCTCCACCTGGTCCTTCCAGCGGAGTGGAGGTCTCCCTCTTCCTCTGCTTCCCCCGACGGGTACTGCGTCGAATACTTTCAGAGCTGGAGTATTTTCGTCAAAGCTTATATGAAAATTAATACTTTGTAAACTTAAGCCTAGAAGTCGGCCCCAAAATATAAAACCTAACCTAAGTCAGGTACTAGCAGTTGAGAAGAAGTAATTGAAAGCAAGTCACGTTCGAAGGCTTCATAAAACAATAGTCAGTAATGAAAAAACTTATGAACTGTCCAAGATGGAAGCTCTAAACCACACAAAGTTGAAAGTAAATGCATTATTATAATATTATGTACATTTTAAACCTTTTGTTTTTAATTAAATTCACACAATGCGGGCTCTTGTTGTTCTTTCGAGTTAATTAATAAAACTGTCATATGTATGAAATTCGATAGCTCTAATAATGCTCATATCTGTGAACATATGCACCTTCATATCTTATAATGTTACATAATCACTACGTCCAAAGCGGTAAATAGGAATTCATAAAAGAAAGAGGCTAAAATTTGCCTAATAGTTTAATTTGTCGAAGAATATTAACATAAATTGGTATTAGAATTGAGAATTTGAAAATGGAGTAACTTCACAGTATACAGCTCGCCAATGTCCTTCGAATTGAAAACAATATTGCATCACTGTCTCAAAACAATAAATTTCAATTACTACAAGCAATTATTGGGTATAGAATGTTTCTTTCCGCTGGCATAATAAAAATTATTTCAATGTCAGGTCTGTTTTAAAACTTTGTATTTTTATTGTTAATATTAATGTTATAAATATAAATACAATTACAATTAGCAAGTTTCAACACTTAGTTACTTTTCAAAAACTAAGTGAAGTTCTTGTTTTTGTATTTGGAAAGAGTTCATTATTAATAACGATAAAAATCGGGTACATTTGTTTCCTCAATTAGAAAGAGGCAGAATGCTTCGCTATTTATTTATTGTGAATTACGAATATGTAACTTTTGGACACATATTTTAAACTAAACCGTAGACTCATGATGCAAATCTACTACTTTCTGTTGGGTATTAAGCTAATGAACTAGCCTATATGAATGTACGTATGTACATATATAGTTGTTTTATATGTTTAACATTTATATATAAAAATAATAAAAGATCTGAATTAGCTTATATTTAAGGTTACTCACAGTGAAGATGTTGTGTTTCGTTTCCATCAAGTGTTCATTCTACATCCTCTTTCGAAACCAGCACAACTTAATTTAGCCTCTCCTACTTGGGCTTAAGAATGTCACGTTTGGACGAGAAAATATGAAAGAAAATGGAAAAGCTGCTATCGTTTCCTTTTCATACTATGGCAAACTTTCAAGTGCGCACACACGTTCGCAATACATCTTCCACTCAAAATCACTGCAAAGTTTTTTGTGCTGTGCCCGGGCATCGCTATGAATGGAAGCAACTACGAATGCAAAGGATCCTAGACGAACGATGTGTATACACTTTATAGCACCTAAAAATTTCTTGAAATACATACATTATTTGCCAGTGTGTGGGTGAAAAGCGGTGAAGTGTAGTGATATAAAGATAAAGAAAAGGGCAAAGAAAAAGGCAATATGTACGCATTTATATGGTGAGGAAAACTAGCGAAAATGCCGCAGGCAATGGCAATATTAGTAGAAGGAGAGTACTTGTAAAGCAGCCACATAAGCTGATCAATTAGTACGCATCAATGAGCTTAACACTCAATTTTGCTCACCATGGCATAAGACGGTCGGCGCCATAACAAGAACGAACAGTTAGATACTCATACACACACACAGCTATCGCCAACTAGGTACTTTATTACATATAATATCAGAACATACATAGATGTTTGCGTTCACGTGATTGCTAAAGGAATATGCAATTCGAAAAGCGGATGAAAGGGCATTCGGCATATTACTTATAAACTTGTAGTTTTGTTAATACAACGGATACTCGTATAATTCTGAACTTATAATTTATTTGAATGTTGAGAGGGCCAGCTGCAATGCAGAATAGTATTCCAACAAATAATAAGATATTCATCTCTAATAATCAGTTCAGTGGCTTCTTTTCGTTCGTAAAATTATTACCAATGGACTGGTTAAAAAAATCGTTTTGTGGTGATTGCTTTACATATGTAAGTGCGGAAAATGCACAAGTAAAATTTATGAGCTTCTCAAATCGGACGCGCATGGTTCAAAATAATTCAGCGATAAAAACTGTTCCAAACGCATTCACAGAAAACCCCTTACACAACAGAAAATTAAGTCTAAGGAAATGCATTATCTATCAGATCAATGTCAAGACTTATTCAAGATGATGTCCCATGAAAGACTACCGTCGGTCAATTGGTTATTTTTTGACAACGCGCTCGAAGCAAATTAGGCACAACAGATAGAGTGGCACGCGGCCAACGGTCATAAAAGTATTTTCTTTACAGATGCAAAAAATGTCACTTTTGAACAAGTTTTTAATAACCAAACAGCAAAATCTGCGCAAAACCTTCCAAAGGCGCAAAAATTGTTATTTCAAGGGTTCAACGTGTTCTCAACTCAGATGTTAAGGCGTTACTCATATACTGTTCAATACCCCACCGAAGTCTTAAAACTCTTTGGCTCGAGCAGCCTCGTCATAGGAATTGTGCGTGCTGCTATTGATCAATGGCTGAATCGTTTGAGGGTTTGTGTGAATGCAAACGGTGACAATTTCGAATAAGATTTGTTCATCGCTCATGTTATACTATGTGTGCATTATTAAATAAAATTAATTTTTTTTAATCTATAATCGTTTCATTCTAAAAAAAGACTGAGGTTGTAAAAGAACTTATTACAGGACTATGTATATAACCAATGGTATACACTTTGAAAGTAAACTTTAACTGCAAGGGAAAACTTTCTTAGTTGTACTTTAAGGCTCTCAAAAGGCCTTTGGTTACCAAAAGTAATTTATGCTTTTACAGCTGAATCTAAATATTTTGTGGTAGTCAATATGTGTAATATTGTAATAAAATGAAATCAGCATTCTTCCTTAAACATTATATGGGTTAGAGCTAAATACTTTTGAAATCGATTTTGAACGTGGGCTAAGGTCCTTTCCCTTATACACCCGATATAATAAATTTAAAATATTTTGCTGTGTTTATATTGATATATATTGATTTTAAAATTAATACCTCGGGCACAAAGTAAAATGTGAGGTGCCCGAATAAAATTTTGACTAAAGTATGAACACACACTTATCATTAAATAAATTATGTAGATTTCTTGTCTGAGATATGTATATCATACAAGTAGTTACAAACAAATTGTGTGTGCATACGTATATACTCGTACGTACAGTATTTATTAATGCTTGAGTTTCAATTTTTTTGTCGTAGTTCGCAACTATCCTTGATTCCGTTTTATAAAACAGCTTACAGAATACTTTCCAAAGTTTTAGCGTTCTGAAATCTAGTAACAACTTCACTAATGGAATTTTTAATGCGGCGAAGTTGTTTAGGTCTTCAGAATATGATTTAGTTTCACCCTCATCCTGGACTCATATTTCAATGTTAATCTTAACAATTTGTTTTCCCTTACAAAATACTGTTTTATTAGCATGTAGGAAGATCAACTTTATGTCATAAAGGTTAAAATGTCGAGTGTATTAAATGGTAAACGTTCCCGTTACATCTTATTATGTTCGTCCCTATTTTTTTATACATGCATATATGGGGTTTGGATAGGTATGTCGGTTGTTCGGCTTTACTTACTCCACCTTAAAACCTGATTCCTGATTTTTTCGAGACACCGATTTCCCTCAAAAATATTTAAATAAATCCTTCTTATTTAAAGACATACATGTCATCATGTACATGTATCAGTAAATAGCCTAACTTTCCTGTTCATATCACTAAATGTAAGTACATATAATTAAGTATGAGCTTGCACATAGAAAGGATACTAAATTTAAGTGGCCTCTGGATGTTAACGAACGTTAAAGGGTTTACTGGGTGTGGCTGACTTTATATTACCTGAGCTAACGGTGTCGTGCACTTTGAAATTTGTTTGTTTTTAATTAATTGCACGTATAGTGTGCTATGTTAGTGGTTGACACGGGTTTCAAAGGACATTTTATATTTTGTTTTATTATTTTATTTTTGTACAACGAGTTATTTTCGCTTCGCGTGTTAAAAAGCTATTTTGTCGTTGAAAATACAGTGTTTTGAGAAAAAAACCAGGAGAGAAAATATATGGTACAACAAATGCACTCTGCAGTCTTCTTTGTTCTTAAGTAAAAAGGTTACTTATAATCAGTTTAGTTAGATTACCATAGTCTATGGACAGCTGAAATTTTAAGTAGCCGAATTATAAATTCTTCAGAATGTGTTTATATATGTAGGTATAACTAAATTTGTTCTCACACGCTTTCGTAGATATTAATCTTTTGGCCAGGACAGCTGGCTTGGGGGACTTAAAGTGTGTCGTTCCAATACTAGAAATATTACTTTCCGGGGAAGGTCTGGTGTTAGCAAAATTTATGTAAAACAAATAAGAGAGGTATAAGTTTAGGTGCAACCGAACAATATATTCTCTTACAACTTGCATGAATACAAGGCAGAGGAGTAAATTTAGGTGCAAAATGTCAGGTTCGGAATCCACTGAACGACGTTTCGGCATAAACTGTCAAATGACAAGGCGTGAATCAAACCGCATAGAGTTTACACTTTACATATCCCCACAAAAAAAGTCTAACGGTCCAACGTAAAATTATCTGCCCTAGAAATATTGACCGATGATTCCACTGGCCCACAAACCACACCAAACTAATGCTTTTTCTGGATGAAATGACACCTCTTGAATCGCTTCAGACAGTTTTGCTTGTTTACATACCCAATGAGTCAGAAATGGGCCTCATCGCTGAACAAAACGTGAAAACATCGGCACAACGCCGCATCGATTCTCCACGGTCTTTGAGTACACTCTCAGCTACGGCTGCTATATTTTTCTTACTGCATGCCGGACTTGATCTATTCGGTCGAATAATATTCTGCTTGATCTCAAAATAAGTGATGGCGTTGCGGATAGTGCGCTCAGCAGGCCAATTAAGTAAGTATATTATAAGAAGAGCGAAGGTATACTCAAAGGCATTATTCGTTTAAAGTTGTATCCCATTATATTAATATATTGAAAATCAAATGAAATTTAAAATTGTGTTATATGGGAAGAAGACGTGGTTGCAGTCTGATTTTGCCCTGTGTGACAGAGGAATGCAAGAAGAAGATCGTGTTGGTTGAAATCAATAGGGCGGGTCCCGAGATATAAGATTTCACCTAAAAGTGGGTGCTGCCAACAGATCGTCTAGGTTTTACCCCTGCTCCAATTAAGCCTTCTCATACCATCTCGGGTGTTTTTTGTCACTGTGGTGTTTAGTTATTGATTTATCACCCTTTTAGTAGTTTTAACAGTACCGTAATATATTTCGATTACATGCAGTTTTACAGTGTCGATAAAGGTGCTTAAGAGATTTGTTCTGAGTTGAATGTGGTTATTATAGCTTAATTTATTTAGGAGTATGGAGTCATACGTAGATGTTCTCGTAAGTGAGGAAAGTTCTCTGATCACCATTCACTTGGGAGTGGCCAGGAACGATTCTTTTATATATGCCTCAAGCAGCTCACAAACTTCCGGTATTTGAACAAGTATCCTCTGTGTAACCAAAGATCTAATTTTCATTTCCATTTGAGCTAAAGTGAGAAGGCGAAATATTCCCTTCACAGGGTTGTGCGCGTGAAAAATGCCCCCAACAAAAAATTACAAGCAGCTTCGGTTGAGATACTCCTGTTTTGATGACGACCATGACTAACACATTAACGATTATTATATATTGAAGGCATATGCTTGGAATGTCTGCTCCCTTAGTTGGGAAGGTGCCGCTGCCAAGCTGATTGATGTCCTCGTTAGAGAGAAGGCTGACATCACCGTCGTCCACGAAGTGCGATAGACGGGGCAAGGACTGAGATGAGTAGGTTCTTGTGGCATTTATTGCAGCGGCTTTATAAAAGAAAGTAAATTAGGTGTGGGATTCGTGGTGGGAGAGAGTCTCCATCGTCGATTACTGTTATTCACCATGGTGGCTGAACGTCTAGTCACAATCCTCCTGAAAGCGAAGTTCTTCAATATATCGCTGATTTGCGCCCACGGCCGGACGGAAGAGAAGGACGATGTGACCAGAGACGCCTTCTATGAGCGCTTGGAGCACACCTATGAGAGCTGCCCCCACCACGATGTTAAAATCGTACTTGACGACTTCAACGCCAGTGTGGGCAAAGGAGGTATCTTTGACACAACGGTTCGGAAATTCAGCCTTTATGAGGAAACATCCCCAAATGGGTTGAGGCTGATCGACTTCGTCGGGGCCCGAAATATGGTTATCTGTACTATTAGACACCAGCATAGAAAAATTCACCAAGCTACCTGGCTGTCTCCGGATCGAAAAACCACCAACCAGATCGATCATGTTGTGATAGACGGAAAAACAGTTTCTACGCTAGTAGAGAAGTTTAGAAGTTTTGTACATTAAGACGTAGCAAAGACAGACTCTCGTCATGCTGCGCATTTATATATGTATGTAAATATAATCCCACATCTATGTCGATTATGTTTAGATGATACAGACAACCCGTAGGTGAACAAAACTATTATATTATGTAGCAACATGTTGCAAGAGTAAAATGTTTCCGTAAAAACAGTAGTATTTGATTAACTTATACTATAGGCCATAGACTCCCTTAGTTGTGTTACTGTGCATATATTTCATATCATGTCCGCAATATTCATATACAAATTAACCTAAATAATTTATTTAAAATATGTGACCAACCACTCTCAACAAAAGAAGCAAAATTTAATTTATTGAGTACATTGTATGAGGAAAAACTCAATCAGAAGGTTAAAAAATTTTTATTAGGGTTATAAGATTTAGAACAATAAACATACCAATTTAATTCATCTTCACGGCTAAGCCTCCTTATGTTAGAGAACAACAGGAAAGTCGAAAATCATTATATCGCAAGTATTGGGCTCACATTTATTATAAAATATTCAGGTTGAAGGAAAAGTTTGAATTCCCAAAAGCGATCTTTAAATCGCTAATCTCCTAACCTGTAGTAAAATATATATATTTTGTTGTTAACGGAATGACGTTTACAAAGTTTAAATTTCTGGGACGGAATAGTCACTTTTATGTTGATAAGCTTTTCGACGTCCACTTTATTCAGTGCCTTTCTACATATACATACATATATACATGTGTATGTATGTACATAAATATGTACATATAGATAAAAATGCCTACGCAAAGTGACCTTTATATCTCGGAGAAAAATATGGTTGATTTCCTGCGAAGTCATTTGAGTGAGTCAGTGATATATGTAGAGAGTGTATAATATCTCTACATATATCACCGACTATAATAGCATTAGAAATTGAGATATCCCGACAAATCGGTAAAGATTAAGGCATTTTTTATAAGACATCAAAACGTGAGACACGCCTTGAGAAAAATCGTAACAGAATATCTACAAGAAGATACATAGAAACTAAAGAAGATCATGAATCACGGCATCAACAAGATGGTGAAAAAAAATCTTCATCGCGAGCTACCGAGTCAATCCAAAAACATATTCAAAGACTTGATGCCAATAGTAACCGAATAGCTCAATTACGAAAAAAATAGATTTCAATCTTGCGGCGTTCAACTACAATAAGGATGATTACAGAAATCACAAGGACGTAGTGATCGGTGAAATGAACAAAGCTTTTACACATTGTGGTGCTTTGAAGTTCGCTAAAGAATCCCCTGTAATGTGCTGTTCGAACGGTAAAGTTGTTTTATCACCATTGATGAAGCCACCCGAGCCACTTCTTAGTTTTATTTCCAAGCACACTTCAGATTAGGTCTACTTGAAAGTGATCAGCATTGGAATAAAACATTAACTGAAGCATCATTTACGAATTATCCGAAAATATCGAACATTTTTTGCAATCATTTTAACAACAGAGCTGTGTCCAAAAGAGCTGTGGAAAACGCATCGTGAAAGTCTCAGTGAAGATATTCTTAGGCAATCGCATGTAACTGGTCTTAACCAAGAGTACTCTGACAACATTTTCAACCAAACTTTACTACTGATTGAGGATACATATATGGTTATCAATTAATAGCAAAGTCCTTAGTCTACTTGGAATGCCAGCATTAATAAGAACCAAAGACAATATTTATCCCACGAGAGACCAGCAGTTACAACATTATGTAGATACTCATTTAAAACTACTGATGCCGGACCAAAAAAATGCTTATGACAAAATCATGCAGCGTGTAACAAACGAGATAGGCGGAATGTTTTTTCTCGATGCACCATGGGGGACAGGCAAAACATACCTGATGAATTTGAAACTGGCGTCCATTCGAATGCAGAAATAGATTGCACTCGCGGTGGCATCGTCAGGAATTGCATCAACGCTCTTGGATCGTTGACCACTGCACATTCAGCACCCAAACTTCACTAAAACTTAAACCTAACAGAAACACCAACTTGCAATATTGGCAAAAATTCTGATATGGGTAAAGTCCTCAAACCGTGTAAAATTATAATTTGAGATGAATGTACAATGGCCCATAAAAAATTACTCGAAGCGCAAGACCCTGTGCGATTTTAGAGGAAATGACCAACCAATGGGAGGTGCTCTTATCCTTCTTGCTGGTGACTTCCGTAAAACTTTGCCGATTATTCCGCGTTCAACTCCCGCAGATGAGCTAAACGCTTGCCTGAAATCTTCATATTTTTGGAGGAGAGTCGAGAAAATCACACTATCAACGAACATGCGTGTTTATTTACAGCAAGACTCATCTGCTCAAGCATTTTCGCAACAACTTTTAGACATAGGGAACGGCCAAATTCCAATTGATCATGCGACAAATGAGATTTATTTTCCAGAGGATATTTGTCAAGTGCAACCAAATATTCCAACTGTTGTCGAAAAGTATTTCCAAATTTAATAATTAATTAAAAAAATTCGAACTGGCTTTATGAACGAGCAATTTTAGCACCAAATAATGATGACGTTAACAAACTCAATGATCAAATTCGATTGAAACTTCCCGGCGAAGACATCAATTATAAGTCTATCGACAAGTGAATGGACGAAGAACAAGCTGTTAATTATCCAGTTGAATTTTTAAACTCATTGGAGCTATCTGGAATGGCGCCACACACACTAAAATTGAAAATTGGTTCACCCATATTGCACATTCGCAATTTAAACGCAACTAAGTTATGCAACGGAACCAGATTAACAATTTAAAAATTGTCACCGAATTTAGTCGAAGCCACAATCATCGGTGGTAAATTAAAAGGCGGAGACGTACTGATTCCACGAATACCGATGATTTCCAACGATTTACCGTTCGAGTTTAAGCGGTTACAATTTCCTGTGCGTCTTGCTTTTGCAATAACTATCAACAAAGCGTACAATCAACGTCAAGGTCTCCGGTTTAAATTTGGAGAATTCCTGTTGGTACATCTAAAAACTTATGTATACGTTTATACTCCAAATGAAAAAACGAAAAATGTAGTCTACCCATTGGCTTTAAGAAGAGTTTTAACAAACTCATGAATCTGCTGTGTGAAATGGACATCGCTCATATTGTATATGCATATTTATAATTACTAGCTTTTTGTTCTATTAATTTAATTTATCTTTGCTTTTTTTATTCATATAATGAAACAAAAAACTTCTATCTGTCATTTAAATCTGATGAAATCATTTTAACAGGTTTTAAATAACTATCAAAGTACTTTGTCTTATTTATATCGTTTATATTTATCACGTGCTATTATTTTACTATTTTAATTCTTAAAAAAAAAAACACAATTACATTTTAGGTTTTATTATACTCTCGCAACAAAGTTGCTAAGGAGAGTATTATAGTTTTGTTCACATAACGGTTGTTTGTAAGTCCTAAAACTAAAAGAGTCAGATATAGGGTTATATATACCAAAGTGATCAGGGTGACGAGTAGAGTTGAACTCCGGATGTCTGTCTGTCCGTCCGTCCGTCCGTGCAAGCTGTAACTTGAGTAAAAATTGAGATATCATGATGAAACTTGGTACACGTATTTCTTGGCTCCATAAGAAGGTTAAGTTCGAAGATGGGCGAAATCGGCCCACTGCCATGCCCACAAAATGGCGGAAACCGAAAACCTACAAAGTGTCATAACTAAACCATAAATAAAGATATTAAAGTGAAATTTGGCACAAAGGATCGCATTAGGGAGGGGCATATTTGGGCGTAATTTTTTTGAAAAGTGGGCGTGGCCCCGCCACCTACTAAGTTTTTTGTACATATCTCGGAAACTACTATAGCTATGTCAACCAAACTCTATAGAGTCGTTGCCTTCAGACATTTCCATATAAAGTTCAAAAATGGAAGAAATCGGATAATAACCTCGCCCACCTCCCATACAAAGGTTATGTTAAAAATCACTAAAAGTGCGCTAACCGACTAACAAAAAACGTCAGAAACACTAAATTTTACGGAAGAAATTGCAGAAGGAAGCTGCATCCAGGCTTTTTTTTTTTTAAATTGAAAATGGGCGTGGCGTCGCCCACTTATTGACCAAAAACCATATCTCGGGAACTACTAGACCGATTTCAATGAAATTCGGTACATAATATTTTCTTAATACCCTGATGATATGTACAAAATATGGGAGAAATCGGTTCACAACCACGCCTTCTTCCAATGTAACGCAATTTTGAATTCTATCTGATGGCTTCTCTGTATAATATATACATATGTACATTAAGAACCAATGATGATAGCGGAATAAAACTTTACACAAATACGGTATTTGAAAAATATGTAAATGACTGATAATGAAATCTCGATTACCCGAACTTAACCCTTCCTTACTTGTTTTTTTTTGTTTCTATCTAGCTTGGCGAAGCGAGTACATACATACATATTTAAAATACTAATGAAGTTTAGAGATAAGCTGATAAACAGCCTTCAAACTCATACACGGAAGAAGTGAGTGAAATCAGACGACAAACACGTCCACCCCACAAAAGTATATCAAATGTACAGTATAGTTACAAGCATACAGAAAATGCAACGTGCAGCGATGGAAAATAAAGGGAAATAAAAGGTATAACTTCATTGTGAGCAAAACATGATGAGCAAACAGATATGATTGTTTTAAGCTGCATGTTATAAGCTACATAACTATGGTTTTATAAAGAACAAAATACTTAAAACTATTATCACGTTCCTGCGCACACAAGAGTAAAAATGCTGCCAATATATTGGCTTTTGCGCCTGCGCAGCCTTTTCATTTCCACTTCCTATGACTGCACAAGTAACCCCATTTTGTGAAATGCATACCATGTACAAGTAAGGAAAAGCTAAGTTAAGGTGCAACCAAATATTTTATACTCTTGCAACTTGCATGACTCAAAGTCAGGGAAAAACCTATAGATTAAAACGTCAACCAGAAGACCGAAATCCAAGCATTTTTATGTATAAATACATACGCTTTAGATAACTCATACACTGACTGACATTGGGATTTTATATATTAACTATTATCACGCCACATACTAAAAGAATGTTCCTTTGGTTTCATTAAGGTAACTCTCATAAAATCACCAATCATACGGAGTAAAGTCGACCGGACGTTCGAAAATCCTGCTATTAGTTGTAAATCAAGGTTTCGCCCAATATTATATATTTTAGGGACATAGATACACTCGTATGAGAAAAAGACACGCTCTGAAATTTGAATTGACATACATATATCTCAAATATTGGCCGATATATGCAGTAAAAAGTCACCCGTGATATAGAAAACCTTTATATTAGGTATATGGGGGCTCAGGGAATTATTTGCCCAATTCACCCCATTTTTGATACACAGAGTTACTATTGTCAAGAAAGAACTCTCTACGAATTGGAATTGTATATTCTATACATTGGCCGGTATTTATCATTTATTATTAGTGCAAAGTTTACCTTCAATATATCAACTGATTTCTATTTGGAAACAGGAAAGTAAAAGAATCAAATGGAATTTAAAATTGTGCTATATGAGAGGTTGGCTTAGTTGTAGATATGTGGCGGTGCCCCGCCCATCGTCCAAGTTTCACACCAGCTCCAATAAAGATAACCCGAAGAGAATATCTTCCGATCTTATCCATAAGCAAATTCAGTTGTTGTAGCTTTAGTTGTTTCGGCTTATTAGAGAGCGGGTCAAACAGTGTCGTAGCAAAATTTATTATAAAAGATAAAGAGCTGTACACTCACAATATAACATTGAAAAATATTAACTTTTACTCGAATACTCTTCAGTCTTTGAATTTGTCTTATATCTTTTGGCTTATATCTTTCTTAAAAATAGTAGACAAAATAGGCAAAAATCCCTGCAAATTGTGTCAAAAGTGTACAAGATATAGGGCGAAATTAGGTTTTTTCTATGGCTTTTAATAAGATGTCTTGTAAATTTACTATCAATTTCCGCAAAAACCGTATTGTGAGAATTTTGGAACTTCAGAATTTGAGTGGCTTCTAGTTCCTAAATTTTATATACTTAATATCGAAGATATTTTGTAAAAATTCACTTTTGTTCGAACCACCTCATGAAACTTGTAGGTAGGTAGATAAAGGGGCGGGGCGGCAGAACATCCTTGGCCCCGGGCGCCCGAAGTTATAGCTACGCCACTGGGGCCAAACTCACTTTTTCAACATTTTTTGACCACAGTTGGGTTTAATATTAAATTATATATATTAATTTATTGCTCTGTTTTGGTATTTTATAAGTTTTCGATTAATGGCGGCGATCCAAGGATCAAAACTGGAGAAAAATTTTCCGAATCACAATAATATATTTGACAGGTTCATCGATATTTTCGGTAAAACGTCAGCTATACGTACTGGGGTCAAAATTTTCGGTACCTAAGGGCTTAAAGAGTTTTTGGAATTTAAAGTTGAGTTAAACAGTGCGACTCGCAGCATAACATGCAAATTTGTAAATAATTCTACGACCCAAATGACGTGGTTATCATCCGCTTTCAATTATTTTCACGTTGTCGCAAGAATTTTTCGTCTGCAAATTTGGGTGATATGACTTGAATGGTTTGAGAAATATAAACATTAAACCTATCGTTGTGCCAAATAATAGTTTTATATCTTAATTAAGTGCTTATTATGGCATTTTAGCGTTTGCAAAAAATGCATGGACGAACGCCATTAAACGAAAATTTATAAAGCACCATATCAAAGCTCTAACTATAGTTAAGATATAAAATTGTAATTTGTGCAAATTAAAAAAAAATTGCGGGGCTCCGCCCTGTAAGGGGCTTAGTGTACATACATACTATCAAGCTATACTAACCACATTCGGTTAGGGCAAATCACTTAACCACTCTAATCGAACCAGTAAAATGGATGGAAATACGACAGAACTTAATAAAAGGGTCAAAAGGGACCCAATGTTAATCAATGAAAATCATTCCGTTGAATCGGAACAATAACTTCCTTAGCCCCATACACCTAGGGAAAAGTTGTTGGAATTTCCAGTTGACTTCATACCGTATATATCGGCAAATATGTGAATTATTTTAATAAAATGGAACGTGTTTTTCTAATAACGGTGTACATTTAAGTAAGAAATGGATTAAATCAATAATTTAGGTAGTAGTTACTTATATTATATTTGCTGTTTCCGAATTGCCCCTTGCTTTGTCTAGCTCCGAGACTTTTCTCCAGAGGCTCAAAAAATGTTTCACCTTCATATGTGATTTTGTACAAAATAACTGATTAGAATCGACACACGCCACCCCTTCGTCGATTTCAAAATTGCTTTTGACAGCACGAAAAGGAGCAGCCTTTATGCCGTGATTTCTGAATTTGGTATCCCGCAAAAGCAAAAGCTCCTTCAGGATCGGGAAGGACCTCTCCGAGTCGTTCGATACCACACGAGGTTTCAGACAAGGCGACTCCCTTTCGAATGACTTCCTCAACCTACTTGTGCAGAAAATAATTTGAGCGGCAGAACTAAACAGAGAAGGTATCTTCTTCTATTATTGGCCTTAACCACCTCGCCGTTAGTTCTGCTTTCTCCATAATGGATAAGGAAACGAAGAAATCGGGTCTCCTGACATCAAATAAACAGTCGACGACATTGACATAGCTCAGAGAATTAAAAGATAGCTGCTACGCTGGCTAGATCATGTTGTTCGGATTGACGGAAACAGTCCAGCTCTGAAAGTATTCGATACAGTACCCGTCGGGGGAAGCAGAGGAAGAGGAAGACCTCCACTCCGTTGGAAAGACCAGGTTGAGAAGGACCTGGCTTCGCTTGAAATCCCCAATTGGCACCATATTGCAAATGTTGTGGTTAACTCGGCTATAACCGAGTAAGCAAATATACTTTTTAATTTGTAAGGATTAAATCAGGGGAAATTTATTCAAGTGTTGGCAAAACTTCAACATTCATTATTCGAGTGCAATAAAACTTAGTGTTTTATCAACTTATATTATAGTGTAAAGACTTTATTTATTATTTTTTTAGTTTAATTACTAATTATCTTAGACGAGATGTTTAATCCTCAACCAAAGGTCTTTGGCCCGAATTGCAAAAGAAGAACTATATGTTCACGTATTTTAATAGATATACGTATATTTATTATTGCTTGCAAAATAGACTGGGGTGGTTTTCAACATATTTAGCGAAATTTTCCATTTTTCGGTTTTTACTCACGTTTGGAGTGTCACTTGTCAAAGAAAAAATAGTTGTAGTAATCTTAATAGTTTAACCGATTCAATCAAATCTTATTCTTGTCAAAAAAAAATTGATGGAAGAATCCTTGATGCTACTTTTTTCGTTTAAGAAAAATTAATAAATTCAAGTGTACGTTATTCTGGATTGGATAGTTTTGATTATTTGCCTTTAGAGGTCATCGATTTTATGATTACTAAATCCGATGTATGTATGTGCTACACACCGTTTAATATAGGTGTGTGGCAAACTTGTTTACTATATTTGGTAAAGTAATATATTTTTGGTGGACACGTTTCTTAGGAGTTTTCTTTGGTTGGCCTGCCACATCTTATCGTTTTCATATGAGAATTGGTGTTTGTAAGGAAATTGCTTGAGTTTCTTATAATAGTGCTTAGAATTAATATTAATAAGTGAGGAAGGGCTAAGTTCGAGTGCAACTGAACACTTTATACTCTTACAACTTGCAAGAATGAAACCTTGGGAAATACTTTAAGGTGCAAAACCAATCATATAAAAAAATCAGCCGGATACTCGAAATTAGTTATACATATAGCAGCTAGGTACAATTTTCGATCAATTTTATCTATTGTTATGATTAAAACACGCTCTCTTATTTTTTTTTTTGGGGATAACTTACACATTAGCCGATATATGCGGTAGAAAGTCACCCGGAAGTTTGAAAATCTTTATATTATAGTATATGGCGGCTAAGGGAAGTATTGGTCCAATTCAACCCATATTTGACATATACCATTATAAGAGAAGTTTTATCCCTTAATTTAAAATTATGCTATATGAGAAGTAGGTTTGGTTGTTGTCCAATTTTGTTTTCACAAGCTGACATAAGAATGTAAGAAAAATGCCTCAAACTAAAATTTTATTGAAATTGGTTGGTTGGGTTCCGAGATATCGGTTTTCACCAAAAAGTGAGCGGAGCCGCGCCCATCGTCCAATTTTCACACCGGTTCCCATTAAGCTCTTTCATACCATCCCGGTGGTAAAATTCAATGTCTACGGCGTATTTAGTTATTGATTTATTGCACTTTTAGTAATTTTTAACAGTACCGTTATATGGGGAGTGAGCAGGGTCATCCTGAAATTTCATCCATTTTCCCACTGGCAGTAGAAGTTTTTTTAAGATTTGCACCCAACAAATTTGGTTGTTATAGCTTAACAGATTTAGGAGATATGTTAAAGTTGATAGAGGCCGGGGCCACGCCCACTTAAAAAAAACACAGGTGTCCCTTGCTACTATGATCCTCTGTACCAAATTATATTCCCGCGAAAAAATTATTATTCTCAGCAACTTTTTTTATTTTTATTGAAAGCATTCCAAATTTCAAATCACTATGTTTAATCGCCTAATTGAGATAATCAAACTTTGTCGCAGAAATTTTTAAAATTTGAAAAGTGAACTTTCTGAATATGTGATGGTTATTTTTGAGAAACGAAAATTAGTTGGTGAAATTTTAGTTTGAATGAAAAAATTAAAATTAATATGTAAAATGTATGGAAACCTAAAAAAAATAGCGACCCCTTAGAGTTAACCCACAGCGCCTGGCTTGAGGGAGGATTTTTTGTTTGTCAATCACTAACATTTGAGGGGGTAAGAGTTGAAAAAAAAAATTAAAATTTTTTTTTGAAGCACCCTAATATACATACATTATTACTGCCAAAAAAAAAACGAATGAAAAGAAACGGTCAAACATATCATACTATATGTATGTACATATGTATGTATATTATAAGAATTGTTATATGTACATTTATATACATATGTATGGATGTGCGATGAACAGCAAAAGTTGGTACGAAAGTAGGTGAAATCAAGAGCATTGGGCAATCGCATATGGCGAATCGAAACCAAAGCGATAAGCATTATTTCATACATGGACCTAGATACTAGACATACTTACTTTTATATACTTGCCTACTTATGTATATACATATATTTAGAAAGTACATATGTAGACATTCTAATATGTAGAATAAAATTAAGAAGACGAATACAGAAATAAGAATGGCCACTCCAAAAATCAAATGAGAGATCAGCAGCACCATCAAACCCATTGTCTATGAAATTCGTAAGCAGACAAAAGGATGAATATATGTACATACTGTACATGTATATCTACCATATTCACACACAACTTGTACTTATTTATTTAATCAATTCTTACGCATATCTACAAATGTTATATTCTACCATACACTAGTAAGTATGTATGTATATCAGTGGATACGCATACATCTTATTAGATATGCCTAGATGTATGTGCACATATGTATATATTTGTATTTTCTGTAGATGTTCATAGCTAGACACATTTAAGTAGATACATACATATGTATGTATCTATCTGCATTTAGCTTCTGTGCCTTTGTACAACACAAAATTGTTATTTTCGAACACATTACGTCAGATATCGACAGGGAAACACTTATTGTATAAGTAAACAATTTTTGCAAAGTCAAAAATTATGCGCATTTTATTTGCAATATGATACGATTCACATTTATGCAGAAAAATGTTCATGGGATTGGAAAGCGCTGGTGGTAAGGCAAGAAAGTACTTTTATTTATGTAAACAATCCACCTGCCCCTAATACCTACCCATGTGTGAATTTGTATCTGTGTTTAGGGAACAAAATTTTAAAGAGAAATTTAATAATATGTAGAGTTTTTCTACTTTCTTCGCAGTTTCTTAAACCAATAAATTGGGATTAATATTAAAAATTAAACCTTAAAGGAACTGTAAAAAGTCAAAGGCGGTGCTACGCCCATTTCTCATTGCATATTTTTTTAATTATGACACCTGTTCCTTTAAGGCCCTTCTCTATAAAGGTTTGATGCTCCTCTCGTATTTACTTAATGTTAATTTCACCCATTTTCACACCGTGGTTCACGAGATACGTACATTAAACTTATTTGGGGCAAAGCCTAATTTTGAAAATTTGCTTAAGGCCTCATAAACATATTTCTATTAGAATTTCCTGTATCAAAATACAGTTATACATACATATATGTACATATATTTATTAGCGGCTTAGTTATGACATTTTACAATTTTCAATTAGCAGCTTTTTGATGCAGTAGTCGATTCTCCCCATTTGCAATACCAACATTTTAACGGTGTCAATAAACATGTTTACCAAATGTTAGCACTAGCGTCTGGATCACTGTGTATTTATACATTTCTTGTGGAAAATCGTAACGGGGCATCTCGACAAGCAAAAATGTATTGTATACTAACTGTATTGCTGTGCATATTGGCTGTGGAGACTCTGTATTGCTTATGGAATACAATATATGGAATACTAATTGAAAGCAATGAGCTGGCACTTCAGCAGTTTGACAGCGCAGTTTTCATTTCTATCAAAATTTCGAAGAGGCCATTTACACATATACCGACGGCAGTTTTATTTCGGTAATATTAAGTTTGCTAGAGCGATTATTAAGACGGTTGTTTTAAATTATAAAAATAAAGTATATTTTTAAACTAATTTAATACATTTTTTCAAAAAATTTATAATTAGTTTAATATTGTTAATTTGCGGAAAAATTATACAAAATGAATTGGCGAATGAGGGAAGTCTTAAATTTAATAAACTTACATATATAAGCATAAATCAAAATATCGTTGCTCATATTAAATTTATTATTTTAATTGGTATAGGAAATTTATACTACAATTATTATAGTCTGAAAATATGAAATATTTTTTTAGAAAAACATTTGTACAAAAAAGGATATCTCTCCTTTTTTATTTTCCACATACATTTTTTTCATTTATATAAAAATTTAAAGGTTTAAGAGCTCAAAACATGCGCTATATCAGCTCGAACCTATCTACCCGACGCCTCTTCGCAAATAAATATGTTATGATAACAAATGCTCACATACAGATTTGACAACGGCAAAGGCAATATATTTGACAGTTAGTTTACAATAAATTTTTGCCTGTCGAGATGTCCAGTAAGAACATTAAAATTGAAAAAGTCTGCGAATTTAAATTTTTTTATCAAGATTGCATCGATTTGTTAGAGCTTATTTTTGCACATTTTACGCAAAATATTTGAATTTGTCTAAAAATATATTTATTGCATAATTTTAGTACATTTTGTTAATTTTAATAACATAGTATTTAGTTTTAGTTGATAATCACTGTAGGTTTACAAAAATGCAAAAAACTGAATCTGCAATGACTAAAGCTCTTTCAAAATATGTTAACGAATATAAGGAAGAATTCATAACTGATGGGGCGATTTTACTTTGCAAAATGTGTAACAAAAGGGTAAGCTGTGGAAAAAAGTCTCTAGTTGATCAGTACATAATAAGCCAAAATCATCTCAAGCTATCTCAAGGGCCAGTTGACAAAATATCCCAAGGCTTTCTTACAAATTCAGCATGCAAAAACTAAAAAATTTTACAGATCTCTATGAGACATTTATTCAGCTGACTTTTCATAATGGAAGTTAACAAATCCACATTTAATTAAAATTTGGAAAACATACACCCAGGAATCAATTCCTACTTAGTCATGGTACATATATGTATGTACATATTTTGATAAAGCTGAAATGGAAGATACATATATTTGTATCAACTAGGATCACAGGAGGATGGAGTCATGTGTAGAAGTTCACGCAAGTATGGAAAGTTCTCTGATCGCCATTCACTTGGGAGTGGTCAGAAACGATTCTTTTACACATGGCTCAAGCAGTACACGACTTATGGTCTTTGGCCAAGTATCCTCTGGGCAGCCTAAGCACATCCGTTCCAAGGCGAGCTAAAGTGAGAAGGCGAAACATCTCCTACATAGGGTTGTGCGCTGGGTTTGGGATCCGCCACGTAAAAAATACTACCAATGAAAAATTATCAACAGCCTCGGAAGAGAAACCCCCCTTTTGATGACGACCATGGCAAACGAAATAAGGACTACGATATTAGGGCATGCACCTGGAATTTCCAGTCCCTTAATTGGGAAGGTGCCGCTGCCCATCCGGTTGATGCCCCGACGGAAGAGAAGGACGATGTGACCAAAGATGCCTTCTATGAGCCACGATGTCAAAATCGTGATTGGCGACTTTAACGCCAGTGTGGGTAAAGAAGTATCTTTGGCACTACGGTCGGTAAATTCAGCCTCCACGACGAAACATCCCGAAATGGGATGAGGCTGATCGACTACGCCGGGGTCCGAAATATAGTTATCTGTAGTACTAGATTCCAGCACAAGAAAATACATCAAGCTACCTGGCTGTCTCCGGATCGAAAAGCCAACAACCAGATCGATCATGTTCGAGGGTTCTAGACGTGCGTACGCTCCGAGGTCCTAACATCGACTCGGACCACTATCTTGTTGCAGCCAAGCTCCGCACCCGCCTCTGTGCAGCAAAAAGCGCACGTCAATCAACACAAGGAAAGTTCGACGTCGAGAAGCTGCAATCACAACAGACAGCCGAACGATTTTTTACTCGGCTTGCACTCCTGCTCTCTGAGAGCACTCGTCAACAACTCGGTATCAGGGAACTGTGGGATGGCATTTCAAACTCCTTACGTACAGCTGCTACCGAAACCATTGGTCTTCAGAAAATGCAAAAGAACAGCTGGTACGACGAGAAGTGCCGTGTCGAAAGCGAAGAGAAAACAGACTGCCTACCTCGTAACGTTACGATCGACCACTACACGTGCGGGAAGGGATAGATACCGAGGGTTGAAGAGGGAAGCGAGACGCATTTGCAGACAGAAAAAGAAAGAGGCCGAAATGCGTGAGTCCGAAGAGCTTGATAAGCTGGCCGATAGGTGTAATGACTGAAAATTCCACGAAAAAATGCGGCGGCTTACACAAGGTTTCAAGACCGGAGTAAACTCTTGTAGTACCCTCAATGGTGATCTAGTCACCGATGCCCAGTGCATACTTAAATTATAGAGGGAACACTTCTCCAGCCTGCTGAATGGCAGTGAACGTACAACGCCGGGAGAAGGAGAACCCGATTCCCCAATCGATGACGATGGAGCAGACGTTCCATTACCCGACCATGAAGAAGTTCGAATAGCAATTGCCCGCCTGAAGAACAACAAAGCGGCAGGGGCCGACGGACTGCCGGCCGAGCTATTCAAACACGGTGGCGAAGAACTGATAAGGAGCATGCATCAGCTTCTTTGTAAAGTATGGTCGGACGAAAGCATGCCCAACGATTGGAATTTAAGTGTGATATGCCCAATTCATAAAAAGGGAGACCCCGCAATCTGCGCCAACTACCGTGGGATAAGCCTCCTCAACATCGCGTATAAGGTACTATCGAGCGTATTGTGTGAAAGATTAAAGCCCACCGTCAACAAACTGATTGGACCTTATCGGTGTGGCTTTAGACCTGGCAAATCAACAACCGACCAGATATTTTCCATGCGCCAAATCTTGGAAAAGACCCGTGAAAGGAGAATCGACACACACAACCTCTTCGTCGATTTCAAAGCTGGTTTTAACAGCACGAAAAGAAGTTGCCTTTATGCCTTGTTGTCTGAATTTGGTATCCCCGCAAAACTAATACGGCAATACGGCTGTGTAAACTGACGTTAAGCAATACCAAAAGCTCCATCAGGATCGGGATGGACCTCTCCGAGCCGTTCAATACCAAACGAGACAAGGCGACTCTCTTTCGTGCGACTTCTTCAACCTGCTGCTGGAGAAAATAATTCGAGCTGCAGAACTTAATCGAGCAGGTACAATCTTCTATAAGAGTGTACAGCTGCTGGCGTTTGCCGATGATATTGATATCATTGGCCTCAACAACCGCGCCGTTAGTTCCGCTTTCTCCAGACTGGACAAGGAAGCAAAGAAAATGGGTCTGGCAGTGAACGAGGGCAAAACGAAATATCTCCTGTCATCAAACAAACGAAGTCGTCGCACTCGCGACTTGGCTCTCACGTCACTGTTGACAGTCATAACTTTGAAGTTGTGGGTAGTTTTGTATATTTGTGAACCAGCATAAACACCACCAACATTGTCATCCTGGAAATTCCGATCTCAGGATAACTCTTGCCAACAGGTGCTACTTCGGACTGAGTAGGCAATTGATCGTTTTAAGGATCGTTTTATGTTCCGAAGAAACCAAAAGACAATGTTGCGTTAGTGATATCTGAGTTATCAAAAAATTTACATTTTATATGTACATATATACTATATAAAACTTAAAACATTTACAGAACTCCTCACCCGAACATGGAGACATTGTGTATATAAATCATATCTCATTTAATTTAATATTTATATATCGTAGTAATGTGTATCGCGAGTATATAGTACAAACTACATAACTGTCATTACCCAAACATACCATAGTTTATTATTTGTATAGTCAGTAGTCATTTTTGTTGCTGTTGCCATGGTAACAAATTTAAAATGGCAATCGCAATGGCAGGAGTAGGGCAATGAGCCAAATGCTTGGCTATCGTTGTAGGCTCCGACACTTTAGCGCCTGATATTTTCATCTGATTAAAGTTAAACAAAAATGTTTAAAGCATTAAGACAAAACAAGTGCCAGTTGAAATATAAACGTGTAATATAAAAATATTTATATATTGGCTACATTCAAAAATATTTCCCCAAACACATATGTATGTTTGACAATACTCTACTAACATTTCAATCGATTTTCCTTTTTTTGATTGGTTGCCATACTTTCTGGTATTATAATCAAGCCCCAATTAATATAGCGGGATAAAATGTGCACAATAATTTACAATTTACCAAATCGGACCATAGCCGTAGCCACAAATATCGCCAAATTTGTGAGTCATCAGACCGTATTTTTTTATAACGTTGCATCTTTGTGCCTAAAATGTATAAAATCGTGCGAAAACCTCCTCTAGGAACAATATAACGAATATCATAATTTCCATAAATTCCAGAAATTTAGTTGACTTTAGATATGACAGATATGCCTTATTTCATAATAATTTTAATATAATTTTTGCTAACAAGTACAAAACTTATTTAGTCTATGACCTATAATATTACATAGTTAATGGGATACAAATTTGATTGGAATCCGTTCACAATTTCGTCGAACAATGAAGTTGAACATTTTCGTTACAGTTTTAAAACAAAGTTTTTGCCAAAAGCTGAATCAATTTTCTCGGCTTTGATCCTGGCAAGTTGCAAGAGTATGAAATGCCGCACTTCGCCCTTCCTTTGTTTTTGTTTATATCTGTTTGCATCCAGAGATATTAAAATATGCCTATGATTACATGGATATACTCGTTATAAACCAATTCGAGTATAAAACAAGGAAGGATGTAACCGAATATTTCATACTCTCGCAATTTTTACTGTTCAAAATTGAGGAAATATATTGTTGGCAAAACTTTATATTAATAAATGCGTAAGGATTCAATATTCATTATTTGACGAAGCAGTGAATGGATAACAATCTTATCTAATTAACATATTATAGGTCATTGACTCACTTGGCTCCTTCATCATATTTTGCTTCGGGTCCCAGATGTGCATACACTATATTTAGTATATACTTATGTATACCCAATCAGGAAAAAATCAAAAATAGGATCGGAATCATTATATTAAGGATAAAGTGTCATCCATTTTCGGTACAAGAACTCAATATTTTTGGAGGGAGAGGCGCTTTCTGAATTGTATTATATGTAGTATAAAGACAACTGAAATTCGAAATAGCATATATAAAGTATTATTGAGCCAATTTGTACACTCTTGCAACCAGTTGCTACAGAGTATTATAGTTTTGTTCACTTCAATTAAGATAGATATGGGGTAATATAGATGACGATAAAAGTCGAAATCCGGGTGACCACCTATCTGGTCGTCCGTCTGTGCACGCTGTAACTTGAGAAAGAAATGAGATATCTTGATGAAACTTGGTGTGCAGGTTCTTTGAGCAAGCAAAAAAATCGAGTTCATAGATGGGCGTAATCGGACCAGAGTCATCCACAAATCGCTATTAACCGAAAATCATATAAAAGACCATAACTAAGAATTAAATTAAAATATAAAATTGTAATTCGACACAATGCATCGCAGTAGCGAGGGCACCTGTGTGTAAAAATTTTGTAAAGGTGGGCGTAGCCTTGCCCTCTAATATGTTTAATGTACATGTCTCCTAAACCACTGAAGCTACAACAACCAAATTTGCTTAGTACAAATCTTATAAGAACTTCTACACACAGTGTGAAAATGGATGAAATCGCAGGATAACACCGCTCACTCCCCATATAACGGTAATGTTCAAAACTACTAAAAGTGCAATAAATCCATAACTAATTACGATGTCCAAATCGTGCTTGGCGACTTTAACGCCAGGTTGGGCAAAGAAGGTGTCTTTGGCACTACGGTCGGTAAATTCGGCCTCCACGACGAAACATCCTCTAATGGGTTGAGCTGGTTGAGGCTGATTGACTTCACCGGGGCCCGAAATATGGTTATCTGTAGTACTAGATTCCAGCATAAGAAGATTCATCAAGCTACCTGGCTGTCTCCGGATCGAAAAACTACCAACCAGATCGATCATGTTGTGATAGACGGAAGACACGTCTCCAGTGTTTTAGATGTGCGTGCGCTCCGAGGTCCTAACATCGACTCGGTCCACTATCTTGTTGCAGCTAAGATTCGCACCCACCTCTGTGCAGCAACAAACGCGCGCCACCAAACACAAGGAAGGTTCGACGTCGAGAAGCTGCAATCACAACAGACAGCCGAACGATTTTCTACTCGGCTTGCACTCCTGCTCTCTGAGAGCACTCGTCAACAACTCGGTATAAGGGAACTGTGGGACGGCATTTCAAACTCCTTGCGTACAGCTGCAACCGAAACCATTGGTTTTCGGAAAGTGCAAAAGAACAGCTGGTACGACGAGGAGTGCCGTGTCGCAGCGGAGAGAAAACAGGCTGTCTACCTCGCAACGTTACGATCGACCACTACACGTGCGGGATGGGATAGATACCGAGAGTTCAAGAGGGAAGCGAGACGCATTTGTAGACGGAAGAAGAAAGAGGCTGAAATGCGTGAGTACGAAGAGCTTGATAAGCTGGCCGACAGGGGTAATGACTCGAAAATTCCACGAAAAAATGCGGCGGCTTACGGAAGGTTTCAAGACCGGAGCGTAAACTCTTGTAGTACCCTCAAGGTGATCTAGTCACCGATGCCCAGTGCATACTTAAATTATAGAGGGAACACTTCTCCAGCCTGCTGAATGGCAGTGAACGCACAACGCCAGGAGAAGGAGAACCCGATTCCCAATCGATGACGATGGAGCAGACGTTCCATTACCCGACCATGAAGAAGTTCGAATAGCAATTGCCCGCCTGAAGAACAACAAAGCGGCAGGGGCCGACGGACTGCCGGCCGAGCTATTCAAACACTGCGGCGAAGAACTAATAGGGAGCATGCATCAGCTTCTTTGTAAAATATGGTCGGACGAAAGCATGCCCAACGATTGGAATTTAAGTGTGCTATGCCCAATCCATAAAAAAGGAGACCCCACAATCTGCGCCAACTACCGTGGGATTAGCCTCCTCAACATCGCATAAAGGGTTCTATCGAGCGTATTGTGTGAAAGATTAAAGCCCACCGTCAACAAACTGATTGGACCTTATTGGTGTGGCTTTAGACCTGGCAAATCAACAACCGACCAGATATTCACCATGCGCCAAATCTTGGAAAAGACCCGTGAAAGGAGAATCGACACACACCACCTCTTCGTCGATTTCAAAGTTGCTTTCGACAGCACTTTATGCCGCGATGTCTGAATTTGGTATCCCCGCAAAACTAATACGGCTGTGTAAACTGACGTTGAGTAACACTAAAAGCTCCGTCAGGATCGGGAAGGACCTCTCCGAGCCGTTCGATACCAAACGAGGTTTCAGACAAGGCGATTCGCTATCGTGCGACTTTTTCATCCTGCTTTTGGAGAAAATAGTACGAGCCGCAGAACTAAATAGAGAAGGTACCATCTTCTATAAGAGTGTACAGCTGTTGGCGTATGCCGATGATATTGATATCATCGGCCTCAACACCCGCGCCGTTAGTTCTGCTTTCTCCAGGCTGGACAAGGAAGCACAGAAAATGGGTAGGCAGTGAACGAGGGCAAGACGAAATATCTCCTGTCATCAAACAAACAGTCGTCGCACTCGCGACTTGGCACTTACGTCACTGTTGACAGTCATAACTTTGAAGTCGTAGATAATTTCGTCTATCTTGGAGCCAGCGTAAACACCACCAACAATGTCAGCCTAGAAATCCAACGCAGGATAACTCTTGCCAACAGGTGCTACTTCGGACTGAGTAGGCAATTGAGAAGCAAAGTCCTCTCTCGACAAACAAAAACCAAACTCTATAAGTCACTCATAATTCCCGTCCTGCTGTATGGTGCAGAGTCTTGGACGATGTCAACAACGGATGAGTCGACGTTGCGAGTTTTCGAGAGAAAAGTTCTGCGAAAGATTTATGGTCCTTTGCGCGTTAGCCACGGCGAATACCGCATTCGATGGAACGATGAGCTGTACGAGATATACGACGACATCGACATAGTTCAGCGAATTAAAAGACAGCGGCTACGCTGGCTAGGTCATCTTGTCCGGATGGACGAAAACACTCCAGCTCTGAAAGTATTCGACGCAGTACCCGCCGGGGGAAGCAGAGGAAGAGGAAGACCTCCACTCCGTTGGAAGGAATAAGTGGAGAAGGACCTGGCTTCGCTTGGAATATCCAATTGGCGCCACGTAGCGAAAAGAAGAAACGACTGGCGCGCTGTTGTTAACTCGGCTATAATCGCTTAAGCGGTTTCTACGCCAATTAAGAAGAAGAAGAATTACGCCAGAGACATTAAAATTTACCTCGTATGGTATGAGTAGGCTAGTGTGAAAATTGGACAATGGGCGTGGCACCGACCAGTTTTTGTTGAAATCCAATATCTGGGGACCCGACCAACCGGTTTTGACTAAATTTAGTACGTATCATTTTTCTAACATTTCTGTGTTACTGTGTGAAAGTAGGCAAAATCGGATAACAACCATATCTAAATTAGGAAGTAATTAATATAACGGACCACAAGTTTGCAGTAATAATTATCTTATCGTGCTTTTCTTGACGGTCATGTCCAAACATAGTTGAAATCGGACCGCAGCTTTTTAAGTCCCCAGACACCGAACATGCCGATCTCAATGTTTTTCTAATAATAGTTTGCCCTTGTTCTGAACAGGGTAATAAAGGGTTAATGCTTACATTAGCCCCCATGTACCTAATATAAAAATTCGGATTAACTTTATACAGAATATAAAAGTTAACATGTGAAATACCTTAAGGAAATTTAGAGAGCGTGTCTCTGTTATAACTTTGTTTGGATTTTTTCTTTAATATAAATACTTCGGACCAGTAAAAATTAAACTATGACAACTACTACGTTGGTCGGTCAGACAATCAGCTTAAATTCAAATCGGATCGTCATACTTATCATAAACATACATATGACCACGAATCTATCTCATTTAGTTTTGGATGTTACAAACAAGCATTAGATGAACAAAATCATGATGTATTGCAACATGTTGCGAGAGTATAAAAATAATAATATTCTGTTATAATAGGACTTTGTAAAGGCAGAAAGGTATAGAATCAATTCAAATAATTATACGTTTGTTAAAAATAGTTGCTGGTACGTAAAAAGATACGGTCCCCTTACAATAACTAGCATTATAAGCTATCAAAACTAGAATACCGTTAAATCTAACCCGGGACCTTTCCATACATTTATTGTCTATTCATATATATTCATACATACATACATATATATATATATATATTAGGGTGATTCAAAATTTTTTTTTTTTTTTTTTCAATTGGTACTCGCAAAAATAGGTTCCTAGACACCTCTAAGAAAGCCTCTCCAAATATGAGTTTTTAATTGTAACGGGAAGGTCCTCCGCCTAACGGTTTTCTAATTTTTCTTATTATCAGATAGAAAAATTTATATCTCGCTTCCAACTACTTGAAAAAATATCTTGTTAATTAGGTTTTGTAGGAAATCGCATGCTCTAAAATATGGTCTCGTATGATTTTTTCGTAAACCCAACCGTTTAAAAGATATTAACGGTTGAAATTTGACTATTTTTGAAAAAATTCTTTATTTCTTATTAATTTTATAACTCAATGAAAAAAAATTATTATGAATGATGAAACACATAGTTTTGTAGGAAATTTACTGCTCTATAAAAATGGTCTACGATGATATTTCGATTAAGTTAAGCGTTTACGAGATATTCATCGTCAAACATCAATGCATATTAGGGTGGATCAAAAAAAATAAATAAATTTTTTTCGTTTGGTACTCTGAAAAATAGGTTCCTAGACACCTCTAAGAAAGCCTCTCCAAAAATCTATTCAGATAATTAGAAACGCTCCCTTCTTTGTGAGTGGCTGATGAGTATAATGATAAAAATTTTTGTTATACCGTTATTTACATTCTTAAAAGTCTTACATTGTTCGTGTTACACTATTTACAAGGTGCTTACCAAAGTACACAGGACTTTTTGAATCTAGCGCCCCTGGTGGCATCTATATGTCGACTGGTGCGTTAGAATCTGCTACCTTTATCGATTGTCCAGTGAGAACTTCATGACATATCATCGATTGGAAGTGAAGTTATTGCGATTTAAGTCTCAGTATGTTTGTGTTATCGGTGCGTAAATGAGCTTTGAACAAAGAGCCAACATTAAATTTTGTTCTAAAATTGCTAAAGCGTTTACCGAAACCTTTTAATTGATGAAACAAGTTTATGGCGATGATTGCCTATCCCGTAGCAGAGTGCACGAGTGGCTTAAAAGTTTTCAAAGTGGTCCTGAGGATATAAATGACGATCAACATGTGGGCCAATCAAAATCCGTGATCACCGGAAATTCAGTATGTGAATTCGTCAAAAACCAACCGAAATCATCATTGAAATTCATGGAAATGAAATTGAACATCTCCAAAACATCGATATATCGCATTTTGACCGAACATTTGGGCTTACGAAAGGTGTGTGCACGGTTTGTTCCGCACAAATTGACTGACGAGCAAAAATTGCTCAAAATCCAACATTCGAAGGACATCATTAAAAAGGTCAAAAGGGACAAAAATTTCTTTTACAATATTGTAGTATTACGGCTTGCACCGCCACCCTCGTTCGACATGCTTTTGGACCGTGCAAAAATATGTATTGAAGCAGAAGGAGACTATTTTGAATATTTTGCCGAAAAACCATTTGTTCTGTTTTTCTTTTAAAGTCCTGTTTACTTTGGAGCACACCTTGTACTACTAAATTCACTCTGTTTTGGAGTTGTGAAGTTAAAGTTCTTTTCATTTTTCCCAAATAGTAAAAGCGTTACGATGTGGAAGGTGAATGAAGTGCATCAGTTAATTAGAAACAGTTGTTTAAAGAATTAAAATTCCTCAAGCTGTTGATTTTTATTAATATTATTACAGATTTATAGTAAGCGTGTGTTTCAAAGTTGTGGTTTAAAATATTTTAAAATGTATTATTAAAGTTTTTTAATAAGAAAACGCTGCAGATGTACATACAGAATTAATACTATAATACTATCTTGCAAACAGACCCAAAAGAAGAGTTCCACTGACATTCTACATGAAATTCAAAGCGAATACAAATATCCAAGAGAACAATTGCCCGAGATTTGGTCGAATTTGGACTTCACGGAAGGGCAGCACGCAGGAACACACTTCTGACTAAAATTCGAAGAAACGACGCGTTGACTTTTCCACCTCTTATTGGTCTAAGACAACAAATCAACGGAGGTATGACGTTTGGAACGATGTAACAAAAATGAATCGCTTAGGTCCTGATGGTCGAAGGTATGTTCGCCGCCCAACAATTCAAGAATTTGATCTGGTGAGTGATTAATCACGGTGTGGGGATTTTTTATTTGGAATGGTGTTGGTCCACTCCATAAGATTGATGGGATTTTCAACAAGGAGAAATATGTCAACATCTTAAAAAATGTCATATTGCCATGGGCTGAGAAAAATTTGCCTGTGATAAGGAAGATAACAATTCAACGCATACGTCTAAGTTGACACAAAAGTTTTTTAATGAAAATTCTATCAATGTTTTGGAGTGGGAATCGTCCAGCCCAGAACTAAACCCTATAGAACATCTCTGGGTGATGCTAAAAGAGCCATATGCACCAAAAATATCCCAAATCTGAATATTTTTTTGTGATAAAATTCGAACGGCATGGCAAGCTACACAATTGGTGCGTTGTCAGAGTTTTATAATGTAAATTCGGAATAGATGTGAAGCAATATTAAAGTAAAAGAGATAACCAACAAAATACTAACTGAAAGTAAGCAAGTTTTTGTAATATCATTATATTTTGTTAATAAAATATTTTCGTTTCTAATTAGTTGCTCAAATCGTTGATTCCACATGTTTTTGTTAAAATCTTCAAAAAACGAGTTTTCAACAATATTTTTACTATTAGAGTTTCAGATTAACATAAGTTTCAATAAAATAAGTGAAAATACAATAAATATTCAAGATTTATTGGAAAATAACATCATTTACTTCAAAATAGGTGTCGTTTCTAATTAGCTGTCAACAACTGTATATATTATATCACGTCATCCGAGGTAACTTCTAAACTACTGAACCGATTTTAGTACAATTTTGCGTATCCATTTTGATCCAACTTAAGAGATATTTTAAATCTCAAATATGTTACAAGTCAAAACTATTAACAAAAAAAATTGAACAAATATATGCAGGTATTATAATTTTAAGGAAGATGCTGAGAATAAAAATAAAGCCTTCACAAACAGGGAACAATGTAAAGTTGAAGGGATCGTCTCAGTCCGAAATTTTCGGAAAAAAAATCTGTTGCATTATTAAATAGTATACACTGTTAAAAACATTTTCTTAAATTTTTAAATCGAAATTCAAATTATTCTTGTAGAAAGGGAGTGGGGAACACACCAACATAAACGCGTTTTTCTCAGAATTCTGTTTTTCAAAATGGTTTCCACTCTCAAAGGAAGAGTTTTGAAGATATCTAGTTCCAATTTGGAGAGAACATTTTTAACGTTTTTATTGCTATGGAATTTTTTGTTTCTTTTTCAATCTTCCAATTTTTTTCTACGAAAAGCTGTCGAAAAAATGGCCAAATTCACTACTTGCCGATATTTTATAAAATTTTATAAACAAAAAAATCATTTTTTATTCGTAATAAATGTATTTATTTATAAAAAAAACCAGACCAATTAGTTAATTTCAACATTAAAAAAAAAATTTGGGAGCTTCACACTGACACGATCTCTTAAATGGCAAGGGTGGTGCTGTCTTACTATGCTTGTTGATTTCCGATAGATCTTGCTTATCATTCCTCTGTCTACGTTCGCAGATGAGATATGAAAATGGATGTAGACTTAAAACTATAATACATACATACATATGTACATATGTAAGCATGCGCGTACAATTGCAATATTATCCATCAACACATATATTTGCCGAACAATTGCTAGACCTTGGCAACGGTTGCCAGTATTTGTTCGAGATATAGCAAATAACTACTTTCTGGAAATATTGGCAGAAAAAAATGTAAATGTTGACGTAGTTTATTTCGAGATACTACAATTATTGCCAGGCAATCTGACGTCTTTTAAATCAATCGAAATTGTTTTTGAAGAAAATGGTAGCATACATTTTCAAACTGAATTGATAATATTTTTAGATATACATGCCATCTAATAATGATAGGTTAAGGATTTGTTTACTTATTATTCTACTAATAGAATGTAGCTAGAGGACAGGACGATTAACTAAGAATATTGAGCAAGTGAATTAATTAACCCGTGAATCAATGCAGCAATGATCTTTGATCTTCAAGGGTTGGTTTCCTGATGGATATTTCGGTAGAATAATTTAAATTTTTTTATTATTATATTAGCTTTTCTAGCAGACCAAGGTAAAATTTTAATTTCTGCCGGATCAAGTCGAGTTTTTCGTTGCCAATAAAAAGAAATTATTCCAATAAAACAGTATATACCCTAAACAAATTGTATATGATTAATAAGCCCTTATTACGTTTTTAAACTCAATGTATCTGCAACAAACATTATATAAAAGCCGTTTAATGGGCAATAAAACATTGTTTTACTTAGTGTTAGAAAGTTCCAATGGATTTTAAAGATTTTAAATGTATATCCGTTTTGACCTCACAATTTTTGTCATCATAATATAAATCAAAAGTAATACCCATTTTTTAAAATATCTACTTTATGTTATTAATTTCTTGAGCAATAATTGAATTGAATTGTTTTGATTTTTGTTTAAAAATTTTCAAAATTATCTTTAAACTTTTCACTAATAAGTTGACCAACGAAACATCGACTGAAGAGAGTTGAAGTTCGTAATACCAAAAAAAGTTTGATTGGTCTACAGTTGAATTGCTTTAACTCGAATTCAGCAGAATGGACTCGAAAACCGTAATTCGATTATTAGTTTCGATATTAATTTGCAACGCACTTGAAACCAAGCGGATGTCAACATAACTCACGTTGAGTTTATTCAGATTCACGAAATAATTTAATCTGTCCAATTACCTACATATGTATGTACATACTTATGGACAAACCAATCAATTAATGCTTAGTATATAAACTATGCCAGGAAATTTACGAAGAATCAGCTTTTGAATTCGGCGGTTATGAAGAACTTAATTTGATGAAATTTTTATGTTATCTGCGTTTTAAATTAAACGTTTTCTCTTCGTTATTATTTACTAACCTCTGTCTTTTCTACTTTCTTCATCATATCCCTACAAATAGTCCATGCATTTTTGTAGCTATTTTGGTGGTTAATATTTTTGTTGAGACTTTTATAATTACTGTCTAGTTTCGCTCCGAACTTAGATTACTTGAACAATGACGACAGACGGGCGTATACGCGACACTATATTTAATCCAATGAACCTGCCTAAGGAAATTACTTCATGGTATACATTGGATGCATGTATGTACATATTCTTTCCATGTATGCGATATCGTATATTACATTTATTATCTAAATATGTTTGTACATACAGTACTCCATATACGTAAGCACATACATATACGATCACTCTTACGAATTACCTGGCGCTATTGTGCGGACTAATTTTTACTACAGAAAGTAAACATATACATATATAAGTATACTCTTACTGGTATATGTTTTCCTGGTGTTGCATTTAGGAACTCAAAAACGACGTACATAAATATGTATATACTGTCCACATGAATGTTGATAGGTGTCTTAAATAATTTACTGCACTGAGTGTCTCGTTCGATCACATATTCTTAATTTTTTTTATGAAAAACAAAACTTTCTTTTAATTCTAAGCAATTTTCATTTGGTACTATTAAGTATTGTTTATAAAATCTTTTCACTTGTTATATTTAGTAAATCATCATATAGTTTCGGTAAGATATAGGATAGCCAGTTGTTGTAGTGCAAACTTATACGTTTCTTGTTAATATTACTCTACGTCTATAAATCTTTAAGTTTTGTGTTGCTACATTTTTCTTGTCTAGTGGGATTTGTGGAATTTACGAGAGTACCGTTACGTGTATTTACGAAAACTATGTATGTCGCCAGAACAGCGGAATGCGAATAGTGACGACCGACAAAGCTGAAAACTGCAAGATCATCGCAGTAAATGGAAAAATCAACACAAATATATTTGATTGTACTTCTATGTACATACATATGTATATGTATGTGAAAATTGACGGAAGCGAAGTTCACAAAACGAGTGCTGAAACACGAATTTTAGCAATCACGTTTACGGTTTACTAACTACAGTCCACAAACTGTTACTACATCTGCATCGATAGACAGTTGCTCCGCGAATGAGTGCCAGTCGCAGAACAACGATTTGTGCACCGCATTCCGTCGTAGCAAACTTGCTCTCAGTATGTATAAACATAATTTCATTTGTAGCTATCTTTGTAGCTGAAATAGTCATGGAGAGCCATGAGAGAACACATCAAAAATTAAAAATGAGAAAATACTCACTTAAAATCTTACCTTCAATGCCATGCGCGGAGGTTTTGGGTGGGAAGTAGGCGTCTTGGAGTCGACCGAATCTAAATAGTTACACACCATAACGTGAATACACAGACAAGTATTGAATTTGTAAATGTTGACAAGTAAACATGCATATGGAGATATTATGTGTATGGCTGCTGATGTGAATTCACAAGAATTTCTTTCTGAGTCGCGCTCCTCATATGGCAATACGAACGAATTTTGTTAGTGCTGTAGCTAAGAATGCGTGTAGGTCGTTTAAAGGCCGTTTACCAACCAAACGAAACTTGCTTCAATACGCCCATATTTTATGCGTGGCTTTATTTATGTTTTATATACATATGTACATGCATATACTACACACATACATATACATATGTATGTATCTGAGATGGTAAAGTAAGTAGTATGGGAAGATCTTCACTTTGCACTACTAGTTATCAATAAATATAATAATATATGTATGTACATTTGCTCCACTCTCTTTTTGGTCAGACTCTCTTTGGCCTCTTTTGTTTTCTGTAAGTAATGCCCTGAGAATGGTTATATGTACTTCGTTCTGCTATTTCATTTGGTCATAGAGTAATAGTGGATTTTGTTCTCTTTAGCTGGCACAGAAAGCTCGGTATTTCTCCTGAAATACTTGTCGTTTCCATGTGCATAGTGAGTACCGCAAATCAAAGTCGAGGTCGTTGTACGACTGATGAAATGCTAGGAATGGTATGCTTCTGCTTACACCGGTATTCGCACTGTTGTCGTTGATCTCTCCCTCTTGTACACCGTTAGCGCAGTAACTGTCATGCGGTGACGATACCGTTGTCATTCTAATATAGAATTGCAATTTACAATGAATTCTCAATGCTGTTGTTGTGCTGATGCTGCAAGTGCATCAAACCGGACGAATTCTTATGTTGATAGCAACTATGTATATTCCAACCAGATTATAGAAAACAATTATTATTCGCCTAAATGTTTGCTTTTGTTTGCAGTTTCTAATATTTCTTCTAATTTCTCCCTATTGAATATATTCAATATTTTACATATATCAGTGTTATTTTTGGTCATGGTTCAATTGCACTGCTCTACAAATCAAATTAAAAATTTTCGACTGATGCGCTAAGGAGACTGTGAAGTATTTGACGTTCATGACTACGAATTTGAGTTCAAAAAAAAATTCGACCACTCACAGCTAGTTTTGTCATTTTAGTGGTAGTTTGAACCCTCCACCTCTTGACTACAACACAAAAAATCCTAAGTGTTGGGACATTTTCAGTTTTAGCAACCTAAATGTTCGTGTTTGTTTCTTTCATAAATTTTTTATTCGCAAAAAGCATTTTTATTGGCTGGAAAAATAATTTTTGACTCACAAGAACATAGCAACACAAAAGAAAACTACTGCTTTTGACATTATGGATTCAAAAACAAATTTTTGTTTTTGAGATAATTGAATTATGGTTTTTGGCTTAGCAACGAAAGAAAGTTTTTGGAATTAAAATATAGCTTTATTTTTCGATATCATTTCCATCAAGTCTAAATACTTTCATGGTAACGGTTCTCCAATTCGATATCGGTTTGATGGTGTGAAGCTCAAGGTTTTCAAACTAGACGATTATTTTCATTTTAATCTCCTCATTCGAGTTAAATATTCTTCCACCAAACCACTTTCAAAGCCTGAGGAAGAGAAAATACGCGCTGGACACCAAATCTGTAGAATGCGGTGAAGACAGAATTAGCTCATAGCATACCTTCTTCGGCATGAAATTTTGACAGTTTACCACTTCAGAAATAGAGAACTTTGTAGGGTAAAAGGCTCTAGGGTATATAGAAGCAATATCAGTGCAATGCGATGGCCTTGTTTGTGTTAAATATTAAAATAAAACCATTATTTCCAAATTTTACGTCAGTATTATCGACATCGAATAAATCTCGTTTGTAGAGATTCTCCTATCTAACTCAATTGGACTGATTTCTTCACTGCTCTAACTTGTTTTTTACAACCGTTACCCGAAAACTTCTGCCACAGAAATTTTGTGTTTAGAAATCTCTATAAAACGCTGTATTTTCTAGCATTCGATATCTCAACGCTAATGGGGATATCGAGTTGATATTTTAAAATTTTAATTTAAGGTTGACACACCTGTAATAAAGGAATATTTGCCTTTAATTGTTTTTTGTTTTTTGTTGTCATCACACTTAAGAATTTCTCTTCATTGTCCTCCGTTTATTGATTTTATCGTACGTAGGTAAAAAGGAAATGAACTTAAACACTTAAAAAAGTAGTATACGTATATATGTATACATACATATTTTGACAGTTACCTGAAATCAGAACAACTCTAGTTTTAAAAGTGTTCAATATAAAACAACCCAAATTAGAGTGAGTATAACCAGTATAATATCTTCTGACGAAAATTCGCAAATTAGTTTCTACCAATTTAAATCCTCCGTATATACATACATATGTACAGTGTGTACATTAAAAGTCCCATTTCTATTTAAAACTACACAGAAAACTTTCTGTTGTCAGTAGCAAATCCAAAAATATTTCTATTCTTACCTTTTTTGTGAAAGTTATGAATGCTTCACGTTCTTCAAAGTGGACTAATTATTCTGCTTGTTGTTGTGCAGCCACTGCTTTAATCATGCAGTTTAAGTTTAAATCACTATTCTATAATGAAAACATGTGTATGTACATACACATATTCAACATTTGCACACTTATATTATATTTTTGGTACTGTTTTTAAAAAAGTTTCATTAATAATTTTGATGCACGATTATCACAACGGAACAGGAGCAGCACTCACGATCTCCTGGTGCAAATGAATGCAAAAGTTTGATTAGCTTAAATATGCAACGATGTAACAAATTTTGAAACGCAAAAACACAGTGACCGATATATTGGCACTGGCATTGGCATAAGCTCAAGGTAATGGTAATATAGTAACATTACTAGTATTTGGTCTGATCTTAAAATTTTCGATAAAATTTGTGAGTGGTGCGAAACTACGACGTTCAACGACCATTGCGCGAATGAACCAAGCTGAGGCAAACGTCAGTCGATTAAGCCATAAACATGATGAAATGCTTCAGTAAAGGCTGTTGGTAGGTCGCTCCATTGGCTTGTTTTCTGTAGCAGTCGTGCTGGTTTGCATGCGAAGTTGTTGCCTGGGCTTGGGAACGGATAAAAACGAGTTGCAAGTGCAACGCGGCTAAACACGACGTGGCGTTGCTTAAGATAGTTGAAGTAAAGTGCACTGCAATAGAAATAACGGTATTGACGAGTAGTGTGAAAGAGCGTATCCCAGGCAGAAAGAGAGCAAGAGAAATAGAGCACCGAAAAATTGCTAACACGAATAACCTAGAGTTGGTGTTGCCGATGGCAATGTTTGTATTTGCCAAGGTAGCCAATGTCTTTACATTTCCCAAACATAATACTTTCGACGAAAGACTTGCCACGATCATAACTTGCATGTTTAATTTTTAAGTGCACACTTGTTTCAAATACAAGGGTATGGACGTATATATGGATGCTTGTAATTATCGAAGTAATATTAATCCTTTGGAATACACATTCACATCAAGAATAGAGTATTTTACTATTACAGCTTTATAAATTGAGTTCTTCATCGTTATTTATACCACCTTAATAGTATATATTGTACATATATATATATATAATTTAACTAACTGTTTCTTCAAAAGCGCCTGGAACAACGTGAGCGGGCCAAATGCTCTTCTACTCGTTTAACAGATTCGAAAAGGAACCGTTCGTGGCGAATGTTCTGTTTTAACTGATTTGCTTATGTGGTCTCGCAACAACGTTTGGACTATCGCAACGTAAAATATCGTATGCAGCATATGATACAACGTTCCATAGTGTGTGTTTTTTGAAATATGTATGCGCACGAGCTTACAAGATTTTTATCGACAACTGGTAGCCGGTATTTAATTTGCAGTGGATGTGCAAAAGTAGACGACACAGTTGTCGGTGTTGGTGATTCTGATTATAAGTTTGAGTCTTTCTGCTCTGTGTACGGTTGGATCTCCCATTGCCGAACCGTTTCGAGCTCGCAGAAATATTTCTTTACTATCGGTTTGGATAACAACAACGTCAATGATGTCGGAGATTTGGTTGCCGGAGCAAATACTATTTGTGAGTATGTTGATGGGAAGTTTCGGGTTTGTTATACAAGGCATTTCCGAACTTGCCGATGTGCCAGCTCATGCGCAAGTCGCGTGCATATTAACATTTTTATGCCTGATTCCTTTCAGGTTTGTTTGTATTGTGAGAGACTGAGAAAGCTTTCTATTCACACAATTGAAATCTGCAGTTTAGAGCTACATCTGTCTGAACTCACAGCAATTTATGTGAAACGCGTCGCATTCATTCTATTTGGCATATACATACATATGTTACTGTGTGTGTGCATGTATTGTGAGTGTATGCTCTATATTAATGTGTTGAGTTCCAATGTATAGTACAGGTATGGCGCTAACGATTTAATGGGTTGCATTCATCCACATTTCCGGCCTTACTCAAATGCTTTCGTGACTAGGAATTCCCCGAATTAACGACTTCATACCACCACACATGTACATACGCCTGTACATTTGCATTCGTAAAAGAATGCTTGTATGTAGATATATGAATACAAATTGAGTCGGCTCCGTCATGCCCATGTATTATTAATATTTTGCTAAAGTTTCGGTGTTGCATCACAACACTCTGACCATTGGCAAGAACTTTTAAACCGACACGTGACGCGTCCAATACTCTTATTCGATAGAAGCGCTCTTATTATGAGAACCGCTCCTCATATGTTAAATCTCTTTGTTTTCATTTGGGACACCGTTTTAATATTAATCCCTGGGATTTCTTGGAATGATGCCATTAAATATATAATATTTAAGTCCTACCTCAAAATAAGTTAATTGTCCAATTCACACTGCAGTTGGTATTCTTTTTCACTCCCACATTGCATTGTCAATTTATCCCGAGAAGAGGGAATCCAATGAAACGTGCAATCAATGCAATGGCCTCCAATGAGATATACATATAATGGGTTGTCAAAAAAGTCTTGCGGTATTTTCATTGATTTTTTTTATTGAAATTGAAATGAATTTTTGATGACTCATGCCCAGCTCTTGACCGATGCTACGGCTGCTACTATGCCGGTCTCTTTCGACCAATTCAGCGATTTTATCGCAATTTTCGACGACAGGCCTTCCGGAGCGTGGCGCATCTTCGACCACCTCTACACCAGAACGAAAACGTTGAAACCATCGTAGTGCGGTGGAAATGGAAACTGTATCGGGTCCAGAAACTGCATAAATTTTATTTGCGGCTTGAGATGCATTTTTGCTTTTATCGTAGCAGTACTGTAAAATATGCCATATTTTCTCTTTATTTAGTATTACTCGGTTTTAATCGAAAATAGTAACGACAGTTTTGTGACGCTACCCATCATAAACGATGTTCTTTGTACTTAAAGCGATCTACCCTTATTGAATTTGATAAAGAGAAGGTAAACATTATTAATATTATTTAACTTTACCATAAATTTGTATCTTTTGAAGGTTAGTCGATAAAAATGTATGAATAAAATGAATGAATCAATAACAGTAAACATAATTTATTTTTAATATTTTATTGGAATCGACTTATTTAGATTTCATCAATTGTTCATTTAGTCCTTTTATATGACTTAAATAGCTGAATTTAATTTATTATAATCTACACAAGATGAACTTAAAAATAACAAAGCTATGTAAAAACGGAAGCCACATAGCCAATACAAAGAAAGCACACAAATCTGTCACATGATAAATGGTTTTCATATACACGTACATTTTCATACATACATATGTATGTATGTATGTACATTCAAACATGTACCTACTATAAATGAAAGTTGGTCCAAAGGGTGCGTTAAAATAATCCGAACGTTTGCACAATCATTTAAAGAGTAGCCGGCATTTTCCAGTTACTAGGTTTGAAGACCGAAATTGTTCGTGTAATCAACTACCCCACTCGCACAAAGAGATTTAATGGAAATACTGGAAATTTTTATAATGCACATCGTTCGGAAATAAATGCTTTTCTAACGGGTAAATAAATTGCTCTCTGATGTAGGAAGCATGCGCCTAACGGAGTCTCCATTCTTTTTAAAGAGAACCATTAGCAGCGGGCAGTAATACTAACGGGATATTCTCTTCGCTCTCAGAATTCAATGCTAAAACTGCATTGCGCCAGCACCAATGTCAAAATAACGGAGAGTAGAGCCCTGAAATCATCTATTTATTTTTTCCAGGGCGATAAAGCCTCTGCATCGTTGTGACATTACGCTGAGCTGTATTAAGGCAGGTCATGCCCATGATTTGAGTTTCCTCATGAAAGAGAGGTGAACAGTTGAGCCAACGAAAGGTGGTCTGGACTTGGCTAGTCCTGTCGGCGGCAATGGCAGCAGCTATGAAATCCCACACATTTAATTTAATTTGCAGTCACATTTATATACACTTTTTTTTTAATTCTGCATATGTTTATGCTACTACAGAAATCGCTAATTCGCAGGCGTACAGCAAATCACGCAAGCGAACGGATGTCTCATTCAGAGCTATTTATGGTGAATATTTTCTATGCTCTATATTTATACTGTAGACACACCTGCCTATTTTAACCTGCCTGCCGTCACTTTGTGTATCCTACTTAAATTGGCGGCGTATTTGCACTCATTCGTTAAAATTTTGCTTCGTTATAGTATGTGTGTTCGTACATGTGGCAGCACTCGATGTGAACTGCAATTGAAGTAAGATGTTTCCTCAACTAAGTTTTCGGACCAACAATACTCGTACTTATTACCTGGCGTGGATTTTTTATCTGCCAGATTTAGTTTTTGAACGTAAACTTTTAGCAATTATTTAATCATCCTTATTCGATTTACAAGAGCTTGCAATAACACCACACCTGAAGTTTTAAAATCATAAAAGAGGGGAGACTGTATTGGTTACTAACACATACAAACAAACATATATATTAGGATGTATGTACATATGTATGTACATATATATTACATTTTTTTGCCAATCTATAAACAATATACATGTGTCATTATTGACACTTTTAGTGTCCAGAAACGATTCTTTACATATGGCTCAAACAGCTCACGACTTCCGGTCCTAGACCAAGTATCCTCTGGGTAACCAAAAAGACATCCATTTGAAGATGAGCTAAAGTGAGAAGTCGAAACTTCCCTCCATAGGGTTGTGCGCTGGGTTCGGGACCAACTACGTAAAAAACAGCCGCCAATGAAAAATTACAAACAGCCTCGGATGAGGACACCCCTTTTGATGACGACCATGGGAAACGTGTTAAGGATAACGATTTAAAGGCATGCATCTGGAATGTCCGGTCCCTTGATTGGGAAGGTGCCGCCGCCTAGCTGATTGATGTCCTCGTTAGAGTGAAGGTTGACATCACCGTCGTCCAAGAAATGCGATGAACGGGACAAGGACTGATACGAGTAGGTTCTTGTGGCATTTACTACAATGGGTATAAAGGAGCACGAATTCGGTGTGTGATTCGTGGTGGGAAAGTATCTCCATCACCAAGTACTGTCATTCACCCCGGTGGCTTAACCGCTAGCCGCGATCCGCATCAAAGCGAAGTTCTTCAACATATCGCTGATTTGCGCCCACGAACCTATGAGAGTTGCCACCGCCACGATGCCAAAACCGTGCTTGGCGACCTTAACGCCAGGGTGGGTAAAGAAGGTATCTTGAACACAACAGTCGGTAAATTCAGCCTCCATGAGGAAACATCCTCAAATGGGTTGAAGCTGATCGACTTCGCCGACGTCCGAAATATGGTTATCTGTAGTACAAGATTTTAGCATAGAAAAATTCACCAAGCTACCTGGCTCCGAGGTCGTAACATGGACTCGTACCACTATGTTGTTGCAGCCAAGATTCGCACCCGCCTCTGTGCAGCAAAAAACGCACGTCAACAAACGCAAGGAAGGTTCGACGTCGAGAAGCTGCAATGACAACTGACAGTCGAGCGATTTTCTACTCGACTTGCACTCTTGCTCTCTGAGAGCATTCGTCATCAACTCTGTACAAAGGAACTGTGTGCCAGCATTTCAAGCTCGTTACGTACAGCTGCGACTGAATCCATTGGTTTTCGGAAAATGCAAAAGAACAGCTGGTACGATGAGGAGTGCCGTGTCGCAGCGGAGAGAAAACAGACTGCCTACCTCGCAACCGACAACAACACGTGCAGGATGAGATAGATAGATACCGATATTTGAAACAAGAAGCAATACGCATACGCAGACAAAAAAAGACAGAGGCCGAAGTACTTAAGTACGAAGAGCTTAACAAGCTGGTCCACAGTGGAAATGCTCAAAAATTCTACGAAAAAATGTCGCGACTAACAGAAAGTTTCAATAGCGGAGCTTACCCTTGTAGAACTCCCAGAGGTGATATAGTGACTGATGTCCAGAGCATATTAAAACTATGGAGGGAAAACTTCTCCAGCCTGCTGAATGGTTCCGAGCTATGAAAAGACGGCGACGAAGGGCCGACAAGGAGCATGCATCAGCTTCTTTGTAAAATACGGTCGGACAAAACCATGCTCGACGATTGGAATTTAAGTGTGTACTGCTAAATCCACAAGAAGGAAGACCCTACAATCTGCGCCAATTACCATGGGATAAGTCTCCTCAATATAGCATATAAGGTTCTATCGAGCGTATTGTGTGAAAGATTAAAGCCCAATGTCAACAAACTGATTGGACCTTATCAGTGTGGCTTTAGACCTGGAAAATCAGCAACCGAAAAGATATTCATCATGCGTCAAATTTTGGAAAAGACTCGTGAAAGGAGAATCGACACACACCACCTCTTCGTCGATTTTAAAGCCGCTTTTGACTCAGACGTGTCTTCCGTCCATCACAACATGATCGATCTGGTTGGTAGTTTTTCGATCCGGAGACAGCCAGGTAGCTTGATGAATCTTCTTATGCTGGAATCTAGTACTACAGATAACCATATTTCGGGCCCCGGCGAAGTCAAACAGCCTCAACCCATTTGGGGATGTTTCGTCGTGGAGGCTGAATTTACCGACCGTAGTGCCAAAAATACCTTCTTTGCCCACCCTGGCGTTAAAGTCGCCAAGCACGATTTTGACATCGTGGCGGGGGCAGCTCTCATAAGCGCGCTCCAAGCGCTCACAGAAGGCATCTTTGGTCACATCGTCCTTCTCTTCCGTCGGGGCGTGGGCGCAAATCAGCGATATGTTGAAGAACCTCGCTTTGATGCGGATTGTGGCTAGACGTTCATTCACCGGAGTGAATGATAGTACTCGGCGACGGAGTCTCTCTCCCACCACGAATCCAACACCAAACTTGCGCTCCTTTGGCCACTGTAGTAAATGTCACAAGGACCTACTCGTCTCTGTCCTTGTCCCGTCCATCTCATTTCTTGGACGGCGGTGATGTCAGCCTTTATTTTTGCGAGGACATCAACCAGCTGGGCAGCGGCACCTTCCCAATTAAGGGTCCGGACATTCCAGGTGCATGCCCTCAAATCGTAGTCCTTATTTCGTTTGCCATGGTCGTCATCAAAAGGGGGGTCTCTCACCCGAGGCTGTGTTTTCTTTTCCATTGGGGGGGTTTTTTACGTGGCGGGTCCCAAACCCAGCGCACAACCCTATGCAGGGGATGGTTCGCCTTCTCACTTTAGCTCGCCTTCGAACGGATGTTCTTAGGCTACCCAGAGGATACTTGGTCAAAGACCGGAAGTAGTGAGCTGCTTGAGCCATGTGTAAAAGAATCGTTTCTGGCCACTCCCAAGTGAATGGCGATCAGAGAACTTTCCTCACTTGCGTGAACTTCTACACATGACTCCATCCTCCGTAAGCGGTGCCTACTCTAGTAAAATAGAAGAGTTGATAACAATGTTACTAGGTTTAAATAAATTCCATATTATTCCCAGTCGGGTAATATTATTATAACCATATTAACAAAAGTAACCCAAACGTAGCAATCGGCTATGGTGCATATATTCATTGCGACGCTTAATGAGGGTAAGGAGTGCTTTCAAGATTGAATTTCCAAACGAAAGAACTGAGTACTGCCCTTTAGCCCTAACTCCTACTAAAATCTGAATTTCCCAATACTAGCTTAAGTTAAGCTAATTGTATTGCTTCTATCTAAAGTTCCATAAACTATCTGAAAACTAAAAAATATGGAATCTCCCATAATATACGATAGCATAAAGCCAGCCAAGGAACTACTTTACGATGTAAAACAAATCATATAGAGTAAAGTCAGCCAGATGTTCGAAAATTCTGATATTACTTATATAGGGGCTAGGCTAAGTGTTTGCCCAATTTTATCTACTTGCGGCGCAAAGATACAATGTTATGAATAAAACACGTTTTTTTATTTTGTATGTTTTGTATGTATATGTGCATTAAACTTGTTAGAAGGCGGGACCACGCCCACTTTAAAAAAAAAAATTAGCCGACAGGTGGCCCTTGGTACTGCGATCCTCTGTACTAAATTACAGCTTTTTATCGCTTAGTTATAGCACTTTATAGGTTTTCGGTTAATGGTGATTAGTGGGCTTGGCAGTGGTTCGAACGTGCCCATCTACGCCCATCTTTTTTGTACTAAGGAGCACACAAACCAAGTTTCATCGGGATATCTCAATTTTTACTGAGGTTAAAGCTTGCACGGACGGACGGACAGTCCACCAGATTTCAACTTTTCTCGTCATCCTGATCATTTATACATATATGTATATATAACCCCATATCGATCTCGGTTAGTTTTAGGGGATACGTACAACCGTTAGGTGAACAAAACTATAATACTCTGTAGCAATTGGTTGAAAAAGTATAAAAATTTATAGTCAGAGGTAATGTTTGTGCTTAGAGTCAAAAATCAAATACTAGCCACAGAAATGTTTTCAGACAGGGTGGCTCCCTTTCGTGTGACTTCTTCAATCTACTTTTGGAGAAAATAATTTGATCTGCAGAACTTAACAGAGAATGTACCATCTTTTATACAGTGTGTTAACAACCTTAACAACCGCCGTTAGTTCTGCTTTCTCCAGAATGGTCATCAAACAAACAGGCGTCGCACTCCTGACTAGACACCCACGTCACTATTGACACTCATAATTTCAAAATCCTAGATAATTTCGTATATCCTGGAACCAGTATCTACACCAACAACAACGTCAGCATCGAAATCCAACGCAGAATAACTCTTTCCCACAGGTGCTCCTTCGGACTGAGTAGGCAATTGGGAAGTAACGTCCTCTCTCGACGATCAAAACCCAAATTCTATAAGTTACTCATTATTCCCGTCTTGCTATATGGGGCAGAGGCATGGACGATGCCAAAATCTAATGAGTTGGCCTTAGGAGTTTTCGAGAGAAAGGTTCTGCGAAAGATTTATGGTGATTTGCGCAATGGCCACGGCGAATATCGCATTCGAATGAACCATGAGCTGTATGGGATATGCGACGACATTGGCATAGTTCAGCGAAAACACTCCAGCTCTGAGAGTATTCGATGCAATATTCGCCGGGGGAAGCAGAGGAGAGATGGTGTGTGTCTCACCGCTCTTTTCCAAGATTTGCCACATGGTGAATATCTGATCGGTTGTTGATTGTCGAAGTCTAAGGCCACACTGTTAAGGTCCAATTAAATTGTTGACGGTGGGTTTTAATCCTTCACACAATATGTTCGATAGAAGCTTATATATAATATTGGAATAAGTCTGTTCCACGGCAGTCGGCGTTAATCAACTTTCCCTTTCTGTCGGTCGTCAAATTTTGTAAATTGATCTTTCCGATGCTCAAATTTGAATAATGTTTCGTTTGAAAATGTCTTTTTACTACACAGTTAGTTTTCCTTAATAAAGCTCGGGTAACACCCCATGGCAAAGCTTATATTAAATACAAGATCTGTCCCAAAAGAAACAGAGCTTCTTAAATATAACTGTTTCTGGTGGCGCCACCTATTGGTTGGTATATGAAATAAAAAGTTTGATTTCTTGTTGACATTTCGTAAAAATTTTAAGACAATTGGATAACTGCAATCCATGTTATCGATCAAAAAGTGACAGCAGCTTTTGGTCATCGGTCGTAAAATGCAAAGAGCAAACATTAAAGTTTGTTTTAAACTTGGGAAAACGTTTACTGAAACATTTCAAATGATGAAAAAAGTTTATGGTGATCAGTGCCTATCTCGTAGTAATGTGCATGAGTGGTTTAAGCGATTCCAAGAAGGTCGTGAGGACCTCTGTGACGATCAGAAGTCGGTCGTCTTCAGAAGTCAAAAATAAAGACAATGCTGATTTGTTTTTACGATTCCGAGGGTATTGTACACCGAGAGTTCGTCCCACCTGGCCAAACGATTAATGCTGTGTTTTACCTAGGTGTTATGAAGCGTCTTTTGTTACGCATTCGTCGGGCCCGACCACAATACCGTGAGGCAGGGTCCTGGCGCCTGTAGCACGATAATGCGCCGTGTCATCAGTCGACGCTTGTCATTGATTTTTGACAAAAAACTCCATCTTAACCATTAATCACTCACCCTACTCACCTGATCTGGTACTCTGTGATTTTTACCTATTTGGAAATTTTCATTTGCCCATGAAAGGACACTGGTTTCAGGACATTTCAGCTATCCAAAAGGCGACGACCGATATTCTCAAGAGCATTTCGAAAAATGACCTTAAACACTCATTTGAAATGCTAATTGACCGGGCTAAACGCTGTATCGAAACACAAGGAAACTACTTTGGATAAAAAAATATAACTTTTGAAAAATATTAATTTTTTTTGTTTTTTTAACAGTCCTGCTTCTTTTGCGACAGACCTTGTAATTATAGTGGCCTCACCTTAACTATGTATGTGTCAATCTCTAATATAAGATTCATAGAAAACTGGGTATAGTCAAGATCAAACCTCCCCGGACTGACCCATTCAAACGGCGCGAACAAGCCGAATTGATAAAAAGTTAAAAGGAAGGGCTAAGTTCGGGAATAACCGAACATTTCACTCTTGCCAATTGCCGGGTGTAGGAAAAACTTTATTGCAAAAATGTTGCGAAAGAATTCAACATTCATTGTTCGAATTAATCGTAATTGGATTACAACTAAGTTTTTATCTTATTAACTTAACTATATTATACATCATATTATAATAAAATGGTTTTGTAACTAAATTTTACTTCCATTCAATGAAAATTGTAATAAAATCATCCTCAAATAAGATGTACATATCTGACATATACTCTGTCGAAGAGACTAAATTTATTATACTGAGGTGAGTGCAAACCTCAACCAAATGATCGGAAGTTATTACTTTAAGGTTATGAAATTTGCATCAAGGTCTAAACCAATTCCCTTTATATTAAGTGTTAAACCACATAATTTTTAAGAATGCTTGTCCACTTATTATACATAAGAACGGTTTAAACACAGGTGGGAAATCGTTATATATTTTTAAGAACTTTTACAAATATAAATTTGTTAGAATAATCAAAATCATTTCATATAGTTTTTGACAGTGGGTACACCGTGGACCAATTTCACATATTTTATAATATTATATGTTGAGTTAATGTTATGAGATATCTTATATATGTATATATCAATCAATATACTTATACATTATAAACCCAACTGGATTTTGAAAGCCTTTGTGAAAGATAGGGGTAGTATTGACCCGGTTTTAACTATTTTTTGCATTACTACATATTATTAACAGAAAACACAACAACCGCAAAATGTCTCTACTGGGTATTATAAGCTTAAACTATTCCACATACGTAATTATATAATTTTGTATACAAGAAGACCCAACCACGCATTAGTGTGGCTAAAGCATACATTAAATTATATTTAAGCAAATTTTTCAATACAGTGAAAATATTCTTGCACATAGAGGCGAAAATGTTATAGCTGTTTGCCTTAAAATCTAATACATAGATGACCATTAGCATTTCTAGAGCCAGCCTCATTCCATTGCAAAATCAAAGTTGATTAATGTTTTGCAGCTTGATGACAACTGATTATATCTACTTTCAATTGCAAATTATGTGGTGATAGTTCAGACAATTACAATGAATTCAAAAATTTTGTGGTATTGTTGAATTCGTCATCATGTATCAACTGATTTATAAGTAAACAATTCAAATGGAATGAGATCAACGCCATCTTTTTTTTCTCGACAAAATTTCTCAAATTTTCTCAGCCAATTACGGTTATTATAATTATGTCCTGAAAAACACGATGGATAAGATTCTTTATCGAGTCTGTAAAGTAACAAAATTTTGTGGGAAATGTTATTAACACAGTCGAGATGTCAACTAAGATCAACATCTAGCAACTGCTTCGGAAACAAAATCGCAGTTTGATCTTGTTGTAAAGTCACTCGCTGTTAGTCGTTAATTGGATTTTCTTTCTGTGCCGCCACAAATTAAATGCTTTTACCACAATTGTTTTGGTTGTCACGTACATAACTTCTTTAAAGTCTGATCGAGTGTAGGGATGGGATATATTTTACATAGAATCGATTCTCGATACCGATTTCGATTTTATATTTTTCCATCCTAAAGATCGATAAGTCGAGCACATGAATTGATTTTTTCGATTCTAATTTAAAAGATCGATAATAATTAATAAATTTATATAAAATATACTTATATATCTATACTAATTATATAAAATCGCTTATATGAAAAATGTTTGTAACGGCTAATCTCCTAAAGTTGTAAAGCGATTTTTATAAATTTCTTTTCTAAATAAAGCATTTGCTCTAGGCTCGGGAGTGGAATACTTATTTTTTTAATTTTCCGAAATCAAATCCTTTTTCTTTCGGGTTGAAGTTTTTGAGAAACCAAAAATATTGCAAGCATAAGGTTTTTCGTTCACCAAACGCAGTCTACAGCGAAGCGCGCTTTATGTGTGTGCGTGTGCCCTTTATCGTTTGCGGCACGCACTCTCTCTCTCTTCCATCTCTGCACATCTTTTCCAGCATAACGTAATGAAGTAAAGTACATACATATGTATGCACTCTCTCTCTTCCATCTCTCGCATCTTTTACTACATGAAGGTTAGTAAACAGCTCTCAAGTAATTGCTCAAGAAAAAAATACACTATTTCTCAAGTAATTTTGACAGCTGGTTACGCATTGTGAATGATCTACATTAGAAGAGCAAGAGAGAATAAACAAAGAAAACAAACTTTGTGCGTAATATGTACATATGGGTGTATGTGTATGGTAACATAAATATTTTCATTAAGATTTAAGAAATGTTGTTGATGATTGGTAGGTTTTATACAACATTTCAAAATGGAATATACTTCATAATAATGATTTCAACTAATTTAGGATGAATTTGACGATTACTTCGAATTTCCTTCAAGAAACAATTGTTGATTTGATGTTTCTTCGCAAAACCAGGTTTGCCATATTCACATTTTACTGAAAAAAGTAGCAAAAATTAGTGCTAAATTTCTTGAGAGCTGCGTACTAGCACAAGTAAATTTATCGCAGGAAAGTTTCTTGACCGTTTCTTAAGCGTTTTTTTATATGAAGTTTTTACGTTTCTTGAGAGCTGCGTACTAAGCTTAAAGTTTGTTTTCTTTGTTTATTCTCTCTTGGTCTTCTAATGTAGATCATTCACTATGCGTAACCAGCTGTCAAAATTACCTGAGAAATAATGTATTTTTTTTCTTGAGCAATTACTTGAGAGCTGCGTACCAACCTTTTATGATCGTATTCTGCAAAGGGTAGAGTAAAATTGGAAATTTATTGTCTTTAAATCAAAAGGTAAAGATTAGATTTATCCGATCAAGAAAAATAGCCCTATGGCCGAAATACTTCAGAAAGCATCGCTAATAATTTGGGACGACAATGTCTCATAAGTGTCATATCGATGCGGTCGATATAACTCTTATAGATTTAAGATCTTCGCATGCGGCAATGGGTGGAGTTACATTAGTATTCACAGGAGACTTTAGACAAACTCTACCGGTGATTCCTAAGGGTACAAGAGCAGATATTGTTAACACGTCCATAAAGAAATCGGAATTGTGGTCTCATGTACAAAAATTAAAATTGACTGCCAATATGCGAATAAATCTTTGTGGAGTTGGACCATCCAATCGGTTTGCAGAGTTCCTACTTAAAATAGGTAACGGTTGCAAATCTGTCACCAAAGATGGTTATGTAATAATGCCAGATATTGCAGGAACCTGTGTTAGAACAGTTGACCAACTTATTGATAACGTGTATCCAGATATTATTAATTTGCACCACAAGGACTCTAAGTGGTTATATGAGCGAGCTATAATTACTTCGACGAATTCCGCTGCAGACGAAATTAACAAAGCCGTTTGTCAAAGAATATTATCTGAATATAAAATTCACAATTCTTTTGACACAGTGGCAGATGAAGGAGACGTTGTTCACTATCCAACGGAGTTTCTTAACTCTCTTAATCCCTCGGGACTACCTCCATTTCAACTAGAACTTAAAATTGGTACGCCAATAATCCTTCTACGAAATCTTAAGCCTCCCAATTTATGTAATGGCACTCGACTGAAGATAACGCACTTGATGCCTAATATCATTCAAGCAAACATGTTAACCGGACCTGCAGCAGGCGAAAGCACAATGATCCCTCGGATACCAATGATACCTACAGATCTTCCATTTAGTTTCAAAAGAGTACAGTTCCCCGTTAAGACGTGTTTTGCGATTACCGTTAATAAGTCCCAAGGGCAAACATTTAATACTGTTGGCATAGATCTTCGAAACGAAGTATTTTCTCACGGTCAATTATATGTGGCTCTGTCACGAATTGGTTCCCCGCAAAACCAAAATGTTCTCATTTCTGGCAATGGAAATAAAACAAAAAATGTTGTATTCACTGAAGTTTTTAATAATTAAAATATATCCTTTTTGGTTATTGTTCCAAAATACATCAATTATAGTATACCTTATTTCATATCTTGAATTAATATTTACTCTATGCCATCCTATTTATTTTATGTAAGAGTTTTGAATTGTTACCTTTTTGTTATCTATTTTTAATTTTTATGTAAAAAAGAATTTAATAAACAAATTATTTATAACGTTAATGAATTTAAAAGTGTTTGCAATTAATTCAAATATGGGTAGTAAATATTTGTAAGTCTAACATAAGTTACACATTATACTCATGTATGTGTGTTTACATTTACGAATAAAGGTATTCTTTTATTTGCATTTTAAACTACATTAAATTCTGTCCAATACCCTCATCGTTTCAGTTTTTGCGGCGTAACAAAGTACGCCGAGTATTTGCTAGTATATATATATATGTATGTACATATAATGTCATGAACGGGTCAATAAAGCTGCGCTACATAGTAGACGAACGAAATAAAGAATAACACGCGTATGTTGAAAACGAAAATAATATTTAGTTGCGAATGTAAAAACCGAAAATAGCTAAATATATATTTATAAGACTTTCTATCACACGGTTTGTTATGATACAGAACTTCAAACTAATCACTTAATCGTAAAATCGAATGCCCTGAATCGATTATTGATCGATTTTGGAACTTAAGTCAGATCCAAAACTTTATTATTTTATAAGAAAACCAATTCTCGAGTAGAATCTTAGTCCAGTTCCCCCAGTGACCTCTTGTAGGCCATTATGTATTCGTCTTAAATAATCAATTTGCATATCTGGAGAATTTTCGCTATTGCTCTGGTTTTGGTGATGTTGCGTCAAGATACCAATCAATTGCAATCCAAAAAATATTTCAATACAATGACAAAAATGCTTCACCATGAAAAGTATTATTTTTCCACAAATTTTTATTTTATAAACATTCAACTTGCCTGAACTTCAAAAAATATCTCGTAAGTAAAATTAGATAAATTAGTTCAGGCGTTCTCGAGTTTCATCGAGACTAACTAACAGCAATCATTTTTATTTGCATATGTATGTATATTATATAGATAAATAATCAGGATGAGTTGAATTCCGAGTTCCGTCCATCCGTAAGACCTGCAAGTTGAGTTAAATAAAAAGTATCTTAATGAAACTTGGTACAAGTGTTCTGCACTACCATAAGAAGTTTGGTATTGCATATGGAGATGGATAAATGGAGAGATAATATGATTCATATTCACTTCCACTTTTTTCAGTTGTTCAATCTATTTAAGATTATACAAGTATACATACAAATGTATTCAGTGTCGGATTACTAAATTGCTAAGTGTGGTCAGCATGGAAAAGTATTTAATTTAACAAAATTTTTTCACAAAATTTGGCATCAATTATTTATTAAGGCAAGGCAACAATCTCTGAACAAATTGTTTAGATCGGACTACTACAGCATAATGACTGCCATACAAACTTGATCAAAATCAAGTCCCTTCATGAAAGACTTTTTATTTAAGTATGTACATTTAGCATCCTTTAATGTTTAATACCTTAATGTTTAATCTCCGAACAGGTTTTTTATATCAGATCACTGGGGTATATAACCCTTATTCAAACTAATTTTAGTTTTTATTAGTGAAGGGTATTATAGCTTAGGTGCACCGAAGTTAACGTTTTTTCCTATTTCCTTTCAACTTTCATCCACTATGCGCTTCTCAAGTTAATTCATTCTTTGTATTTTTATGAACTTTAGTGCTTTTGGCGCACTTTAGCCGCAAGGACATTATGCATATTTAATCAGTTTTATTCCTTTAGCCCGGGCAAAAAGCAGCAGCAGTTAAGGCGAAAAGAAGCGTAGATGTAACAGCAATATCATCATTAGTCATCATCAAAGAAGTGGCGAATGCGTCTAAGGCGTGAAGTACTACGTGTCCGCTTGACACTTTGACGCCCAGGAGCTTAAATCCCCATATCTACATATGTACATCCATATGCTTTTAGATGCAGTACACTTTTCCAGCAGTAAAAGTATGCCGGTAAGAAAACTATGTGAAGTGAAATTTAAAGAATGTATGTATGTATATACATACATTCAAATGCTTGCATGCTACATATATGCTCAGAAGTTGAAAGACGTTGCATAGGTGTCACGTTGTTTCAAGCGTGACACAATTACTGGATAACACAATGAAATGATGACACTCTGATGTATAGCCTACGAGCCATTTTAACCCGCCAAAAAGCTATAGCAGTAAAATACACCTTTTGAGGCAGTGACATATCTTCTCACCAAAAAGATACACATTTGCCGGTATTACCATTATCAGAGTCCTAAAGGACATAGCTGTAATACAAACAAATCGATCAAAATAAAGTATTTTTATGGGGAAAAATATCCGAGTACATAGTTCAGATCGGACTATCAGAACCAAAAAACCTTAAGATTAGGTTAATAAAACAAGTTCGTTGTCATAACGTTTTTGAAATTTTCTAATGTTTCGTCAATAACCAATATTATAATATTATATTTTGTTTAAATCTTTTAATAATTTTTTTTTCAGTCAAAAATTTTAACAGAAGAGTTCAGGTCATTTTCTATGCCGTGATTGTTGCGTATGTACATTACGATGGATGTCTCGTTGACGGAATCCCGAGGGCATAACATAATTAATTGTATAACAGATGCGCTGAGGAGACATACGAACTGTGCCAACAAATACTTCATTAATTGTTAAATTTGTATTTAAAACCAAATTGGTTTAAATAAAAAGATTAGCATGCATGAAAATTTAAAGCTAACTGCGAGCTTTTTTCGGTATAAACAATGGGCCATATTTATCTTTAATGATTGGTATATGTATGTATATGAATTAGTTAATATGTAATGTCGAGTATTAGGTCGGCTACTATAAAAGTATTAGTCTTATCGTAAACTTCGCATGAATAAACCATTCCCATATATTTTTATTTTCGCGTGAAGGAATTAATTCGTATTACGAATTTCGTGTGAAATGTTCGAATTTCGAATTTGCTATTACCTTTTTATACTCTTGTAACATGTCGCTACAGAGTTTTGTTGATCAAACAGTTGTACCTATCACCTAAAACTAAGCGAGATTGATAAAGCGTTATATATATGTATAAAGGCGAGTTGATATCCGTGTAAGCTGTAACTTGAGTAAAAATTAATATATCTTGATGAGACTTCGTATGCGCGTTCCTAGGCAAACAAAAAATTACGAATTCGTAGATGAACATAATCGAAACACTACATTTCGATTTCAAAGGACAAAAATAAGAAAATACAAGTTTGAAATTTACCACTGCCAAGTTTGTTTATATTAGTTAATGTTTTCTAAGTCTATGCTTTTGATTTCAGCTGATACATTTTACCACGCTCTTTGTTATTCATGTTATTCTACCAGGCATGAGACTTTGTGTGTGTTATTATACCCTGAACAGGGTATATTAAGTTTGCCACGAAGTTTGTAAAACCCTGAACGAAGCGTCGGAGACCGTATAAAGTATATGTGACCTGGTCGACGAAAAGGCAGCTAACGTGCGAAAACTAGTTTTCTGGGAAACAGCTGTTAAAAATAAACAACTCGTTTCGTCAGTTTCTCGCTATCTCATTAATTGTTCTCCTTTCCAGAGGCTTCAGGGACGTCCAGTAAGTGTTGTTTTTGGTCGGAATATTATTATAGTTCATCGTGTAAGTTGCTAGTGTGGAACATTTAAAAAAGTAACACTGAAGAAGTGACGTTTACTCCAATACCGCGCAGCTGCTGTTGTCTTGTTTTCTTTCATCCCTCTTTCCGGATGTTCTGTTATCACATTTGTGTAAGTGTTTCTGTTGATTATCGTCTTCGCATTTCACATGAAACATGAGTGTTGATGAGGAGTTCAGTGCCGTATACGGACAATATTTCCATGAAAAGAAAGACGAAAACAATGAAGAGAGCGATTATGATGAAGAATGTGTATCTCAGGCAGAAAATGATACCGAACAAACTTTTGTTAAGATTGACCTGACTGTTGTTGAAGTAAAGGAAGAGGAGCTGGTAACAAAATTTCTGTCAAAAGATTGTTGTAATAACAAATGTCATACACTGATACCACGGGAAATGATCGAGAGTACGCGGAACAATTGTTTAGAGATGTCGAAAAATGAACTTGATTTAGTGATACTAAGTCACATCGAAGCTGGAATTATGAGTAACGAAAAGCTGGAAAGTGTATACGCAAAGCTTGCTGGGCGGAAGAAATATGGACAGAGACAGGATACAGAAGTTATGAGGCATAAAATTACATTTACCTTGTACAGAGTACCTGTTTGTCGTTCGTTTTTCCTTTTTGTACATGCGTGTGGGAAGAAGCGTTACGAACATTTAGTACGTCATTTTGCCGCACAGGGTGTAACAGTGCGCCAGCACGGACTGGCAAATAAACCGGGTACACATCCAAAGTCATTTAAACCGGCTGTCATCGAAAAAGCTGTTAAGTTCATCGAGTCTATAGCCGATTTAATGGCTCTTCCACTGCCCGGACGACTCCCAAAATTTAAGGATTTTCGGATAATGAAACTGCCATCCAGCGAGACGAAGTCCTCAATTTATCGAAAATACATTTCTTCACTCAGTGATGACGAATTGAAGATGAGTAATCGCAGTTTTCGACGGATATGGTCCAAATACATACCCTACGTTACAGTTATGAAACCAGAGGATGATCTCTGCGATGTCTGCCGTGGTAAGTAGCTCATTATTTGCTCATTTTATAGTTGTATCAAACGTTGAGATTAAATTCAGTATTTTTTCTTTTAATAGGAAACGCAATATCGATTGCACAAGCCAAAGGTGTTACTGACATTGAACGCGAACAGAAGCTTAATCAATTTCTTGATCACCTCCACCGAACCCGAAATCAACGAGAATATTATCAAAGTTGGTGTAGAAATACTGACCCTACAGCAGTTGTTCTGTCATTTGATTTTGCTCAAGCCGTTCACTGCTCTGTCAGTCATCAACAACCTGGTACAGCATACTTCAAAGCAACTAGTCAATTCCATCATTTCATAATCTCTACAGATTGTGTAAAAACAAAGAAATTCGCAGACAGTGAAGAAGTGCAGTCCTTTAAGCTTCTGTTAAAACCTATCGATCCTGAAATGCCGAAAGTTATACAACCAGCCGGTTTATCTTTGTAACGTCAGTGGTACATCTATCACAATCTTCGCAGCTTAGTTTCGGAAATATGTATCTAAAGTAGATATTGTGGTTCCATTGCCGAAAGATTCGCCATCGAAGAAACGGAAGGCAAAAACTAGTAAAGATGTTCTCAAACCAGACGAGGAACCAGCTCCACCTTCCTCAGGATCAGCACGTAAAAAGATCTCAAGGAAAACGACAGCAAAGAAAAATACATAAACTACTCAGCGTTATTATTTTTGGCCCATAATACGTTTTTCTAGTGTATAATCATGTCTTTATAGCTTATAATTCAATGTATTTTGTTCATTACAAAAAAAATTATATTTTTTCGTATTTTTACTCTTCTTTCTCTACATTTTTAGGGAACTTTCAAACAAGTTATGACTTTTTGGATTCTATCACGTGAAAAAGCATCTCATCTTCCATCCCAATCAACTAAAAAGTAAAAATTGATTTTTTTACACCTAAGCCCCCTTTCCGTAGACCAGGTCACATATATATAAATGATCAGTACGTTGAGCTGAATCGATTTAGCCATGACCGTCTGTCTGTATATATACGAACTAGTCCCTTAGATATCGGAATCAAGCACTTGTATGGAAAACTTTTGCATTTAACAAGATATATTCACGAAATTTGGTATAGATTATTTTCTAAAGCAACGATGTAATCTCCGAAAAAATTGTTCAGATCGGTTAGCTATAGCATATAGCTGCCATACAAACTGAATGATCGGAATCAAGTGCTTACATGGGAAACTTCCTCATTTGACGATATATCTTCACGAAATTTGGTATGAGTCATTGTTCATAGAAATAATGTAATTTCGAAAGAAATTGTTCAGATCGGCTTACTATAGCTTATAGCTGCCATACAAACCGAACGATTGGAATCAATGTCCTGTATGGAAAACTTTCGCATTCGACGTGGTATATTCACGAAATTTGAAATGCTTAAGGTAATATATAATCTCAGAAAAATTTGTCCAGATCGGATTACTATAGCATATACATAGCTTCCATACAAACTGAACACATAGTTATTAAAATAAAAGCGCCTGTGAAGGTGCAGCCGAAGTTAACGTTTTTTCTTGTTTTTCAATATTTTATTATTTTTTATGTTTTTTTTCGTCATATACTATATACTTGAGCTTTGGTTTTCATTTTATCTTTATCTCACTCTTATCAAATGCTTGCTTTATACGTACTTTTATTCAGGCACATCCTATCGGTGTGAACTTTCCCGCCTATATATTTTTGAGTTTTGGGGTTTAGAAAAAGTGTAAAGTAATATAATAATATAAATACATATTCTACTCTTGTATAACACCCAAAGGTAATCTAGTCACCGCTGCCCAGAGCATATTTAGATTATGTAGGGTACACTTCTCCAGCCTGCTGAATGGCAGTGAACGCACAACACCAGGAGAAGGAGAACCCGATTTCCCAATCGATGACGATGGAGCAGACGTTCCATTACCCGACCATGAAGAAGTTCGAATAGCAATTGCCCGCCTGAAGAACAACAAAGCGGCAGGGGCCGACGGACTGCCGGCCGAGCTATTCAAACACTGCGGCGAAGAACTAATAGGGAGCATGCATCAGCTTCTTTGTAAAATATGGTCGGACGAAAGCATGCCCAACGATTGGAATTTAAGTGTGCTATGCCCAATCCATAAAAAAGGAGACCCCACAATCTGCGCCAACTACCGTGGGATAAGCCTCCTCAACATCGCATATAAGGTTCTATCGTATTGTGTGAAAGATTAAAGCCCACGGCCAACAAACTGATTGGACCTTATCAGTGTGGCTTTAGACCTGGCAAGTCAACAACCGACCAGATATTCACCATGCGTCAAATCTTGGAAAAGACCCGTGAAAGGAGAATCGACACACACACCACCTCTTCGTCGATTTCAAAGTTGCTTTCGACATCACGAAAAGGAGCTGCCTTTATGCCGCGAGATCTGAATTTCGTATTTCCGCAAAACTAATACGGCTATGTAAACTGAAGTTGAGCAACACGAAAAGCTTCGTCAGGATCGGGAAGGACCTCTCCGAGCCGTTCGATACCAAACGAGGTTTCAGACAAGGCGACTCCCTATCGTGCGACTTCTTCAACCTGCTTCTGGAGAAAATAGTTCGAGCTGCAGAACTAAATAGAGAAGGTACCATCTTCTATAAGAGGGTACAGCTGCTGGCGTATGCTGATGATATTGATATCATCGGCCTCAACACCCGCGCCGTTAGTTCTGCTTTCTCCAGGCTGGAAAAGGAAGCACAGAAAATGGGTCTGGCAGTGAACGAGGGCAAGACAAAATATCTCCTGTCATCAAACAAACAGTCGTCGCATTCGCGACTTGGCACTCACGTCACTGTTGACAGTCATTACTTTGAAGTCGTAGATAATTTCGTCTATCTTGGAACCAGGATAAACACCACCAACAATGTCAGCCTGGAAATCCAACGCAGGATTGCTCTTGCCAACAGGTGCTACTTCGGACTGAGTAGGCAATTGAAAAGTAAAGTCCTCTCTCGACGAACAAAAGCCAAACTTTATAAGTCACTCATAATTCCAGCCCTGCTATATGGTGCAGAGGCTTGGGCGATGACAGCAACCGATGAGTCGACGTTACGAGTTTTCAAGAGAAAAATTCTGCGAAAGATTTATGGTCCTTTGCGCATTGGCCACGGCGAATATCGCATTCGATGAAACGATGAGCTGTACGAGATATACGACGACATTGACATAGTTCAGCGAATTAAAAGTCAGCGGCTACGCTGGCTAGGTCATGTTGTCCGAATGGACGAAAATAATCCAGCTCGGAAAGTATTCGACGCAGTACCCGCCGGGGGAAGCAGAGGAAGAGGAAGACCTCCACTCCGTTGGAAGGACCAAGTGGAGAAGGACCTGGCTTCGCTTGGAATATCCAATTGGCGCCACATAGCGAAAAGAAGAAACGACTGGCGCGCTGTTGTTAACTCGGCTGAAATCGCGTAAGCGTTGTCTACGCCAATTAAGAAGAAGAAGAATATCACTTGTCACGGAAGCAAATTTAATAAAGCATCTGTATCTACTTATTAGAAGCTTCGTTAATAAAAGACTTGATATTAACGTTTTATACTGCTATAATAATGTTTTAAAGGAAAAACAGTTATCCAGAGCAATTAAGGGTATCAGAATCTGAGAAAAAAAATATTGAACCACACTGCGTCACGAATGTAATTAATGAACGCAATGAGTCCTCTAATTACCTATTAATAATAGGAAAATATGGCCTTGATGACAGTTCTGGTCAAAGCGAATATAAGCAGAAATTTGAAAATTATAATTTGGAAGACAATTATTTATTTGTCACGACATATGTCCTTCTACAACTGATAATAAAATCGCATGATGATAAAGAACACAAACAAATTTGGAAAAGCTCCAGAGCTTCGTCTACCCGGTATTGCGGTCCTGTTCGAATTTATCCTGCAAGTAGTCTTTGATTTAGTTGAGTGATATTCAAAAAATATAATTAATTAAAATTCCTTACCATGTGGTGGTGGCGAGTGAGAAACGGGAGAGGGAGATTTTAAAACGCTTTTGCCAAAAGTTTCACTTTTATATAGGCAGTGGAAGTATTTTTGGCCGCTGATTCCATACAAGACCGACCACTGTGCACTGCCACGCTCACTAAATGCTAAATAGCGAAAACCTATAAAGTGCCAAAACTATACACTAAACTAAGATATAAAACATTAATTTGGCACTGGGGACTGTTACTCGCAGTAACATGGGGCATTTGTGCGCAATCAAATTTTAAAACGTGTAATATGTACATATATATGTATATCTCATAAACCACTTAAGATACAACAACCAAATTCACCTAGCGCAAATATAAGTACTCCTACCGACAGTGTGAAAATGGATGATAATCCCGCTCACTCTAAAAACCACTTAATGCACTATATATCAATAACTAGATACGCCAGAGGCAGTGCCATTACCTGCGAGATGGTATAATAGGTCTTTAATGGAGACGGGGTTAAAAATGGGCGAAGGACGTGGCACCGCTCACTTTTAGGTGGCAACACATATCTCGAAATCCGACCTACCGACTTAAAATTTGGAATGTGGCATTCTTGTGATATTTATACATATGTTACAGTATGAAAATAGGCGAAATCGGACTACAGCCATGCTTACTTCCCATATAACACAATGAATGAATGCATAAATCCAGAAGCAATTAATATAACGACATGAAACTATGCACGAATAATGCCTGTAGAGTATGCCACCTTGCGACCAAACATTTTTCAATCCAACAAAAAACTGTTCAAGTTTCCAGGAGCCGAAAATTTGGACCCAGGACCAAAAATAATGAATTTTTACCAAAAATATTCGTCAAATTTATATTCAGAGAGAATCTTTTCCTGATAGTAGAAAGCCCTTATAAACATAATACGAAGATTTTCGAACTTACGGTTGACATTACACCGCATATATCAGCCAATATATTTGTGCTTGTTTTTTTGTAATTTTTTCCATTGGAAGTGACGTCCTCACAAAGTTTACGATAAGGCTGCAAATGTCAACAATTTATACCTTCAATGACACATTTTGATTGCTGAGCCATTCAGATTTGTTTACAATTGTTTTAATTAAAATCTTTAAAATATAATGGAATGTATGTATATTACTGCTAGAAAACAGTTCAGAAAAAGCAGGACTTTCAAGATACAAGATATTCGTAAATGTAATAATTAATAATTTAGTAATTTTAGTAAGATCATTTTGTAATGGTATATATTTTTTTCAATTATTCTTTATTTATTGGATCTGCTTTTTTTAAAGCCTAAAATAAGTTATAAAATCTTAAATCTACTTAAAAACTAGAAAAGCTTAAGCACGTGAATTAGCTGTTTTGGTAATACATTGCACCTTAGTACGCAGGCATATTATCTTCTTTTTAGGCGTGTTTGATAGCAGGAATGTCCTTAAACATTAGGTATTGAGTCTGGGTGATCTCGGAGCTTAGGTATACTATATATTTCATTCTGTTGTCCTCTACTTCTTTTTTTACCATAGAAACGGATAAGTTATAAACATTTTCGATTGGAACCTTTGTATTATATGCGATATAGTGCAGGTCGCCTCCACGCTCGTGCCTCCTGGGTAACGTCACGGCCTTACAATTCCCTGGCTTTTATAGTAGGAATACTTATTTGGATCTGTTAGAACCGTGGGTTGGTGGTGGCGGCATTCTGACACCTGAGTATGATGGGGTGACACCCATCAGAAATGGCTGTCGGGCTAATGTCGAAACTGCCTCCGTCCTGTTAAAACCCTGGCAGGCCTCAGAGTACGTTCCCCCTCCGTCGTCGTTAAGTTGACGTGGTAGGTGTAAGTTGAGTTGAGGACTCCTTCTTTACGCTGGTCTTCTCTGAACGTACTGCCTCATAAGGGCGTACGTTAACCCTCGCCTTGGCCTCATCACTGAGATAACCTTGGGACCATAAAAGGAGACTACCTTGCGGGAGACGAATAGCGGCTCTGAGTGGGGATCCTTGTAGCATAGACACTTTTAAAACAAGTACTGACGAGAAGGTGTCGAAGGGAGGTAAAGGGGCGTCGAAATCGACAACCAGATGTGTCCCAGGCGGGGCTGCCGTCGCCAAATAGCTGCAGCAACAGGACTAAGACCCCGGTAGGAGTATCCGCTTCAGGCGGCAAGATGAGGAAGCCGGCGCAAACCCGACGGCAAAGAAGGTAGTGAAGGGTGGAGCCTTCATACATGGCGGAATTGCCTGCAATAGCAAAGGAACTTCCGCTAGATTTATGAAGGACAGGAGGCATTAGCAAAGGTGCTTTAGCTAGGAAGCTGAAGTCGGACCGTCGATTAGCCGCAAAAATCGTGGATCGCTACGGTGGTAAGCATGCTGGTCAGGTATCTGAGCAGTATGCTAACACACTTGAGTGGGCCAAGAAGGTGCTTAGTGAGAGCGAGACCGATGGGTCACGACTCCAAACAAAGAGACCTGAACCAGCGGTTAAACGGCAAAGGTCGCACGAGGGAGAAACCTCGCTTGGCAAAAAACCGCGAACGGGGGCTGCGCCAACCTTCAGCGAAATCGCTAAAGGCGCTGGTGCAAGAGTACTTGGTGTGCTCGACCGCAACAGGGAGGACGGCGCTATCTCCTAAGAGTGGAAGAGAGTAGCTGCGGCTATCTCTTCAGTCATCCTCAAGGTGATTAAGGAAGACCCTGGGCCACCACCAAAATGTGTTAGTGCCGGTTGGCACCATGGGCTGCACAAGCTGACTCGATGCGCCGATGAAAGATCGGCTATCTTGTATAAGAAGGCAGTATCTCTGGGGGGGGAGGTCTGGAAGGGAGCCAGACTGGAGGCCGTGGACAAAGAGGATCTTCCTCTTCGCCCTATGGCTCGCGTCTGGCTGCCAGCCGAACCGTCCACTGCGAAAGAGATCGAGGAAATCCTCAAGTACTGCAATCCCTCACTTCCCGCGCATGACTGGAGGATTACAAAGCTGGAGAGAACCGATGAACCATATCGGCAGGCGCTGATAACTTCCCGGACGTGGCGAGTTCTGGAGGCGGTTCGTCGATCGGCGACTCCGTTTTCAGCCTCGAACAATTGTTTGAGGAGGTGAGGGTCGATCACGACCTGAGCGCTGAACTGGCGCTCCTAGAGGAGAGTTTGAAGGATGAAACTCCTCCAAATGAACTTCCATCACGCAAAGGCGACCTCTGCCAATCCACTGCTTCGTCTGGAGCAAGACGAAGCTGATGTGGTCCTGGTCCAGGAACTGTGGCTAACTGGCAACGGAATCTCTGGAATGAGGACTAAGAGCCATAAGCTGCTGGCGGACAAGAATGCAGGTAGAAATAGAGCCTGTATACTGGTCAGAAAGGAACTAACGGTATTTCTTTTACCTAATTTCAGCAACGCTGACGTAGTTACAGCAAAACTGGAGTGCGACACCGGGAATGTCTGGCTTATCTCCGCGTATATGCCTCACGATGATGAGGTGGAGCCGCCTCCCGCATTGCTAAGGAGGACCTTGGCTGAAGTGTCCCGGGATGGTGCCGGTGTCATCATCGGTTCGGACGCCAACTCGCGACATTCGATCTGGGGGAGCTCGGATACCAACACTAGAGGTGAGTCGCTTTTTGATTTTATTGTTAGCGTAAATCTTCGCATCTGCGATAAGGGAAATTCTCCAACTTTTGTGACCGCAGGTAGGGAGGAGGTTCTCGACCTCACCCTAGCCTCACACGGGATTGCACCGCTGATCTCAAACTGGAGGGTTCTCGATGACCACTCCTTTTCTGATCATATGTATATCGGGTTTAGTCTAGCCGGAGAGGGTCCGCCTAGAAAATCTTTCAGAAATCCCAGGAACACGGACTGGAAAGGTTACCGAAGAAGGCTTCGCCAAACCCTCCCACGCGCAAAACCACACGGAAACCTTAATGGTGGACTTTGGAACTCTCCGAAATTAGGGCGTCCTGCAGACGCTTACTTAACAAGGCCCGCAGGAGTGGGTTATCTATTGATTGGGTCCTGTATAAAACAGGACTTTCGATATACAAGTCCGAGCTAAGAAGGGCTAAGAAGATCTCTGCGAAAAAGTGGAGGGCTGCCACGAGTCCTCTAGATTCAGGCGCATCCTCGCAAAAAACCCTGTGTCCCGGGGGTATCTCAAGGATGTAAATGGGAAGTGGGTGCTGAGCAGTGAAGAGACACTTCAGATGCTCCTTGATGCTTACTTCCCTAGTAACACGTCCTCTGCGGAGGTATCTCTCGGAGCATTGCATGCTGACTACACAGCATTTGTCGACCTTCTGGATGAGCGTCACTTGACTTGGGCGATAAATTTGTTCAAACCGTTCAAGTACCCGAGACCGGACGGCATCATACCAGCGCAGCTGCAGCAGGCTGTTAAGGTATCATGCGTCTGGTTGGCACCGATCTATGTGAGCTGCATTAGATTAAGTTACATCCCGGGGGCCTGGAGACGAGTCAGATTTAAGTTCATCCCGAAGGCTGGCAGGCGCTCCCACGTCACGGCCAAGGATTTCAGGCCCATCAGCCTCTCCTCTTTTTTACTAAACACTTTGGAGAGACTGCTGGGCTGGTATCTAAGAAGGCTCATTCCGAGAGACTATCAGTGGACACTGCCCTGCACACTATCGTGTCGTGACTTCGCTGTTGGGACCTTCCTTGATATTGAGGGAGCTTTCAACAATGTCCTGCCAGAGGCAGTCGTAACTGGTCTGTATGAAGACGGCTGTTCTAAATCTATCTCAGGTTTATCTATAAAGATAACCAGCGGCATTTTCAATGAAACTGCAGAGTATCTGAAACTAAGAATTGCATTGGAGAGCAAAGAGAGCACGCCTACAGCAATATTAGGTAACTCAAATAGCATTTTTGGGATAATATTAAAATTTCCTGGTGCCTTTTTATACTCCTGCAACCAGTTGCTACAGAGTACTATAGTTTTTTTTCACCTAACGGTTGTACGTATCATCTGAAACTAAGCGAGATAGATATAGGATTATATACATACAAGGTGTGTTTCAAAGTAAAAAGGACTTTTTGAATCTAGCGCCTCCTGGTGGCGCCATCTATATGTCAACTAGTGTGTTAGCATCTGCTATCTTTATCGATAGTGTATTGAGAATTTCTTGACATCTCAATGATTGGAAGTGAAGTTATTGCGATTTAAGTCTCAGTATGTTTGTGTTATCCTGTAGCAGGGTGTACGAATGGTTTCAACTTTTCAAAGTGGTCGTGAGGACATACTTAAATGACGATCAACGTGTGGGCCAATCAAAATCCGTGATCACCGGAAATTCCATCGAAACTGTACGTGAATTCATCAAAAATCAGCCGAAATCATCATTGAAATACATGGAAATGGAATTGAACATCTCCAAAACATCGATTTATCGCACTTTGACCGAACATTTTGGCTTACGAAAGGTGTGTGCACGGTTTGTTCCGCACAAATTGACCGACGACCAAAAATCCGTCTCATCGAACGACGCTTGTGTCTGGTTTATTTGACCAAAAGTCGCATTTTAACCATTAACCACACCCCGTATTCACTTGATATGGCACCGTGCGACTTCTTCCTTTTCGGAAAAATGCATTTGCCCATGAAAGGAAAGCGTTATGCAGACGTAGAGGTCATTCAAAAGTCTTGCACCGGCATACTGGCGGCCACACCGGCCAACGAGCTGAAACACTCGTTCGACATGCTTTTGGGCCGTGCAAAAAGCTATATTGAAGCAGAAGGAGACTATTTTGAATAAAATAAATTGATTTTTCCGAAAAAACTATTTGTTCTGTTTCTTTTTTAAGTCATGTTAACTTTGGATTGCACCTTGTATAAATGATCAGGATGACGGGAAAAGTTGAAATCCGGTTAACTGTCTGTCTGTCCGTCCGTCCGTGCAAGCAGTACCTGGACTAAAAATGGAGATATCTCGATGAAATTTGGTAAAAAAAATTACGAGTTCGTAGATGGGCGTAATCGGACCACCCATATCCTATATCTGGGGATCCGACAAAACCGATTTCGACAAAATTTAGTACTTGGCGTTCACATTATGAAAATGGACGAAATCGGACAACAACCACGCCTACTTCCCATACATATAGCACAATTTTAAATTCCACTTGATTCGTTCTGTTTCCAGTACACAACTCTAGGAGCAATTAATATAACGAGATACAACTTTGTCTTGAATAATGTCTTTAGTGCATGCCGACTTGAAATTGTTTAATGCCAATAAAAAATGCTCAACATTTAACTTTTGATTGAAAATATCCATCAATGTGTCATATATATATAAATAAAATTCTGTGATAACCCTTTTTTTTACTTCCCTTAGCCCCCATATACTTAATATAAAGATTTTCGAACGTCTGGGTGACTTTGTAAAGCATATATCAGCCAATATATGAGTTATCCCAATGAAAACAAAAGAGCGTGTTTTATTTATAACATTGTATCTTTGTGCACAAAATAGATAAATGAAGTCTTAAAAGAATCGAGCGAATCGTTAGCTATGATGGGTAAGATGTACGGTTTAAATTTATTCTTTAGGCAATTAGGTTGAAATGCCTTTTCTAGATTATTTTTCAAAACAATTAGCCTTTTACTCTTCCTCGTCACTTCAATCCCAATTTCCACCTAAGTCTCGTAAAGGCACGTTGGAGTCAATTGGTGGCTTCATGGACTTTTTTATTTGCTGCATATTATGATCTCAGAAGCAAACACTCAAAACATTTTATAGATTGTATGTACACACACTTCTATAAAAACAAATAAATAATTCCGGCACGATATGACGAAAATCTGGATTAAACTAATATCACGTTTTTTAACTTCGAAATTGTAATGTCAGATTTTCTTATTAGCTGAAGCTATTAACATAAGGTGTTTTTTTAGATTCTGACCTAATTCCTGCATTGTATATACAGCGACAGATTTAACATTACAGGAATTGAATTCACTTTATTCAATAAAAACAGAGAAGTATAACTACAAAACACACAACAACAATAGACCAATATACGAATTTGCATACAGCTATGTATACCGTACATCCTTTAAAAGGTTTTGTAACCTCTATGTTATTAAGAGATGTGATTATAAAATTTCACTAGTCACTCTTAACTCAGTTCTACCCCTCAGTTCACTTGTTTGTATTTAATACAATATGTTTTGTCATTGTTCCTTGGTAAAAACCGTTGGTGAAGCTCAGCATTTAGAATTTTGCAAAATTGTTCTGCACACTCAATTTGATCTGAAATGTGAAACTAAATTGAATATTTTGTTATTTACAAGCTATTGATGAACTCCCTTCGGAATTTTTTGACAAATTGTCTCAAATAAAACATTCAATTCAACAAATTGACCATCACACGTATCATTCATTTATACGAGTATGTCCATGCAGAAGAAAATTCGGAATTTTACTCTGTACATGCATAAACGAGGGTGTTCCGATAAATATTTATTCTACTAAAAAACGAAAATTTTGTAAAAGTTGCGATTTATTCCTTAACATAACGCCCTTCAAGCTGTATTCACTGTAAATCGACTCGACACGACGAAAAATAGGGTTTCAGAAGGTCGCAAAGAAGGCCCCCGTTGTTGCGATAACCTACTTACTAAATTTAATTTTCTGTCTAGGAAGTGACTTTATCAAGTTTTGAGGCAAAAAGAAGTCACATGGGGTCAAATATAATATTGCTTCGGATTGATGTTAAACAGATTACCGGTAAAATAATTTAAGCGTTCGCTATCGATGGAGAAAAGTCGGCGTATACAAGACCAAAGAGAACGTTGATTTTACTGTGTGATTTCCTTTCAAACACTAATGGCACTCTATTTTTCCAGTCTTCTATTGAAATGTTCTGCACCATTGTAAATTCATCGAGCGCTCAGGCCAAATATTTATTGGACCACCCTCGTGTATACACATGTGTTGCTAGTATGCACAGCAAATCTGTTCAAATGCAATGGCGAAGCAACTTTTGCTTAAAAATTGCTAGATCCTTCAATATAATATTCAAGTACTTTCCAGACATGTACATGTACTTTGTATTTTAAATAAATACCTTCCGCAATTTTAAAATTTAAAGAAATTGGCAACTGTCCTGCCATACATGTCTGACTTAGGCCACCTAATAAATTGGCGAAAGATTTTCTTCTATGCTTAAATTTTGCGATACTTTTATTGTATAATTTATTACTCGTTAATAAGCAAGATTGTTTACCGACGGCAAAGACATTTGACACAAATTCCTTATTTATTCCAACACCCCATTGCATATTATATCCAATATATATTATCTTTAGACAGAATATTTAATATAAGCTTCAGTAAAGTAATAAAAGCTAATGATATAAAAATAAAACGCTATATCGGGCTACAAAGTTTTAGCTCATCTTCAAATCTTTCTGATAATGTAACGAATATAAAATGAATTTAGTTCAATCTATGCAAATATAAGCATAGTATCAAATGCAAAGTTCATATCAAGGTTGCTTGACATAGTATCATTATAATACTTCTGCAACATGTTCCAACAGAGTATAAATCAAGACATATACTCAATTAATCTAAAACATAGATTACCCATTTAACGGTTTTGTCAAGAGCTATTAAAATTTTCATAAATTAATGACTAAATGCGTCAGAGACATATAATTGTTCATTCAGTATGGTACGAGAGTGCTTTATAGGAGCTGCTGTGAAAATTGAAAGTGGACGTTAAAGTGAAATAACATACATATCTCCGGACCTACTACTCGGCCAATTTCAACCAAATCCATTGCAAACAATTATTACGAAACCTTTTTGTTACTGTGTCAGAATGAGCAAAATCAAAAACGCCACACCTATTTCTCATTCATCATAATTTCAAATTTCATATGATTCTTCCTCTTTCCTGTATACAAATCACACTTCACCGAATTTATTCGATAAATTGCATAAATACTGCATTTAAGGTATGGCATATGGAGTCTAAAAATCGGACCATAACTGCTCAATCCCCCAGCTATCGATTATAGCGATACCAGTGCAATTTACTACCTTTTTACAAAAAATATCACTCAATATGTGAGATATATTTTTGCAATTCGGAGAGAGTCCTTTTAGTATGCCTGTAGGTCAAGTAGGAATTGAATAGGGTCAACATAAAGATTTTCAAATTTCCGGTTTACTTTATACCACTTATATCGGCCAATACGTAAGTTATTATAAAAATTTTGAGAAGCGTATTTTTCTAGCAATAGTGTACCTTTTTGTCTAAAATGGTTAAAATTGTGTGAAAATTCTGACTTTTCTTCATATATATTGGTGAAGGTATGTGAGGTACATTATGAAACTCAGGCAGCATTTTGTTCTGTAGATTGTGGATGATGGAGTCAACGCAAGTGAGGAAAGTTCCTTGTGGGCCATTCACTTGAGAATGGCCAGAAACGATTCTTTTATATATAACTCAAGCAGCTCACGACTTCCGGTCTTACGAGTTTTCGAGAGAAAGGTTCTGCTGGAGATTTATGGTTCTTTACGCATCGGCAACGGCGAATACCGCAGTCGATGGAACGATGAGATGTACGAGAATTTACAGAACTCAGCTAGGTCATGTCGTTCGAATGCATGAAAACACTCCAGTTCTGAGAGGTATATTTAGTACCCGCCGGGGGAAGCAGAAGAAGAGGAAGGTTTCCACTCTGTTGAAAAGACCAGGTGGAGAAGGACTTGGCTACACATCTTCAATTGGCGCCAAGCAGCGAAAAGGAAGAACCGGCGCGCTGTCGTAAACTCGCGTAAACGATGCCTACACCAATAAAGAAGAAGGTATAGCTAAAAATATGTAAGATGTCTTAACAAAATTAATTGATCGTATAATATTAGATATATGTATAGTACTTTAATGCCGATAATATTGGGTAGTCGAAAAAGTATTTTTGTATTTCTAATAAAACTTCAACTTATTTCTTTGTATTTATAATACAAATAAACAAACATGTACCAAATTTCATTGGCTTGCGTGGCATTCTTCCCATTTTTATACAAAAATTTAAAAATATAGCGAATTTCTTCATTACTTTCACTCATTTTAAACAACTGGAGATATACGACTGCAACGACATCTATTGACAAATATATGTAATTGCTCGACGGATTACTCCAACTCCTATATACTACATGTAATGATTTACTTCAATCTAACAAGATTTATGATGATATGCCGTTCATTGGATGAGTTTTACAATTGCTTGAAAATATGTTTTCAAGTATACTTCAGTTAACAAAATTAATCTTTTTCCACCATCAATATAACCTAACATATGTATATAGTATGTATAATGATTTCTGACTTTGAGCCATTCAGATTGGTTATAATGTGTGTTATTTTAATGAAATCAAGTGAAATATTCTTCTTATTTAATTTTTTCTTAAAAATTATGCGGTTGGTATGGGCGCATTGGTTTAGACTTTGATCTAAGTCTCATATCCCTAATATAATGGCAAGGTTTTTAAGGTAAACAAAAATATTTTTTTGGGAATTTATTTCTTAAATATAGATTGAGTAAATATATTTGGACCTTTTGTACATTATTGAGCATACTTTTGTCAATCCTGCAGAAATATTGAAGCCGGTAACAGAGCTTCTCCCAGAACGTCTTGGGAAAAAAAAACAGTGTGCGGTGTTCACCATAAGTCGGCTGAAAATTATCCGAAAATAAAAAAACTAAGAAAAAGTCAAATTATAATCAAATTTTCCCCCTATCGTTCTTCGATATATGTATACAAATATTGTTTTTAAATTTAAAATGTTTGGCTTTCATTTAAAGAAAAAACTGCTATGTTTGCCATTTTCTGGGAGGAAAACAGCCTTAATGTAAAAAAAAAATTACTAATTTATAGGGGAAGATATTTTATATGTCAAAAATGTGTACAAAGTTTGAAATGAATCAGTGAAGTAGTTTTGAACTGAGAGTGAACACGGACTTTGAAAGGTAGTTTTGAGAAAAAACACGTTTAAAATTTATAAACTAAAAAAGTGAGAAAAAAAATTACACTATATTGTCAAAAGTGTGCTTAATAATGTACAAAAGGTCCGAATAAAAACAATCAATCCATATTTAAGAAATAAATTCGCAAAAAAAATCACTTTTTTTAGCACGAAAACCTTAAACGAGTTAAGATATTTTCCTATAAGTTAGGGTTTATACTATTCGTTTTTAAAGTGAAACAGTCTTATCTTTTTAGAATTTATTTTGATTTCATTGATAATTTTGTGACAGCCAAACAACAGATATGGAAACAAAGCTTGTCTAATTATTTAGTTTTTCTTTTATTGGAATGTAAAAAATGATGTTAAGTCATTTCCCACCCCTCTTCAAATAATAATAAATTGCAATATTTCACTGTCTCATCTGACTTCAAATCTATTCATTTGTCTGTGAATTGTCTGTTCTAATTTGCTTTGTCGTGTTTTTTCTGTACTGATGAAAATCCATCACTGCTCTTATAATGGTGTATAAGTAACTTGCTAAGTTGAAATTGAAATAATTTACAATTTTATGTAAATGTTTGTTTGTTTTAATTTATAAATGCAATGTTTCCTTTTTTGTTTTGTGCACTCTAAATGCAACTTTCAGGAAGTGAAATATTTGGTGATGTCTAGCATGTCGAATCCACTATTATTGCATGTACGTATACATACATATGTATGTATGTATGTATCGCAGTAGTACAAACAAAATGCTATCACTAAGCAAAAACTTAAGCCACAAAACTGTAATATAGTATAAGATAGTAGAAGGCATTAAATAAAAGGAGTCCCGACCGCTAAAACTACTTCAACAAAATTGAGAACAAGTCCTTCTCAAATTCAGGAAATCTGATGATAATCCGGCCCACCCCCATAAATCGGATTTATTGATTTCTACTTAAAATGCGATTATACAGTAAAGAAACATATGGAAAGCACCAACTTGGTATATAAGAGTTTCAATTAGTGATGAGCGATATTGGGATTTTTTCAATATCTGTGATTTCAGTGATTGCTATTTTTAAATCATTGTATTATACTCTTGCAACCAGTTGCTATAGAGCATTACAGGGTTTGTCCGGAAAGTAATAGGACTGAGTCGATTTAAAAAAATTTATTGGACCAATTGTTAAAATTCTTTAAAGACTTTCACAATAGGCTTCTTCTGCGTCGATGCAGCGCTGCCAACGCGCTAAGCATTGAAGTCGTCTCCGGAATAGCTAGGGTTGCCACATCGGTCTCGGTCAAAATCAGTCCCGTTGCATATTTTATCGCTTGGGAAAATTCTTACAATTCATTTCTTTGAAGTTATATTGAACAAGTAAAATATTATTTACGGTCTCAACTCGATTGATTAAGGAAAACATACACTCGCAATTTGCGTTGTGACCAGGGATGGAAACAAATACTGAACTAATATTAATATTTCGGAAAACGACTCAGCGTTCTTATTAGCTTTGAAGAATTGACACAGATGGTCATTAAGAGATTGCGCAAAAAACTCCTCGGATATTTCTGTCCTCTTTTTTCGATTTCAAAAACGCATTCAAATTTGCCAACTGAGAGATCAATTTGTCGTCATCAATATGAATATTTTTCGAGTCTAAAAACTGAATCATCTCAACAACTTGTTCATATTTTACTTTTGATTCAGGCTCAGTTGAAAATTGCCGCCAACGAAATGTTTTGAATTCGGAAAGTGATGCAGTTCACTTCAGTAAATAGCCCAACGATTCTCGATACACCATGAAAACATTTTCTCGAAAGTTCGCACATTCTTCACGTTTTCCTTTAGCATCCAAAGCATTGAGTTTGGTGGTGAAAGTGAAAGGAATGAAATTTTGTTCAATTCTCTCTTGCAAAGCGTTGAGAACTTTATCAATTATAGAATTGATTTCCAAAAGGCTTTTTTTCTTTCTCGATCGATGCCAATTTCGATTGAAAAATGGACATGTGAGCATGTACTACAAAAAACAACAAAAAATATTCAGCAAAGTCATTGGAAACAAAGAATACAAAATTTCGAGGGGTTTCTCAATCGATAAAAAATACGACTTCAACGGAAAAAACTTTTGTAAGAGTCTTTCAACTAAAAACTAAACTAAGCCACCTAGTTTTGGAATTGGACAACATATGCTTGTACTCAACTTGAAAAAATACCCAAACCGTTTTTAATTCTTCTGTGTTCAAAGTGTAAATTGAAAAATGAAATGAAGAACACCGGTGATTAGTAAATTATATAAGTAAATTCCGCAAATTCGAGTCGAGACATGTGTGATGCAGTCGCATTTCCATGCCACGGTATATTTATCATATGGTGTGCTTTCCAAAACTCAACCGAGTTCAACTCGCGCAATTTTTTTCGGTATAAAAATCCTGCGCGAGTTGAACTCGGTCGAGTTTTGGAACGCAACCATGAATGATTTGATTCGTGTAAATGCATTCTACGCGTGGCGGGCAAATTGAAAACGCCCAAGTAGACTAAAACGCCGTGGTGTTCACTTCCTTCACGCACTCAGTCAAAATATAATAATATTAAAAAAATCGCGGATTCAGGAGGAAACCAAGAAATCAGTGCTTTTTTCACGAAAATCAGCGAATTAGTGCCGAAGGTCAAAATCAGTAAATTCTCTGATAAATCAGGGAATATAATAGCCTTAAAAGCCGAGTTGCATACTGCTTGGATCCCCTCATTCGTCTCAAAATGCTTGCCTTTCATCAGCCTTTTCAGGCAAGGAAACAAAAAGTTCCGGGGCGGGCCACATCTGGGCTGTAGGGCGGCTGCGGAAGCATTTGGATGAAGATCTTGATTCAGAGGCTGTTCGCAAGATAGGCGGTATGAGTTGGGGCGTTATCGTGGTGCAACTTCCAATCGACTGTGATGTCTGGTCGAACCCGATTGACCCTTTGTTTGAGTCTCTTGAGGAATTCCACGTAAAACTTGGTGTTGACGGCTTGTCTAGAAGGAACAAATTTATTGTGGCCGATTCCTTTGATGTCAAACAAGACAGGGTTCATCGTTTTCACTTTGGATTTGCTTATTCATCAGCGACCTATTCCCGGCCCTCCAAAAAGGCTTGGCAACCAGACAAAGCAACATCTGGGTAAGCCTGCTTGATCATATCAAACGTCTCTGCCGCAGATTTACCGAGTTTCACACAGATTTCGCATATCTCTGCGGTAACGAACACTACATTTTCGGCTTGCACCACTCACAGAAACACGTCGTACGAAAATGTTTGTCCTGACTCTCCAGGTGCTCGGAGACAACTGACCTCGTTCGTTAGTAAGGAACGCCTTCTACCGAAGCCAGTCGGTGAGCGCACGCTCAGAAGTACTGTCGCGGCGGATGAAAATGAGTCCTATTACTTTCCGGACAAACCCTGTATAGTTTTGTTCACCTAACGGTTGTACGTAACACCTAAATCTAAATGATATAGGTATAGGGTTATGTACATATAAATGATCAGGGTGACGAGAAAAGTTGAATCCGTTCGTCCGTGCAAGTTGTAACTTGAGTTCAAATTGAGATATCTTGATGAAACTGGGTATGCGGGTTTCTTAATAAAAAAAGTTCGTTACCAAATTAAGATATACAACTATAACTTAGTACATGGGGTCACAGTTAAAAGGACACTTGTGGGCAAAATATTTAGAAAAAGTGGGCATGGCCACGCCCTCTAATAAGTTTAATGTACATATCTTATAATCTACTTTAGCTACAACAACCAAATTTTCTGAAAACAAATCTTATTCCTACCAACAGTGTTAAAATGGATGAAATCCAATGAAAACCTCGTTCACTCAATAACTAAATGCGCCAGAGACATTATATTTTACCTCCAAGACGGTCTTAGAGAGCTTTATAGGGCCCAGTGTGAAAATTGGACGATAGGCGTGGCTCCACTCACTTGTTGTGAAATCCGATATCTCGGTACCCGAAACGTCTACTTCACATATACCACAATTTTAAATTCCACTTGACTCATTCAGTTTCCTATACACAAATCAATAAGCGTTTAATATAACGGGATGAAACTTTGCACAAATAATGCATTTGGTATATGCCACCTTAAGAATAAAAACTGTTCAAATCTAAAAACAACTCTTCAAGCCCGAATACTTGGACCCCAGTACCTATAGTTGACTTTTGATATAAAATATCGGTCGATGTGTAAGAAGTATAATTGATGTTCAGGTATAATCCTTCTCTATCATGTATGTCGAAAAATAAGTTGAATCGGCCCAATACTTCTCTTAGCCCCCGTTTGCCTTATATAAAGATTTTCGAACTTCCGATAACTTTGCACCGCATGTATCCGCCAATATGTGAGTTATCTCAACGAAAAATTCTCATAACAGTGTATCTTTGTGTCTAAAATAGTTAAATTTGAGCCGATACTTGACCTAGCCCTCATATAACTAATATAATATCAGAATTTTCGAACATCCGGCTGACTTTAATTTATAGGATTGTTTTTCTTTAGTACTATGTGGTATTGGTAAAAATGAATAAAATGGGATCAATACTAGCCCAACTTTCATATACTACATACTCGTACAAGTAAATGATCTTCTAGCAAACCTTATGCCGAATATGTTGGTCAGTGTATGCGTTATATAGAGTATTTCGATCCTCCGTTAGATCTTTTACACCTTTAGGTATTTCCTGGCTTTGATTCTTGCAGGTTGCAACAGTATTAAATGTTCGGTTGTACCCGAATTTAGTCCTTCCCTACTAGTTTTATATTGTTATTGCGATCGCAACTAGAACAATGAAAATATGAAAATCTTTGTACACAATATTTATCCTTTAAATTCATCACATAAGCTTTCATAATTGGTTTTAACAATAAAATAAAATAAAAAATCTTAAGGAGTTCCAAATTCTGATTACTTCTTAAACGACTAAACTTACATACTTAAAACTTGTTTTTAACATTTGCATTTAAAAATATTAGTATTTTGGCCTTTTCATCGCCAAAGCGGCTGTAGAAAATATTGGGACCCAATATTTACTTGTATATTATATAATGTATATACATAACTAGTTGCAATGGAGGTGGTGTAAAAATTGGATAGTGGACGTGGTATCAACCAAGCGGCGAAATATCGCTTAAACATCTTCCGCTCGTAATGGTCAAATAATAAATTCTTAAGTCTCATTTGATTTTGCAATACACAAAAAGCAAACACAACGACAATTTCGGAGCTAAACTTTGCAAACATACCGTAACCGGGGTAAGTTATCTCATTTTGGATAATAATGGGTTGTCAAAAAAGTCTTGCGGTATTTTTATTGATTTTTTTTTTTATTGAAATTGAAATGAATTTTTGATGACTCATGCCCAGCTCTTGACCGATGCTACGGCTGCTACTATGCCGGTCTCTTTCGACCAATTCAGCGATTTTATCGCAATTTTCGACGACAGGCCTTCCGGAACGTGGCGCATCTTCGACCACCTCTACACCAGAACGAAAACGTTGAAACCATCGTTGTGCGGTGGAAATGGAAACTGTATCGGGTCCATAAACTGCACAAATTTTATTGGCGGCTTGAGATGCATTTTTGCCTTTATCGTAGTAGTACTGTGAAATATGCCGTATTTTCTCTTTATTTTGCTCCATGTTTGCGACGCTATAACTCACGAACGACTTAAAAGAAACGACAATCAAGCAAACACGTGTTAGCGCGTGAAATGAGCTTTCCAAAAAGGTATAGCATGACCCGATGCGACGTATAAAACTAGAACTACGCGCTTTCAGCGCCAACTAGCGAAAATACCCCAAGACTTTTTTGACAACCATAATTGAAATCACGCCCAAACTTTTGAGGCCTCTAGATAACGAATATGGTACACTCAGCCCTTTTTTATGCGATTATTGGTTCTGCCACTAACCGCGTAAAAAAAAAAGCGCGTAAAAATGGTTAGTTTTCCAATATTAAATGACGAATGGGTTCCGAATATAAAAAATATCGCGTATAACAAAATATACGCGCAAAAAAATATTCAAAAACAATACAATAAGTTTCAAATTTCAGACTTATGATTTATTCATTCATAACAAACTAAAAAATACAAAACAAAACCTTATATAAAAGAGAAGAAAAAAGAAAATAGGTAGATTTATTGAAAAAAACGTTGAATTCTGTTTAATAACTGTCATTATCCGTAGTGGAAATTATTCTTAGCCGCTTATTTTGATGGCTGGCACTGATATCACTAGAATTTGTATCAGAATAAATAGTAAGAACTATGGATTGATGTTCTGATTGACTTAGCATCTCCGACTGAGTTTGCACCATAAATTCAGTTAATTTTGTTTGAATGCTTCTTTTTGGACCCAATAAATTCCGATGTAGTTCTTTATATCTTAACATGCAGAGACTCAATTCTTTTTGAAAAATTCGTGCACGTTCGGCATCAGACCATTTGCTACAAAATAATTTTCCAATTCTGCTGCAAATTTAAGACCAAGCAAAAAACGAAAAAAAGCAATCGCGTTAAAGTGAGAAATTCGCGTAAAAAAAGGAATTTGCACTGCAAAAATAACCGCGTTAAAGTGAAATAGCGTAAAAAGAGATCGCGTAAAAAAAGGACAGTGTATATGAACTTCAAGGGGAGATATTCTCCATTCATCCATCTGTACGACATCTTCTTTGGCGCCCTGAGAACGTTCATGTTACAGATGTAACTCTGACCATTGCCACCCGCACAAGATGTTCTTAAGCGAAACTATAAACATCAAGATACAAAATTGTTATGTAGTATGGAGGCACATCGGCGGTAAAAGACTTTTTAGAAACTTAAACTTTCCTATATAAATAAAGCACCTATAATAATACTTACATAAATACATATGTATATATTACACCAGTTTAATAATATGTAGACTTTTTTTACAAAACAAGAAATATCATTATTGCCAACTCCTTTTTTCTGCAAAAATAAAGCTATTGTCAATGAATGACAAAAAAAAACTATGAACCGACAATGCTTCGAGTTCTATAGTATATTCAAGCTAAGATAGGTTTTGACAAACCAATAAGTATGTTGGTTAAGTCTTCCATACAAAATAATAATAATAACGTGCTGGTCAAATAGAACAAGACTAAAATATAAAAAAAGTTCTATTTTACCAATGAATATAATTTAATTTGAATATGGGAATTGCTGGTTCGTTTACATTAGAAGACAGCTTTTCTTAATTTTAGGTATTGCAAAACTTTAAATTAGCTTACGAAACTACTTCTTCGGCGAATGCCTCATAATTCAGATAACATGAGGATGGATGAACAAACCGTTGGCTTGACGCCAATCTCCGTCTTTGTGGAAAGTGTGAAGGTACTCAAACCTACTCCCCCCTAAGCCAAGGTGTCGAAGTACCCGTGCTTATGACTGAATGGTCAGCGGACGGTAATTAAGTAGCTGATCTCGAACTGTCCTTTCCGATACCCGTGCAAGGTCGTAGTTTACAAATGCCTCCTCTACGTATACCGGCTCTGCAGACGAGTCTCCAATCATTACTGGATTACTCGTGAGAACAAATATTAACATAACAAAACAACATTCCATGAGTGCTTCCGATTAAAACTACCCTCTGGTTTCCAGTCAGGAGTAGATAAAGAGCACAGCAACACAAAAAGAGGGTATCAGCCAAAGTGTCCTAAACCTAAAACTGTCAACCCAGAGTACCAACCGAAGTACACTGGCAGTCAAAGGGAAGGTACAGCGTAAAAAGAGAAAAACATTTCAAAATTACCTGACGAAGAGCAGGTACCAGAAGGTGCTCGGTGCTCGGAAAGATATCTACGGATCATGCTTCTGGCACCTCAGTTGATGAAGAGGAGATAAACCGCCGGACACAGATAATGGAGGAGTATCAGAGTTTCCTGAAAAAGAACATTTCGCGGAGATCACCCTTTCAAGCTTTTGGAAATTCTCCAAAAAAACTGAAGCATGGCGGGTGAAGAAGCAGCGCAACAATATTTAGACACTTTTGCGATGTAGCAAGAGACTGTCTGCAAGTGTCTATAATAGACGAAAACTCTACCACTCCTAACACTATACGGGAGAGATCAGTCGAGATGACGTTATATTGTCGAGTCTAGTGACAAGCTACGTTTTCGACAATCCAGCTGGTCCCCATCCGGAGTTTGACTCCTCCAAAACCTTTAGGGGCTAGGGTAATTAAGTGTGCGGACCAGGCTTCTTCTTCCATAAGAAAGCGGAAAGCATTCAATGAAAGTTACCAAACCAAAATTTGACAACCCTATAAAGATATCATGAAGCAATACAAAAAAACTGTTAGGAGAACTAAGCCAACTCAAGGCCGATTTTCTGCACATCAATAGAAAGTTGCAATTAATCTACCATATCTTATGTGGTATGAACGGACTTTATAAGATCAGGAATCAAAATTGGACAATGGGCAGCACACTTTTGGATGAAATTCTATATCTGAGGACTTACTCAACCAATTCCATTCTGACAATATCATTTTACAACTTGGAAATCGGCGAACTCGACTCACGACAACGCCTACTTCACATACAAGTATATGTATGTATGTATATATAGCGATTTTAAATTCCATTTGATTTTTTCATTGTATATTTATAGGAAAAGAATCAAGTAGCAATAAATATATCGATACACTATGCATAAATAGTGTCTAAAAGGAATGACATCTCCTGACTATAAATTTTCAAAATCGCACAACAACTGCAAGCCCCTATATACCGAATATGGTTGAATAGGGCTCTAATGTCTTCGGCTAGCTTTTTGGCAAAAATATTGGTTAATCTGAGAGATATATTATTAATACATTGAGAGAATATGAGAGAATATTTTCCTGATAACAGTAGGTACTTGTGAATGATTTTAATTCGTCTAAAAGATTTTATGTTCTTCCCATAGTCAAATGTACACGATAGATTGTTTTCCATCCATTTTGACTTTCCTTCTGACGTTAAAGCGTTTATGTCAGTCAATATGAGTGGACAGCACATTTTAACAATTTATCTTAATAATAATGAGGTTTAGCGCTGCATACGAAAGAAATTGGTCTAAAACTTATCCTAACCTTCAAATAACGTTATCGCTAATTCTTTTCATGTTTTCTGATTTTTGTAATGTAAAATGGAAGTAAGAATTTAAAAAAAAAAAGTGAACTAGACTATATGGGAAGAAGGCATGGTTGTTATCCGATTTTGCCCATTTTCACAACGTGACATAGAAATATGTTCAAAATAGCACATACCCAATTTTGTCTAAGTCGGTAAGTCGGATTCTGAGACATGGGTTTTCGCCATCGTTATTTTTTACCACGGTGCCTATTAAGCCTTGTCATACCATCTTGGTGCCAAGTTTTTGTGTTTCTGGCACATTTTGTTATTGATTTATAGCGCCTTTTGTAGTTTTTAACGGTACCGTTATACAAGTATAGCTGTACCAAATTTGTATTGGTATTAAGGGTTTGGCAGGTATTACCACTGTTTGGGCGGATTTGAGGCTCTCGATCCTTGCGGGGGGATTCAGAACGGTGTGAGGTATCCCTATGCAGAAGTGTGTTATGTTTTTTTTGCATATTCTGCTAGAATATTTGTTTTTGCAATCTCTGAAACTATGGGATAATGCAAGGCAATTGAAGCAATAACCACTATTTTGTATTGTGGTTATTCAGGTCTCAACATTCAGTTGTAAGAACTTTGGGCATTCTCGAATGGAATGTTGTGTTCTACATAGTTTAGAACTTTCAATGTCTTGAGGTTTTTTCGAGAAGTTGTTGTCTCTAACTGGATGTTCACTAGCATGTGAAAAATTCAGGGTAGAAGTTCCGGAAACATTAGCGTGAAATGTGCTGAATTTCCTGTCTTTTCCTTTTCTATAGGAATGGGGTCAGTTAGATTTCCTACTGTTCCCAAAGATTTATATCTATGAGTGGGAAACGCGTCGAAAGTTTTCCAGGATGGTATTTCCGAGTTTTCTTCTAGGGTGTCCTCAAATTGATGAAGTAAGGTTTTGGGAAGTTTCAATCCACATAAGATGATTAAGATGGGATCACAGCTACTAGTGTCTATGTATACGTTGTGCAGTGTTGTGTGTCTAGAGTTGCCCAATTCTATGTTTTCTGGGGTTTAAAGGTTTCTGCGGGTTGTATTTTTATACATTTGCTCACAACCTACATATATTTGAAGTTGTTCTTTGAACTTCTTCGACTTCCCAAAATTGTGTGAGCAACTTGTCTGGGGTCATCTTATTAAAAAATTACATTATTGAGGGTGAGAAGGGTTTTCCTGTTGTGGGTCCGGATAGAATCCAACCGATTTCTGTTTCTTGTTCTTGTAGGGTTCCGAGTACAATTCTCCGTACACCACTGAGAATTATTTGTGGATACAGGTCACTTCAGATCAAGATGTCGACAGGTTTGGGTTTATAAAAGTGAGGGTCCGCTAAACTAAAACCGAAATCTGTATTAGAAATAATCGTATTAAGTGAGTGAGTAGGTAAATTATCGGTTAAAGTTTTTAAGATAAACGCGTATTTTGTAATGTTAAACACCTTTCTTGTCGGGGAACGAAGAGTGCGTGGGTGTTGCCGAAACGGTGTTGTTTAATCCAGTCACTTGTGCATTTTTCTTGAACGTGGGTATATCCAATTTTCCCTGGTGGCTTTTGACCCGAAGTCGACTAGTGCTCTAGCTGTGAATAATTGCCCATTGTAAAAAAATTGAACTACATTGTGCGTTCCAAAGTAAACAGGAATCTACTGCCCCTGGGGTCGCCATCTATATACCGACTAGTGCGTTAGAATCTGCTATCTTTATCGATTGTCCAGTGAGAATTGCATGACATTTCATTGATTGGAAGTGAAGTTATTGCGTTTTAAGTGCCAGTATGTTTGTGTTATCGGTGCGAACAAAGAGCCAACATTAAATTTTGTTTTAAAATTGGTAAAACTTTTACCGAAACGTTTCAATTGATGAAAGAGGTTCATGGTGTTGATTGCCCCTCCCGTGGCAGGATGCACGAGTGGTTTCAACGTTTTCAAAGTGGTCGTGAGGACATAAATGACGATCAACATGTGGGCCAATCAAAATCCGTGATCACCGGAAATTCCATCGAAACTGTCCGTGAATTCATCAAAAATCAGCGGACGACCAAAAATACGTCTCATCGATCGACGCTTGTGTCTGGTTTATTTGACCAAGAATCGCATTTTAACGATTAAAAACTCCCAGCATTCACCTGATATGGCACCGTGCGACTTCTCCCTTTTTGGAAAAATGCATTTGCCCATGAAAGGAAAGCCTTATGCAGACGTAGAGGCCTTTCAAAAGGCTTGCACCGGCATACTGGCGGCCATACCGGCCAAAGAGCTAAAACACACGTTCGACATGCTTTTGGAACGTGCAAAAAGCTGTATTGAAGCAGAAGGAGAATATTTTGAAAAAAAAATATTGATTTTGCCGAAAAACCATTTGTTCTGTTTTTTCAAAGTTCCTTTTATAGTGGTGAACGGTCAACCGGATTTCAACTTTTTTCGTCACCCTGATCATTTACATATATATGTATGCATATAAAACAAGTTTGGTGTGGGATTCGTGGTGGGAGAGAGACTCCGTCGCCGAGTACTATCATTCACTCCGGTAAATGAACGTCTAGCCACAATCCGCATCAAAGCGAGGTTCTTCAACATATCGCTGATTTGCGCCCACGCCCCGACGGAAGAGAAGGACGATGTGACCAAAAAGCCCCTCTATGAGGAGGCTTATCCCATGGTAGTTGGCGCAGATTGTGGGGTCCCCTTTTTGTGGATTGGGCAGAGCACACTTAAATTCCAATCGTTGGGCATGCTTTCGTTCGACCATATTTTGCAAAGAAGCTGATGCATGCTCTTTATCAGTTCTTCGCCGCCGTGCTTGAGTAGACCGGCCGGTAATCCATCGGCCCCGCTGCTTTGTTTTTCTTCAGACAGTCAAGTGCTATTCGAACTTCTTCATGGTCGGGCAATGTAACGTCTGCTCCATCGTCATTCATTGAGCGCTTGGAGCACATCTATGAGCGCTGCCCTTGCCACGATGTCAAAATCGTGCTTGGCGACTTTACCCCAGGGTGAGCAAAGAAAGTATCTTTGGCACAACGGTCGGTAAATTCAGTCTCCACGAGGAAACATGCCCAAATGGGTTGAGGCTGATCGTCTTCGCCCGGGTCGGAAATATGGTTATCTGTAGTACTAGATTCCAGCATTAGAAGATTCATCAAGCCACCTAGCTGTCTCCGGATCGAAAAACCACACGTCTCCAGTGTTTTAGATGTGCGTGCGCTCCGAGGTCTTTACATCGACTTGGACCACTATCGGAGCCGCCTCTGTGCAGCAAAAAACGCACGTCAACAAACATAAGGAAGGTTCGACGTCGAGAAGCCGCAATCACAACAGATAGCCGAACGATTTTCTACTCAGCTTGCACTCCTGGTCTCTGAGAGCACACGTCAACAACTCGGTATAAAGGAACTGTGGGACGGCATTTCAAACTCCTTACGTACAGCTGCAACCGAAACCATTGATTTTCGGAAAATGCAAAAGAACAGCTGGTCCGACGAGAAGTGCAGTGTCGCAGCGGAGAGAAAACAGGTTGCCTACCTCGCAACGTTACGATCGATCACAACACCTGCGGGATGGGATAGATACCGAGAGTTGAAGAGGGAAGCGAGACATATTTGCAAACGGAAAAAGAAAGAGGCCGAAATGCGTGAGTATGAAGAGCTTGATAAGCTGGCCGACAGGGGTAATGCAAGAAAATTTTACGAAAAAATGCGGCGGCTTACAGAAGCTTTCAAGACCGGAGCATACTCTTGTAGAACCCGCAAAGGTGATCTAGTTACCGATGCCCAGAACATACTTAAATTATGGAGGAAACACTTCTCCAGCCTGCTGAATGGCAGTGAACGCACAACACCAGGGAAAGGCGCACCCGATTCCTCAATGAATGACGATGGAGCAGACGTTACATTGCCCGACCATGAAGAAGTTCGAATAGCACTTGCCTGTCTGAAGAAAAACAAAGCAGCGGGGCCGATGGATTACCGGCCGGTCTACTCAAGCACGGCGGCGAAGAACTGATAAAGAGGATGCATCAGCTTCTTTGTAAAATATGGTCGAACGAAAGCATGCCCAACGATTGGAATTTAAGTGTGCTCTGCCCAATCCACAAAAAGGGGACCCCACAATCTGCGCCAACTACCACGGGATAAGCCTCCTCAACATCGCGTATAAGGTTCTATCGAGCGTATTGTGTAAAAGATTAAAGCCCACCGTCAACAAACTGATTGGACCTTATCAGTGTGACTTTAGACCTGGAAAATCAAAAACCGACCAGATGTTCACCATGAAAGGAGAATCGACACACACCAGCTCTTCGTCGATTTTAAAACTGCTTTCGAGCTGCAGAACTTAATCGACCACGTACAATCTTTTATAAGAGTGTACAGCTGCTGGCGTATGCCGATGATATTTATATCTTTCTACTTCGGACTGAGTAGGCAATTGAAAAGTAAAGTCCTCTCTCTCAAGTTTTCGAGAGAAAAGTTCTGCGAAAGATTTATGGTCCTTTGCGCATTGGCCTCGGCGAATATCGCATTTGATGGAACGATGAGCTGTACGAGATATACGACCACATCGACATAGTTCAGCGAATTAAAAGACAGCGGCTACGCTGGTTAGGTCATGTTGTCCGAATGGACGAAAACACTCCAGCTCTGAAAGTTTTCGACGCAGTACCCGTCGGGGGAAGCAGAGGAAGAGGAAGACCTCCACTCCGTGTGAAGGACCAGGTGGAGAAGGACCTGGCTACGCGTGGAATATCCAATTGGCGCCACGTAGGGAAAAGAAGAAACGACTGGCGCGCTGTTGTTAACTCGGCTATAATCGCGTAAGCGGTGTCTACGCCAATTAAGAAGAAGAAGATATAACCCTATATCTATCTCTATTAGTTTTATCTTATCTCACGATTCGAAAAGTGACTCATCTACTGATGTCAAGTATTTGCTTGAAATGGCTACGAAAATATCGGTTGATTTTATTACAATTGACTTACCTAACATAAAACTTGTACCAATAACGCCGCCCCAAGTCCAAGCCAATGGAATACGATTATAGTAAGTAAACTTATTATTAGCATTTATTGTAGTATTAAATAATACCATTCTGTTATACACGGGAGTTATCCTATTATTTCCCTATAAGAAGAGTGTAATAACTCATATTTGCTTATCCAAAGAATTTTAGTATATTGATGTTTTACAATGTTCGCTAATCAGTGACAACCTTTGCTATACAGAAGGAAAAAGAAAAGTTAAAAAAAAACCTAAAATTAATTTTGATTTTGGTTGAAATTAACAGAACCGCCAATTATGAGAGGCACGGACAGGCAGACAGACAGTCACCCTCATTATATCTCGTTTAGTTTTGGTGATACGCACAACTGTTAGGTCAACAAAACTACATACTCGTATAATACTCTGTAGCAACTGGTTGCAAGATTATAAAAAAACACTCATATTTCAAGGATTTAATATAATTATTTGAAAAGGTGTTGAAACAATTAAAAAGTTAATTATTAAATATTTTCTCACCTTTAATTTGGAAAAATCAAAAATCAACTGTTTTTTTTTAAAGACGTTTCCAAGTGAAAATGTTGCCAAACCTGCCAGTCTCCTTGACACATTGTAGAGCGCAAGTAGGTTTTGATGACTTTCAATTAGAGAAGCTGGGCTCTCTACTATCTATGTACACAGGAAGTGATAGCAACAACCGTATACAAATACTTCCTTCCATAAATTTATTTGCAACTAATTTATGTAACGAAGTTTACAGCTGTTGACAATAAATATGAGTACAAAAGTTTTAGTAATCTGCTCCACTCGTAAATTTTAAATAAATAAAATATGTAAGGAAATTTACCTAAAATGTCGCCGTAAAATTGGAATCGTGAAAGTATTACGGCTGTAACTGATGTTAGTCGAAAAAGTTACCACACTTTGAAAGCAAACTGGATTTAATAACTTAGTTATTTTATATTCTCTTTGAAACCTTTTAATTACTTCTTTGTTTATGCAAACGCATAACGCACTTAAAACTTATTTTATGCTTCATTGTATGGGAGATAAAAAATAACTGAACATACTGGAAATAATATATACATAGTCATATAAGGTGCCTCTAAATTGGAGAATTAAATTGGGTAGGGGCATCTAAATTATACAAAATTCACCAAGGGTGATAAGACGAGTATATAGCATATACCCTCTACGACTCAAGTATCATCCTCACCTACTAGTAGTAGTTATCTGGAGGCTGCAGCCGGTTACCGGTCGTCACCATAATCGGATAGGCAGGCTGATAATTTCTTAATCTTAAACACATCTCATTAACGAAACCACAATAAAGAAGCCAAGGAATATAAGTATTTGTAACCCATTCTTATTTTAGCACAGTATCGTACCCACTGTACGATTAATTTCAGCTAATGCTAACTTTAATGCCACTGCTTATTCCGGTTTCGGTACCTACATACCCATGTGCACATACAAGTGCTTTCATCGCTTCTATTCCGGATGCTTTCATCTAGTCGAATCTGTTTCTTGGCTCTCGTTAGAGTTGCTATTGTAGATTTGTTGGAATGCGGAGAAAGTAGGGCGCATGCTTAAATTCTCAGACACTTTGCGCTGCTTGTGCAACCAAGCCAAGCCGTAGTGCGGTGATGCGGCAATTCTGAAACATTTCCTCCGCTCTTTGATCTGCCAGGTCTGCACGAGCAATGTGGCTAAGTGGCGCAATGGCAGATCGTGTCTACTGCGATCCGATTTGCGGCTGCGCCTACTCTACTGACTGTGCCAATGCTAAAGTTTGTTGCAATTGTACGTAAATATGTACTCGTATATACACATATACATATGTATGCACATGTAACGTGTGGCACATGCAACAGCATTGCTTAGCTACTTAGTCAAAGTTTTTTATACACATTTGTGCTGAGTTCCGTTTGAAATAAGCGGATTCTTCACAAACTCCGTTGTAACAACTTTGTGGAACAGTACAAACAGCACGACGTCTTACCAGCAACGTTGGTATTAATTGGGTTTTGATATGAAAATTATAAACCACCGTCGGTAAAGCAAGAAAGCCGAGTGTATAAAAAATACTCTCCATACTTGGCTGACTAGCGTTGGAAGTGAGAACATTTAGTTTGTAACTGTCTGTGGTGCTGAAATGTCGCGCTTACTCCACAATTGTTAAACAGAGACTGTCATTACAGCATCACCGAAGAAAATGCGGTCATTGTCTCCAACAGAAATTCTGACAAAATGGCATGTGTACGCATACGTACTTATTTAAAATATGTTTAAAAAATACATAGTATGAAATTCAACTATAATACCATACGTTTGTGCGATTAGGAGGACACATTGAAGTGTTTTAAATTTGTTTTAACAATATAAAAAATTTACTGTAATAATGAATAGTGGATAGATCCATAACTTATGCATTAGTCGTATTCAGTTGTAAATACAATTTGTATCGAAATTTCGAATAATGATATGATATCGTAATAGTAATATAAATTTGTACTCTCGAAGTATATATTCACACCACAAATATTTTAGATAGGATTTATTCTTGTAAGTACACTTTAATCTGGATCACTGTGCAATATAGATGTATGTATGTACATGTCTTAATATGCATGTATGTGGTTCTTCTGATTCTGAATACGCTCTTCATTAAAAGCTCAGCCACCTCGACTGTATCCATTATTCTTCAATGGCTAGATCGCTCAGCTGTTTTAAGAAGAAACCAGTTTGAACATTCTACGTTACATACAAATAAGTTGAATTTGTCTTTGTGTAAACGAATACTACTAAGCTGAATAAAATGAAATTTTTCTAGTAAATTCTCTTTTACTCACTTTTCACATTTTTCAGTATGTGTACATATGTATATTCTCTTAAGTGGTGCGCTTTCATATTATATATAAAATCTCAATAACAGCTATAAAAGTTGAGAGGCATATTTTTTAAAACAGTGCGTTCAGAAAATAACGTCTTCGTATGGGTAGCGTTTATTGGGTAATTATGGAAAATACTTACTACATTTTTATAGCTGATGTTTATTCAATACTTGCTCCAATCTTCTATGTAGTCTATGGTATTACAGCCTGACAACTTTTGTTACTAAATTCTTTCGATGAAGAGCAACAAAACCCCAAATCTATGAGCAGAGAAGCATTTCTAAACTATGGGGTTGCATAAAACTCATTTGTTCGTTTCTTAGCTAAATAGTCACAAGGGGTCGAACAATTGAAAAGTTCACTTTTCTGTAAATTTTACATTGTTCAAATCACGGTTGTTGCTTTCCTGCTCCCAATGATTTCGTTCAATGTGTATTTTTGAAAAAAGAGGTTTGATTACAGCTCTGCTGCTATTTGAGGCCAGGTCTATGAAGTTTGTCCCGTTTTGTAGATATTTAAGGATATATAAAAATTATCTCACCACAAACTTAATTACGTGCTAAGTTGCGGCACTATAATTATCATTTTATGGTCGTGGCAGTAGTCCGATTACGCCATCTACCAACTCGTCCTTATTTATTTGCCACGTTAAAAAGTTTTATTAAGATATTTTAAGGGGTCAGTAGGGTAATCTTTTTTCAAATTTATTTTTTTGCATTTTCTGTTCACTTAAAATTAATGTAGAAACCCTCTTAAATCCACTTTACCCTTGGAAGGTTTCGAAAAAGGCCCAAAAATAATAATAGGGGTATGTCCATTTTTCAACGTTTATGTCCATCTTTGTATGCCTTTTCAGTACCTCAAACTTTAACCCTCATCGAGACCCTCGGGTCTGGCCAGGCATATTTTGTTTTTAAATGTTATTTAAATATATTTAGAGTGTAGCAAACGACTCGCGCTTCCAGGTAGCTTCCTAGAATTTTATTGTCTATAGAATTCAGAAAAAAAATTCAAGGAAATCGTATCGAAAAGGACGAAAAAAGGATATTATAATATTACACCTTAGTGCACCAATGGTGCTTGGCTAGACCCCATATATTTTGTATGAAAATATATGAACTTTGGTATGTTTCTATCACTTCGCACGGTTGATTTATCTGTTTTCATGTTCGTTACATGTCCAAATTGGTTTGTATGTTTATCTAGGTCAAATACTTTAGCCGCTAGAGCGTTTTAAAAGGTTAAGAAAAAATGTAATTTTTCTCAAAATTTTACATGTTTTGTGAGCGCTATTGCCACGCCAAGCGTGAACAAGGCAGTCGATTTGATTTCAACCAAATCGAGAGATAAGAAATTTCAAAAATGTATCTTTATTGTACATATACGAGTATGAGCGTAAATACAACACGTATTTCCATACAAATGTATGTAAACACCACTTGGCCTAGCCCAGCACCATTGGTCTCGACAAAGTGTATCAGACCGTTGGTCTCGACCAAGGTTAAACGCGTTTTCTCAAAACACACTTTTTTTAAACTGGCGGACGTGATTCCCATCGAACTACTCAACCGATTTGCATATTTTTATACCCTGAACAGGTCGTTTTCTCTTTAAGAAGCTGCTCATTTGTCGGAACGGCCGATATCGGACCACTATAACATATAGCGGCCATATAAACTGAACGATCGGAATCAAGTTCTTGTATGGAAAACTTTCACATTTGACAATGTATCTTCACCAAATTTGGTATAGATTATTTTCTAAGACAACAATGTAATCTCCGAAAAAATTGTTCAGAAATGAACCTGTGAAGGGTATATTAGCTTCGGTGCAGCCGAAGTTAACGTTTTTTCTTGTTTTTTTTTAATGTTTACAAAACGCCGGGCTATCCTCTCTATATTTTTTATAATTTGTTGACAATGTTATGATAAAATTTATGTAAAAAAACATAGGGAAAAATTAAAAAAAAACATAACTATTGTTTTATTTATCAACATTTTTTCATTATTCTAGTAGGGACGATAACCATTCTCGTACTTTTTAAGAATAAATTGGGTTTTTGTGTTTCAGATGATCCAAACATGAGAAATCGTGCCCGCCAGTGAAAAACCGCCTCTCATTCACCCAGCCATATCTCCGACAGATGTCATCAAAAAATTACGAAAAAATTTGTATAAACTCCTCAAAATACCTCACGATATGTGAAAAAAGCTTTATTGTAGAATAACAATTTCTATGAAAAAAGTATGAAGTTATCGCTTGCACAGGTGGGCGGACAGACAACAGGTTTTTAACTTTCCTCGTCATCCTGATCATTTATATTGGTATATCTATAACCCCATATCCAACTCGATTATTTTTAGATGATACAAACAACCGTTAGGTGAACAAAAAAATTATTCTCTGTAGCAATATGTTATAAAAGTATAAAAATGTTATGAAGTAATTCATCCATTTACTCAAATGAGATATAGAAGTATGTATGTATGTGACTAAAATTCAATTAAAGCTTATTTTAATAAATAGGGTTTGTGAGGAAAACATCAAGGAATACCAACTTCACTCTAGGCTAATAAAATTCAACATATTTAGTAAATGGTGGATTGGAGCTGGGCTAATATGTTGATTGATATATCACATTTTAATCATTAAACTATGCAGTGCATATCCATTAGTTACTTTTTACGGTATAAAGCAAACCGGAAGTTTAAAATTTTTCTATAATTTTTGTATTGGTCCGATTTTATAATTAAAATAGATGCTTTCTGAATTTCATTAAGAAACCTAAAATACGTAGCTTGCTATTTATATTCCGGATTAGAGAAAAAAACACAAATTTAAAATCATAAATAATATCTTAATTGTTTTTCCAAATTTTTTCAATTAAGATCTACTTGTACATATATACGGAGGATGGAGTCATGTGTAGAAGTTCACGCAAGTGAGAAAAGTTCTCTGACCGGTCCTACACCAAGTATCCTCTGGTAAGCCTAAAAACATCCGTTTGAAGGCTAAGCTAAACATGCCCTCCACAGGGTTGTGCACTGGGTTTGGGACCGCTCAAGTAAAAAAATTAACTCAATGAAAAATAACAATTCAGTCTCGGAGACCCTCCTTTTGATGAAGACCATCGGAAACAAACTAAGAACTACGATTTGAGGGTACACATATGGAATGTCCGTTCCCTTAATTGGGAAGGTGCCGCTGTCAAGCTGGTTGATGTCCTTAGTTAGAGTGAAGCCTGAGATCCCCGCCGTCAAAGAAATGCGACGGACGGGACAAGGACTGAGACGAGTAGGATCTTGTGGAATTTACTTCAGTGGCCATATAAAAGAGCGAAAATTTGATGTGGGATTCGTGGTGGGAGACAGACTCCGTCGTCAAATATTGTCATTCACCCCTGTGGATGAATGTCTAGCCACAATCCGCATCAAAGCGAAGTTCTTTAACTAATCGCTAATTTGAGCTCAAGCCGGCGGAAGAGAAGGACAATGTGACCAAAGATGTCTTCTATGAGCGCTTGAAGCACACCTCTGAGAGCTGCCCCACCACGATGTCAAAATCGTGCTTGACGACTTTAACGCCAGGGTGTTCAAGGCGATAAAATCAGCGTCCACGAGGAATAATCCCCAAATGGGTTGAGGCTGATCGACTTCTCCGGGGTCCGAAATATGGTTATCTGTAGTACTAGATTCCAGTAAAAAAAATTCCCCAAGCAACCTGGCTCCGAGGTCCTAACATCGACTCGGACCACTATAACAAGGAAGGTTCGACGTCGAGAAGCTGCAATTAAAACAGACGGCGGAGCGATTTTCTACTCCTGCTCTTTGAGAGCACTCGTCAACAAGTCTATATAAGGGAACTGAGGGACGGCATTCCAATCTCCTTACGTACAGCTGCAACCCAAACCATTGGTTTGCGGAAAATACAAAAGAACAGCTGGGGGAGTACGAAAGTTTTAAGACCGGAGCATACTCTTTTAGAACCCCCAAAGGTGATGTAGCAACGGATAACCGAAGCATACTAAAATTATGGAGAGAACACTTCTCCAGCCTGCTCAATGGCAGTGAAAGCATACCACCAGGAGATGTTGAACTCGATTCCCCTATCGTCGACAATGGAGCAGACGTTACATTGCCGACCATGAAGAAGTGCGATTAGCAATTACCCGTATGAAGAATAAAAAAGCGGGGGACACGCTATTCAAACACGACGACGAATAACAGATAAGGAACATGCATCAGCTGCTTTGTAAAATATGGTCGAACGAAAGCATGCCCAAAGATTGGAATTTAAGTGTGCTATGTTCAATCCACAAAAAAGGGAAATCCCACAATCTGCGCAACTACCGTGGGATAACTCTCCTCAATATATAATGTTCTATCGAGCGTATTGTGTGAAAGACTAAAGCCCACCGTTAAAAAACTGATTGGACCGTATCAGTGTGGCTTTAGACCTGGAAAATCAGCAACCCACCAAATATTCACCAGGCGCCAAATTTTGTAAAAGACCCGTGAAAAGAGAATCAATTCAAAGCTGCTTTTGACAGCACGAAAAGGAGCTGCCTTTATGCCGTGATGTCTGAATTTGGTATCCCCGCAAAACTAGTACGGCTGTGTAAGCTGCCGTTGACTTCTGCGAGCCGTTCGATACCAAACGAGGTTTCAAACAAGGCGACTACCTATCGTGCAATTTTTTGGTCAGCTCCTGGGGAAAATAATTCGAGCTGCAGAACTTTATTGAGCCGGTACAATCTTCTATAATACCATGTTCGGACCCACATTAAAAACATTTTGAAAACACATTTGTATGTTGTGGAATCTAAGTCGTTCGGACCGACAATGTGTGTTTTCGATGAGTTGTCACTGATAGCTATCAATAGCGGCATTCTCTTGCAAGATTGCACGATGACACAAAATGCAAACATCCTATACCGAAATATGCATGGCCAGGAGAGCACCCATTGCAGAATCTAGTGATATATGACGGCACGAAAATAAGCGTGGGTTTTGGTCTGACATATTTATAGCCATTGCAAATAATTTTCTGCGTGTGTTTGTTGTTGTGCCGTTGCACAAAGAGGAAAATTCTGCAATTTCTGCACCGTGCAAGGTTTTGCAAGAGCAAGAGAATCCCCCTAATATGAGAATATCAAGCGACAGCTGTTTTTGTATGTGGAATGTAAACAAATATCAGTGACAATTTAGGGCCGATAAAATATGTCTTCCAAAAACATCGATTAAACTAGAGCAGGCACCGATTATAATGAGTGGAATGTAAGTTTTCAAGCAGTTTTCAGCGAAAACTGTGTTTTCCTTTGACAGATTTTACACTTACGCGAACATAACGACGAAAACCAGTTTTTCCCACGAAAACATGTTTTTGTTGTCGGTCCGAACATAGTATAAAAGTGTAAAGCTGCTGGCGTTCGCCGATGATATTGATATCTTTGGCCTCAACACCCGCGCCGCTAGTTCTGCTTTCTCCAGACTGGATAAAGAAGTAAAGCAAATGGGTCAGGTGGTGAACGAGGTCAAAACGAAATATCCCCTGTCATCAAACAAATAGTCGTCCCACTCGCGACTAGGTTCGCAAGTCACTTGTACCAGAGTCCGATATGATTAAAGTGAGTACCTGCCTGCGAAGGCCTAACCTCACAGTGCTTTCTATTTCTAGAAGCACGTAGATCAATACAATGCGTTGATCAGCGCCCCAAAGCATAAATGCATTCAGCACTCATACCTTGGAAAACCAAAGCATGAATGCGTTCTGCACTTATACCTTGGTTCTAATTGGTTCGGGTGGATAGGGACACCCTAGCCGCTTTGGTCGGGTACGAGGCCGACCTAAAACCTCTGCCATACTCTGGGTCCGGCACCCGGCCGCAATGCGACTCTTCTTCTTCTTCTTAATTGGCGTAGACACCGCTTACGCGATTATAGCCGAGTTAACAACAGCGCGCCAGTCGTTTCTTCTTTTCGCTACGTGGCGCCAATTGGATATTCCAAGCGAAGCCAGGTCCTTCTCCACTTGGTCCTTCCAACGGAGTGGAGGTCTTCCTCTTCCTCTGCTTCCCCGGCGGGTACTGCGTCGAATACTTTCAGAGCTGGAGTGTTTTCATCCATCCGGACAACATGACCTAGCCAGCGTAGCCGCTGTCTTTTAATTCGCTGAACTATGTCAATGTCGTCGTATATCTCGTACAGCTCATCGTTCCATCGAATGCGATATTCGCCGTGGCCAATGCGCAAAGGACCATAAATCTTTCGCAGAATTTTTCTCTCGAAAACTCGTAACGTCGACTCATCGGTTGCTGTCATCGCCCAAGCCTCTGCACCATATAGCATGACGGGAATTATGAGGGACTTATAGAGTTTAGTTTTTGTTCGTCGAGAGAGGACTTTACTTTTCAATTGCCTACTCAGTCCGAAGTAGCACCTGTTGGCAAGAGCAATCCTGCGTTGGATTTCCAGGCTGACATTGTTCGTGGTGTTAATACTGGTTCCTAAGTAGACGAAATTATCTACAACTTCAAAGTTATGACTGTCAACAGTGACGTGAGAGCCAAGTCGCGAGTGCGACGACTGTTTGTTTGATGACAGGAGATATTTCGTTTTGCCCTCGTTCACTGCCAGACCCATTTTCTGTGCTTCCTTGTCCAGCCTGGAGAAAGCAGAACTAACGGCGCGGGTGTTGAGGCCGATGATATCAATATCGTCGGCATACGCCAGCAGCTGTACACTCTTATAGAAGATGGTACCTTCTCTGTTTAGTTCTGCAGCTCGAACTATTTTCTCCAGAAGCAGGTTGAAGAAGTCACACGAAAGGTAGTCGCCTTGTTCGAAACCTCGTTTGGTATCGAACGGCTCGGAGAGGTCCTTCCCGATCCTGACGGAGCTTTTCGTGTTGCTCAGCGTCAACTTACACAGCCGTATTAGTTTTGCGGGGATACCAAATTCAGACATCGCGGCATAAAGGCAGCTCCTTTTCGTGCTGTCGAAAGCAGCTTTGAAATCGACAAAGAGGTGGTGTGTGTCGATTCTCCTTTCACGGGTCTTTTTCCAAGATTTGGCGCATGGTGAATATCTGGTCGGTTGTTGATTTTCCAGGTCTGAAGCCACACTGATAAGGTCCAATCAGTTTGTTGACGGTGGGCTTTAATCTTTCACACAATACGCTCGATAGAACCTTATATGCGATGTTCAGGAGGCTAATCCCACGGTAGTTGGCGCAGATTGTGGGGTCTCCTTTTTATGGATTGGGCATAGCACACTTAAATTCCAATCGTTGGGCATGCTTTCGTCCGACCATATTTTACAAAGAAGCTGATGCATGCACCCTATTAGTTCTTCGCCGCCGTGTTTGAATAGCTCGGCCGGTAGTCCGTCGGCCCCCGCCGCTTTGTTGTTTTTGAGGCGGGCAATTGCTATTCGAACTTCTTCATGGTCGGGTAATGGAACGTCTGCTCCATCGTCATCGATTGGGGAATCGGGTTCTTCTTCTCCTGGTGTTGTGCGTTCATTGCCATTCAGCAGGCTGGAGAAGTGTTCCCTCCATAATTTAAGTATGCTCTGGGCATCAGTGACTAGATCACCTTTGGGGTTCTACAAGAGTATGCTCCGGTCTTGAAACCTTCTGTAAGCCGCCGCATTTTTCGTAGAATTTTCGAGCATTACCCCTGTCGGCCAGCTTATCAAGCTCTTCGTACTCACGCATTTCGGCCTCTTTCTTCTTCTGTCTGCAAATGCGTCTCGCTTCCCTCTTCAACTCTCGGTATCTATCCCATCCCGCACGTGTAGTGGTCGATCGTAACGTTGCGAGGTAGGCAGCCTGTTTTCTCTCCGCTGCGACACGGCACTCCTCGTCGCACCAGCTGTTCTTTTTTTGCACTTTCCGAAAACCAATGGTTTCGGTTGCAGCTGTACGTAAGGAATTTGAAATGCCGTCCCACAGTTCCCTTTATACCGAGTTGTTGACGAGTGCTCTCAAAGAGCAGGAGTGCAAGTCGAGTAGAAAATCGTTCGGCTGTCTGTTGTGATTGCAGCTTCTCGACGTCGAACCTTCCTTGTGTTTGTTGACGTGCGTTTTTTGCTGCACAGAGGCGGGTGCGTATCTTGGCTGCAACAAGATAGTGGTCCGAGTCGATGTTAGGACCTCGGAGCGTACGCACGTCTAGAACACTGGAGACGTAAGTCTTCCGTCTATCACATCATGATCGATCTGGTTGGTGGCTTTTCGATCCGGAGACTGCCAGGTAGCTTGATGTATCTTCTTGTGCTGAATCTTAGTACCTGAGATAACCATATTTCGGGCCCCCGGCAGTCGATCAGCCTCAACCCATTTGGGGATGTTTCGTGTGGGGCTGAATTTACCGACCGTAGTGCCAAATATACCTTCTTTGCCCACCCTGGCGTTAAAGTCGCCAAGCCACCGATTTTGACATCGTGGCGGGGGCAGCTCTCATAAGCGCGCTCCAAGCGCTCATAGAAGGCATCTTTGGTCACATCGTCCTTCTCTTCCGTCGGGGCGTGGGCGCAAATCAGCGATATGTTGAAGAATCTCGCTTTGATGCGGATTGTGGCTAGACGTTCATTCACCGGAGTGAATGATAGTACTCGGCGACGGAGTCTCTCTCCCACCACGAATCCAACACCAAACTTGCGCTCCTTTATATGGCCACTGAAGTAAATGTCACAAGGACCTACTCTTCTCTGTCCTTGTCCCGTCCATCGCATTTCTTGGACGGCGGTGATGTCAGCCTTCATTTTCGCGAGGACATCAACCAGCTGAGCAGCGGCACCTTCCCAATTAAGGGTCCGGACATTCCAGGTGCATGCCCTTATCTCGTAGTCCTTATTTCGTTTGCCATGGTCGTCATCAAAAGGGGGGTTTCTCTTCCGAGGCTGGTGGAGGATGGAGTCATGTGTAGAAGTTCACGCAAGTGAGGAAAGTTCTCTGATCGCCATTCACTTGGGAGTGGCCAGAAACGATTCTTTTACACATGGCTCAAGCAGCTCACAACTTCCGGTCTTTGACCAAGTATCCTCTGGGTAGCCTAAGAACATCCGTTCGAAGGCGAGCTAATGTGAGAAGGCGAAACATCCCCTGCTTAGGGTTGTGCGCTGGGTTTGGGACCCGCCACGTAAAAAACACCCCCAATGAAAAGAAAGCGACTCTACATTGGACTAAATGTCCTGCCTGCATTTAGGTACAAACCACAACCACCACAAAGGGCCAAACCCAATGAGCAGATTGGAGTTACCTCCAAGGGCTAACTGCTCCATGGCGCAAAGGCATGGACGATGACGACGTTGCGGGTTTTCGAGAGAAAGGTTTTGCGAAAGATTTATAGTACTATGCGCGTTGGCCACTGCGAATATCGCATTCGATGGAACGATGAGCTGTACGAGATATACGACGACATTGACATAGTTCAGCGAATTAAAAGAAAACAGCTGCGCTGGCTAGGTCATATTGTCCGAATGGACGAAAACACTCCAGCTCTGAAAATATTCCACGCAATACACGCCGGTGGAAGCAGAGCAAGAGGAAGACCTCCACTCAGTTCGAAAGACCAGGTGAAAAAGGACCTGGCTTCACTTGGAATATCCAATTGGGGCCAAGTAGCGAAATAAAGAAACGACTGACGCGCTGATCTATATATGTACTTTCGGATGCGTGTGAACCAATTGTCGAAACACTTTTGCCTCTCTGATTGAGGTATCTTCAAAATAGGGCATGCGAATGGTTGTATATCACTTCAGAATTTACTGCTCTGTATTATTCTAGTGGTATGGTTGATGCATTTTCAGTTTTGCTATAAGAACGGGACTCGGCTCATTTTGAAACACTCCTATAGTCGACTGCTCTTTACAGGGTGGGCCCAAATAACTGTCGCGCTTTATTTTTTGTAGAAAAAGTTTATTTTTTGATATTTTGAGAAATTAAACAATTTTATTTATTATAAAGACTGTTGGCTTACATTAGGACTGCTTAAGTTCAAATCGTTCATCTTTGATTTTTTTTACCAGCTCCAAACGTTTCTGAAAACTATTGCAGGCGGCATGCACCACTTCATCTGGAATTTCGTCCCAAATTTTGATTAAAAGACGCTTGAATTGATCCAATCTTATGTTTTTTAAATTATTTAATTTGTCAAGCATGTATCCCCATATACTGAAATCCAATGGATTCAGATCCGGAGAAGATGGAGCCCACAGACTTCTTCTTCTTCTTTATTGGCGTAGACACCGCTCACGCGATTATAGCCGAGTTAACAGCAGCGCGCCAGTCGTTTCTTCTTTTCGCTACGTGGCGGATATTCCAAGAGAAGCCAGGTCCTTCTCCACTTGGTCCTTCACACGGAGTGGAGGTCTTCCTCTTCCTCTGCTTCCCCAGGCAGATACTGCGTCGAATACTTTCAGAGCTGGAGTGTTTTCGTCCATTCGGACAACATGACCAATATGTCGATGTCGTCGTTTATCTCGTACAGCTCATCGTTCCATCGAACGCGATATTCGCTGAGGCCAATGCGCAAAAGACCAAAAATCTTTCGCAGAACTTTTCTCTCGAAAACTCGCAACGTCGACTCATCAGTTGATGTACTCGTCCAAGCCTCTGCACCATATAGCAGGACGGGAATTATGAGTGGCTTATAGAGTTTGGTTTTTGTTCGTCGAGAGAGGACTTTACTTTTCAATTGCCTACTCAGTCCGAAGTAGCACCTGTTGGTAAGAGTTATCCTGCGTTGGATTTCTAGGCTGACATTGTTGATGGTGTTTACGCTGGTTACAAGATAGAAATTATTTACGACTTCAAAGTTACGACTGTCAACAGTGACGTGAGAGCCAAGTCGCGAGTGCGATGACTGTTTGTTTGATGACAGGAGATATTTCGTCTTGCCCTCGTTCACTGCCAGACCCATTTGCTGTGCTTCCTTGTCCAGTATGGAGAAAGCAGAACTAACGGCGCGGGTGTTGAGGCCGATGATATCAATATCATCGGCATACGCCAGCAGCTATACCCTCTTATAGAAGATGGTACCTTCTCTATTTAGTTCTGCACCTCGAACTATTTTCTCCAGAAGCAGGTTGTAGAAGTCGCACGATAGGGAGTCGCCTTGTCTGAAACCTCGTTTGGTATCGAACGGCTCGGAGAGGTCCTTCCCGATCCTGACGGAGCTTTTCGTGTTGCTCAACGTAAGTTTACACAGCCGTATTACTTTTGCGGGGGTACCAAATTCAGACATCGCGGCATTAAGGCAGCTCCTTTTCGTGCTGTCGAAAGCAGCAGGTGGTGTGTGCCGATTCTCCTTTCACGGGTCTTTTCCAAAATTTGGCCCATTGTGAATATCTGGTCGGTTGTTGATTTTCCAAATCTAAAGTCACACTGATAAGGTCCAATCAGTTTGTTGAAGGTGGGCTTTAATCTTTCACACAATACGCTCGAAAGAACCTTATACGCGATGTTTAGGAGGCCCACGGTAGTTGGCGCAGATTGTGAGATCTCCCTTTTTATGGATTGGGCATAGCACACTTAAATTCCAATCGTTGGGCATGCTTTCGTCCGACCATATTTTACAAAGAAGCTGATGGATGCTCCTTATCAAAAAATTAATTTCCAGAGTTATAGTTGTTTGTGTTGACCCAGTTCCAAAAAAAGGTACTTGCGGTGACAACCATAAGTCCTTGGAGATTCATCTTGAATCAATCGGAGAAAAAAAATTTGTTTTATTAATAGATAATCCTGGGCCTGATCGAAGGATTTTTTATTTTTTCAAGAATTAACAAAATGGCGGCCTCAGGAAATTTTTTTCAAAATTTTTGGGAAAAAATCAACAGCTAATTGGTCTTAAAAAATCGAACTTTTTGAAAAAACGAAAATCCTTCGATCAGGCCCGAATTTATTATGTATTCTATAAGCTGTTTAAATTTCATTAAAATCTACTGAGCGATTCTTAGCGAATATGATGTAAAATGTCATGGGCAATGTCATTTTTGTTCGTATCTCATAATTGACGCGGATTTGCAGGCAGATATGTCGAAATGATCTTCGCGAAAAGTGTGCGAACTTCAGTGGCATGCCACGTAGCTATCGTATCGTCCATCGTTTGATTCCAGTGATTATTATGTTCCAGCAATTGTATTTGCTGGCATGCTTCTCAAAAAGTTGCACACACCGTACCATTCACAATACGCAATGACTCAAATGAAGTTTAACTGCGTACATTAATCAATAGCAACCGAAGCTAGAAGCAATTGCCGTTTACGGGTGTTGTATAAATGAGTCCTATTGCATTAGTTGAGAACACACCAGGATGTTCATATACTACTTGGCCTTGCTTTTTGCATGCATGCATGCATTCCATGTATAATGTCAATGCATTTCCGAATAGAGCAATGTCCTCGCAAACGGATTACTGACGCAAGTTGAGAAACAACTCGTCAATGTCGATTTTTTTGTTGGCGGTTTCCGCTGGCTGTACTGTATTCTCTGGGTTGAAATACACTCTTTGGCCTTCTCCAAATGAACTGCGAGATGCCCAATAGTCGGAAAATGTTCATGAAGCGCAAAAGTAAATATCTTACAAAACGCTTCATTGTAGTACAGGTATCGACCCATTTAGTTCTTGCTGATCTCATTTCGTTCAAGGTCAATAACCGCCATGTTGCTTTCTTTGGTGACGTACTTGCAAACGTATTTAGTCGATTTCACCAAACTGCATTACTCAACATTGATATGAGTTTTGAATGTGAATTACGCAGTAATGGCGAATATGGTAGGATCCATGAAGTTGACCATTGATATTCACTCCTTTAAATTGAGTGCAGAATGTTCTGACATTGTCGTCTGGTGAGCGACGCCGATACAGTGGATATCCATTATTTCCGGTTTGTGTTTCCGAAAGAAAAGCACGTGGATAGTGTTTCGTTTCGTATGGTTCATGAGCCATATTGGTTTTCACCAAACCAAGAGATAGAATCTGAACGATTTTAATAATTTACAAATAAATCAACAAAACAAAAAAATGTTGTATGGAAAAGTCAGTTTTTGGAAATTTACGCTCATAAGTCGGTTAAAAATTAACATTTTCTGATTTTTTACAAACCATCCTTATTGCATCCATTTTCAAATAGTTCAGTTTCATTTCATGTAACGGTTTAGTCAGCTATAGCGAACAGACAAAAGCCCAACTTATTTTAATACATTATATAACATATGTATGTATATATAAAATTTCTAAGATTCTGTTCCTCTGGCTGACGTTTTACTAATTAAGGTATTTCCCTGGCTTTAATTCTTGCAAGTTGCAAAGGTATAAAATCTTCGGTTGCACCCGAACTTAGCCCTTCCTTCCACAGTTCGTTTTAGTTCGACTAGATTATTGAACTTTTTTCGCACGTCGGAAACTTGGTGCAATAGTCGGCAAATGTTATCTCCATACGACTCCGTTCTCACGTCACGTTAAATGACGAGATTAGTGTTTGTGCTTCCAAAGCGTTTGTTGTATTCGATGCGTTAAACTGTACTTTTTAATAACGGTGGGTGATTAGTTTCCTACAAGTTTTCTTAAAAATAATGTGGTTTGCCAATGCCTTGGTCTAATCCTCATATCCCTAATTACATACATATAATTTGAGTTAATTTTAATATAAACATCTGAAAGACGAAGTCAAAGGTAATTATGAAACTAACTTGTTTGCAAATTACGGGAGTATAAATTCCTTCATTCCTTCCTTACCCGCTACAACCTAATCATGGTACGATATACTTAACTTGTCAATAGTTTGTAGCACTCCAGGGATAACGTCTAAGGCCCTACTATATATACAAACATATACATATATGGTATTTGTACAGCGTGACAAGTTGAATGATATGGTCATGTCCGTCTGTCCGTGTTCGGTATATACGCGAACTTGCTCCTTAGTTTTTAATGCAATGCCACAATAGCCAATAAAGGCTGACATCACCGCCGTCCAAGAAATGCGATGGACGGGCAAGGACAGAGACGAGTAGGTCCTTATGGCATTTACTACAGTGGCCATATAAACGAGCGCAAGTTTGGTGTGGGATTCGTGATGGGAGAGAGACTCCGTCGCCGAGTACTATCATTCACTGCGGTGAATGAACGTCTAGCCACAATCCGCATCAAAGCGAGGTTCTTCAACATATCGCTGATTTGCGCCCACGCCCCGAAGGAAGAGAAGGACGATGTGACCAAAGATGTCTTTTATGAGTGCTTGGAGCGCACTTATGAGAGCTGTCCCCGCCACGATATCAAAATCGCGCTTGGCGACTTTAACGCCAGGGTGGGTAGAGAAGGTATCTTTGGCACTACGGTCGACTTCGCCGGGGCCCGAAATATAGTTATCTGTAGTACTAGATTCCAGCATAAAAAGATTCATCAAGCTACCTGGCTGTGTCCGGATCGAAAAACTACCAACCAGATCGATCATGTTGTGATAGACGGAAGACACGTTTCCAGTGTTTTAGATGTGCGTGCGCTCCGAGGTCCTAACATCGACTCGGACCACTATCTTGTTGCAGCCAAGATTCGCACCCGCCTCTGTGCAGCAAAAAACGCACGCCAACAAACACAAGGAAGGTTCGACGTCGAGAAGCAGCAATCACAACAGACAGCCGAACGATTTTCTACTCGGCTTGCACTTCTGCTCTCTGAGAGCACTCGTCAACAACTCGGTATAAGGGAACTGTGGAACAGCATTTCAAACTCCTTACGTACAGCTGCAACCGAATCCATTGGTTTTCGGAAAGTGCAAAAGAACAGCTGGTACGACGAGGAGTGGGGTCTCGCAGCGGAGAGAAAGCAGGCTGCCTACCTCGCAACGTTACGATCGACCACTACACGTGCGGGATGGGATAGATACCGAGAGTTTAAGGGGGAAGCGAGACGCATTTGTAGACAGAAGAAGAAAGAGACCGAAATGCGTGAGTACGAAGAGCTTGATAAGCTGGCCGACAGGGGTAATGCCCGAAAATTCTACGAAAAAATGTGGAGGCTTACAGAAGGTTTCAAGACCAGAGCATACTCTTGTAGAACCCCCAAAGGTGATCTAGTCATCGCTGCCCAGAGCATATTTAGATTATATAGGGAACACTTCTCCAGCCTGCTGAATGGCAGTGAACGCACAACGCCAAGAGAAGGAGAACCCCATTCCCCAAACGATGACGATGGAGCAGACGTTCCATTACCTGACCATGAAGAAGTTCGAATAGCAATTGCCCGCCTGAAGAACAAAAAAGCGGTAGGGTGTCGGCCGAGCTATTCAAACACAGGGGCGAAGAACTGGGGCATGCATCAGATTCTTTGTAAAATATGGTCGGACGAAAGCATGCCCAACGATTGGAATTTAAGTGTGCTATGCCCAATCCATAAAAAAGGAGACCCCACAATCTGCGCCAACTACCGTGGGATTAGCCTCCTGAACATCGCGTATAAGGTTCTATCGAGCATTTTGTATGAAAGATTAAAGCCCATCGTCAACAAACTGATTGGACCTTATAAGTGTGGCTTCAGACCTGGAAAATCAACAACCGACAAAATATTCACCATGCGCCAAATCTTGGAAAAGACCCGTGAAAGAAGAATCGACACACACCACCTCTTCGTCGATTTCAAAGCTGCTTTCGACAGCACGAAAAGGAGCTGCCTTTATGCCGCGATGTCTGAATTTGATATCCCCGCAAAACTAATACGGCTGTGTAACCTGACGTTGAGCAACACCAAAAGCTCCGTCAGAATCGGGAAGGACCTCTCCGAGCCGTTCGATACCAAACAAGGTTTCAGACAAGGCGATTCCCTATCGTGTGACTTTTTCAACTTGCTTCTAGAGAAAATAGTTCGAGCTGCAGAACTTAATAAAGAAGGTACCATCTTTTATAAGAGTGTACAGCTGCTACAGAAAAGTTCTGCTAAAGATTTGTGGTCCTTTGCGCGTTGGCCACGGCGAATATCGCATTCGATGGAACGATGAGCTGTACGAGATATATGACGACATTGACATAGTTCAGCGAATTAAAAGACAGGGGCTACGCTGGCTAGGTCATGTTGTCCGAATGGATGGAAACACTGCAGCTCTGAAAGTATTCGACGCTGTACCCGCCGGGGGAAGCAGAGGAAGAGGAAGACCTCCACTCTGTTGGATGGACCAGGTAGAGAAGGACCTGGCTACGCTTGGAATATCCAATTGGCGCCACGTAGCGAAAAGAAGAAACGACTGGCGCGCTGTTGTTAACTCGGCTATAATCGCGTAAGTGGTGTCTACGCCAATTAAGAAGAAGAAGACAATAGCCATATAACCTTTTCAGATCGAAATACTATATCATATAGCTACCATACAAACTGAATGATCAAAATTAAAATCTTTTATGAAAACTTTTTTATTTAACAAATAAGGAAGGGCTAAGATCCTTTGCAACGGAACATTTTATACTCTTGAAACTTGCAAAAATTAAAGCCCGGGAAATTGTGAAATTAATTTTATTGCTATACTTTAGTTTGCGTAAGCTAAAATAGCTCATAAAAGAATACATACGTCATACGTTTCTTCAATATGCGTGTAGCAGTAAAAATAATTATAATTATATTTTATTTATTTATTTAAAAGAGAAATAATTATAAATAATAGTTCCACTTATAGATATAAAGCACTGGCTGCCAGGGCCTTCAGCTAATGTTATAAAATCTTAGTCTATTATGTTCTCATTTGTGATCGATTTATATAACGTAAATTTAGATACAATAACAAGATAAATTTCAAAGCAAAAGTAAATGGATGCGTGTATGTAACTAAACTAAATATTTAATTTGCAAAGCGAAATATATTTAGATATGATTTCTATGTTACTGTCATCAGTCCGTTCTAGATATAAAGAATGTTTTTTGTTAGAAAAAACATTAGCTCTGATTCGTTGAAGTGCCGGGCAGGTATCGAGGAGGTGCATAACTGTGACATCATTTGATCCGCAGAACACGCAATTTGGTTTATTTACGCCATTTAAGATGTGAGCATGTGTAGCAGTTGTGTGTCCTATTCGAAGTCTTATAAATGTCCTTATATTTTTACAAGTCGCTTTTCCTGGGTATAAAGGCTTTGTTCCCGCAGGATTAAATTTTTTGTAGTGGTGATCGTAATTACTCCATTCTTTTACTTGGATTTCATTTACGTATGTTTCAACAAGTCTGCGTATATCTTTATCGGTGAAATAGTCAAAGAAGTGGAGTGGTTGTTAGGAAGCTTCTTTAGCTTTTTTATCGGCAATTTCGTTGCCATGAATTCCAATATGGCTAGGCACCCACATTATTTTTATACAGTTATTGCTTTGCAATAGCATGCTGCGAATATTGGATATTAAAGATGTATTATTGGTATTAAATATAGCTTCAATTGCCGATCTACTGTCGGTACATATAATGCATTTATTTCCCATTCGGGAAGCAAATTGTACTGCCTCAAATATTGCGGCTGCTTCGGCAGTAAATACCGAGCAGTAGGATGGCAAGGAACCGACCATAATAGTAACACCTAGCTGGTTTGTCACAGCAAACGTTGTGCTAGTGTCTGACTTGGATCCGTCCGTATAATACAAGTTCCAATCATCATTTAAGGACTCTAATACAGCATTAAACATTTGTTTGTATTCATTACTGCTGGTAGAATATTTTATGTACTTAAGTAGGATGTTGATGAGTGATGAATTTGGAAGCGCACTTGGAGTATACTCTGAAGTTTTAAGGAGTGATGGAGTGGTTACGATGTTCAGCTGTTGAACTAGACTTAAGCAACGCATAATAGTAGACGGCTTACGACTAGTCTTAAGATTTCGTATAGAACAATTGATTAGCGAAAAAATTAATTCATTTCTGCAGTGAAGTAGCCTCGGTATAAGCATCATGGTGCTACGCATGGTCCGGTAGTTTATATGTGGTAATCCAGCTTCAGATATCTAGAATTGCCTTAATTGGTGACGTTGGGAAGGCGCGAATGCTTCTTCTGACTGCTGCGTGGTAGGGTGCGTTCAAGAGCTTAATGTTTGTATTAGCGCAATGTCCGTAAATACAAAGTCCGAAGTCAATTTTAGATAATATTAAAGCTTTTGTTATATTGACAAGAGTATTTGTATGTACTAAGCAGTATTTAGAAGATAAGAATTTAATTATATTCAATCTAGAAAAAAGACTTACTCTAACATATTTACAATGCTCTTTGAAAGTTAATTTGTTGTCAAATATAAGTCCTAAAATTCTTAATTTATTAGTATGTGGGAGATCAACGTTTGAAAAGGATATATTAGGAAAGGAGCACTTTTGTTTCCGACATATGTGAAAAGTTTTACATTTGCTAGGCGATATATTAGCGCCTGAAATTTTTGACCAATTACTTATTTTATTCAATATATTTAAAAATATGTGTTTAACTTGGTTTAGATCTTGAGTTTCAGAAAATATTAAAACATCATCGGCACAGATGCAGTGTTTGACAGCTCCACTAGAACTTATATTTGTACTTATTTCATTGAACGCAATGGTAAATAACGCGACAGAAAGAGGTGATCCCTGTGGTATACCATTAAACAGATCGTGTAGACCGGATTTATGCTTATTGGCAATAACAAAAAATTTGCGGTGGTTCAAAAACGATTTTATTATATGATATAGTTTTTCGCCAACATTCCATTTTTTAAGTTCCCTGAGTACCATGTGAGGTCCAATCCTGTCAAATGCTTTTTCAAAGTCTAAACTTAGCACAGAACGTGATTTCGGTTTGACAAAGCCGTGGAGGCATAGTGTTCGAAAAATAACAGAGCGTCAGTTACTCCTAAACCTTTTTGGAAGCCAAATTGTTGGAGTTTTATAAAAGCGTTTGCTTTGGCAAACCACATAACTCTTACAGATATTATTTTCTCCAGAATTTTGGACATGCAAGGAAGTAAGGATATGGGTCTATAATTTTCTATTTGAGAAGTAGGTTTATTGGGCTTGGGGATGGGAAGGATTTAAGCTGTCTTCCACTCCTGTGGATAGATTCCCTCGTTGAGGATTTTATTGTAAAGAGAAATTATACGTATTTTAAGGGATCGAGGGAGATTTTTAAGGATGGGATAGGAAATTTTGTCCAATCCTGGAGTTTTACCAGTCATCGATGCAATTGTTACATCGAATTCACTTAATGTGATGGGAGCATCTGCTTGGACGGCTCTGGGTGAGGGAAATGGGTTATTGTAGTTTTCAGAGATTGTTTGGCTTTTAAAGGTGTTGAAATCATTGTGAAAATTATGATTGTTGGAATTATCTGACCATGTGTCCGCAAACTTCTGAGCAATGTCTTGAGGGTTATAAATAGGACCTTGGGCTGAATGTATAAATGGTATGCTGGATCGTTGTGAGGAGCCTGTAAAAATTTTAATGTCTGACCAAATTTTTTTTGTGCTCGAAAATGGGTTGATATTGGCGATGAGTGTTTCTAAAGCTTTTCGTTTGGTAGATTTTAATTCTTTTCTAAACACCGCGTTCGCTTTTTTATAGCTTATGAAATTATTGTCAGTTCTGGAATGTTTGTATTTGGACCATAATTTTTGTTTATTGTTCCTTAAAATTGTTAGGAGATTTGACCAATATGGCGATTTAGCATGGAATTGCTTGGTACTGGACTGGGGTATCGCGTAATGTGCTGCTGATCGGATGATTGTTTTAATGGTGCCAGCTTCAGCGTTTATGTTTTTTGCCAGGGGTTTGTTGTCCGAAAATAAAACAGAAAGACGATGAAAGTTTGCCCAATCTGCCTTCTCCGTTAAGAACTTTGATGTGGGTCTTACTTTATACCAATTAGGGATGGAAATGGAGGTTATAATCGGAAAATGGTCACTATTATGGAGGTCTTGAAGTGTATTGGAGGAAAGTTTGGGTGCAATTGGTGTGGAGGCAAGGGTGATGTCGGGATGGGTAAACGTTTTATGAGTGGAGAAGTGAGTGGGTGATCCATCGTTAAGGACGACTAGGTTGTGAGAAAGTATTATATCCTCAATGATTTCTCCTCTTTTATTACTAGCAGGAGAACCCCACAGCGGGCTCCTAGCATTAAAATCTCCTAACAAAACAATTGGGGTAGAAACAGTGTTGATGATATTACTAAGGTCCCTATTAGTAAAGTTCTGATGAGGCGGGATGTAGCAATTGACAATAGTGATTTTGAAGCCTATGTCAATTTCCAACGCCAAGCAGGAAATGCCAGAAGTGACCGGGATGAGTTTATGGTTGATGGAGTTTTTAACGAGAATTGCAATGCCTTGCTTACAGGAAGTGTTTTGACTGCTATTAGAAAAGTAACTTGTGTAGTTTTTAGGAGAATACGCTATCTTATTAGCGGGGAGATGCGTCTCTTGTAAAGCAACGATTTCAGGAGAAAATTCATTAATTAAAATATTTAAATCAGGGTAATTATTAAATAATCCGTTTATATTCCTTTGTAATATTTTAATCATATTTCATTTGTACTTGGAAGTCTGTAGGGAGTTAGGATAAGGGGGGAAAAATGGAAGCGGGAGTATCAGAAGAGGTAAGTTGGGAAATAAAATTTGCGATAGTTGTTGTTGTTGTTGAGTCATCGACTGGAAAAGTGGTTTGACTGGTATTTATTTTGTTTGTTTGCCTTGCGTTGTTTTCTTTTGCTTCGTCGTTCGTTATATTAGTATCGGTGTTGTTGTTGCTCGAACGTATTTGTTCTGCTTGGGTTTCATTATTGTTTTGATTTGGTTGTGTATTGTTTGATTTTTTGATAACATTAGAAAAGGAAGGAGGGGTCTCGTTAAGAGGTGATGGTATTTGCATTTTTTGCATTTTGATCGCTTCGCGCATAGAGCACTTACTATCTGTTTTAATCTTTATTACTTGTTTCAATTGAACAAACTTTGGGCAAGATTTACTGGAAGCGGGGTGGCTGCCAGAGCAGTTTGCGCACAAAGTGCGAGAGCATACTTCTGGAGAGTGAGGAGGGAGAGCGCATGAGTCGCAGGTGGATGTTTTATTACATCGCTTTGCTGTGTGGCCGAACAATTGGCAATTTTTACACCTCATGGGATTTGGGTAGTATGGGCGTACTTTAGTTGTATACCATGATACTTCCAATTTTTCAGGCAATTGATATATATCAAAAGTGAGTAAAACTACTCCGCTAGGTACTTGTTTGCCATCAACATATTTTGGAAATTTGTAAACTGACACAACACCCTGGGCTTTCAGGTTTTCAATAATTTCATTTTCTGAAATATCATTAAGACATGGTGCTTAGATTGTGCCTTTGGAGTAATTCAGGTTGTTATGCAGCTCAATTTTTGCATTACATATCCCGTGTAAAGTGGTTGTTTTACAAAACTTGTTTGCGATATTATCGTTTTTAACAAAAATTAATAAATTTCCGTCTTTTAGTTCGGGTATATTGATGATTTCTGAACTAATAGCTTTTAAAGCTTTATGCACAGCAAAGCAAGAGTACTTGTTTAAAGGTTTTATTGAGTTTGATGCACTTGCCACTAAAAATCTTGGGTTATCCTTCTTAATTAATCGTAAAGCGGGAAACAAGTCTTTAGTTATAGATTGAGGCTTTTTGCTTTTGGGCTTGATAACAGGGCGAACCTGTTTTGCCCGAGAGGGGGGCCCTCAAGGGGCATTATTGCTTATGAAATATACACAATTAGTAAAAGCACACGTGGCTTACCAATGGAAGAAAATTTGTTAATGACTTTGCTGACAACACAGGAGAGAAAAATTACTCAAAAAAGACTGCGAAACACTGAAATCACTTTAAGCACAACCCTATGCGTTGGATATCAGTCGATGACTGAATTATAATTAATATGATCAAGTTTTCGCGCAATGTCATCTGTTAAATATTGGCCGACATCAAAAACAACAACTGATATTTATATTAGGTACTTATATGGGGACTGAGGGAAATATCGACAAGATTTTTCGATATACAGAGTAGCTATTGTCAGTAAAGGATTCTTTCTGAATCTCACTTGTATATCCCAAATATTCATCGATATTTAAATGTACATGTTTCCAAAGTCACTAAAGCTACAGCAACCAAATTTGACTAGTACAAATATTATAAAACGTCCTACCGACAGTGGGAAAATGGATAAATAAGCACTGTTAAAAGCTACTAAAATCTCAATATGTTAGCTGATAAATACGCCAGAGACATTAAATTTTACACCCGAGATGGTTTGACTGGACTTTCGTATATCTCGGGAGCCGCTCTACCGTCTAAATTTAGTACGTGGAATTCTTGTTATATTCTCATGTCACAGGGAGCAAATAGACGAATAAATAGACATATAACACAGTTTCAAATTCCATTTGATTATTTCACTTTCCAGTACACAAATCAAGAAGCAATTGAACAGTGATCCGAATACGCCCATATACGAACGCGTAACTTTTCTTACTAAGCATTGCGCATACCAAATTTCATCAAGATATCTCAATGTTTACGCAAGTCAGCTTACACGGACGGACCGACGGACAGTCACCCGGATTTCAACTCGTCTCTTCCTCCTTCTCATTTATATATATTATATAATCCCAAATCAATCTCGATTAGTTTTAGGTGATAGGTACAACCGTTCGGTGAACAAAACTGTAATACTCTGTAGCAACTGGTTGCAAGAGTATAAAAAATGCTTTTAAAGCTCTTCAAAACAAAAAGTGAAAAATAGTTCTTAACTAACAGTATAGTTGAACGAAAAATACTTACATTCTTATGAAGAATGCATGGGATGCTTTGTACCATAGTTTTTGAAAATATCCTGTAACATTGCCACGGCGATTAACATTTGAAAAACGATGAATTTCGACTTTATTTAACTTTTAGCCGCTAATATTACGTTTATCGCAGCTTCATTGATGCCATTCAAAGATCAAAAGTCTCTTACCATTCCCAAATGACTTAAACCCTATAAATTGGTCAATTGATAACGGAGTTACAGAGCAAAATATTTATCATTAAATTACATAAATCGAGCAAATGCTTAAGACTTTCACATGTATATCTAAAGTGACACATGCTTATATTTTTCCATTATGACGCCACTACTTTTATTGAAATTTCAAATTTTGTGTTGCTTTTCACTTATGACGCTGTCGAAGCACGTCAAAAGATCACACTTTCCACATTTTTCACACATTATATGTAAGGAAGGGCTAAGTTCGGGTGCAGCCGAACATTTTATACTCTTGCAACTTGCAAAAATCATAAGCAGGGAAATAAAAAAATCCTGATATCAGTTAAGTTTTCACTCAGATTTATCTATTTTTGTTACTCTTATGAATTATTTTATTCTTATTTTCATTGCGATAACTCACATATTGGGGGATATACAAGGAGAGTTTAAAAGTAAACAGGACTTTTAAAAAACAGAACAAATTGTTTTTTCGGCAAAATCAATTTGTTTTATTCAAATTACAGCTTTTTGCACGATCCAAAAGCATGTTTTAGCTCGTTGGCCGGTACGGCCGCCAGTATGCTGGTGCAAGCCTTTTAAACGGTCTCACTTGTTGATCGTCATTATGTTCTCACGACCACTTTGAAAACGTTGAAACCACTCGTGCACTCTGCTACGAGATAGGCAATCATCGCTATAAACTTGTTTCATCAATTGAAACGTTTCGGTAAAAGTTTTAGCAATTTTAAAACAAAATTTAATGTTGGCTCTTTGTTCAAAGCTTATTTTCGCACCGATAACACAAACATACTGACACTTAAAACGCAATAACTTCACTTCCAATCAATGAAATGTCATGAAATTTCCACTGGACAATCGATAAGAATAGCGATTCTAACACATCAGTCGACATATATAGTAGATGGCACCACCACGAAGTCGAAATTCTTTATATTAAGTATATGGGGGCTAAGGGAAGTATTGCTCCTATTCAACCCATTTTTGACATGCAGACATACCATTATAACAGAAGGATTATCCCTTATTTCCAGATGTATATAAGACACATTGACTGACATTTTCGATCAAATGCCAACTATATGTACTTGGGTCCACATATTCGGTCCGTAGGGTCTTGAACAGTTTTGGTTGGATTTGAACAATTTTTTATCATAAGTTGGCACACACTAAAGGCATTATTCGTGCAAAGTTTAATTCCGTTATATTATTGCTTCTTGATTTATTTACTGGAAAGTAAGAGAATCAAGTGGAATTTTAAATTGTGCTATATAGGAAATAGGCGTATTTATTTACCGATTTCGCTCATTTTAACAGGGCGATATAAGAATATGAAAAAATGCCACGTTTCAAATTTTGTCGAAATCGGTCAGTCGGGTCCTGAGGTATAGGATATCAACAAAAAGTAGGCGGTGCCAAGCCCACCGTTCAATTTTTACCCGTCGGCAAATTTTTACGTTTCTAGCGCATTTAGTTATTGATGTATCGCTCTTTTAGTAGTTTTTAAAAGTTCCGTTATATAAGGAGTGAGCAGGGTTTTCATTCGATTTCATCCATTTTCACACTATCGATAGGAGTTCTTGTCGTAATTATCCTGGGCGAATTTATTTGTTGAAGCTTTAGTGGTTTATGAGATACGCACATTAAACATATTATTATTATTATTATATTCGAATATTTTTTATCAGCAGGTTCCCCTTGCTACTAATACCCCCTGTTCTAAATTACAGTTTTATATCTAAATAAATTTAAAATTAAATTTATAGGTTTTCGGTTAATGGCGATTTGTAGGTGTGGCAGTGATCCGATCACCCCCATCTACCAACTCGAATATTTTTTTGTGCAAAGAAACCTGTATATAAAGTTTCGTCAAGATATCTCAATTTTTTACTCAAGTTACAGCTTGCACAGACGGACGGACAGACAGACAGTCAACCGGACTTCAACTTTTATCGTCATTCTGATGGTTTATATATATTTAACCTTATATCTATCTCGTTTAGTTTTAGGTAATACGTTCAACCGTTTGTCTGCATTGGTTATGAGTTTTTCGCCAAATTTTCAATTCAAACGACCGCTTCGGTGAAACCTTTTGAATCAATTGAGGACATTAAACATGAATCCCTATTGGAAATTTTAGATACCAAAAGCTCCATCAGGATCGGAAAGAACCTCTCCGAGCCGTTCGATACCAAATGAAGTTTCAGACAAGGCGACTCCCTATCGTGCGATTTATTCAAACTGCTGCTGGAGAAAACAATTCGAGGTGCAGAACTTAATCGAGCAGATACAATCTTCTATAAGAGTGTAAACTGCTGGCGTATGCCGATGATATTTATATCATTGGTCTCAAAATCAGAGCCGTTAGTTCTGCTTTCTCCAGAAATGATAAGGGAGCTAAACAAAGGGGTCTGATAGTGAACGAGGGCAAGACAAAATATCTCCTCTCATCAAACAAAGAGTATTTGCACTCGCGACTTGGCTCCACTGTCCACAGTCTTAACTTCGAAGTCATAGATAATTTCATTCATCTTGGAACCAGTATTAACACCTACAATATTGTCAGGCTCGTAATCCAACACAACGACATCTGACATAGTTCTGCAAATTAAAAGACAGCGGTTAAGCTGGCTTGGTCATGTTGTCCGAATGGACGAAAACACTCCAGCTCTGAAAGTATTCGACGCAATACCCGCCGGGGAAGCAGAGGAAGAGGGAGGCCTTTACTCTGTTCGAAAGACCAGATGAAGAAGGACCTGGCTCCGCTTGGAATCTCCAACTGGCGCCACCTTGTGAAAAGAAGAGACGACTGTTACGCTGTTGTTAACTCGGCTATAACCGCGTAAGCAGTGTCTATTGGTGTGTTCATTAAGGAAGAAGAAACTCATTTAGTTCTATAACTATTGGGGATATGGATTTAAATTATATAAATGGATTTATTAAAAGAAGAACAAATCGGTGGTCAGATAATTTCACGTTTTGGGGCGGTCGATCGTGTGATAACACACCGCTAGACCGAAGGCTTTATAGGAATTGGTCTCAAAATTGAACGAGCACCCAAATTATACTTATATTCTATGTTCCAGAAGAAGATGACCGAAATTGGACAACAACCACGCCTACATCTTATAACGAGTGATCCAAGTACAAGGACTTTTTTCAACACGTGAGTCGTGTCGAGCTGTTTTCTTCAGTATTATTTGGCATTTCATCATGGAAAGACTTACGTCTGAGTAACGTTTCCAAAGCTTCAAATTTATTACGAATATTCACGTTCTATAAAGAAGGTGTTTCGCGCGAGTTAAATAATAAACAGCATTTATTGTTAAATTTATTTATTGAGCATAATATACCCTCTTAGGTTGTGGTAATACTAAGACTAAAATACAATTGGTTTTCTTGAAACTATTTATACTATGAGTATGATAAGGGATGTGATGTTCCTTAACTCGTGGTTTCCTCAATCGGCCAACAGAGCGTACTATTCGCAACATCATCACCCATCTTGAGACCCAGTATTCATTACTGGATAGTATTCGACGCAGTAAAAAAAATAAAACCGCCGTAGCTGAGAGTGTGCACGAAGACCGTGGAGAGCCGATCGGCGTCATTCGTAGCAACTCAGACTGACATTTAGAACAACTTGGGGCATTTCAGTACTTGGAGCAAAAGTTTGAAGTTTCTGATTTTTTCTTTAAAAAAAGAAAGGAACCTCGAAATGGAACAATTATAAAATAGTTTTAAATTCCATCTGATTCCTTCACTTTCCAGCATACAATGTCTTAAATATTTTTTATCTTCAGTCTACAAATTTTCGAAGTCGGACTATAAATGCTCAAGCCTAATTTTGAAGAAATGGACGCCTGTGCCTATGGCTGATTTTCCACTGATAATATCAGTGTATAATTGGAATCCGGAGAGAATACAGGTATGCGAAAAATGGGTGTAATCGGAGCAATAATTCCGTTAGCCCGCTTTTACATTACAGAACGATCTTCCAACTTTCGGCTGACTTTATTTCGCATATTTCAGCCAATGTGTTAGTTATATTAATTAAATCGAGTGAGCGAGTTTTTAGTAATGGTGCGTCTTTATGGCTAAAATGAATAAAATCGGATGGAAATTGCCCTTAGCTTCATATAACTTACTAGGTCTTGCTTCAAGGCCTACGCCCACTCACAGCTCCACCTCTGGTGGACAGACTGCTAGCTTCAGCGAAACCTTAAACCAAATATGTCGGAGTGGCTCCGCAGAAGCTTCTTCTCGTTTAGCTGTAACTTCCAGGCTCCACAAGTCCTAGGACTGTAACTGCTTACCCAGAAGCATGACTGTACCCCTTTACACCCCTATACGTATAATTACTAAGGCTCATATATTCGGTATCTGAGGGCTTGAAAAGTTAAAATGGCATACCTTGAAGGCACGATAATGTGTGAAGCTTTGCTCCAATACATCCGTGGTGTGGTTCTGATTTACGTTGATTTCATAAGAACAGATAAATTTTAAAATAGTACAATAATAGGCTTGGCTGAAGTGCGATGTCATCTATTCCAGTTATCACCCTATTTAAACCATTTATGCACTGTTTGAGGGGATACTAGAGAAACGTGTTCTCAACAACTTTTGTTCATACTATGGGAAGAAGATACGTTCACTTTTTAAAGGTTTCCATTCACACATACCCCTTCATATTTCGATTCTCTGTGCCCACTTACAGGATATCTTAATTTGTGGCTACTAACCTCCTCTCACCCAAAGAACACGAGGCCTGCGGCGTTGCGTCAAGAAAAGTGTGTCGTCCGGAATTCAACTCGTTTCGTCATACTGATTTTTAGATTATATATGTATACTTATGTAAAAGTCTACATTTATCTCGATTAGTATTAATTGCCAAAGGATTAAACATCCATTATTCGATGAAATCGTGAATAAATCACATTTTACTGACTTATAATGAAGGTCATACACTTAGAATTTGTTGTATGGCCAAATTTTAGTTCGCGCCTACTAAAATTATATTAAAAAATTTTCAAAAGAGATTTGTGTGAAATGTGATATTAAATAGACGGAAGACGCTAAATTTTATTGAGCTGATGTGGGAAACGTTAACCAAAATATTGGGACTCGTTATATTAGGGATATGAAATTTAAACCAAGGTTTAGACCAATTCATTTCTAATTCAGCGCTAAGCCACATAGTCTTTAAGAAAACTTGTCAATTTAGTTTCACTAAAATATTATACATTTTGACCAATCTGAACGGTATAAATATAGGCGGAAAGACGGAAATCATTTTATCAGCTATTTTGGTGGCAGAGAATTCGACGCATTGATTGCATTAATTTTGATATTGCTCAGGTATACTCAAGAACATATTTTAAAGAAATTGTATATAGTATATAAACAATACTCACTGATATTCAATATAAAACTTATTAAAATAACGAAAGTCATTATATGTAGTATTAACTCATTTTATATATTTTTGCCAATATTACAAACATTTCATCAAGGTACCTCATATACAATCACGAAACATATGAAGTGAAGTCAGCCGTTTTCGAAATTCCTGATCTTAGTTATATAGTATGAGCACAAAGAAACACCGTCGTAAGAAAATGCGCCTCTCAATTTTATTAACGGATTTGGCGATAAATATGAAGTATACGGGGGCCCAGGGAAGTGTTGACCCGATTTAACCTTTTTTTGACACAAGTACAAACCATTGTCAGGAAATGATTACTCCTGAATCTCAATTGTATATCTCACATATGGACCGATATTTTCGGTCAAAAGACAATATTCACACATTCGGTACCTAGGAGCTAGAACTGTTTTGGTTCGATTTTAAAAATTTTTGTCATAAGGTGGCATACATACTTCAAAATTAAAATTATGCGTATATACGCGCAGTTGCTTTAAACTTATATAATAGATGTACTTGTATATACATATGTACATATATTCAAACTATTTTGTAAAATTTGCGTTTTGGTAAGTAGTAATTGTAAATAATTCTAATTGTTATTAAAGAATTTTGTAGTATGTAAAAGTTTTTGATCAACTAATTGTAGTTGTTCAATTTATAGCCAAAAAAAAAAAAAATTTTGGTATAGGATTTTTTCAAAAAGTCCACCCATGATCGCAGCATAGTATGCTGTACTCAGCTTTAATTACTCGACATAATCATTGAAGACCCTGGAACTATCCCATAGTGTAAATTTAAGAATACTCTTATATGTATGTACATATGGGAATATTTTTTACATTGTGCTTGCTATTAAACCGCGATGCTATACGTATTTGTTTAGGTTTGTCCGATAAAAGTGTTACAAAAAACTGTGATGCATTACAACATTGAATGGACAAAACAGGAGTGGACCGACGTGAAAAACATGGTGCAAGTATTAAAATCTTTTGACAAGGCGACTACAGTACTCTGGGAAAAAACAATAACTCTTTTTTTGGTACGGCCATTAACAAATCGTTTTGCAAATTCCCGCACGGTCGCAACTACAGAAGACGGACTCAATTAAAAAGAGTTTAGAGAAACTGCACATGTTTCACTTTGTAGAAGGTTCAATATTCAAAATGGTAATAGTGAGATTTCTTCAACTATGGTATCATCATTTTTGGATCCAAGGTATAGTAACCGCAATCATGACAATATTGAGTTGAAAGTCGAAATGTATTCGTTTGTAAGAAATATTAGGACGCCACGTAAAAGTTGCTTGCATATACAAAATTTTAATCTCCCGCATTCACCAGACATTGACCCTATTGAACACATCCGGGATTTATTAAAAAAATCGTATTCGTAAACATCGAATATCATCAAGAGAGTCCCGAAAGCTGCCTTAGCGAATGGGTGGAAATTGAATGGAGCATGTGCCGACGTGTGGGGACAATAATTTCAACAAAGATGGTGGTCAAAAATATAATAACAAATACATCTAAAACTATTTTAATTACTTTTGATTTATATAAATAATCACTGGTGTATGTAAATCTTTTTGATATGAATTAAGCGCATTTTAAAGTTTTGTATTCTTTATTCTATTTATGATAAAAATATGTTCGCATGACATATTTAATGCTAAATATATGTACATTTTTTGAAATAGATATAATAAAAAACCACAAAATATGTATATTAATTTTAAAACGAATAAACGTGTCATAGATGAATAGAACTGTACACATTTCTAATTCACTGTATATCCCATTATACTTTACTTTTTATATTTCCAAATGTTATTGAAAAATTATGATAATATTCCTTACTGTATTAAAAATATATTTTAATAAACAGAAAATTTCATGGAACGAATGATTTTGCAAAATTATATTACTTAAAGCTTCACTTTTTTCAATAAAAATAAGAAAATTAAAAAACGCTTACAACTCGAATAGGCAACGAACGGTCAACCGGAAAGTCGTAATTGAGCGGCTAATCGAATAGTCGACGACTTCCGACTATCCGGATACTTCAAAGCGTATATTCATTATTCAACGTAAATTGTATTAAAATCATCCTCAAATAAGATTTTCGTATTTCTAATCAAACACCATTATGGAGTCATGTGTAGAAGGAGGATGGAGTCATGTGTAGAAGTTCACGCAAGTGAGGAAAGTTCTCTGATCGCCATTCACTTGGGAGTGGTCAGAAACGATTCTTTTACACATGGCTCACGCAGCTCACTACTTCCGGTCTTTGACCAAGTATCCTCTGTCTAGCCTAAGAACATCCGTTTGAAGGCGAGCTAAAGTGAGAAACATCCCTGCATAGGTTTGTGTGCTGGGTTTGGGACCCGCCGCGTTAAAAAACACTCCAATGAAAAACCAACAACAGCTTCGGATAAGAGACCCCCATTTTGATGACGACCATGGTAGAAGAATGAAACATCAACTTATTTTTTTATATTTATAATAATAAATAGATAAACAATAACGTACTATTTTGGTCGACCACTTTTTGCAATTATTCCGCTAGAGACATTATTCCATCAGTTTAAAACTTTCATCGGTGTATAGTACATCGAAATTTCCAGAACGGAAGCGAGCGAACCATTGTACAAGGGGCGTTCCAAAGTAAACAGGACTTGTTGAATCTAGCCATCTATATGTCGACTGGTGCGTTAAAATTTGCTATCTCTGTCGATTGTCCAGTGAGAATTTCATGACATTTCATTGATTGGAAGTGAAGTTATTGCGTTTTAAGTGTCAGTATGTTTGTGTTATCCTTGCGAAAACAAGCTTTGAACAAAGAGCCAACATTAAATTTTGTTTTAAAATTGCTAAAACTTTTACCGAAACGTTTCAATTGATGAAACAAGTTTAAAGCGATGATTGCCTATCTCGTAGCAGAGTGCACGAGTGGTTTCAACGTTTTCAAAGTGGTCGTGAGAACATAAATGACGATCAACAAGTGAGACCATTTAAAAGGCTTGCACCAGCATACTGGCGGCCGTACCGGCCAACGAGCTAAAACATGTTTTTGGATCGTGCAAAAAGCTGTATTTTGAATAAAACAAATTGATTTTGCCGAAAAAACAATTTGTTCTGTTTTTTAAAAGTCCTGTTTACTTTTAAACTCTCCTTGTATATCCCCCAATATGTGAGTTATCGCAATGAAAATAAGAATAAAATAATTCATAAGAGTGTATCTTTGTGACAAAAATAGATAAATCTGAGTGAAAACTTAACGGATATCAGGATTTTTGTATTTCCCTGCTTATGATTTTTGCAAGTTGCAAGAGTATAAAATGTTCGGTTGCACCCGAACTTAGCCCTTCCTTACTTGTTACAAGTAGCTTCGCGAAAATGACAACTCAAGTTGTATTCCTTGCTAACAGTTTGGTCGGTCGGAAAGAATTCGGAGTGCACTACACCTCGATAACTGAAGAAAGCTGTCAACATAACCTTGATTATTGATCTGCTTTGGGCTTTTTGGCTTCGGCTCACCTTTGCCACCATATTAGGCTGATTGTTCGTCTGTTTGCAATATAAGATCACAATAAGATCTCTGACTATAGATGGTCAATTCTCAAGTACCAATTTCTCTATTTTATTGATGTGTTGGTCATCGGTTGATGTTGATGGTCGTCCTGGACGTGGTTAGTCGACAATGCGTTCTCGACCCTCTTTGAATAATTTGTATCAATCAAAAACACTTGTTCGCGACAAACAATAGTCACCGAAGGCCTTTTACAACATTCTGAACTTTTCGGTACTAGAAATTTGATTCCGCACACAATTTTATGGAACTTCTTTTTTGAATAATTTCTCTCATCGTAAAAATCGCCGAATGCACTTTATGCACTTCAGAAGGACAAGCATATACATACTAAACACTAATAATTATTTTCATGGGATATTTGGCTCAGATGTCACCGACAGTCATACCACCTAGAAAAGAAAATAATTTCACTCGTCGTAATGATCAATTATACATACAAATCTGCATCTACTATATCCCTCCTGACCCTGTGAATGCTGTTTACGAATTTTGCCTTTCTTTTCATTTCTGCTACAAAACACAGACGCTTCCGTTATAGTCAATCTAGCACTTTCACGTATTGACAACTTCACTATATTATGATTGTTATAAAAAAGAACTTACAACACTTTTTTATTCGATGGTAGCTTTGCCCCAAGAATTTGAGAACACTCCGTCCCAACTAAATAAAATTTTAACTGATTATTATATCCCCTCATTTTCATATAATGTGTGAAAATTGCTTGGACGTCGCATTTTCTTTTGACGTGCTTCGACAGCGTCATAAGTGAAAAGCAACACAAAATTGAAATTTCAATAAAAGTAGTGGCGTCATAATGGAAAAATATAAGCATGTGTCACTTTGGATATACTTACATATGAAAGTCTTAAGCATTTGCTCGAGTTATGTAATTTAATGTTAAATATTTTGCTCTGTAACTCCGTTATCAATTGACCAATTTGTAGGGTTTAAGTCATTTGGGAATGGTAAGAGACTTTTGATCTTTGAATGGCATCAATGAAGCTGCAATAAACGTAATATTAGCGGCTAAAAGTTAAATAAAGTCGAAATTCATCGTTTTTCAAATGTTAATCGCCGTGGCAATGTTACAGGATATTTTCAAAAACTATGGTACAAAGCATCCCATGCATTCTTCATAATAATGTAAGTATTTTTCGTTCAACTATACTGTTAGTTAAGAACTATTTTTCACTTTTTGGTTTGAAGTGCTTTAAAAGCATTTTTTATACTCTTGCAACCAGTTGCCACAGAGTATAATAGTTTTGTTCACCGAACGGTTGTACCTATCACCTAAAACTAATCGAGATAGATTTGGGATTATATATGTATATAATTTAGCAGGACCAAGAGACGAGTTGAAATCCGGGTGACTGTCGGTCCATCCGTGTAAGCTGACTTGCGTAAACATTGAGATATCTTGATGAAATTTGGTATGCGCAATGCTTAGTAAAAAAAATTACGCGTTCGTATATGGGCGTATTCGGTGTGGACGATTTCGTCTATTTGCTCTCTGTGACATGAGAATATAACAAGAATTCACGTACTAAATTTAGACGGTAGAGCGGATCCCGAGATATACGATTTCGTCATCCTATTTTCACACTGACTCTTATAAAGCCCAGTCATACCATCTCGGGTGTAAAATTTAATGTCTCTGGCGTGTTTATCAACTAAAATATTGAGATTTTAGTAGCTTTTAACAGTACTGTTATATTGGAAGTGAGCGAGGCTTTGTTCCAATTTTATCAACTTTCACACTGTCGGTAGGAGGTTTTATAATATTTGTACTAGTCAAATTTGGTGGAATGAATAAAATCGGGTGAAAACTCCTCCTATACCCCATATAAATAACAGACCTTATGTACCTGAAAGTGCTTCCATGGCTTTAATCCTTGCAAGTAACAAGAGTATGAAATATTCGGATATAACTGACTTTAGCTCTTCCTTATTTGTTTCTTTCTGAAATCGATTCCGATGGTGACCCCTTGCTATTGAAAGTATCATGTAAATTCATTCGTTGTATTCTGTTTTAGACTCTTTCCTTTATCAGGATGTACTGCTGACCAAAAACTTAAACTGCATTTCGGTAATATGTTTGTAATTTTTTCCATTGGAAGTGACGTTCTCACAAAATTTACGATAAGACTGCAAATGTCAACAATTTATACCTTCAATGACACATTTTGATTGCTGAGTCATTCAGATTTGTTTACAATTGTTTTAAAATATAATGGAATGTATATTACTGCTAGAAAACAGTTCAGAAAAAGCAGGACTTTCAAGATACAAGATATTCGTAAATGTAATAATTAATATTTTAGCAATTTTAGTAAGATCATTTTGTAATGGTATATATTTTTTCAATTATTCTTTATTTATTGGATCTGCTTTTTTAAAGCCTAAAATAAGTTATAAAATCTTAAATCTACTTAAAACTAGAAAAGCTTAAGCACGTGAATTAGCTGTTTTAATAATACATTGCACCTTAGTATGCAGGCATATTATCTTCTTTTTAGGCGTGTTTGATAGCAGGAATGTCCTTAAACATTAGGTATTGAGTTTGGGTGATCTCGGAGCTTAGGTATACTATATATTTCATTCTGTTGTCCTCTACTTCTTTTTTTACCATATAAACGGATAAGTTTTAAACGTTTTCCATTGGAACCTTTGTATTATATCAATATTAGTTGCACAGGTCGTACCCCACAAGTGAATGCCATACATCTAAATGGGTTTTATAACCGCACTGTATAAAACACTTTGTTGTGTGGGCTAAGTTTAGAGTATTTATTTAAAAGCCAATTTCAATTTGCAGCTCTTATCTGCAGTCTGACCAGTACTCTCCGTGCTCAAATATTTTTTTTATTTCGTTAGTAATTCTATTTACTTGCTCTATCGTGTTTCGCACGAAACCCGAATTGGTGCGTTTGTATTATATTGGGTAGTCGAAAAAGGCGTTTCGTATGTCTAATCAAATTTTAATTTATTTTCTTTTATATTTATATTAATAAATAAATAAACAAATATGTACCATTTTGGTTGATTTCTTTTTGCCATTTTTCCGCTAGAGACATTATTCCATCAATGTAAAACTGTATTGTGTAATTTGAGAGTGTATAAAAATTTTAATACCTTACAGCGCGGTACCCTCCTTAACGTACCCTTTCTACTTACTTTTTTCTAAAATTTGTAGTTGAAAAAACTGTCCCACACATTATAAGACAATGTTTTGTTTTCAACGTAACTGAAATCTCTGCCAGACTCTTATATGTATATTATATTAACACATATGTATATTTATAAAAGATCATAAAATATAATGCATTTTAAAAGAAGTAAATTGAACTCTTTATTTACCGTAAACATATTCAATCTCAGCGCTATACACGCTTTCCCATTACTTTATATCACCCTATCAATATTTCCATTGAAAGCCTTAATATAATGTGATATTCCGAATAAAAGCAATTACCATTAAAAAGCCTACTTATATTTCATTATTATCAGTAACCGGCCATATCCCAGTATTGTCACTTGAAAATTACATATATAAATCTACATTCATACCAGTCCATGGTTATCTTTGTATATGCATATAAGTGTATGCATATAAGTAAACCCAAGTATTTACTATTTACATATACAATAAGAATTCGCATATCGGAGTAATTATGGATACGTATGTATGTATATTGCCAATTCACCAACCATCAGCCGCCTCAACTGTGAAATGAAAAAAATTTACGTTCGATTTAACGAAATAATAAACCCGATTCCAATAATGTCGAAGAGGAAGCTTTTCGTTATTAAGGTGTGCCTCTACTCATATACAGATGTCCTACTGTGTCGTTTTCAAATGTAATTTTACACAAACTCTATGTGCGTCCGCTTTTTTTTTGTAAAACGATTGATTTACGATGATGTTTAGATAGAAGATTGCAAAGTCTTTACATTAAAATTACCAAAATCCTTTGCGTTTCTTTTCGTTGTTATTCATGTCATCAATGTGTAAAATAAGGAATTTAATTCAAAACCTCTTTTTTTCAACGAGCCTTGTGCTAAATCGAAATCTGGAAAATAGATGTGTGGTCAGTAAACTAATTTTCTTATCATGCTTTAAACGGAAATTGAGATTAAAAAAATTTAAATAATTTTAAATAAAATAAACATTTTTAGAATTTGCTTAATTTTAAATAATATTTAGTAGCTTATAGTTAGTACCACTAGTACAGTAACCATAACAATTTCCCCTAATTAAAAAAATGGCAGAAAACACAAACCGCCAAAATTGTATCGCTTTGTACAAGGTCATCGGCGTATGGATGTTCCTGGCAGGATACTCTTCATACTGCTCTCATCCACAACTTTTAGTTTTTTATAATTTTTCACTTCAGAATCCTGTCAGTAATTTATAGTTTTTTCACATTTATCTTAATCATTTACACATATGTATGTATGCATATGCATTTTCACATGCTGTCTCATAAAGCTCCAAAATATACAATACATACTTGTTTCAATTTACGCACATAGCACATAACTATATCACACATGCGAAGTGTTTTTATACAGTACACTCAGTAAAACGTCAACGCAACCACAAAGCTCTAAAACGTCAACTCTGAATAAAACAAAACTTTGAATTTAGCAGCAGTTAAGATACACAAAATTATACATACATACATTTATTTTATGAAATCAATTCTGAAAGTGGGGATTCCCCTTATAAGTAGATCTTTTTATTTATGTTCAGTTGCTTTTTTGTTCTCATTAGTATCATATTACCAAAATGAGCTCAAAACAACCGAAAGTGCTAAAATTACAAGAAAAAAAGAAAAGAAAAAAATAAAATTCTGGACTGTGTTAATAACACATTTTCCGGTCCAGGAAAAAGAAAGACATTAATTAAGAGCATCAGAGTTGCCGAAAATGGAGAAACATCTGTACCAGTGGTTTGCTAAGCAGAGAGAAAGGAAAAGCTAAAGAGATCCATCTAAAACTGAAAGAAAAATAATGCTCGTTCAACGCAAGTGATGGATGGTTGCAGGGATTTAAAAAATATTTGGAGTTCGTCTGCTTAAAATGACTGGGGAAAGCTATCTTCGCAACCTTCGCTTATCGAACCATTTAAAGTCAAGCTGAAGCAAGAAATTGAAGAAAAGGGTCTATCCTATGATCAGCTAGACAATGGTGATGAATCTGGAATTTTGTCAGAAAAATCTTACCTACAAATGCCGAAAAGACTGCTCCGGGCGCAAAACCTGAAAAACAACGAGTCACTTTTTTATGTTATGCTAATGCTTTCGGAACTCATAAACTTAAATTATTGGTGATGGTTACCACACTTAACCAACTAATAGATCAGAACACAATCAGTATAACGATGCTGTACTACAGAAATAGCCTCTTAATAATGGTAGCGGCAAAAAATTTATATCTAGTTGATTTAATGAAAAGTGTTACATTAAGGGACGCTGTTACAATTCTAGAATCCGCATGGAATAAAGTAAGCATAAGAAATTATGAACTCAGACGTTCAGCATCAAATAGAGTTTGCAGTTGATCTGCTTGACGAACTAAACCCTCGGGTTTGTCGATTTTTAAAATTGTTTCAACAACACAACAGGTTATTTTTAATTTTTTCTTTAGGTTAACTATACAGTATCATGTTTCTAATTCGTGTGAAATTGAGGAGTTAGAAGAGCTCGATGATGAGGAGAACGATTTATATACAAAACCAAGCGAAGTCGTCGAAATATTTAAAAGGGCGTTGTATTGGGCTCAATGCGAGAATATTGCGCAAAATGACTTAAATGTATTATATTAAGACGTTTAAGAGAGAAGGCTCTCTTCCAAAGATTAGAACGGAAAAAACAGCAGAAAAAAATAACCGGCTTTTTTTTAAATGCATTTGCATGCATGTACAATTAAAAATATGATCTATTTCAAATGTATTCTTTTGGTTCTGGTTGTCTTCTATGTTTTTAGTCAGGTTGAATGACTTTTTTGTTTCCTGTTTGAATTTGTTTAGGTTTGGTTTTAGTCTATAATAAATAAAAACTTTTAAATGCAGATATGTTTTTTATTTAAAAATTTTACATTCGCAAACGTCAACAATTTGTTAAACGTCAACACCCACGGTTTTAATTGGTTGACGTTTTCCTGAGTGCATTGTTCTCTAACAACATGTTGCTACAGAGTATAATAGTATTGCTCACCTAACAATTGTATGTATCATCTAAAACTAATCGAGATAGATATAGGGTTTTAATATTCAATGTATAAATGATCTGGACGACGAGAAAAGCAGAAATTCGGGTGACTGTCTGTCTGTCCGTCCGTGCAAGCTGGAACTTGAGTAGAAATTAAGATATCTTGATTAAACTAGGTAAGGGGATCGCAGTAGCAGGGGACACTTGTGGATAGAAAATCTTAAAAAATGGGCGTGGCCCCTCCCTCCATTAAATATTTAATGTGCATATCTCCTAAACTATTAAAGCTACAACAACCAAATTTTTAGCGAAATCTCATATCTCGGGACTCGACTCGAATTCGTATTCTTACCGAAAATGTGGAGATATACAATTTATATTAAGATAGAATCCTTTACTGACAATAGTAATATTATCAAAAATGGATTGAATCTAGTTTATACTTCCCTGAGCCTGCATATACCTAATGTAAAGATTTTCGAACTTGGGGACTTTATGCTGGATATATCGGCCAATATTTGAGTTATCTCTATCAAAATTTCAGAATGTGTTACACTAATGACAGTACATCGTTGTGCCTAAAATACATTTGAGCAAAAACTTGACATGGCCCTCATAGTATAACCATTACCAAGATTTTCGAACATCCGGCTGATTTTATGTAATGACTACGTATAATGATATTGGGTTTTCTAACTGTTGAATAATGCGACGGTTTAGTTTCAAGTATAAAATAGTACGCCGCTCTGGTTGCCCAGTGCTCCTTTATTTTTAGATTTACTTATCCTAATTCATGTATGCACCACAGAGTATATACACTAGGGGTGTCCCTATTTTCAAACATCGGTTTTCTATATATTTCCGGCCAGAAATCGGTTCCTTTATGTATTTAGATAAAACGGTAAAAGTTTGGGGTCAATGCGATAACATTTAGTAGACCCGGAAGCCAGCTGAAAAATTCAATAGGTCAGTATGGGCAAATATCAATGTTCATACATTCGCCTTATATTAGACGCAGTTTTTATAGTATATTTAACAAAACATATATGTATACAAAAATAATTATTCCATTTTTGTATTCTTATTCGGGAATAACATTTAAAATAATTGTGATAATTTTGCGAATTTAAAAAAAAAGGCATGCAACACAAGCTTGATATTTTGCAAATTTACCGAAATTTGTTTCTACATTTTGAGCGCGCTGTTTGTAGGCAAACAAATTTCCTGAGAAAAAGTGAACTGTGTGGCGACAATAAGTCGTTCAGAAAATAAAATAGTAACTGCTCATAACAGGACATTTCTGCTGTGAAATATTTCCAAAAGCATGCAAGAGGTTCTTGTGCATATTGTGATTTTAATAAGTAAATATAATTGTAAGCGTTCACAAGCAAGAAATAACAATTATTTTGAAGAATAATTATTTGGTTTAATAAATAGTACTTTAAAATTGTTTGAATTTCGGTGGGCGGTTGTGTTTAAAGTGTAAAAAGTGAAGTAAGTATATAAAATAAACGAATATGTCTAGTTTAGCAACACGAATGACAGTTGCCAATTTAAGAAAAGTTAGTTTGATTGGATACACAATGCATCAAATTACAGGTGCAAAACTTCCATCTAATCGGCAGGTTTTAGAAGTTTTGTTTTACAATATGAGATTTGTAGATCTTTCAGCAAAGGAAAGCGCAAAACTTGCTATCAAAGCAGCACAAATATTTTGGGAACAAGCACGAATACCGATAAGAAAAGAAGATAAATGTGTTGAGAAGTTATTGAAACTGTACGAAAGTTGGAAAAAAATCCTGAAAACAGTTCCAGAAAAGAGATCCAATTCACAGGAAGAAGTCGTTGATATGTTTGTTGGAAGTTTGGATGATTTATTTGACATCGCCACCGCTAATGCGCTTGAAAAAATGAAGTTAGTAGAAGATAAGAAATTTCTTGAAATGCAACGTCAAAAAGGACGGCCAGGTTGCATAATGGGTGTTGATAAGGTTTTGTACGATAGTGAAGTGCGTGCACAAGAAAGACAGGAGAAAGCAGCATTACGAAAAAGGCAGTATGAAGAACAAAATTCTGAATGTTCTAATATAATCGAGGAAAGCAATGAAAATGATATAGTGGAAGCTGGAAATGAAAATGTAGTAATTCCGTTGGTAAAAAATTGTTTGCAAACTGAGTGTAAAAAGCGACGATTCACTAAAAGTATCATAACACCACGATTGTTAGCAGCATTAGACAATGCCAAAGTGTCAGATGGTATGGCCATACATATTTTAGTAGCCGCTGCTGAAGCATTGGGTCATTGTGTGGAAGAACTTGTTATTAATCGATCAACAATTCATCGTATGCGTCAACAAAATCGACCTGCAGAATTCAAAGATATTTCTACTGAATTTAAAGAAAAGGTGAGTTCCCTATAGTTGACAATGCACTTTTATTAATGCTAATTTATTCAAACACTTAACAAGGCCAATGCAAATGGAGCACTAGTTGTTCATTTTGATGGGAAGTTCATGACAGATATAAAAGGTCGTAGTAAAGTGGAAAGAATTGCTGTTTTAATTAGCTACGATGGAACATCGAAATTTCTTGGAGCACCAAAGATACAGTCGTCGACTGGTGCAAATATTTCTGAAACTGTTTATCAGAGATTAGTCGATTGGAACATTGTTGAACTTGTTAAAGGCATATCTTATGATACAACTGCTGTCAATACTGGTGTTAAAAATGGAGCCGCAGTCCTTTTGGAAAAAAAACTGCAACGCAATCTCATGCACCTACAATGACGTCATCAAATGTACGAAATTATTTTGCGCAACGTTTTTGAATCAAAGATAATGTCAAACTCAGCACCAGAAATACTCTTGTTTGAACGATTTGTGAAGGCCTGGCCAAACCTTAAGAAAACCTTGTTTAAAACTAGAGTTGATGATAAATTTGTGCCATCAAAAATAAGCCAAGTGGAACGGGACGCTCTTGTAAGCTTCTTGCAGGACCAATTAAAAAAATCGCATAGCCGCGATGACTACAAAGAAATGCTACAACTTGCTTTAACTTTCCTTGGTACAGATTGCTTTAATTTATGTGCTCCAGGTGCAACCAGCAACGCACGGTGGATGGCAAAAGCAATCTATTGTCTCAAAATATATTTATTACGTGATCAGTTTAAACTTACAACCAGGGAATTGGGTGGCATCCGCGATATTTGTATTTTCATTGTTAAAATGTACATCAAAAATTGGTTCGGAAGTACAAATGCGAATTCAGCACCTAATCAAGATCTTTTCTTTATTAAAGACGCTCTAAATTATACAGATACAGATTCAACAATTTCAGAAGCTATTATTAAAAAAATTTCTAACCACTTATGGTACATCGCCGAAGAAACAGTAGCGTTATCATTTTTTGACTTATCAGTTACCCACGCAGAAAAACGTAAAATGATAAAACAATTAAAAAGCAAGGAACCAGTTGTTCATTTAAAAAATAGCCGAAGCCACTTAAAATTGACAGATTTTCGAACTTACGAACTTAGCGATTTTAATTCAGAAAAGACAATTTTTTTTTCAACAATTTTGGGTTATCTTCAGCCTTTTTGGGCGTGGATCCATCCCAATAGGAAAATAATTCAGATTTCCAAAATAATTGGACTTTTTGCCGCAACTTACAAGTTGTTAATGATCCCGCTGAAAGAGGAATAAAATTTTTGCAAAACTACAACAAAATTTTAACGAATGATGAAGAGGAAAAGCAGTTGGTACTCCAAATTGTTGAATCGTATCGCAAAAAATACAAATCATACAAAAAAATTGATTTAATGTAAAATATAAATTTAAATATGTAATATGTATGAAAAAAAATAAAAATATACAATATTTGCCCATACTGACCTGTAAAATTTTTCAGGTGGCTTCCGGGCCCACTAAATGTTATCGTATTGACCCCAAATTTACTTACTTTAAATACATAAAGGAACCAAATTCTGGCCGGGAAACTGTAACATAAACATTTTGAAATTTCCCCTTACAAATAAGGACACCCCTAATATACACATATCTTAATCATAAGTGTTATTTTATTTCTTATTTGTTATTAGTTTAGGATCATTTGTGATCCTTTACATAGACAGTACAATATTCGTATTGCATACATTAAATATTACTATCTGTATTCAATATACCCGAAATGAACATTAATTACAGCGTTGATAAAAATTGGTATTTGTAAATATACAAGTATATCTACGCTTAAGGGGGTATTCTGGTCTAGAAGCATGAATTTCAGGTAATTTTTAAAGTGTCGTAAAAAAGGCAATTAATATTTTTACTATCCATTTTTATACTCTCGCAACAATGTTGCTAACGAGAGTATTATAGTTTTGTTCACATAACGGTTGTTTGTAAGTCCTAAAACTAAAAGAGTCAGATATAGGGTTATATATACCAAAGTGATCAGGGCGACGAGTAGAGTCGAAATCCGGATGTCCGTCTGTCCGTCCGTCCGTCTGTCCGTCCGTCTGTCCGTCCGTCCGTGCAAGCTGTAACTTGAGTAAAAATTGAGATATCATGATGAAACTTGGTACACGTATTCCTTGGCTCCATAAGAAGGTTAAGTTCGAAGATGGCCCACTGCCACGCCCACAAAATGGCGGAAACCGAAAACCTATAAAGTGTCATAACTAAGCCATAAATAAAGATATTAAAGTGAAATTTGGCACAAAGGATCACATTAGGGAGGGATATATTTGGACGCAATTGTTTTGGAAAAGTGGGCGTGGCCCCGCCCCCTACTAAGTTTTTTGTACATATCTCGGAAACTATTATAGCTATGTCAACCAAACTCTACAGTGTCGTTTTCTTCAGGTATTTCCATATACAGTTCAAAAATGGAAGAAATCGGATAATAACCACGCCCACCTCCCAAACAAAGGTTATGTTCAAAATCACTAAAAGTGCGTTAACCGACTAACAAAAAACGTCAGAAACACTAAATTTTACGGGAGAAGTGGCAGAAGGAAGCTGCGCCCAGGCTTTTTTTAAAAATTGAAAATGGGCGTGGCGCCGCCCACTTATGGACCAAGAACCATATCTCAGGAGCTACTAGACCGATTTCAATGAAATTCGGTATATAATGTTTTCTTAACACCCTGATGACATATACGAAATATGGCTGAAATCGGTTCACAACCACGCCTTCTTCCAATATAAAGCTATTTTGAATTCCATCTGATGCCTTTTCTGCATAATACGAGTATAAACATTAGGAACCAATGATGATAGCGGAATAAAACTTTACAAAAATACGGTATTTGAAAAATATGTATATGACGTATTATGAAATCTCGATTATCACTTTACCATGCGAGAGTATAAAATGTTCGGTGACACCCGAACTTAGCCCTTCCTTACTTGTTTTATTAGCTATTTGTTAATTTTAGAAAGGTACAGAAAAAAATTAAAAAACTAAAAACAGGAAAAAAGGAAAATATTAAAAAAAAATTGTGAGCTGACGAAGTGGGGGTCTCTAAAAATTTCCACGTGACCATACCCATGATTTCAACTCTCCTAGTTATCTGAAACCAAAAAAAAACAGATTATTAATATAGATTCTAGAATAATGTCGCAATGGCCGGAACTACGGAAAAGTGGGAAAACTTTTTTTTCACAAAACGGCGACTGCCTGAAAAAAAAAAGTTTTTTTGGATCACTTTTTCTGACTATTTCGAATTTTTAAAAATAATAAAAATAAAAATTTGGGGATGGGGCTAGTTCCAACCATAGACAAGCTTATAATGAAGACTCTATAAAAATTTCAAGTAAATCGATCCAGTAGAACCTGAGATATCGTGGGTATCGTTCCGAAAAAGTCAGTTTTGAGTAAAACGCGTTTAAAGTTTTGCGTAATGTCTTTTGTTCGATTAATTTCGGCCGAACCAATTTGGATGCCGGGTCAGAAAAATGCCTATATCTCCGAAAATAATTTGAATTTTGAAAAATCCTCTTGTACACGTATTCTTGAATAATTAAACTTTGAAAATATAAAAAAAAGAATTTAGATTTTTTTATTAATTTCTAGACCAGAATATCCCCTTAAGACTACATTTGTATGTTCTAGCGATAATGCACATAAATATCTGTAATATGATAGCTGTTTATGTACAGATTTTATTTTATTTACAATTGTAGCCGTTAAAAACTGTTCACAAATCTGAACATACTGCCCACGTTGAAGTGTTTACATTTCAAAATAATTCAAGTATTATAAAACTTGGGCGTTTTAATTACATTTTTCTTTACAAGATTATCGGGTCGAACTCATAATCATTTTTCTTATTCAAGCTATTTTTTTATTGTACTATAATACATTTTAAATTTTTAATATATTTTAAATTAACTAGTATTAATAACTAATTTCAAAAAATATCCTCCTACCGGATATACATACGTTCCTTGCTGCATTACAAAAGCGTCGTAGGACTATTGTTATGATTACGCCACCAGCAATTAACAGGATTAAGTTGGTGGTATTCATGCCGTAGAGCTCCATATGATAATACTCTAAGTCCAATGAAAGTCTCCAAATGGTAGTTGGTCGCGGGACGTCAGGTATTTTGAATGCCTGTATGGATTCTTTTAATTTAAAATGATTTAGGGGAGGAAGATGTGTCGTTAGGTTAGTTCCTGGTATTTCGAATTCAATTACGGAACGTTTTAGATCGTATGCCCAAAGATTTACACTCTTCGTCCTGCAATTGGTGTCTAATTTTATTATGCCTAGTCCGTCTAAGATGGTAGTTTGATCACTACCATTACAGCTAGTTTTGGTCTCTATCTTTGATGGCATTGAAAATATCCATGTATTAGGTGAGGAGAGCTGTAACCAAAATTCTTGCGTTGGCATAATATTGCCTTCACAGTTAAGTGGTATTTTTAGTGATTACATTTGCAAATGTCCTACGTTAAAGATAGGATGCACTTGTGGACATATTGTCATTTTTACCATACGTTGACATCTGTACATCATTTCATCAGTCAGTCATGCTATAAAATTATAATTTTCATTGAAAATAATGCTCCGGTTAAGGTTGTTTGAAATTAATTTTATTTGGCCTTCAAACTTTTTTTTCGGCATCAGTATTTCCATGAAGTTCCCTCTAGAGTTCCAAAGGACGCTTATAATATCTCTTTGAAGCAAAGGTCTCCATTGTTGTACTGAGTTTGATGGCTGCTTCAATGAATAACTGGCGTTTTAATTGCTCATTGAGAGTTGAACTCATTAAATAAATTGAGTCGTTTAAGGAGTAGTATGTTGACCCTATAAAGGGTAACACTGACCTATTCTTCCGTTGCATCCTCCTCCCCGGGAACGCGATGATGTCGTGCAGCTGCTGAATCATTGAACTCATTTTATCCTCTTTTAAAATCGTTGAGTCTTTCAAATACTTCAGTAAATTTGAAATTTGCTGCTTTTCAACCGAGTATTGAACTAGATCGATGTGGACAATTATATTCCACGCTGTCCTAATCAGGCCCTATTTTCTGCAGAACTATTTTTAATATAGCTCACATTTAAGATTTTACAGATGGTAAAAGTAAGCTTAAAAAAATGAATATATGTACGTTTTTGCTTTTCTTGTTTTATAGTTCGAGTCGGCCGCATCTCTCTTTATTGATTATTTACATATTTTTTCTTCAGTAGGAAAAGGACAAGCATTGTGCATCGCTCTTTTCGATGTGTCATTGCTTATCCTTACGTCTATATTTCCAACTTTCCTACTGCCCGCAGAAAATTTTTAATTATGACGAAAGTATTTCTCGTACTGTGTTTTGTTTTCAGTTTTATTAACACACAAAAATTAAAATTACAAACTTCAGCGATGCTACTCAAAATTGTTTTTAGTACCTAAGTAACCGTTCTACAATGAACCTATTAAATGAATGACTTTCAGCCCGCTAAATTGCCACACAAGTAGTCGAAACCTAGACTTCGTTCAGAATGCACGTGCTTATTCGCGAAACTCTCTATTGTTCTCGAAATTGGAAGTGTTTTTTTTTGTGTTTCGTGAAGTGAATTATGGAAAATATTTTTTATGGATTCTGAACAACATGGTATGTATTTAATATTGATGATATAAAGATTAATTTAGTTAATGTATTATTTTGTTTTTTCGGAAAAACAATGAAAGCATTTTTTTTTTCATTTTTTTAGAAATTAGTGTGTTTGTTATAGTGTCGGGCGAGGTCGAGCTTTCAATTATGTTTCTTAGTAAACTTCAGGGTTTCTACTTAACATATAAGCTTAAACATTTTTCTCGTCTTCCCCCCTTTGCAAAAAGCGCGTTGAATTAGGTTGTTCATGAGTACTGTTTTATTTATTTTTTTTATTTAAATACTTAAATCCTGCTACATTATTACATACGGGTGGTACATATATGGTATAACACCGACCACTTTCTTGTGAAATACCATATCTCGGGGCCGGACTGATCCATTTTGACAAAATTTGGAACATAACATTCCTTTCATATTCCTATGTTAATCTGTGAAAATGAGCGAAATCGGACTAAAACCACGCCTACTTCCCATATAACTCAATTTAAAATTCCATTTGGTTCTTTCTCTTACCAGTACACTAATAAAGAATTAATTAATATAACGGAATAAAATTTTGCGGTAATAATTCTCTTAAAATAAGCCACCTTTGACCAATAATTATCCAAATCCAACCAAAACTGTTCAAGCCCCTAGGTACCGAACATGTGAACCCCATACCAATAGTTGACTTTTGACCGAATATATCGTTCAATGTGCGAGATATGAAATTGAAATTCGCACAGAATCCTTTTCTGGCAATAGTATTTCATTCTGTCAAAAATGGGTTGAATCGACTCAATACTTTCCTGGGCACCCATATACCTAATATAAAGATTTTAGAACTTCTAGGCCAGTTTATGCTGGATATATCCTCCAATATTTTAGTCATCTCAATGAAAATTGCAGAACATGTTTTATTCATAGCAATATATGCTTGCGTCTAAAATAGATACAATTGCGCGAAAACTTGAACCCCCCATATAACTATTACCAAGATTTTCGGTACCTAAATGAAACCGAGTTTCCTTTTTTTGAGTATGTGGCATATTAGTAGTATGTGGGATGAGCAAAAATAGATAAAATCTAGTCGGCACTACCTCCTACTCAAATATATTCAATATAAAATGCTTGGTTGCTCCCGAAATTAGCCCTTCCTTACTTGTTTTATTTTAATTATTGCATTATTATATTCAATCATACATTTTTATTCATTATCATTCATAAAATCTCTTTAAATAATTTTGTCCGGTTTTTGAGAGCAAATGCTCCTATGTGCGCTGGTGGGGGACAAGTAAAGATCTTTCTTGAGTGAAAATATGTTAATTCTGATTTTTATTTTGTATTTTTATTATATATTATTTTAGGAAACTATAATAAATAACTAAATATACTGTGTGTATGTGTTTGTATGTATTGCAGCATTTTATTTATGCTGCATGATATGGGGTTGTTTTCAAGTGTACAATTCAACACATGTCTGTATGTGTGTGTTTAATAATAATTTAAAATATATATATTTTTTTTATAGTATTTCGGCTTTGCTGATACTACATAAATAAGTAAGCATGTTCAATGATATTTAAACATATTGCCGAGGGAAAGAAAATATTATTTAAAATTAGTGGACTGTGTGTTTCCATGATCGTAAGTGTAACATACATGTTTCTTATCTTATTTAATCCTGGTCGAGACCAACGGTCTGATACACTTAGTCGAGACCAATGGTGCTGGGCTAGGCCAAGTGGTGTTTACATACATTTGTATAGAAATACGTGTTGTATTTACGCTCATACTCGTATATGTACAATAAATATACATTTTTGAAATTTCTTACCTCTCGACTTGGTTGAAATCAAATTGACTGCCTTGTTCACGCTTGGCGTGGCAGTAGCGTTCACAAAAAATGTAACATTTTGAGAAAAAATTACATTTTTTCTTAACCGGTAAAAGGCTCTAGCGGCTAAAGTAATTGACCTAGATAAACATACAAACCAATTTGGACATGTAACGAACATGAAAACAGATAAATCAACCGTGCGAAGTGATAGAAACATACCAAAGTTCATATATTTTCATACAAAATATATGGGGTCTAGCCAAGCACCATTGGTGCACTAAGGTGTAATATTATAATATCCTTTTTTCGTCCTTTTCGATACGATTTCCTTGAATTTTTTTTCTGAATTCTATAGACAATAAAATTCTAGGAAGCTACCTGGAAGCGCAAGTCGTTTGCTACACTCTAAATATATTTAAATAACATTTAAAAACAAAATATGCCTGGCCAGACCCGAGGGTCTCGATGAGGGTTAAGATAACGGACATGTTCAATTTTGAACATTCTCCCGCGCAGCGAAAGTGACTGCTGGAAAGATGACCACAGGTTGCTATCCCGTCATGGTCGTCCACTAAGTGACTATGCGCCTTCCTGTGTTGTATCAGTGATAGTTGGCTTGTAACTAGTTGTTCATATTCGTGTTCCGAGTGTTTGTATACTCTTCTGCACTGATTCGGACCTTCGGTAATTGTTGTATATGTTTTTTCGGCGGACATCCCACCCTTTTCTTCGTCTTTGCTTTTGGGTTCCGTTCTGGATCTTCTGCTGTCATACCCCATCGTCAGCGGCTTTAATTTTCACGTCAGTATTAGTATTTCACATTGTGTTTTAACTCCAAAGTAATTGATATAAAATCCTCTGCGGCAGTGGCCACGGTCGGATATATTTTCTCAATTTGTGTATTGATAACCTTGGAAGAACTGATTAGATCTTTCTTGCTGGTATAAACAAGATATTGTTTCTCTTCAACTTCATTTTCTTTTCTGTCTTCCTCTATTACATCTGCTGTTTCTTCGGAAGATAGATGTATAGAAGATAGATAAAAAGTTTAAACTTTTGTAATTTTTTTTTTTAATTCAAGTCAAAGCGGAAAAAAAATTCTGGTTCTTCTTCTATGATAAAATCTTCTACCAGCACATCACGCTGAAGAGAACTAAAAGTAATTTCCGTTTCTTGTTCTTGTAATCTCGTTTTACAATGTTTAAGAGTCGAAATACTCCGCCGTTATTATACCCTGAGCAGGTTATATTTAGTTTGACACGAAGTCTATAACACCCAGAAGGAAGCATCGGTGACCCTATCAAGTATATATATAGATGATCAGGATGTCGAGCTGTGTCGATTTAGCCATGCCCGTCTGTATATATATGAACTAGTCCCTCAGTTTTTAATATATCGTTTTGAAATTTTGTACACGTTATTTTCTCTTCGTGAGGATGCTCATTTGTCAGAACTGCCGATATCTGACCACTATAACATATAATATATCTGCCATACAAATTGAACAATCGGAATCAAGTTCTTGTATGGAAAACTTTCACATTTGATGTGGTTTCTTCACAAAAGTTTGCACAGGTTATTTTCTAAGATAATAATGTAATCTCCAAAAAATTGTTAAGATCGGCTTACTATAGCATATAGCTGCCATTCAAAATGAATGATTGGAATCTAGTATGGAAAACTTTTGCATTTGACAAGCTATATTCACAAAAGTTTGCACAGGTTATTTCCTAAGGCAACAATGTAATCTCCGATGAAATTTTTTCAGATCGATTAACTATAGCATATAACATAAAAAATAAAACAATGCGTTTTTATAAGCAGCACTATGTGCTTCTGTTGAGCTTTATTACAAAACTGACTACACTTAACTTTAAGGTTTATAATCTAACCTATGCTTGAGCCGGCCTACGTGACCAAAGATGCTTGGTCAGCTAAAAGGGTTTGCGCGTGTAGCGCTCACCTGCAGCTATTTGGTTTTGGGGGAGAAGACATGGTTGCGCGTGTTTCGCTCACTTAAGAATTTAGCGGATGCGCGTTTAGCGCAGTTGCACTTTTGGTTGTAATAGGACTCCAAAGTATGCAAACGGTTTGTATGTTTCTAGCATATAATGTGGGAATGGAATTTATGTAGAAGTTCATAAAATATTGTGTTAACTTATAGCAGCCATACAAAATGAATGATCGGATTAATCTTATATCAACCACCCAAACACATTGTTCTGGAGTTTGTAATTAACATTTTCAATAGTTATACTATTTTCTTCTTTTAACAAATCAAAGAATATAACCACACCTAATAGTGAATGATGAGTAAATGATCTGATTTTTCGTATTTTTATTGATTGCGCTTTTTGCTTTAGAGGATTTATCTCTGTGGAGTCATAAATGACATGTGAGGCAACTTTTGCCATTACATTCTTTTATATTGTGCCCTGTTTTAAGACATTTGGTGCATAATTAGTTTTTCATTACTGCATTCCATTGTACCCAGGACAGGAAGAACTTTAAATTTATAACAATAAACAAGAAAAACGTTAAATTCGGTTGCACCGAAGGTAATATACCCTTCACCGGTGCATTTCTTTTAGTAACTATGTGTCCAGTTTGTATGGAAGCAATATGCTATAGTAATCCAGAAGCTTTATGTTATAGTGGTCCGATATCGGCAGTTCGGCAGCTTCTTGAAGAGAAAATAACGTGTACAAAATTTCAAAACGATATCTTAAAAACTGAGGGACTAGTTCGTATATATACAGACAGACGGACATGGTTAAATCGACTCAGCCAACATACTGATCATTTATCTATATACTTTATAGGGTCTCCGACGCTTCCTTCTGGGTGTTACAAGCTTCGTGACAAACTTAATATATCCTGTTCAGAGTATAAATATATTGTGTTGAGTATTATATTCCATTGTGCTTTTAAATACTGCATTTTGAAATTTTGGTTATGTGTTTGAAACTTGTGCTGCTTCTATTGCATTCCCTTCATGATTCAGAAACGAGTGTAGTGAATTTAAGGTCGATGTTTCCTTAGCATTTTTAAGGGAATTTTCATACCTTAGTCTTAAATGGTTGTCTAATTTTTGCACATGCGTATAGTTTAATAAAGCTTGTAACAAATTGTCTGCAGACAAACTAAACCCTTCCAGTGCTTGTGTACTTTCACACATTCTTGAAATTTGCGTACACTAAAGGCAGTCTCAGTCACTCATTGTGCATCTAAAATTTGTTTGAAATAATTATTTGTTAGTAACATTTTATTTGTGGATTTTTCATCAAGAAGGTTCCAGGCAACTTTTTTGTTCACACTATCCTAGAGTTTTTCTAAATTTATTATTTCTTCATTTAGATCCATTCTCATGGATCTTAAATGAATTTTTGTAGTTCTTCTGCCAATTTTGATTAATTCTCCATAGATTCTCCCAACAACAAAAATTGTACATAAGATAGTAAAATATTTAAGTAAAGATTATAATAATAAAAACATTTCTTACCTGTGCGGATGTGAATTTGGTTTTTTATTTCGAAATTTATTATTTAATTTTTTATTTATTTTATTATTATAATTTAATTTTTTCTGTTTTTACACACACTTTTTTATTTTCACTTCACTCGAGTGTTTTAAAAACGTCGGGGTCACCAATTTGTTAAATAATACAACGGTTTAATTTCGAAAGATTTATGGTCCTTTGCGCGTTGGCCACGCCGAATATCGCATTCGATGGAACGATAAGCTGTACGAGATATACGAAGGCATTGACATAGTTCAGCGAATTAAAAGACAGCGGCTACGCTATGTCATGTTGTCCGATGGATGAAAACAGTCCGGGGGAAGCAGAGGAAGAGGAAGACCTCTACTCCTTTGAAAGGACCAGGTGGAGAAGGACCTGGCTTCACTTAGAATATCCAATTGGCGCCGCGTAGCGAAAAGAAGAAATGAGTGACGCGCTGTTGTTAACTTGGCTATAATCGCGTAAGCAGTGTCTACGCCAGTAAAGAAGAAGAAGAGAAGTAAGTAGATCAGTCACAAGATCTTTCACATTTCAATGAAAAGTTTTAAAAAGGCTTTTAAAGGCACTCCAGGCTCGTATTTCAGTTTCTTGGAGCATTTCCTCTAATGTTTTATCTTTCATTAGACCTCTTATTTGCGGTCCCACAAATATGCCCTCCTTCATTTTTGCTTCACTGACTCTTAGAAATTTTTGTTTCAGTTACAAGAACCCTCTTCCATTTCTTTCTTTTGCCTTAACAAAATTCTTCATGAAACCCACTTTAATATGCAAAGGTGGTAGTAATACCTTTTTGGGATCAACTAGAGATTCACTGGTAACGTTCTAAAAGAACTCTCATATTCTCATATGATTCCTTCATATGAACCGCATGAGTTAGGGGCACTAATGGATAATTGTAACATAAATAAAAATTTTTTAGTAGAAATTTCGTATGAAAGCTATTATTTTTAGAACTCTTCTGAGCACACGTTTTGATGAAATTTAGTGTTTGCGTACTTTATTTTCTAGATGGGCCTTTGTTGCGGTTTTGCCAAATGCTTTTTTGTAAAAGAGAAAACACATTTTAACGCCGTGGGCTGTATGTTTTGGTTCATTCTCGTGTTGAAATAAAAACTTATTTTTTGACATGCCCATTTTTTCAGCTTTGAAATAAAAAATTTCCTTAAAAATGGATAAAAAACAAGATGCTTGTCCATATTACGACCATCCGATCCAAAAATGTTATATTTGGTTTTGTCACTAAATTTTAGTTTTCCAAAAGTCAAAAACTTTAATTTTATAGGTATTAGGGAACGATAATATCTTATGTTTATTTAACCGATATAAGTGGCTTTTTCTTGCAACACGGGTATGTAGGTATATTGTTATTCTTCAATAATATTTAATTATTCAATATAATTCATTCTGCGCACTGTTTCATTTGACAGTTTGGTGCGAAACACTACTCCGAGTTCATCGTTAATTTTTAGGACTGATAAATAATGATTTTCACATTTTTCCTGTAATATTTTACTCTCTTCCCTTACTGCCAATAAGTTTGGTCGTCTGCTACAGTCCGCGTTTTCTGGGTTACCGCGTTCTTTGTACTTTTTTTCAACAACTTTCTATCGTTTGGCGACATAGACTAAACATATCAGTAATCTATTATGTGGATTTCCCTTCATTGTGAAGGTGCAAAATAATTTGTTTTTTTTTTTAGAAGTAGTTAATTCTTTACCTTTAGGCATTGTTAAGTGGACAAAACCATGATCACAATCGAAATGAATGCAACCAAAACTAAATTCAATTGTAATATGTACTAGCAGCCATAATATTATAAAAAAAAAAGAAAAACAAACAAAATCCACACCAAAAACTAGAAATGAAAACAAAATCAAAATACTTTTGTGAGCACAGAATTTCGCCGAAACGCATATTTTTTGTTTGATCTGCATAACGGGACAATATCTTTTTCATTATTTTCTAATTTTTCTAAAGAAAATTTTGATAAATAAACATATGTACATCGCATTTAAATAAAAGAAATCGCCTACTTTAACCACTGAAAAGGGTTATGCATAAATACTTCTGTGAGCTACTGTATATCACGCTTAATTTTAGGTGATACATACAGCCGTTAGGTGAACAAAACTATTATACCCTGTACCAGCAGATTGCAAGAATATAAAAAAAACAGACTCGATTGATGATTGAAGCCATATCCGACGAAAAGTTCATTTAACTATATTCTATAAAAACTTCTTCTAAAACTTCTGAAGAAGATACTATTGAGGACAACTTATAAGTAGAGTGTCAGCAAGTCCCTCTGATTTAGTTTGAGTTTTATTTTCCCCGATCACCACCAATTGTTAGCTTGGGTTTCATCCGAAATTACTATTCTCCTACTAAATTATTGTGAGGATTTCATGGTATTAGACGCATATCTACAGAACAGTTACAGAATTTCTAAGGATAAAATCCAGAGACATACTTTCAATCTTAGGAAAATTTTTATAATAAACAAGTAAGGAATAATTAACAGAACATATCATACTCTCGCAATTTACCATGGAAATATTTTCAGGTGTTGACAAAACTTAATATTAACTAGTAAGAAAGGGCTAAATTCGGGTGTAACCGAACATTTTATGCTCTTGCAACTTTCAAGAATCGAAGCCAGAGACATACTTTAAGGAATAAAAGTCAACCAGAGGATCGAAATCCAAGCATATATGTATATATACATATGTATATATATTCTATATAAAACTCATATACTGCCAGATACATAAGGTTTGTTAAAAAAACAAAAATCTTTTTATGTGGTATATGGGAATTGTGGTAGTATCGACCCGATATTATCTTTTTCCCCAATACCACTATTACATTACATTACTTACTATTAACATGCCACATACTAAAAAACCAATCACGTAGCGTAAAGCTAGCGGAATGTTCGAAAATCCTCATATTAGTTATATAGGTAATAAGTTTTTACACTCAATTTTATTTATTTTAGACACAAAGATACACTGTTATGAGTAAAACATTTTCATTGGGATAACTCACCTATTGGTCGATATGTGCGGTACAAAGTTCGATATATGGGGCTAAGGAAAGTATTGGCCCGATTTAACCCATTTTCGATATACAGACAATCCTTTGTCAGAGAAGGATTATTCCTGAACTTCAATTACATATCTCACACATTTACCAATATTTTTGATCAAAAGACAACTATAGGTACGGGGGTCCAAATATTTGGTACCTAGGCGATTGAATAGTTTTTGTCGTATTTGAACAATTTTTGGTCATAAGGAAGCACACTCTGAAGGCATAAGAGTGCAGTTTTATTCCATTATATTAATTGCTTCTTGATCTGGAAAGTGAAAGAATCAAATGGATTTTTAAATTGTGCTCCATGGGAAGTAGGCGTTGTTGTTGTCCGATTTCGTCCATTTTCGTACTGTGGCAGAGAGATAAGGATAAATGTCACGCATCAAATTTATTTGAAATCGGTAGGGTGCCGAGATACGAAATTTAACCGAAAAGTGGGCGAGGCAACTCCTATCCTCACATCGGCTCCCATAAAGCTCTATTACACAATCTCGAAGGTAAAACTTAATGTCTCTAGCGTATTTACTTATTGCGCTTTCACTAGTTTTGAACAGTACCGTTATATGGGGAGTGAGCGGGGTTATCTTCCGATTTCAGGAGTTCTTATAATATTTGCACTGAGCGAATTTGCTTGTTGTACCTTTAGTTGAGATATGTAAATTATAATTATTAGGGGCGGGACCACTCCTCCTTATGCAATTTTTTTTCCTACACTTGCCCCTTGCTTCTGTTTCTACAGTTTTATATCTTACATTATTGCTTAGTTTATATGTTTTCAGTTAATGGCGTTTTGTGGGCGTGGCAGTGGTCCAATACGCTCATCTACGAAGTCGATTTTTTTCACCAAAGTATTTCAAATTTTACTTAGACAAACAGTCAACCGTGTTTCAACTCGTCTCGTCATCCCTTCGTTTTTATATATATCACCTTATATCTATCTCGATTAGTTTTAGATGATACGTAATACCGTTAGGTGAACAAAACTAGTAAACCTGTAGCAACATATTGTACGAATATAAAAACATGTTACGTAAGAATTGAACATTCATTATTCGACGTAAGTTCATCTTATCGTATTAACTTTAGTTATAGGTCATGGAACCACTTGCATTCAAAATATTTGTCTTAAAATTAACCTAATTTACTGAAATAGGAAATATGTTATACATACATACATATACATCTCAAGGGAGTTAAGGGGCTATACCAGTGTGACACTTTCAAAAAAAAAAATTTTTTTTTGCTTTTTTCGATAGCTTATATATTCAAAAATATCCTGTGAAATCGGCGAGGTCGTATTTTAAATAGTTTTTGAATGGCAGCGTTCTAAATAGCGACCGCTCAGAGGTGCAAACATATATAAGTGAAACTTTAAACGCGTTTTTCTCGAAACGACATTTTTCAAATTTGCTGACATTATAACTCAACGAGAAATTAACCGATCGACTTTAAATTAAAACTGGATATAGTTGAATACATTTGCTATACAATAGACTACGATCTTTTTGATTGGCTGAAAATTGTCAATTTGGCATTAAAAAAACGACAATTTTTTTCGTAAAAAAACGATTTTTTTTTCAAAATGGCGCCATTTTCTTAATTTTTGATATTTTTCAAAGATCGTAGTCCATTGTATAGAAAATATATTTAAGTTTAATAACCATTTTGATTTTTTTTTGTTTCAGCTACTCAATCGACCGGAATCATGCCAGCAGTTGAGGCACTTTTTTTTTTTGGCACTTCCGCAGACAGCACATTACTCCGTTATTTTTCAATATTTTTGTAAATTTTTTTTTTTTAATATAGCTAAAAATATACTTTATTACGTCCATAGAACGTCGAAACATTCAATCTAGTACTTTCTTTTAAAAAAATTCACGAAAATCGCCTAATTTTTCATGCGTCACACTGGTATAGCCCCTTAAATTTAAAATGCAAAGAAAATGTCGGCCAGAGAATTGTGAATAATTGTTAGGGATTTGAGAAATAGACCAAGGTTTAGATTTATTTCATTAGTAAGAACTTTTCATTAAAACCATAATGAATTACACACTTTAACCAATACAAATGGTTTTAAGTCTGGAGGCAAATAGGACTATATCAGATCTAGCTGAAAGACGAAAAACGTAATATTATGAAGTTAACTCACGCGAAAGAATAACGAAAATCATTACATGAATATATTCTATGGGAGCCGGAAGCTTTATGTATGTAGTGTACGGGTCTTATATTATATACAGGAGTCAAAGGAAGTATTGAGCATCCATTTTTTTCATTTCAGGCATCACGGCATATTTTTATTGGAAAAAGTTGATCTTTGAGTTCCATTACCCATATACACCCGTTTTCATGTAAACTGAGGTTGTACTTCTAAGATTTATCTAGAGCAAGCTTGTTTCAAATAGCTTTATTGGCATTACGAGGCTAGTCCGCGAGTCTTTTTAAAAAATTTTAAACCCCAAATATCTCTTCCAACTTAGATTCGCTATACCAGTTTTTATCAACTTACCTTCTTTTTCACTTTTTGAAGTAAACTAGACCTATCAAATAATATATTTCACATCAAAGAATACATTTTACCCATTCTTTCAAATTTTAATAAAATTGTATATGGCTAGACTGAGCTATACTTTACTTACTTTATATATATGTACATACGCTTAGAGTAGTTGTTCTTTGCACAATCATGGTATTTTAGTCGCATAAATTATAAGCAAGAAGAATAGATATTTTCGCCAAGATCCAAATTCTTGAAAAAAAGCAAAGTTACCATAATTTGGAAAGATTACTTCTTATAGTTTACATCATTTTATATAACTTATATAAATATCCTCTTATATTAGTTTCAGGGAGAAAAGATCCTGCAATGGTATAAGAGTAATGAAACGTTCACGTAATTGCTCCCTTTAAGTAAAATGTTAATTTGTTTCCCACTCATTCAATGTTTTTATTTGTTGGCCCAAAAGGGGTTATCAATCAGCCACGTTGGCAACACCAGTTATACGACTATATAAGAGTTGAAGACGAAAGACTGCCCTAATAACCGCTGCTGCCATCAAATTGAGTAGATAATAATGTGGTGGCCGGTGCAGTATGTGTAGCAGTGAGGAAAAACATACTGCACCTGCAACAACAAATTGGTAGCGAAAAAGAAACAGAAAAAGTGATGTAACGTGCGCCGCATTCAATTCAACCTCACAATCCATATTTTCCCTGCCAAAGTGTGTTTGTAGTCATGTTGGAAAAAATCCGGACAGCCGATAGCGCGGACTGTCGGAGCGCTGCAACGCATTCGACTGGCAGCTTCATATGTCAAAATTTTTGGCGCTTGTCCAAAACAAAACAAAGAATTACAAAAAATAATAATAACTAAACCAGCGCCGTACATCTCTCAAATTTCTTCAGTATTATCTTTTCGTTTTTGCACGAGCGCGGCCACCATCAGAGGCATAACCGTGGTTACCGTGGACTTTGTGTTCGTAACGTCAATGGGCTTGTTGAAGGCGATTCATTTATCAATATGCAGTATGTGTTTATCTGTATAAGTGTTCGTACTTTATGCACACTATCAAATACAAAAACATGTTTTATTTGTTATTGTTGAACGACCGAGTCGCCCACTTGTGCGCGGGGTTGATCGGTGAAGGTGATGGCAGGTTTTAGCCCTTGCGACATATGTTTGTCGAAATTTGAAATGAAGTGATGCAGCGGAAGCGGATGTTTGTATTTGCACTTTTGCCGATTTTCGCTAAAATGCGCAAATTTTCTTCTACCTCACCAACTCCAAAACGTACAACAGCAAAAAGAGAAAAATACAAAGTCAGAATACATGAATAAAAAATGCATATGCTCTAAATCCTTGCCAAAACCAACTAAAACAGCTAAAGAAGATTGGCGGAACGAAATTTCATGAATAACAGCTTTGTGCCACAACTGTGCTTGTTTTTGTTTTTGTTAAAACTCATACCAAAACTATTTAACAACTACCTAATGCACGGCCCGTCTGCACACATCGGAAAATATCGAAAACAAAGGCCACAAACCGTTCAGTCTGCTTATCCAAGCCCGGTAATATCCGCCGGCCCTCTGAACGGGTTTGCTGCTTTCTAATTAATTGAAAGGGTACTTTTTCTTGCACCACTGTGATGTGCTTCATGCTCTACAGTGCTTTGCTCACAGTCTGGAGGGCTAATAAAATTGGTGATGTCGATTTGTGGCGGCAGTATCCCATAGTAATGATTGTGATGCTAGTAACGGTAATGGTAATGGCAATAATGGCAATGGTAATTACTACTGCGATGACGATGACGATGCGAGGGCACAAGTAAAGACTGTGACTCTGACAGTGTTCACCATCAATGCGTTTGTGACGCGTTGTGTCAACACAGTCACTAGACCGATGCGTGTGATGTTGGCTGATTTCATTAGCCTCTTATGTCAACTGTGATTGAAAATTTGTTCGAATATTTTCAATATCGAGGAGTGGACTTCCCGTCAATCTCTAGTGGTTATGACATTATTTAGTAATTATGAGGCGAGGTCTGTACACCTTATTGTCTATGCACAAAGTCAAACAAATTTCTGTAATGATTAGTTGATTAAATTATCTTGTGCAACAACTGGGACAGCATTTACCAAAAACAATTTAAAACATGTATGTACCAATGCGCACATATAAATGGACATACACAAATAAAATTGACTTATTTATATTAGGAAAAGATTTCAGTAGCTGAAGGACAAAGTTATGATTTACAAGTCTTACAAAGTAATAGACAATGTGCAATATCGCATTTATTGAAATTATGTAAGATATTTTTAAGAACTATCCGACTTTCAAGTTACCTTGTACCTCCTCTTGGCTTTTTCGAACAAAAGTATAAGCCATTGTGCAAAGTTAATGACACCTGAAAATACTAAAAGTAATCAAAATCTTAAAATTTGGTGTAAAGGATATAAAGTCGGAAATAATGAACATGAAAAATTATGTTCGCTCATACATTCTTAGTGATAAATAACCTTAAATGATAAATCCTGACAATGAAATATATGCTACATTACTTCCTTCCGAAATCATTTTTAATCATTAAATATGCATGTAAGGAAAACGACAACCAGAACATCGGAATCCAATCAATTGTATATACCAAATACAATTAACATGCCACACAGCAATAAAATGGTTTTTCATTAAGGTACCTCACTTATCACCACAAATCATGTGGAGTAAAGTCAGCCGATATATTCGAAAGTCCTTATATTACTCATGCACTAAGATACCCTGTTATGAGTAAAATGCGCCGATATATACAGTATAAAAATACCCAGAAGTCCAAAAATCTTTGTATTAGGTATATGGGAGCAGAAGGAAGTATTGGCCCACAGACTTACCTTGGGAAAGGATTATATCTTAATTTAAATTATATATTTCACATATTGATCGATATTTGCTTGAACAGCTTTAGTTGGATTTTGACAATTTTTTCACAAGGTGCCAAATATAGGGAGCAAAAGGAAGTATTGCCCCACAGACTTACATTAGGAAAGGATTATATCTTAATTTAAATTATATATTTCACATATTGACCGATATTTGCTCGAACAGTTTTAGTTGGTGCCAAATGGGTGGGCCAAAAGGTGCCAAAGACATTATTCGGGTTAGGTAACAAGTTTGATTGAAATCGGTCGGGCGGGTCCCGAGATATGTAGCTAAAACTTGCCGGTGCCACGCCCATCGTCCAATTTAAACTCCGGCTCCTATGAAGCGTGCTTATATCATCTCGGGTGTAACATTTATGTCTCTGGCGTATTTAGTTATTGATTTGTCGCACTTTTAGTAGTTTTTAACAGTACCATTATATGGGGAGTGGATTGGGTTATCTTCCTATTTCTTTCCTCCGTCCATAGATGCCTCTGTGTCAAATTCCAGTTCAATATCTTAATTTAGGACCTAGTTTTGGTTAAGTATAGGTTTTCGCGTAATGGCGCTGCTACGGCGCGTCGTATGAACACGTGTACAATATCTCAATTTTTCCTCAAGTTACATCTTGCACAGGTTTTAATTCGTCTCATCATCCTGATCATTTATACTTTGAATGAACAAAACTATTATACTCTGTAGCAACATGTTGCGACAGTATAAAAATGTTAATTTCTGTTACAATTACAAGATATGAAAGATAATTTAGTTATATCTTAGCCGTAATCAACCGAAGAAGAGAAATGAGATAGTTTTCACGAAACCTTAAAGACGTGGAAACTTTATCAATTTATGTATGTATGTATGTGAGTATGGTAATTATTTAACAACACTGCTCAACAAATCTGAAGTAAAAATTTGCATAAGAGATCTGTGGGGTATTGAAGATATCGTCATTACGAATTTGAGTTCAAAAATTTGCCATTACGTATTCTATTTTTTGCTGTTTTATTAAATGACGGTGGACCTCTACACTGCAGCAAATTTTTTTATTGCTGTTTTAGTAAATGCTGGTGGTTGCTCTACACCACTTTACTATCATTTTTGGTTTTAGCAACCCAAAATTAGCAAGAAAATGGTGTTATTTATTTGAACGTCGGCAATTTAGTGAAAAATTTACTTTCGGTGTTTTTATTAGGACGATAACAGCATTTATCTACTAGGTAATAACACAGCTTTACAAAAATAAAAGATTTTTGTACTACCCTAGATACGTAATTTAGCTAATTTTGATGTCCTGATTACGAACTCATTTATGAAAATATTGGATGAGCTTTTATTTTTAAGATAATTGCTTATCTAATCTAAATAAATATCGGATTTTTAGTCACAAAAACTTGGTTTTACTGTCATAATTAGGGGTTTGCGCACCTTTTTCGCGCAAGCAAATGTCAATGATCGTTATTGTCAAAAACCTTACCGAAACAATGCGTCAAATTATTAGGAAAGTTTTAATATTTTACTACAAATCAGACCTCTAGATATCTACAAAATGTCCAAAAATACTGGAGTGGCCAGAAACAAGAATGTCGGCAATTACCCAGATATCGGTATAACCTACCAATCGATGTGAATATGAGGTTGAAACATCTACACCAAAGTTAGATGTGAGGTGAAATATTTGATACAGAAAAGCTAGAATTTGGAATATTTTATACAGCAAATACTATTATAAAAGATACAAATTTTATCAAAGATATAAAGCTATGACAGCTCTGGATTTCGATATTCAAAACTTTTCCAGCTGACCATTAAGTTTCACATTATGAAGAAATTGTGCCAAATATGCAATCTGACTTTTGAATCACGTATCACGTTAGATTATCTATTCCCGGATAATTTTGGAAACTATGTATAGTGAGGAGCAGAGTGGTTCAACCAGGATCTAAAAGTGAAGAATGATATCAATGTTGATGGGATCGGCAAAAAAAATCATTGTGGAAGAGTGTTATCAAATTTCCTTTCAAATCAATAAGAGGATTACAATTGTCTCGGCTTGACTAAACTCGTAATTAAATTGAATTGTGTTCACCAACGTCAGACGTTTTATACAAAAACACTCCGATACACCAATTATTTTCCATGGCCTGCAGAGTGAGGGTGGGAATACTAGAGGAAGATGATGAAAAACGAGGGTTACCACCTCCGTAAAATATGAAGTTTTTTTAAGTCCTCAACAATGACCACGTCACGACAGTACATTGAGACCGTCGTGGAAATGGCTAATTCTCAGGAAGATCGCTACTGAATAGCTGTTTTATACGGAACAGTTGAGAAAGACCTCGAAGCAGCGTTCTCGTAGCATTTTATTTTACTCTTGCTACCGCTCTCACTTTGTCGGGAGCCACAACGTAGCTTTAGCATAACAATGTAAAGTATGTGCTCTACTCTGCTCCGAGTTTTGTTAGGTAAAAAACTATAGCTGGAGCGGGAACAAAAAATTAAATTCTGCGCTATGCTCTGGCGTAGCGGTAGCAAAAAATTGGGAGCGGTAGCACAGCAAAGCAAATGAAAATTTTCATGTGCTACAGCTCCCGAATGTGTTTGTTGTTTTTTTCTTTCTGTCATTTACAAGTATGGTACAAGTTGGTATATAAAAGAAAGTCGTTTATAACTCAAGAACGGCTGAACCGATTTGGCTTAAAATTGGTGGGGAGGTAGTTTAGAAGCAGGGTAAGGACATAGGATACATTTTATCTCTTTATACTAAATTTCAATACAGCTCATAAATACAAAAATTATATTTCAAATCATAAGCATTTGTTCAAAATTTATGTAAGAATCATTTGAAAATTTTAGTAATTCAAAAATAGAAACAAATAAGTAAAAAATTTTCATTTCCAAACATGCTTAGTATTTGGGTTATACTGATTTTGCTTCTTAACCAGGTATTTTTTTTTTAAGACGAGCCCGTCCGATATATTTAATATCACAACGAAAAATGGCATTGGAATTTTCATCGTCAAGGCACTGCGGATACTTTGCTGGATTATTGGTCAAGGACGCAAATGCATTCATAACAAACCAAACGCGATATCTAACATAAAGATATAACGGAATAATTGGAGTGTTGATAAAAAGGTTTATTATAATTTTAGATATACAGAAATCTTTTCGATTCTTTGCAATATACATTGAAGTATGTATATGCGAAATTACTAAATATTGGGAATGGTAGAATAGAACTGCAAATACGCAGTGCAATGGATTAAAACTGGTACTGGTAATCAGTAGATGAATATTAACCACGGAGGAGGGGTCATGTGTAGAAGTTCACGCAGGTGAGGAAAGTTCTCTGATCGCCATTCACTTGGGAGTGGCCAGAAACGATTCTTTTACATATGACTCAAGCAGCTCACGACTTCCGGTCTTTGACCAAGTATCCTCTGGGTAGCCTAAGAACATTCGTTCGAAGGTGAGCTAAAGTGAGAAGGCGAAACACCCCTGCATAGGGTTGTGCGCTGGGTTTGGGACCCGCCACGTAAAAAGCTCACCCCAATGAAAAACCAACAGCAGCCTCGGATGAGAGACCCCCCTTTTGATGACGACCATGGCAAACGAAAGAAGGACTACGAATTAAGGGCATGCGAGGTTCTTCAACATATCGCTGATCTGCGCCCACGCTCCGACGTATGAGAAGGACGATGTGACCAAAGATGACTTTTATGAGTGCTTGGAACGCACTTATGAGAGATGCCCCCGCCACGATGTCAAAATCGTGCTTGGCGACTTCAACGCCAGGGTGGGCAAAGAAGGTATATTTGGCACTACGGTCGGTAAATTCAGCCTCCACGAGGAAACATCCCCAAATGGGTTGAGGCTGATCGACTTCGCCGGGGCCCGAAATATGGTTATCTGTAGTACTAGATTCCAGCACAAAAAAATTCATCAAGCTACCTGGCTGTCTCCGGATCGAAAAACTACCAACCAGATCGATCATGTTGTGATAGACGGAAGACACGTCTCCAGTGTTTTAGATGTGCGTGCGCTCCGAGGTCCTAACATCGACTCGGACCACTATCTTGTTGCAGCCAAGATTCGCACCCGCCTCTGTGCAGCAAAAAACGCACGCCGACAAACACAAGGAACGATTTTCTACTCGGCTTGCACTCCTGCTCTCTGAGAGCACTCATCAACAACTCGGTATAAGGGAACTGTGGGACGGCATTTCAAACTTACGTACAGCTGCATCCGAAACCCTTGGTTTTCGGAAAGTGCAAAAGAACAACTGGTACGACGAGGAGTGCCGCGCCGCAGCGGAGAGAAAACAGGCTGCCTACCTCGCAACGTTACGATCGACCACAACACGTGCGGGATGGGATAGATACCGAGAATTGAAGAAGGAAGCGAGACGCATCTGCAGACAGAAAAAGAAAGAGGCCGAAATGCGTGAGTATGAAGAGCTTGATAAGCTGGCCGACAGGGGTAATGCTCGAAAATTCTACGAAAAAATGCGGCGGCTTACAGAAGGTTTCAAGACCGGAGCATACTCTTGTAGAACCCCCAAAGGTGATCTAGTCACTGATGCCCAGAGTATACTTAAATTATTGAGGGAACACTTCTCCAGCCTGCTGAATGCCAGTGAACGCACAACACCAGGAGAAGGAGAACCCGATTCCCCAATCGATGACGATGGAGCAGACGTACCATTATTACCCAACCATGAAGAAGTTCGAATAGCAATTGCCCGCCTGAAGAACAACAAAGCGGCAGGGGCCGACGGATTGCCGGCCGAGCTATTCAAACACGGCGGCGAAGAACTGATAAGGAGCATGCATCAGCTTCTTTGTAAAATATGGGCGGACGAAAGCATGCCCAACGATTGAATTTAAGTGTGCTATGCCCAATCCATAAAAAAGGAGACCCCACAATCTGCGCCAACTACCGTGGGATTAGCCTCCTCAACATCGCATATAAGGTTCTATCGAGCGTATTGTGTGAAAGATTAAAGCCCACCGTCAACAAACTGATTGGACCTTATCAGTGTGGCTTCAGACCTGGAAAATCAACAACCGACCAGATATTCACCATGCGCCAAATCTTGGAAAAGACCGTGAAAGGAGAATCGACACACACCACCTCTTCGTCGATTTCAAAGCTGCTTTCGACAGCACGAAAAGGAGCTGCCTTTATGCCGCGATGTCTGAATTTGGTATCCCCGCAAAACTAATACGGCTGTGTAAACTGACGTTGAGCAACACCAAAAGCTCCGTCAGGATCGAGAAGGACCTCTCCGAGCCGTTCGATACCAAACGAGGTTTCAGACAAGGCGACTCCCTATCGTGCGACTTCTTCAACCTGCTTCTGGAGAAAATAGTACGAGCTGCAGAACTAAACAGAGAAGGTACCATCTTCTATAAGAGTGTACAGCTGCTGGCGTATGCCGACGATATTGATATCGTCGGCCTCAACACCCGCGCCGTTAGATCTGTTTTCTCCAGGCTGGACAAGGAAGCACAGAAAATGGGTCTGGCAGTGAACGAGGGCAAGACGAAATATCTCCTGTCATCAAACAAACAGTCGTCGCACTCGCGACTTGGCTCTCACGTCACTGTTGACAGTCATAACTTTGAAGTCGTAGATAATTTCGTCTATCTTGGAACCAGCGTAAACACCACCAACAATGTCAGCCTAGAAATCCAACGCAGGATAACTCTTGCCAACCGGTGCTACTTCGGACTGAGTAGGCAATTGAAAAGTAAAGTCCTCTCTCCACGAACAAAAGCCAAACTCTATAAGTCGCTCATAATTCCCGTCCTGCTATATGGTGCAGAGGCTTGGACGTTGTCAACAACTGATGAGTCGACGTTGCGAGTTTTCGAGAGAAAAGTTCTGCGAAAGATTTATGGTCCTTTGCGCGTTGGCCACGGCGAATATCGCATTCGATGGAACGATGAGCTGTACGAGATATACGACGACATTGACATAGTTCAGCGAATTAAAAGACAGCGGCTACCCTGGCTAGGTCATGTTGTCCGAATGGACGAAAACAGTCCAGCTCTGAAAGTATTCGACGCTGTACCCACCGGGGGAAGCAGAGGAAGAGGAAGACCTCCACTCCGTTGGAAGGACCGAGTGGAGAAGGACCTGGCTACGCTTGGAATATCCAATTGGCGCCACGTAGCGAAAAGGAGAAACGACTGGCGCGCTGTTGTTAACTCGGCTATAATCGCGTAAGCGGTGTCTACGCCAATTAAGAAGAAGAAGATTCCAAAAGATAAAGGCGAGGTATCTAAACCTGATTTTTCCACGAAATTCGCATTTTTTTGTATAACTGACAAGAGCTACAGCGTCTAAAGTCAAAGCGATGCCATAAAATACCTCTGATCTGTAGGAATTTAAAGATAAAAAACCAAGATTGTAGTGTATTTTCTATGGTAAATTTTTACATGCCTCGGTCCAGTTCTTAATGTTAATATGTAGGGCTAAAATTTTCAGGGAATTCTTTTTTTGGGTTATTTCCAAGGAAATTTCGTAACGGGACCGAACAAAATTAATAATTCAAAAAAATAAAAACACCCTAATGTATATAAATAGGGGGAAAGTACTATATGTAGTTAAAATTAATTTCGAAAATTCATAGCATTGTAATACATTTGGAATAGATGATGTTCTTGGTAATATAAAAATGGTAAATATTTTACATAATAAAAAAAAATTTATAATTCATTCAATTATTATCTAATTCACTTTATTAATATATTTCTTAAAATATTTGATTTTAGATTTATAAAGGCACTTGACGCAACAAGTGCCAAAATGATTTGCATAACATTGTTTTGTTTGAATTATTCAATTAATTCAAATATTATGCCAGAAAATAGCAAAATGAAACAAGTAAGGAAGGGCTAAGTTCGGGTGTCACCGAACATTTTATACTCTCGCATGGTAAAGTGATAATCGAGATTTCATTATTCGTCATTTAAATATTTTTCAAATACCGTATTTTTGTAAAGTTTTATTCCGCTATCATCATTGGTTCCTAATGTTTATACTCGTATTACACAGAGAAGGCATCAGATGGAATTCAAAATAGCTTTATATTAGAAGAAGGCGTGGTTGTGAACCGATTTCACCCATATTTCGTACATGTCATCAGGGTGTTAAGAAAACATTATATACCGAATTTCATTGAAATCGGTCTAGTAGTTCCTGAGATATGGATCTTGGTCCATAAGTGGGCGGCGCCACGCCCATTTTCAATTTTTAAAAAAAGCCTAGATGCAGCTTCCTTCTGCCACTTCTTCCGTAAAATAGTGTTTCTGACGTTTTTTATGAGTCGGTTAACGCACTTTTAGTGATTTTCAACATAACCTTTGTATGGGAGGTGGGCGTGGTTATTATCCGATTTCTTCCATTTTTGAACTGTATATGGAAATGCCTTAAAAAACGGCTCTGTAGAGTTTGGTTGACATAGCTATAGTAGTTTCCGAGATATGTACAAAAAACTTAGTAGGGGGCGGGGCCACGCCCACTTTTCCAAAACAATTGAGTCCAAATATGCCCCTCCCTAATGCGATCCTTTGTGCCAAATTTCACTTTAATATCTTTATTTATGGCTTAGTTATGACACTTTATAGGTTTTCGGTTTCCGCCATTTTGTGGGCGTGGCAGTGGGTCGATTTGGCCCATCTTCGAACTTAACCTTCTTATGGAGCCAAGGAATACGTGTACCAAGTTTCATCATGATATCTCAATTTTTACTCAAGTTACAGCTTGCACGGACGGACGGACAGACGGACGGACAGACGAACGGACAGACAGACATCCGGATTTCGACTCTACTCGTCGCCCTGATCACTTTGGTATATATAACCCTATATCTGACTCTTTTAGTTTTAGGACTTACAAACAACCGTTATGTGAACAAAACTATAATACTCTCGTTAGCAACATTGTTGCGAGAGTATAATATGTGAACAAAACTATAATACTCTCGTTAGCAACATTGTTGCGAGAGTATAAAAAAAACAACATACACATGCGGGGGCTGTAGCACATGAAAATTTTCATTTGCTCTGCTGTGCTACCGCAATTTTTTGCTACCGCTACGCCAGAGCATAGCGCAGAACTTAATTTTTTGCTCCCGCTCCAGCTATAGTTTTTTACCTAACAAAACTCGGAGCAGAGTAGAGCACATACTTTACATTGTTATGCTAAAGCTACGCTGTGGCTCCCGACAAAGTGAGAGCGGTAGCGATAGCATAGCAAAAATTTTAGAAATTTTGCTGCTACGGAGTAGTAAATGAGAACCCTGCCTCGAAGTACTCGGAAAAAGGTCTTTCTCCTACGAATACAGGTAACACCCTGTAACAGCCTGACCTTTATCAATAACTGCAGAACGGAAGTCCAAGATTTCACCATTCGCAATAGAAGCGCGTTAAGCTATTTATCGCAAAGTCAGGTCTCATTATGATCACAGATACTTCGACCTCAAAGTTAACGCCAAAGACTTAGATCAACCGATTTATAGAAACAAATCCAAAACCAACTATGATGCATATGTATGTATGAATGTTGCTGAAACGGGTCGTTTTCTAAGGGAACTAAATACCCTTCTACTAAATTCTCGCAGTAGAAAGTATATCGGATTACATCTTGTGAACACACATATGTAAGTACAAGCTCAACATAGCCCAACGTAGCTCAGCTTCATTTTCCTGAAGAACAGATAGCATAAGCGGAAACAAAAGTAAAAAGAATGCAGATCACATTAATGTGTCGACAACCAAGGTTGCAGGGTACTTAACATGGCGGATTCAATAAAAATAGTATTCTCAACTTAAGGAAGTATAATATACCAAAAGTAAATACATTGGATATTAAAATTAATGCCTTCTAAAGCTCTTCGAATTTGGAACATCTATTGAGGAGTTATTAACCCAATGTAAGTGCTGCGACGACGATGGGCGCTACGAAATCCACTTCAACAAACTCTCTGAAGATTATCCTTGATATCAACTGAAGTAAGTCGGCTCAAAATTTAAGTCACAGCAAGAAATAAGATCTATGTTGAGATAAAATCGATTATTTCTTCGCAGAATGGAAGAATGAACCTTGGTATCAACGCCGCTTTCTATAAATTTAGGTTACTTCCGTCACAATAAAAGCAGAACAAAATGTATATATAGTATATTATTTTATTAAACAAAATTGACACATTATAAGCCAAAAAAAAAGAAGTTCGAAGTATAAATTTCAATTAATGCTCAATTCAAGTAATAACTTCATCAACGTTGCCTGGAACTGGTAATTGGATCACATATTTTATATCCGTTGTAAATGATTTTGGAATACTCTATAAGACATGCGGAAAACATTATATATACATATATGTATGGAGTGCCCACAACTTCACAAAGATAGATTTATGTATATTTTACTAAGAAATATATTCGGGTAAATGTACTATTTATAGTATGTCTGCTTAAATGTAAGAATTTCACTTTTGCATTTATTACATTTAAAAATTTTTTAGTGCATCTGCAGCACATAACTAAAATAGAGTAGCAAACTCCTTCTCCCTTCTTCTTATACTTTTAACGGCGGCCAAACCATTTGTGCCTTTCATGCCAAAGCAGCTTGAATACTACTTAAAGCTGTCACTGAGTAAGTTAGCCCAATAGGAGGTGACGAAGTAAAGGCATTCAAAGTTACAAGCCACCATAGTTAAGCTGATGACTGTTTGCCAATGGACTAATGGCTTGGCTACGTCCCTAAGTTCTAAGTACTCCTGCAATGTCGCAAAGACGGCTTTTGTAAGCGATATAATGCAAAACTGTAAATTTATTGCCTTTATTCATATACATATATAGTATGTATTTGTAACAGCGCATTTATTCGTCATAACTGGTTTTTGGTGGGTTTTAAGGATCAAAAAACGACTGCAGTAAAATTTAAAGAAATAGGAATAGTATTTCTTAGGAATCTTTTCAATCAGAGCATTCTTTTCAATAATAATATCAGCAGCTTACTGAAACATTTTTCTGAAACTGTTTATGGTGGAAATGTATTTGGAACAAATAAGTGTGGAAATTTATACGAGTATGAAACCGAAACTATGCAAATTTAAATGAATAACTAAGCATTAATTTCACGCGACAATTGTAGCAATATAAACGCCAGCCGTTAACCACTCTGAACTGAACATAGTGAGAAAAGTTTGTCACATGTACGTACATACCACACTCAGAATAGTAAACGACATGAAGGACGAGAGCAACGAAAAAACTCACAACTGCTACATTTGAAAACAAGTGAATCAAAAAATTACTGGGGTAATTGCCGAAGGCAATCATACTCAAAAAGAAAAACATACTAGTATAAACTCATATACACACATACATTCATTGTAACTTTTCGAAATATTTGCTTAAGCGAAACGCTATGTCTTGCTTGTTTGGGATTCGTGTGTAGTGTTAGGGCTTTCGCAAGGCAAATTGTTGTGAAAAAAATTGTGACTCATTTAAATTGGCTTGAAGGAGAAAAGTTTAAGGGTTAATAAGACTTTGCAGTGACAATTTTCATGTTGCAGAAATTTAGGCGCAAGGCGTGATGTATACACAAACGTTTAACTTTTGCATTCCTGTCTCTAAAGCTAAAGTGTTCCGAAAAGCGCCAAAAGTTTTAAAACTAACAAGGAAGAAAGGGCGGATTTCGGGTCGAAGCAAACTTTTTATTCTCTCACAGTTTCCATGGATTCAGGTGTTTGGCAAAAATTTAAAATTAACAAATGTTGCGTAAGATATGAGAATTTATAATTGAAAGAAACCGCAACCTTATTAACTTATATTAAGGGTTATAAACTCACTTAGTTTCTTCACTACATTTTACTTTACGACATCGATATTTTTATTTAATTTAATCTAACAAACATAAATATTAGTCGTATTAGGGCAATACTTTTTTAGTATCGAATGACTTAGTACTAATCTAAATATTCCCGCTTAATTTTATGAAGACTCCTTCCATTCATATGTATGAAATATAAACTCAATCAGAGAGACGAAATCAGTTGTACTTATATACATACATAGTATATGGGAGGACGGAGATATACAAAATTTAAAATTGTGTTATAAGGGAAGCTTACATAATGTAAAATACGAAATGTCAGAATAACTCCACGCATCAAATTTAGTTAGAATTGGTCAAATAGCAATTTTTTGAACTTTCGCTTAAATCGGGATATAAAATTTGTTTACCTTTTTTACTAGAGGCATTTTTCTTTCCACTAATTGGAACGATGAGGAGTAAGCAGTTTATTTTTCATAATGTTTTGAATATATTCAAGTATACATATATTCAGTAACGTTCAACTTGTTGTAAATTTATCTATAGTATTTACTGTCTAATTTGTCCGGACTTTGATCTACATAATCGTTTGAAAATCACGGACTGCCAGCAATTCGGAATGCAACTCGTCTTGTCATCCTGACCGTTTTGGAATTTTTCGGTGAGCAAATTTATTAAATTCTATAGCAACAAGTTGCGAAAGTACAACAAATTTCATGGTTAATATATTTATTCACAAAATCCCCCATCATTTATATTTTTATTGCCTACAATTATATTACGAGTCCTACATATGTATGTATGTATATCTGACAAAGATATGAGCATAAGTCTGAAACACAAAAACGAAAAGAAATGGAAACCAGGAAGTCAAATGAACAAAGAGATCACCGAAATTCCTAGACCAACTTCGATTGCCAGTCGTGAAAAAACCCAAGGTTTGCGCAAATATTTTTTATGTGTAGAGACTTCTAAAATGTCCGAATGTATCCGAACTGGGTGTTTTCAACTTTACAAATCGTGATTGAAGTAACAAACCTCGCACACAGGAAAATGCACTCGTGCCTCAGTTGTTGTGCGTATAAGACAACACTTTTTGTGTGCTTCATTTTGAACAGAAATAGCGTCCTTTTAAGGATTAGTGATGCGCTTTTTATATTTAGTGTGTATTTCAACTTTTTCGCTTGTCATAATATTCTTAGTGATTTTACTACTATTATGATGCTTTTTGAACACATATATATTTTCGTATTTTTTTCAGTTTGTTAAATTTGGACCATCCAGACTTACTTAACAGTTGACAACTCAGGCAATTAAAAGTTATGTGTGGCTTGATGCAACTGTGTTGCCAACTTTCTTTTTTGCCTTTAATTAAAAGATGTTCTTTGTACTTAAAGTAAAAACAAAAATTTTTTTTCTTAGATATCGAAAGTCAAAATAAAACTTCAAATATTTTTTCGCATCTAAAATTTTTTTTCAACAGTGCTAAATTAAAAACGAAATTTCTTTCAATTTATCAATAAAGACAACAAAAGTCATAAAAAATTATATTTGGAGACTTTATTTTCAGAAACAGAGTAAAAAAAAATATTTATTTAGTTTGTCTTGCAAACTTAAAAAAATGTTGAGATGACAAAACTTTAATTAGAGTAACTTTAATTGAGTAAATGTTAGTCTTACAAGGTGCGTTCCAAAGTAAACAGGACTTAAAAAACAGAACAAATGGTTTTTTCGGCAAAATTAGTTTATTTTATTCAAAATAGTCTCCTTCTGCTTCAATACAGCAAAAAGCACTGTCCAAAAGCATGTCGAACGAGTGTTTTAGCTCGTTGGCCGGTATGGCCGCCAATATGCCGGTGCAAGCCTTTTGAATGGCCTTTACGTCTGCATAACGCTTTCCTTTCATGGGCAAATGCATTTTTCCGAAAGTCCCACGGTGCCATATCAAGTGATTACGGAAAGTGGTTGATGGTTAAAATGTGATTTTTGATCAAATAAACCTTTTTAATGATGTCCTTCGAATGATTCTGAGCAATGTTTGGTCGTCAGTCAATTTGTGCGGAACAAACCGTGCACACACCTTTCGTAAGCCCAAGTGTTCGGTCAAAATGCGACAAATCGATGTTTTGGAGATGTTCAATTCCATTTCCATGAATTTCAATGATGATTTCGGCTGATTTTTGATGAACTCACGCACAGTTTCGATGGAATTTCCGGTGATGAAGGATTTTGATTGGCTCACATGTTGATCGTCATTTATGTCCTTACTTTGAGAACGTTGAAACCACTCGTGCACTCTGCTACGGAATAGGCAATCATCGCCACAAACTTGTTTCATCAATTGAAACGTTTCGGTAAAAGTCTTACCAATTTTAAAACAAAATGTAATATTCGCTCTTTGTTCGAAGCTCATTTTCGCACCAATAACACAAACATACTGACACTTAAAACGCAATAACTTCATTTCCAACCAATGAAATGTTATGAAATTCTCACTAAACAATCAATAAAAATAGCAGATTCTAACGCACTAGCCGATATATAGATGGCGCAACTAGGAACAGTCCTGTTTATTTTGGAACGCACCTTGTATAATTTTAACATTTGTAATATTAGGTATTCACATTCATTACTATATAAGACAATATATAAAAGAAGGCAAAGTAGATATCCTGTAATAATCCACGCAGAGGACACAAAACCCTAGGGTCGATAGTCTAGATGAAAATCCCAGTCGATTTATTTGTAAAATTTGTGATTAAAACCACGAAATTACCATTTCACCGTATTGAACGAGTGTCAGGAACAAACGTTGACGTAACACCTCCCACTTTTAGATAAATTTCACGTTGCCATCTGATTGTTTTTTTTTTTTTATAAAATACCTCAACATATTTTGCAATTCAATACTATATAGCATTCGGTCTTGTCTGAGCTTTCCGCTCCCTTACTAGTTCCATATCACAAGCATATTTACTTTTGTGTATCCCTCTCGAACTTAGCACTCTTTATTTATTTTATTTGACGAAAGTTGGCTGCAATCTTCTGTATTTGGAAAATAATTTGGCCAATTTAGTTTTATCATTGCGGTCACGTAATTCACAAAGAGGAAAAGCAGAAAATAAAAACGTAAGTCACAAATTATTATCCTTTCAATTTAGTATCCTTTAACATACCCACTTAAATAAATCCTACTGGCTTGGAAAGGGCGAAATGTGCAATGTATCATACGTACATATCTTAGCAAACAACGAGGGACACAAGTGGGTTTATAAATCTATGTACTTTCGTATTCGTAGTGAGAATAAATAGATCTGCCATACACATGTATGTAAGTAAACAAACAAGCATATGTACAAGTATATGTATGTGTATATGGGAATATCCGTGAAAAATTAAAAAAAAAACTATCAGAGTACTGGCATTTTGGATGATTGTTGAAAGACACAAAAAAAGTTAATGGATGGTGCCACAACCACGACTAGCTGCTACCACAATTCTATTTAAATGTATAAGTGACTGAAGAAATACATCGCATCCGCCACTGAATTTGTGGACGGTAATCAGGCAAGACAAAGTAGGAAAGTTTTTATATTTTAAATGCTGCTTTTGAAAAACGGATATTGTATTCATGTTTATTGGTGTTGACAGATTACTTCTGTATAATGGTTTCAATTTGAGCTGTATTAGCATTGATTCCCCCATTAGCAGTAAATGTACCATTGATAACTTGCCAATTATTGTTTTTCTAAATAAAAGTACTACTTATAAAGTTATAGTGGACATCTATTCATGGTCTGTTACTAAAGTTATACTTATATATTTCTATCCAAAATTTTCATTCAAAAATATGTTTCATGCAAAATATTGGACACGTTATAAATTTTTAAAATTTCAACGTTCGATAAAGTACCTTCAGACAATTTGGGTGTACGAAGAAAAATATTTTTATAAAATAAGTAGCTGACCCCACAGCCGTTGTCCTGCGTGAAATTATGTGTTTTGAAATGAAAAGAAAGTTGAATTTATCATTTTATTTTTTTCCAATGTAACGCAGCTTGATAAACAACATTTTTTGGTTTCAGTTCCTGTGTACAGAAAAGATGGTTTTCCAACTCGAAAGCACGCCACGTATATCTGGCCGTGCGAAAAACATAGCATTTCCAAATGAATGCCACACACTATGCGACTATCCTTGTGTCCTGTTGATTGTCATCTCAAATTCAATTTTCTCTGGAAACGGAATACGTTTGAACTGAAATGGCAAATCGCTAAACCTCTAAGAAATTCGTAGAATCAAGCATTTTGCCTCCTTGTATTCGATAGATGCGTCACAATCAGTCGGGTTCCATTACACAGTTTCGGCGCATGAAGATTGCGAAATATAATAACGACAGATCCTACTTTGAGACGGAAGTGATGCGGTGGCATACCAAGCCACCATTGGATAATTCTTCATTGGCAAGACGATCGATCGATCGAGAATACAGTACTCTGGGTTGAAATACACTCTATGGCCATTCTCCAAATTAACTGCGAGATGCACAACAGTCGGAAAACGTTCCTGAATTGCAAAAGTAAATATCCTACAAAGCGCTTTATTGCAGTTCACGTATCCACCGTATCGTTCAAGACCAATAATCGCCATGCTGCTTCCTTTTGTGACGTACTTACAAACGTATTTTATTTATTTCACCAAACTGCAATACTCAACATTGAAATGAGTTTTGAATGTGAATTAGACAATAATGGTGAATTGTCAACTTCGATATTCACTATTCTAGATTGAATGCTGAATGTTCAGCCATTATGGTCTGGTGAGCGACGCCGATAGGGTGGATATCCATCATTTCTAGTTTGTGTTTCCGAAAGAAAAGCACGTCGATAGGTTTTGGTGCATTTATTGTCAGACATACAAACCAAAGTGGGATTGTGGTGTCCGCAAGGCCAATGAACCATATTGGTTTTCATCACTTCGTATAATACTGGATCTTTCTCTGGATCAGGAATTTCCGTAGAAATGATTTAATCACTTTGATCTGGTGTAACCACCATCCAAATATGTGAGCGTGCGGCAAACCTCTCTTTTGCCACTCAACAGAGTACATCCAGCATCTAACAGCACCACATATAGGTTGCTTTAAGATAAAGTTTACAAAACATCGCAAGTGTTGTTTGAAAGGTCGTGCTGTGACATTGTGACGATCGCTTGCTGATTGACCGCGATCCATAATTCCGCACGTATGTCATTGCATCCTGGGAGTACTCAGTTATGTGCCTTGGGCTGCCAATGGATGTTGATGCCAAAAAGAATGCGGACCGATATTAGCGCGACCTCTTCGTGGCATCGTAAAAAATTTCAATCTGTAATTGATCACTTTGTGTGAAACACACATAACGTTTTCACTGAATAATTTTTGAATATTTGAAAATTGAAAAACAAAACAAAAAAATTTAAAAACAAAATATTGTATGAAAAAAAATAATTTTTTGGAATTTTCCAATTTTCCGAATCTTCGTCAAGAAAAGCATCCGTTTTTTATTATTTCTAAACCTTCCCTGATCCACAACGAACAACCTCTGAAAATTTCATCAAGATTGGTTCAGCCGTTCTAGAGCATTAGCGATACTAACAAAGAAACATTCATTCGTTTACATGGGGAAAAAAGGGCTGCTTCAGATGTTTTCCGGCAATTATGCGAATTTTTTCTCGCCGTAAAAACCATCTTTGAACCTCAACGAACACTTAAAAAAAAGAATTGGCCAAATTGATCCAGCCGTTGTTGAGTTATGCACTTAGCAACACATTTTGCGATTCATTTTTACATATATACATATAAGATAGAAATAATGTTTTATTTTTCAACCGAAATAAATATCCTAACATGTAAGACTTCGATTGCACCGAAGCTAAATAACCTTCACAGGTACATTTCTGTTAGTAACTATGTGTTCAGTTTGTATGGAAGCTATATGCTATAGTAAGCCGATCTGAACAATTTTTTCTGAGATTACATTGTTGCCTTAGAAAATAATCTATACCAAATTTCGTTAATATATCTTGCCAAATGTGAAAGTTTTCCATACAAGAACTTGATTTCGATCGTTCAGTTATAATGGCAGCTATATCTTATAGTGCTCCGATATTGGCAGTTTCGACAAATGAGCAGCTTCTTGAAGAGAAAATGACGTTTGCAAAATTTCAAAACGATATCTTAAAACTGAGGGACTAGTTCGTATACATACAGACAGGCAGACGGACATGGCTAAATCGACTCAGCTCGACATACTGATCATTTATATATATACTTTATAGGGTCTCCGACGCTTCCTTCTGGGTGTTACAAACTTCGTGACAAACTTAATATACCCTGTTCAGGGTATAAAAAAGGCCAGTCTGTACAAACTGGCATTGGCCGCTTCATTCACTTAAAAAGGAAATTAAGTCCTTCAAAGTCAGCGGTCAATCCTAAAAAAATTGAAGGCGGTACACCAAATAAGAATAAACCGAAAGTTTTAAATGGCAACAGATTTGCCTTACTAAGAAATGTTCAGACAACGACCACAGTCTTTAATGCCAAACCATCTCCAATATATTTTCGCGAGCGTAGCAGTAATGCTCTTATTGCTGAATTACATGAAATTGTAGGTACTAACAATTTTCATATAGTGCCTGTGAAGAAAGGCAATATAGATGAAACAAAAATTCAGTCAAAAACTCAGTCCCTGAAAAAAGTTTTATGGAAATAGTAAAATTTTTGTCAAATAAAAACAAGAATTATTATTCGTATCAACTGAAGAGCTCTAAGGGCCTAGTTGTTAGAATTAAGGGTATAAAGCCCGCCGTAGACTCTAGTGAAGTCAAAGAAGCATTGAAAGAATGCGGTTTTGGTATTAAAACAGTGGTAAATTTATTTAATAGAAACAAAGTACCACAGCCAATGTTTAAATTTGAATTGTTGCTGAACTCAAATCAACTTAATTAAACACATCCAATATACAGTGAGCGCATTTCGTTTAGCCGAATGGTTAGTTTTTCCTATTATTTAACGTTATTCTGAAAATTGCTACGGTACTTTATGCCAGCTGCGAATATTTTGCATTTTGCTTTCGTAACCATTTATTTTTTTAATGTAATTAGTCTACATACATACAAGGTCTGTCGCAAAAGAAACAGGACTGTTAAAAAAACAACAAAAAATTAATATTTTTCAAAAGTTATATTTTTTTATTCAAAGTAGTTTCCTTGTGCTTCGCGTTAAGCCCGGTCAAGTTTTCCAAATAGGTAAAAATCACAGGGTGCAAGATCAGGTGAGTAGGGTGAGTGATTAATGGTTAATATGGAGTTTTTTGTCAAAAAATCAGTAACAAGCGTCGACCGATGACAAGGCGCATTATCGTGCAACAGGCGCCAGGACCCTGCCTCACGGTATTGTGGTCGAGCACGACGAATGCGTGACAAAAACGCTTCATAACACCAAGCTAAAACACAGCATTAATCGTTTGGCCAGGTGGGACGAACTCGCGGTGTACAATACTCTCGGAATCGTAAAAACAAATCAGCATTGTCTTTATTTTTGACTTCTGAAGACGACCGACTTCTGATCGTCACAGAGGTCCTCACGACCTTCTTGGAATCAAGTTTAAAACAAAATTTAATATTTGCTCTTTGCATTTTACGACCGATGACCAAAAGCTGCTGTCATTTTTTGATCGATAACATCGATTGTAGTTATCCAATTGTCTTAAAATGTTTACAAAATATCAACAAGAGATCAAACTTTTTATTTCATATACCCACCAATAGGTGGCGCCACCAGAAACAGTTATATTTAAAAAGTTCTGTTTCTTTTGCGACAGACCTTGTATATCATACCTGAAAAATTGTTAGTGGAAAGAGGTAATCAGTGTTAATTTCAGTGCGCTTTTCGTTTAGCCGAAAAGGTAATAAAAGTAATTTTTCAAAGAAATAAAGAGGTAATTTATAATTTTTTTAGAAAAAATATTACAACTGACACTGCATACATTTATTGGGTTCATTTAAGTTATTATGTTTTTTTTTATACCCTTTAAAGCCATGCCGAAAGGATCCTACTTGTCAAGTGAAGAGAAAGCCGTTATAACGGCACATAAAAAAACGGCATGGTAATGTTCAGATTGTTTTAAAAATTCAGAGATCTGAGAAAGTTATTAGAAATTATTTAAGATTGGGCGAGAATTATGGTCAGAAGAAAAAACCAAAGGTAACAAAAAAATTACAGAGCGCCAAAAAGGTCAAATTAAGGACATGGCAACAAAACAAAAGCTTACCGCTTCACAAATTATGGCGAAACTTGATCTTCCCATTAAAAAACGTCGTGTCCAGAAAATTTTAAACACATCACAAAACGTTGTTTATAAAAAACAAGCAAAAGCTCCAGCACTGACAAAAGCCCACAAGGATGCAGTTCGCAAAAACGCACATGAAATGGACGTCGGAATGGAAAAATGTAATTTTTTCCGACGAGAAAAATTCAATCTCGACGCTCCTGATGAATTTAGTTACTTTTGGCATGATTTAAAAGCAAAGGGGAAACCAAGGTTGAGCAGGAACTTTGGTGGTGGAAGTGTTATGATTTGGGCAGCCTTCTCTTATTATGGAAGATCCAGAATATGCTATGTTCCAACAAAAAAGAATAGCAAAATCTACACGGACATATAGGAATCAGAATTAATCTCATTTCTGAAGGACTGTCATCAAGAAGAACCAATTTTTTAACAGGATAACGCAGCTATCCACGTCTCGCGACATTCTATTCACTGGTTTGAAGACAAAAATATTGAATTGATGAAGTGGCCTGCACGCAGTCCAGACTTAAATCCCATCGAGAACCTTTAGTTTATTCTGGCAAGAGACGTTTATAAAAATGGTCGCCAATTTAGCAGTGTTTTTGAACTGAAGAGGGCAATTAAAGACTGCCTGGAAAGAATACATGAAGATATCTTAAAAAAACTAATAGAAAGTATGACAAATCGCATTTTCGATTTAATAAAATGTAATGGAAGCAAAATAAATATTAATTATTTACTAACTTTTTTAATTTTGTCTCTATTTAGTATTATTGAAACATTCGGCTAAACGAAATTCGCACCTGCTTATCGTAATACATTATCACTATTAACAAAAACACAATGAAATTCGAAAATCTTCATTTTGTTTAATAATAAAATATGTATGTATTGAGTTAGTTGTAAAAGGTTTATTTTCTTGTTTGTACTTTAAGTGGTAGAAATTTAAAAAAATACATTCGGCTAAACGAAATGCGCGCACTGTACATTCTGAAATATTTGCTACATCGTAGAGTAACTGTTGAAGAACCACATAAAAGAAACGGTCCGGTACAATGTACTAATTGCCAAGAATAAGGGCATACTAAATCATATTGCACTCTACTTAGTATTTACATGCCACTTCAAAATGCAGCCTTAAGAAAGACGAATTAAACAAAAAATGCAGCAATTGTGGAGGAAATCACACTGCTAACTGGGTTGTCCTGTATATAAAGGTTTGAAATCGAAGTTGTCACAGCGCATTCAATCACGTCGTAACCAAATGGTACAAACACAGCTTAACGAAATTAAAGCAACCGCAGATAAAAATTCGAATCCTATTACTTCTAACAATAATAATATGCAAGGAAGCTATGCAAATGTGGTGAAAGGCAACACTGTGCAAATGCAACTGCCGAAAAATTCTCCAAATGGAGGTATTGAAACTATGATTATAAATCTTACACAGTGTATGACACAATTTATGTCTACCATGCAAAATATGATCCAAGATTTAATAAAATCACAACATCAAATGCTGCAAAATTTATCAAGTAAAAAATGAGCTTACTAAAAATTTGTATATGGAATGCTAACGGTGTTAACCAACATAAATTGGAACTAATTAGATTTCTGGATGAAAAGGATATAGATGTAATGCTTATAGCAGAAACTCATCTAACAAATAAAAATAATTTCAATATACCGGGATTTAGACTCTATGTTACAAATCATCCCGATGGAAAAGCGCATGGTGGCCCGGCACTGTTGATTAAAAATCGTTTAAACTACTACGCACCAGAATCTCATGCTACACCACAGTTACAAGCTACAACAATATCACTAAAAAATCGGGGTTGAGACTTAAATCTTACGGCTATATATTGTCCACCTCCTTTTAAAATTACTGATAGCGAATTTAAAGACCTTCTTGGAATACTAGGTCAAAGATTTCAAGCAGGTGAAGATTACAAAGCAAAACACACGTACTGGGGCTCACGTCTTAATAATCCGAAAGGACGACAACTGTATCAAACTGTTATAAATAGGCATAATAACCTTGAAATAATATCTCCTGGTAAGCCGACATATTGGCCTAGTGATCGCAAGAAAATATCAGATTTAATTGATTTTGCTGTAATCAAAAATATAGATAAATCGCACATAACAACTGATAAATGTTCTGATCTACATATCTTCTGATCACTCTCCTGCACTAATAAAGTTATGTGAATAACCCATATTCGTTAATCCAAAAGTGGGTCTAACTTCTTATAAAACGAATTGGCTAAAATACGTGAGTAGCCACATACATAAATATTGAATACAAAATAAATACAGAAAGAGATATTGACGAAAGCATAAGAGAAATCAATGATATAATAACTAGCGCAGCTGTCTTAGCAACACCAAACAAAAACCTTAAGTCGCTTGATTCCAGAAAAATCTCTAATAGAGAAATAGAAATACTTGTAAATGAAAAAAGGCGTGCAAGACGAGAATGGCTGATAAATCGCTCCCCTTCCACTAAGCTTCAATTAAAATCAGTTGTAAGTAAGAAGTGACGAGGAAAAGGCTAATTGTTTTGCAAATCACCTAGAAAAGGTATTTCAACCAAATTTGCCAAAGAACAACTTTAAGCTGTCAAACTTACCCAACACAGCTAAAGAGACCCTCGAGTCTTTTAAGACTTCTTCTTCTTCTTAATTGGTGTATACACCGCTTACGCGATTATAGCCGAGTTAACAACAGGGCGCCAGTCGTTTCTTCTCTTCGCTACATGGCGCCAATTGGATATTCCAAGCGTAGCCAGGTCCTTCTCTACCTGTTCTTCCAACGGAGTGGAGGTCTTCCTCTTCCTCTGAATCCCCCGGCGGGTACGGCGTCGGACAACATGACCTAGCCAGCATAGCCGCTGTCTTTTAATTCGCTGAACTAGGTCAATGTCGTCATATAGGTATCTCATACAGCTCATCGTTTCATCGAATGCGATTTGATGACAGGAGATATTTCGTCTTGCCCTCGTTCACTGCCAGACCCATTTTCTTTGCTTCCTTGTCCAGTCTGGAGAAAGCAGAACTGATGGTGCGGGTATTCAGGCCAGCAACTGTACACTCTTATAAAAGATTACACCTGCTCGATTAAGTTCTGCAGCTCGAACTATTTTCTCCAGAAGCAGGTTGAAGAAATCGCACGATAGGGAGTCGCCTTGTCTGAAACCTCGTTTGGTATTGAACGGCTCGGAGAGGTCCTTCCCGATCCTGACGGAGCTTTTCGTGTTGCTCAACGTCAGTTTACACAGCCGTATTAGTTTTGCGGGGATACCAAATTCAGACATCGCGGCATAAAGGCAGTTCCTTTTCGTGCTGTCGAAAGCAGCTTTGAAATCGACGAAGAGATGGTGTGTGTCGATTCTCCTTTCACGGGTCTTTTCCAAGATTTGGCGCATGGTGAATATCTGATGAGTTGTTGATTTTCCAGGTCTAAAGTCACACTGATAAGGTCCAATCAGTTTTTTAACGGTGGGCTTTAGTCTTTCACACAATACGCTCGATAGAACATCATAATATAGAACATATAGGTTGTAAAAAAAGTCTTGCGGTTTTTGCGCTAGTTGGAGCTGAAAGCGCGTAGTTCTAGTTTTATTCGTCGCATCGGGTCATGCTATACCTTTTTGGAAAGCTCATTTCACGCGCTAATACGTGTTGGATTGATTGTCGTTTCTTTGAAGTCGTTCGTGAGTTATAGCGTCGCAAACATGGAGCAAAATAAAGAGAAAATACGGCATATTTTACAGTACTACTAAGATAAAGGCAAAAATGCATCTCAAGACGCCAATAAAATTTGTGCAGTTTATGGACCCAACGTTTTTCAACGTTTTCGTTCTGGTGTAGAGGTGGTCGAAGTTGCGCCACGCTCCGGAAGGCCTGTCGTCGAAAATTGCGATAAAATCGCTGAATTGGTTGAAAGAGACCGGCATAGTAGCAGCCGTAGCATCGGTCAAGAGCTGGGCATGAGTCATCAAAAATTCATTTCAATTTCAATAAAAAAAACAAAAATTCAATAAAAATACCGCAAGACTTTTTTAACAACCCATTATAAATGATCAGTATCTAGTGTTGGTATGGAAAACTTTTGCATTTAACAAGATATATTCACGAAATTTGGTATAGATTATTTTCTAAGGCAACTATGTAATCTCCTAAGAAATTGTTCAGATCGGTTAACTATAGCATATAGCTGCTATACAAACTTCCTCATTCGACGATATATCTTCACGAAATTTGGTATGAGTTATTGTTCATAGAAATAATGTAATATCGGAAGAAATTGTTCAGATCGACTCACTATAGCATATAGCTTCTTTAACATCGATTACTGCTTAAGGTAATAACATAATCTCCGAAAAAATTGTTCAGATCGGATTACTATAGCGTATAGCTTCCATATAATCTGAACACATAGTTACTAAAAGAAGTGCACCTGTGAAGGGTATATAACCTTCGGTGCAGCCGAAGTGAACGTTTTTTGTTTTCTTTCTCGATCGATTAGGCGTAAAAAATTGCCTATTCCGGATTCGGATTCAATTTATGAAATATAATTGTTATGAATGCACCGATGATTAGTAAATTATATAAGTAAATTCCGCAAAGTCGAGTCGAGATATGTGTGTGACATATGATGCAGTCAAAACCGGAGAATATGCCGAAGGTCAAAATCAGGGAATATGGTAACCCTAGTTATATGTTAGGACTGTGCCGAAAATAACTACAAACAATGTTTTATTTGTAACGCAATGAATCGTTGTAATTTTTGCTTATAACATTTTTATTAACAAAAAGAAGATTTTTATCCACATTTAGTTAAAACTAGTAAAAGAAATATTTTCTTAATTTATGCCGAGCTTTTCGTGTAATTCTCATCGTCCATTATAATGCACTCAACAGGTTCTTTTAGCAAACGATCGTACAACTTCCGTAGCCTTGTTTTCCTTACTTTTGCTTGTCGTTCACTTCTTTGGGAAACTTTTATTTTTTATAATTTTTATACCTTTGCAACCAGCTGCTACAGAGTATTATAGTTTTGTTCACCTAACGGTTGTACATATCACCTAAAACTAAAACTAAGATAGACATACATATATATAAATGATCAGCATGACGAGAAAAGTTGAAATCCGGTGGACTGTCTGTCTGTCCATCCGTCCGTCGGTACAAGCTGTAACTTGAGTAAAAATTGAGATATCTCCATGAAACTTGGTATGTTCGTTCCTTAGTAAAAAGAAAATCGAGTTTGTAGATGGGAGTAATCGGACCACTGCCACGCCCACAAATCGCCATTAACTGAAAACATATAAATTACCATAACTAAGCACTAAATCAAGATATAAAGCTGCAAAAGTACAGAGGATCAATAATAGCAAGGGGCGTATGTGAGAAAACTTTTTTGGAAAAGTCTTCTAAACTACTTAAGCTACAACAACCACATTTGCTGAGTACAACCCTTATAGAAACTTCTACCGACAGTGTTAAAATGGGTTAAACCGGAGAATAACCTCGCTCACTCCCCATACAACGGTACCGATGAAAACTACTAAAACCGCAATAAATCAATAACGAAATACGCGAGAGACATAACATTTTATTACTGAGATAGTATGAAAGAGTTTTAGGGGAGCCGGTATGGAAATTGGACGATGGGTGTGGCACCGCCCACTTTTTGGGGAAATCCCATATTTCGAGACCCGACTGACCGATTACCGAATATAGTACGTGGCTTTCACCTTACATTTTCAAGTCACATTGTGAAAATGGACGAAATTGGACAGCAACCACGCAAACTTCCCATATAGCACAATTTTAAATTCCACTTGATTCATTCAGGTTCCAGTACACATATCAAGAAGCAATTAATATAACGGGATAAAGCTTTGCACGAATAATATCTTTAGTGTGTGTCACATTATGACCTTAATTGTTTAAATCAAAAAAACTCAAGCCCCTAGATACCGAATATTTTGACCTCGGTACATACTTATATGTAGTTGACTTTTGACCAAAAATGTCGATTAAAATGTGATATATATAACTGAAATTAAAAGATAATCCTTCTCTTGTAATGGTTTGTCTGTATGTCAAAAATGGGTTGAATCGGATCAATACTTCCCAGCTCCGATAAACTAAATATGTATAAAGATTTTCGAACTTACGGATGACTTTGTACCGCATATATCGGACAATAAGTGAGTTATTTCAATGAAAATATGAGAACGTGTTTTACTCATAACAGTGTATCGTTGTGCCTAAAATAGATAAATTTGACTGAAAACTTGGCTTAGCCCCTATATAAATCTTTAATCCTACAACTATTAAGTCTTTAATTCGAATTAGTTTATATCTCTCAAAACATTCAAGTTATATCAAATTTGCGACAGCGTGAAAATGAGTGAAATCGCGAAATAACCACTCCCACTCTCCAAATAACAGTTTTGTTAAATACTACCAAAAGTGCGAAAGTAAGTTTTACATGACCTGGTGTCAAAATTGAACGATGGGCGTGGTACCGCCGATATTTAAGTGAAATCACATACATATATCTGGTCATATTCGACCAATTTTAATTTGGTGGTTTTTCACATTTTCATGTTACAAGAACTCGGAATGCAAACACGCCCACTTCCCACAATTTTAAGTTCCATCTGATTTCTTCACTTTCCATTATATAAATCGAGCACCAATTAATATACCCTATGACCAAAAATATACAATCCTCCAGATACCGAATATGTGGACGATAGTTCCTATGGTAATCTTTTTACCGAAAATATCAGTCAACTTGTCCGGTATATGATTAAAATTCAGAAAACACTTTCATCGGCTTTGATCGTTGCAAGTTGCATTAATGTAAAGTTTAACCAATACCGCAATATATAATATTTACCCCCTTTGATTGCTAAAAATCCTTTTAACCTTTTTAATATAATACAATGAATGATGCACCGTGCAATTGCGAAAATTTATTAACCACTAAGCATTCGATTTTTAAAACATTGCAAGCCGAAATGCTATTTCAACTCAGGGCGGTTTTAGGAAATTTAGTTTAGTATATTGGTTACAAGTTGTGGCAAAAACCAGCGCAACAGATTTGTGTGTACGTTCTTGGTGGAAATGTGGGTCAAAGTGGCAGTGCAATGTCCTCAAAATATCCGCAATGCTGTTGTTTGCCTTTTTACTTTCCCGACCCCTCCATACCTCCTGACTAACCTGTTTAGTTAGTTGAGTTCGGGTCGTCATATACCTACTTCTTTTGTGAGTTTGTGTGCGCATGGAAATTACACTCACGAATATTTTAAAATAATATATTCACTTCAGACTTTGCTGTGCCAGTGGCCTTTTACCCTGACTTTTCTTATTGGCTATAGTTTGTTTCGGTTAGTTGTTTATAATGTATACATAAGTATGTACGTAGCATGCAAACGCCATGCACATGCAATTAAAGCACGCATTTGAATAATAAGAATAGATATTATATCAAATAAAGAGGTTTAGGGGAGATTCAATAAAACTACGTCAAATAAACTACGTCGTAAAAAGAACTCTTCCAGATTTAATCATTGAAAATTTTATTATCTAAAAGAATTAAAAAGACCAAGTAAGGAAGGACTAAGTTCGGGTGTAACCTAACATTTTATACTCTTGTAAAGTGCCAGAATAAAAGGCCGAGAAATTCCTTCAGGAAAATATGAAAGTAACACGTACAAAGTTTTTTCCTAATATATTCATTCATTGTTGATTTGTATACCGGAAAGTGAAAGTTTCAAGTGGAATTAAAATGTTTATAAGGATAGTATGCGTTGCTTTAGTCCGATTTCACATTTTCATACTGTAACACAAAATGTCAGAGGAATGTCTCGTACCAAATTTTTTTGAAATCGTCGGTCGGGTCTCGAGATATGTGACTTTACCTAAAAGTGAGCGGTTCCACACCCATAGTCCAATTTTTAAGACGGCCCTTATATAGCCCCCTCACACCATTGTAGTCTAAATTATATATCTCTGTCGTATTTAGTTATTGATTTAGATTTACCACACTTTTAATCGTTTTTATCAGTACTGCAACTTATTTTAATTCCTAGTTATGGCACTTTATAAGTTTTCGGCATTGGTAGTGGTCCCATAAACCCATATACGAACTCTGCCTTACTTTTTTGCCAAGGAACATGTGTACCAAGTTTCATCAAGATATTTTGATTTTTACTCAAGTTACAGCTTGCACGGACGGACGGACAAAATGACAGTCACCCGGATGTCAACGCGTCTCGTCATACTGATCTTTCATATACAAGTATATACAACTATAAATCTATCTCGCTTAGTTTTAGGTGATACATACAAGAGCATAAAATATGGTCAGATGTAGATTTACTATATTCGACATGAATTGTGTGCATTTCGTAATATGTTTTACAAAGATCTCAATTTTTTACAGAACTGTACCACAATATACATATGTTTTTTGCCGATATTAGGAAAGGCTTACAACGGGTGTTGAAATTTCACCCCATATACATATCATATTTTCTACATAGTGATAGATAGAATTTAATAGGACTGGCTGAATGTGTCAACAAACGTTAACACATACATACTTGTATATGTATAGATTAGGCAATGCTAACCTCGTCACTTTTGTTTAAAGATATGAAAATTTAAGATGGATATTACAAAAAACTCGTAACTTTACATATTGTCATACAGAAGAGGTCGATTTTGATTTTATTTCCTTTCGAATATTCCATTACTCGAAATCTTAATATTAATTTTTTATAGATTCATATTTATATAACTTCACCAACGAATATGAAAAAAAAAATTTTGTGTATATTAATGAAAAACAATCACTTGTCTTAAAATACGGAGTACTTCGTACTAAAAAAGTTTTTTGGAGTATTTTCGTTACTTCTATTAGTTGTATTTGAAACCCTTTCGCAAGTGTGTAATAGACATCTAATAGTACCATATAATATATGGCATTGAGAGAACCAGGTGTTTCGCATAAAACATTATCTATATTTTTAGAAAATTTTTCTTGGGTTGGTTTTAGCTTTTAATTCATCATCTGGGCATGGACAGGCAATACATAATCAATGCGTTAAATGGATTTTAGTTTGTCCGACAGCCCTATATAAACTTATCTGTAAGACACAACATTTTCTTCAGGACTTGTTGCAATATCAAATACGGTAGGCCATATTCAAGAGTTCTCCATGGCTGAAGGCACACAAGATAAAATCCACCTCAGAAATTTTCAATAAATAATATTTACCACAATTAATTTTTAACACCGGTTTTTATTTGTACCAGTGTGACATTTTCACAAAAAAAAATTTTATTTGCTTTTTCGATAGCTTATATTTCCATAAATATCCTGTGAAATCGGGAAGGTCGTATCTTGAATAGTTTTTGGATAGCAGTGTTCTAAAGAGCGACCGCTCGTAGGTGCAAACATATACACACATGTATAAGTGAAAGTTTAAACGCGTTTTTCTCGAAACGATATTCTTCAAAATTGCTGGCGTCATAACTCAACAAGAAGTTAATAAATCGACTTCAAATTAAAACTGAGTATTTTTAAATACATTTACTATACAATGACCTACGATCTTTTTGATTGGTTGAAAATTGTCAATTTGGCATTAAAAAATACCATTTTTTACCTAAACAACGTTTTTTTTTTCAAAATTACTCCATTTTTGTTAATTTTTGATACTTTTCAAAGATCGTAGTTCATTGTATAGGAAATATCTTTAAATTTAATAAACTTTTCAAATTTTTTTGTTTCAGCCACTTATTCCGCCGGAATCATGCCAGAAGTTGGGGCACGCTTCTTTGGCACCTCCGAAGACAGCCAATATTACCGTTATTTTTGTAAAACAAACTTAAAATATAGCTGAAAATATACCTTATTACATTAAAAAAAATTCTAAATATTCAATCGCGTACTTTCTCTTAAAAAAATTCACGAGATCGCCTAATTTTTCATGTGCCACACTGGTATAGCCCCTTAAGTAGTTTACTTCTGGGAATGACCTCTCATCACTTGACTGCACTCTCCACGTATACCACATAAATAATATAACAATAATTGAATAATAATTACAAAAATTTGAAATAATACGATTAAAAGCATATGCAGACTAAATAAACATGTTTTTAGATTTTATATAACATACGAATTTATTGTCCTTACCATATCTATAGACTGAATAAAAATGTAATACATTTTACAAAGAATTCAAGGAATTGTTTTTTGCATTTAAGAAACCCGTGAACGTTTTCTTTTTAGAAACAAATGTTACATTTAAAACAACGAAAATATACATATACCCAAATGTTTAACTATAATGTGTTTGTATGTCATCAAATGTTCCTTTTCGAGGAGTTACTTGATCAATTAACCGGCCTTTGCTCAATTAAAGCACTAATTTAGTAGGATTTGTCTTACAAAAAAAGCTTATGTCGACGAGTAGGTCCTTGTGGCATTTACTACAGTGGCCATATAAAGGAGCGCAAGTTTGGTGTGGGATTCGTGGTGGGAGAGAGACTCAGTCGCCGAGTACTATCTGTAGTACTAGATTCCAGCATAAGAAGATTCATCAAGTTACCTGGCAGTCTACGGATCGAAAAACTAACAACCAGATCGATCATATTGTGATAGACGAAAGACACGTCTCCAGTGTTTTAGATATGCGTACGCTCCGAGGTCCTAACATCGACTTGGATCACTATCTTGTTGCAGCTAAGATTCGCACCCGCCTCTGTGCAGCAAAAAACGCACGCCACCAAACACAAGGAAGGTTCGACGTCGAGAAGATGCAATCACAACATACAGCCGAACGATTTTCTACTCGGCTTGCACTCCTGCTCTCTGAGAGCACTCGTCAACAACTCGGCATAAGGAAACTGTGGGACAGCATTTCAAAATACTTACGTACAGCTGCAACCGAAACCATTGGTTTTCGGAAAGTGCAAAAGAACAGCTGGTACGACGAGGAGTGCCGTCTCGCAGCGGAGAGAAAGCAGGCTGCCTACCTCGCAACGTTACGATCGACCACAACACGTGCGGGATGGGATAGATACCGAGAGTTGAAGAGGGAGGCGAGACGCATTTGTAGACAGAAGAAGAAAGAGACCGAAATGCGTGAGTACGAAGAGCTTGATAAGCTGGCCGACTTTTTCTACGAAAAAATGCGGCGGCTTACAGAAGGTTTCAAGACCGGAGCATACTCTTGTAGAACCCCCAAAGGTGATCTAGTCACCGAAGCCCTGAGCATACTTAAATTATGGAGGGAATACTTCTCAAGCCATCTGAATCACAGTGAATGTGCAACGCCTGGAGAAGGCGAACCCGATTATAATTCCCATCCTCCTATATGGTGCAGAGGCTTGGACGATGTCAACAACTGATGAGTCGACGTTGCGAGTTTTCGAGAAAAAAGTTCTGCGAAATATTTATGGTCCATTGCGCGTTGGCCACGGCGAATATCGCGTTCGATGAAACGATGAGCTGTATGAGATACCTATATGACGACATTGACATAGTTCAGCGAATTAAAAGACAGCGCCTACGCTGGCTAGGTCATGTTGTCCGAATGGACGAAAACACTCCAGCTCTGAAAGTATTCGGCGCTGTACCCGCCGGGGGAAGCAGAGGAAGAGGAAGACCTTCACTCCGTTGGAAGGACCAGGTGGAGAAGGACCTGGCTACGCTTGGAATATCCAATCCACGTAGCGAAAAGAAGAAACGACTGGCGCGCTGTTGTTAACTCGGCTATAATCGCGTAAGCGGTGTCTACGCCAATTAAGAAGAAGATGTACACTTAAATGAAAATAAATATGTCGATAACAAATATTAAATTTTCTATGCCATAGTCAAAAAGCATAATCTTATCTTCTTATACATACTTGTATATAAAAATGAATCGCAAAATGTGTTGCTAAGCGCATAACTCAAAGACGCCTGAACCAATTCAATTTCAATTTCAATTTCGGTCGCTTGCTTTTTTTTCCGGCTATTCAAAAGAAAAATTATCGAAAATTTTACGTGTGTTTCCTTAAAGTGATCAATTGCGAAAAGGCCTCCCTAATATCGGTCGGCGTTCTTGTTGCCATCAACGTATGGTAGCCCAAGGCAAGGCAAGGCAAGAAGTACTCCCAGGATGCGGTGACATACGTGCGGAATTATGGATCGCGGTCAATCACCAAACGATCGTCACGATGTCACAGCACGACCTTTCAAACAACACTTACGATGTTTGATGGACTTTATCTTGAAGCAACGTAGTATATGTGGTGCTGTTAGATGCTAGATGTACTCTGTTGAGTGGCAAAAGAGAGGTTTGCCGCACGCACACACATTTGGATGGTGGTTACACCAGATCAAATTGATTAAATCATTTCTACGCAAATTCCTGATCCAGAGAAAGATCCAGTATTATACGAAGTGGTGGAAACCAAAAGGGGTCATGAACCTTGCGGACACTACAATCACTTCGCGGTTTGTACGTCTGACAATAAATTCACGAAACACTATCCACGTGCTTTTCCTTCGAAAACACATACTGGAAATGATGGATATCCACTCCATCGGCGTCGCTCACCAGATATCAATGGCTCACATGGATCGTACCTTATTCCCCACTATTGTTTAATCCACATTCAAAACTCATATAATCGATAAAATACGTTTGTAAGTACGTCACCAAAGGAAGCAACATGTCGATTATTGGTCTTGAACGATACGGTCGATACGTGAACTGCAATAAAGCGCTTTGTAGGATATTTAATTTTGCAATTCATGAACGTTTTCCGACTGTTCTGCATCTCGCAGTTAATTTGGAGAATGGCCATAGAGTGTATTTCAACCCAGAGAATACAGTACAACCAGTGGAAATATAGCCGGCAACAAAATTAACAAATTTTGCGAGACATTGCTCTATTCGGAAACGACGATTGCTCCTACCTTCGGTTGCTATTGATTAATGTACGCGGTTCAACTTTATTTGAGTCATTGGGTACTGTGAATGGTACGGTGTATGCAAGTTAAGAAGTAAGAAGCAAGAAGTAAGCCAGCAATTACAATTGCTGGAACATGTTAATCGCTGGAATGAAAATGAAGTTCGCACACTTTTCGCGATAAACATTTCGACATATCAGCCTTCAAATCCGCGTCAATTATGGGATACGAACAAAAATGACATTGCCGAAGACATTCGTCTTCGCTAAAAATTGGAAACGGTACATTCCCGGTTGACACTTCCGGTGGTTTGATATCAATTCCATCTTCCCTTTATCAATTCACGAAAGATGAACTCATCACGAATGTTCGGACATTGGCCAAATTATCGTAACTATTATTCCTTAAGTACACGCGCAGTGTTTACTGACAAAAATATCGATGTTGTTGACTTAAACTGGAAGATTCAAAGTCAAATTCCGGGATACTTGCGCTCATACAAATCGTTCGAACGTCTGAACAATGAAGACGAAGCCGTGAATTATGTTCCGCAATCTGCGCTATAGAATACAAGGGGGCAGAATGCTTGATTCTATGACTTCCATTGAGTTCTAACGATTTGCCATTTCAGTTCAAACGTATTCGCATCCAGCGAAACGTTCATTTGAGATGACAATCAACAGAACACAAGGATAGTCGCATAGTGTGTGGCATAAATTTGGAAATGCTATGTTTTTCACACTGTCAGATATACGTGACGTGCTCACGAGTTGGAAAACCATCTTTTCTGTACACCGGAACAGAAACCAAAAATGTTGTTTATCAAGCTGCGTTACATTGAAAAAAAATGAAATGATAAATTTAACTTTCTTTTCATTTCAAAACACATAATTTCAAGCAGGACAACGGCTGCGGGGTCAGCTAGTACAGTATATAAAAATGAAACGCCTTTTTTGTATGTCCGCGCATTACGTCCGAACCACAGCACGGAAAGACATGAAAATTTGCACGGGTATTCCTTTAGTCCTGGAGAAGGTCCTAACGGCGAAAATCACCCCCGACTTCGCAATTTATGTCTTTATTAATAACTCATGAATGGCTGAACCGATCTGTGTCTGTGTTTTATTACGTGTAGTATCTGGGTTTTATCCGTCAATTTTGCAATTACATTCGATGAATGTTGAACAAAACATTACCATATGATTAGATATAGGGCGTGAGACCGACCCTCTTCTGCTCTACTTCTTCATTGTTATTCACTATAACAAGGAGCATATATGTATATGTGTGACGATATGCGATGCAGATGCAGACAGGGTGAAGATGTAGTTACACCATACGTATTTGTGTATTATTCCTTAGGTGATTTACGAAGCCAATAAAAAATATAGGTTAACTATTCCATTTTATTGTTATCGCGATAAATGATATAGTTACCAATAAAAGCAAGAAAAAACGTTAACTTCGGCTGCACCGAAGCTAATATACCCTTCACAGGTGCAATTCTTTTAGTATTGTATGGAAGCTATTTGCTATAGTAATCCGATCTGAACAATTTTTTCGGAGATTACATTGTTGCCTTAGAAAATAATCTATACCAAATTTGGTGAAGATACATTGTCAAATGTGAAAGTTTTCCATACAAGAATTTGATCCCGATCGTTCAGTTTATATGGCAGCTATATGTTATAGTGGTCCGATATCGGCCGTTCCGACAAATGAGCAGCTTCTTAAAGAGAAAATGACGTTTGCAAAATTTCAAAAGGGTATCTTAAAAACTGAGGGACTAGTTCGTATATATACAGACGCACGGACGGACGGACATACAGACAGACGGACATGGTTAAATCGACTCAGCTCAACATACTGATCATTTATCTATATACTTTATAGGGTCTCCGACGCTTCTTTATGGGTGTTACAAACATCGTGACAAACTTAATATACCCTGTTCAGGGTATAATAAAAGTATATGTTGACTTGGTTTCAGAATATTTACAAGCTTTATATGAAATTGATTAATTTTTTTTCGTGTTAGAGTTGCTTACAAAATATAAAAAACGACAATAGATTAATATCTATGATGATCTCTATTCAGTACATTCAAAATGGCAAAGATGAGTCCTTTATAGTTTTCAGCTATTTCATATATGTATGTATGTATGTATATTATTATTAGATATTTTCGCCCAAATACGAATTGAGTTGGCAATGTGAGCAACAAAACAGTCAGCTGATATTCAAATTATTTCAAAATATGTGACTTTGTACAATACTTCAAGTAACAAAAAAATCAACTGTTCAAGAATGTACACAGCTTAGATCACCTGATCAAAATCCGCCTTTTTTGACACAGAGATGTAAATAAAAGTAAGTAATATAATAGATTTTCTTCGACAAGATATTTGTAATTGAAAAATGTTAATAAAAATACAATAGTCATTTATAATAAGCGTATAGACCTAATTGCAAATATTCGCTTTTAAAAAATACAGATTAAGATAACTGTGGAAGGCGACGTATAAACATTTTGACAAATATAGGGTAATTCAGACTGACAGCCATATGTACATACATACATATATAATATATAATAAAATCCGGCTCATATATGCACATAGGTAGACAAACAAACGAGATTACAATATATTGGCTTGTCAAAACCTATCTTAACATTATATTGAACTAGAGGCATTGCTAGTTCTTCGCTTTTTTCGTACGCAATAGTTAGATTTTGCTGAAAAAAGTAGTTGGCAATAACGAAAAAGTTCACTTTGAGAGATGAAAATATAAGCAAACCAAAATTAATTATTTTTGTGAATGGGAATTGGCAAAAATTATGACAAATTCGAACATTTGTTTAAATGTTTTCTGCATTCTAGACCTTAAATAAACAAAATAACTATATTTGAATAGTATATTAATATAGCGTTTACAAATTTGAGAATTCAAACTAACCTTTTCTCCAAGTCAGACATTTTGAAATAAATTGAATACCAACTGACTGTTCCTGCCCGCATTGTCAAGACACTTTAAAGTTTAAATTATTAAATTATGACGATCAAATAAAACATAACTATTATTGTTAACATTTTGCAGAAAACCCAAAACACACAGGATATGCCCCCATGTGATCCATTGCGCTAGTTAAATTTTACATAAACTAAAAATGAGTTAAAATATATGTACATACATTTTTGAGGTGCACCGAAATGTGTCCTCTTTATTAATACTCATAAACTAACTTATAACATTGTTCTTACCTTTAGTTATACTAACTACATATTATGGTTACTAATTGATAGTTTGTTTATATAGGTATGTGCAATACTAGAGAACCCGTCCACGCTTTACTTTATGTGGCTGACACATATTGTAGATACTATTACTACTACTACCATCTATAGTATATGATTCGTCTTAGTTAGATTATGACTATTAGTTAATGAGATATAGCATTTTGTGAAGCAACTTGTGTTAGTTTAGAAAAAATGGATCATAAAGCATTTCGTGTGTTAATAAATGATTGCTTTTTGGGGGAAAATATTGTTCAATTTAGGCTCTGCATCAGGGAAATCCACCGTTGAAAAGTGGTTTGCTAAGTTGGAAAGAGGCGAAATGAGCACCGAGGACAATGACGCCCTAAAAAGGCGAAACCTCTGTGCAAAGTGTGTGCCTCGCAAGTTCATAATCTAACAAAAACAACAAAAACGAATTGCTGATTCCGTATTTTCGTCGGTGTGTGCCAATAGAAACATGACTCCATCATTTCACACTGGAATCCAATTGACAGTCATTCTAGTGGACTGACATGATGAACTTGTTCTCAAGCGTGGAAAGAGTAAAAAGTCGGCTGGCATTCATCGACTGATTACTGAGCCAGTTATAATGTATTGCACTGCGTATTTGGTTGCAGTATTCGAAATATTTAGCAATTGTATTATATTGCATAATAAGCGGAAAAAATGTAATTATTTACGACATCACATTGAAACCTTAAAAATAACAGTATTTCTCCACACATAATGGATGTTATTATAAAAAAAAAGAATTCTGTTGATGTATATGATAAGTTGTCCAATAATCGAATATAGGAAGACATTTCCCAAATATTTGCATCAATTTGAGTCTTAACTAGCAACGAAATTGGATTTTAATACTATTATCGCATTCGTTGCTGAGCTCGAAAAGCTCACTTCTAAGTCCCAAGAAAATGAGAATTTGAGGAATTTAAAGTGCATGTTCAAAAACTTAATTAATTAGATCGATAAATAAATGATTGAATGAAATTTTTCTGTCTCCTCGTTAACTGTAAAGATCCTGCTAAAAAAAGATAATAGACTGAAAGTCTATGGACAACAACACAAGCAAAAATTCGCTATTAAATAAAATTCCAATTGTAATTTAATTTTCAATTTTCTAAAGATCAACGATATTAATAATGATCAACCATATTGTCTATTAAATCATTCCTTGATAGTATTAAATCGTCGAAGGGAAATAAAAAAATATTTATACAGTTGCAGCATTGTGTATTTCAATTGCTCACAGATTTCGCGTTAGTCTGTATACTAATATACATACATATGTATGTATGCATGCGTACATGTATAGAATATTGTGAAATAAATTTGAACGAACCGTTTTATTCTATTAATTCATATAATTTTGCATAGTTCGCATGGCACGCGAGCTTGATGATTTACTGCATGCAGAAAGGTACCATACAATCGTATATATTTGCATACATATGGTAAAGGAAGTGTGTTGGAAACTTAATAAAATAAATAAATAAATTTTCCGACAAATGCAACGTTAAATTCTACAAAACTTATTTTCAAATACATTGATTTCTTAAAATAAGCTGTACGTATAGCTCTAAATGTGTAAATACATAGCTTTGAATTTTGAATTAATATTCTTGAATACAGTTTTCGTAGATTTTTTTTAGGAAATTGAATAAAAAATAACTAATACTAGTATTTTAATCGACCTCGGAGTCAAATACTATAGGCTAAATAATCAAACCCGATTAGAAGGAAAAGATCTAACCGTATAGATCAATTTAGCGAAACGCAGGTTTTATATACATATAGTATAACTTATATTCATTTTGTATGCGATTTTGTACACTCTTATACAAGATGGTACCTTCTCTATTTGTTCTGCAGCTCGAATTATTTTATCCAAGATTAGATTGAAGAAATCGCACAAAAGGAAGTCAACTTGTCTGAAACCTCGTTTGGTTTCGAACGGCTCTAAGAGGTCCTTCTCAATCCTGATGGATCTTTTAGTATTGTCCAACATCAGTTTACACAGCCGTATTAGTTTTCAATTCGACGAAAAGGTGATGTGTGTCGATTCTCTTTTCACGTGTCTTTGCCAAGATTTGGCGGATGGTGAATATCTAGTCAGTTGTTAATTTTCCAGGCCACATTGATAAGGCCCAATCAGTTTGTCAACGGTGGGCTTTAATATTTCACATCATACGCTCGATAGTACCTTACATGCGATGTTGAGGAGGCTTATTCCACGGTATTTGGCGCAGATTGTCTCGTTTTGTGGATTGGACAGATCACTATTATACAAAAAAATTGTTGCATGCTCGTTATCAATTCTTCACCGCCGTATTTAAATAGCTCGACCGACAATCCAACGGCCCCGCTTTGTTATTCTTCAGACGGGTAACTGCTATTCGAACTTCTTCATGGTCGGGCAATGGAACGTCTGCACCATCGTCATCGATTGGGGAATCGAGTTCGCCTTCTCCTGACGTTATGTTCCGGTCTTGAAACCTTCTGTTAGTCGCCGCATCTGTTCGTTTTGTACCTTTCTATGAAAAATTCGAGCCACGATGTCATGTCTTGGTTGCTTGGTTTTGTGATACGTATATATCTCTCGACGCCTCCTTGACGGCCACCGGTGCGATGTAGCTGTATGATTAACTTGCATTTAACATCGGGTATATTCTATCGGGCAGACTTCAATTCATTGATCAAGATGATATAATTATGCAGAACCTGTTAAATTTTAAGAACAGTTTACATCCCCACGACTTGAATGATTTAATACCGTCCGATCTAAAATTTCTGGTAAATATTTGCCGACGCTCTGGTTGACGCTGAGCGACTGCGAATCGTCGAGCATTTATCTCATCTATTGTCTCAGAAGCTTGCTGATAAATCATTACCTGGTCATGCTCTCGGCGTCGAGAAATTTCTTTACCAGGTATTTGAGTGAGCCGCTAAGTGAAGATACGCTTTGCGTTTTCTTGACGCCGAACAGCTGCCTCTTGAGGTATCTGTGATGTATGCAGGGAAGCTATGCGGATAGCATTTACCTAACGCTGAGCATCAGATGTTTCTGACTTCTGCTTGACACATTTTCTGAAAAATCCAGATAAATATGGTGTCACTAAACGTAGTGGTCGTATACATAGATACCATTGATGGCAACAAACGACATATTCAGCAGCTAGCAACCAATCTTTATATTTATATAAAAAGTGCGTGTCATGTCGTTTGTCCGCGATAGATTTCTAAACTACTGAGCCGATTTTAGTAAAATTTAGCACACTGTGTGCAGTTTCCAGAACCAACTTAGAAGACATAGTAAAGACAATTCATAAATAAAGAATATAGTAAAAGCTCTATTAAATTATATATACATCTCCATTAACCATGCTTGTGTTTATTAAGTACAATATATTAACCGGACAACTCTATTAACTGGATAGAAAGGCTGTTAACCAGACATTGAGAAAGCAGCCTTAAGTTCGTTATTTTTTCCAATGAAATTTATTTGTATGAACATACTATTTAAAATTAAATCTCAAGTACAATCCCTTGGATTCTTATACCGACAACAACGTTTTTGCCTTTATTCGTAAATAAAATTTTCACTGGATTTAATAATTTATTATATGAATAATAATATAAAACGTATACCACAGCAACGCGTGTCCGGATCCCCTAGTAGTCATATACATAATGCCTAAGCAAAGTCATAAAAATGCAAATTTGATTTTATGAAAAATATAAATTTTGGGAGGAAGAATTCTAGTACGATAAGGAAAAGAAATTTAATTTGCGCAGACCTGATGTTCTTTATATTGGGACAAAAACCATATGTGCGTGCTAAAAAAAACTGGTAGAGTCAACACCTCATTGTCTCCATCTGGTAAAAATACATAAGGGTATTACAATCCCTTATTGGAAAATTCAAAACTATTTGATTTACCTTATATATACATACATATATAAAAATAAGTTGGGTTTTTGTCTGTTCTATATAGCTGACTAAACCGTTGCATGGAATGAAAAATGACCTGAACCACTTTGAAGGGAATCCAAAGAGGGAATCCAATGAGGATGGTTTGTAAAAACAAATCAGAAAATGTTCAATTTCAAACGAATTACGAGCATAAATTTCCAAAAAGGAAATTTTCTATACACCATTTCTTTTTTCTATTTTTCTTTTTGTTTTGTTTTCGATTAATTTATTTGTAAATTATTTTAATCGTTCAATTTCAGTCGTTTGCTTATTTCGCCTATTCAAAAGGTAAATTATTGAAAATTATTCTGTAAAACCTTTATGTTCAGTTCAAAAGGGTCGATGCGTGAACTGCAACGAAGCGTTTTGTAAGATATTTACTTCTGCAATTCATAAACGTTTTCCGACTGTTGAGCATCTCGCAGTTCATTTGAAGAAGGCAAAACAGTGTATTTCAACTCAGAGAATACAATACAGCCAACAATAAAATCGACATTGACGAGTTTTTTCTCCGTTTGCGAGAACATTGCTCTATTCGGAAATGCTTGATATTATACGTGAAACGCATCGTCGAAGAAATGCTTACACAGAAACAAGGCCAAGCAGTAGATGGACATCAAGAATTATTCTCAACTAATGCGTTGGGACTAATTTATACAATCCACCCTAAAAAAGACGATTGCTTCTTTCTTCGGTTGCTATTGATTAATGTACGCGGTTCAACTTCATTTTTGTCATTGCGTATTGTGAATGGTACGAAGTGTGCAACTTTTTGAGAAGCATGCCAGCAATTCCAATTGCTGGAACATGATAATCACTAGGATCAAACGATGGACGATGCGATAGCTACTACGAATGCCACTGTTGATACTTTCAGTGGTTTGATATCACTGAGATGAACTCAACACGAATGTTTATCCGAACATTGTCCAAATTATCGTAACTACGATTGCTTGAGTGCACGCGCAATTTTAGCTGCCAAATATACCGATGTTAACGACTTAAACTGGAAGATTCAAAGTCAAATTTCGGGAGGTTTGCGCTCTTACAAATCGTTCGATCGTCTGAACAATGAAGACGAAGCCGTGAATTAACCAGTGGAATTTCTAATTTTTTGGAGAAGCTAGTCGCATCATTTGAGTCTCAAAGTTGGACGTCTTGGATGTCTTTATTATGTTTCGCAATCTTCATGCGCCGAAACTGTGTAATGGAACCCGACTGATTGTGACACTGCTACCGAATACAAGGGAGCCGAATGCTTGATTCTACGAATTTCTTTGAGTTCCATTTCAGCATTCCATTTTGCCATTTCAGTTCAAACGTATTTAGTTTCCATGGAAAATTGCATTTGCGATGATAATTAACAGCACACAAGGATAGTCGCTAGAAGTGTGTGGTATACATCTGGAAATGCTATGTTTTTCACACAGCCAGCCATGTCTGCAATACGAAAAATTATCGAATCTTATAATGGATTGTCGAAAACGTCTTGCGGTATTTTTATTGATTTTTTTTTGAAATTGAAATGAATTTTTGATGACTCATGCCCAGCTCTTGACCGATGCTACGGCTGCTTTTATGCCGGTCTCTTTCGACCAATTCAGCGATTTTATCGCAATTTTCGACGACAGGCCTTCCGGAGCGTGGCGCATCTTCGACCACCTCTACACCAGAACGAAAACGTTGAAACCATCGTTGTGCGGTGGAAATGGAAACTGTATGGGGTTCATAAACTGCACAAATTTTATTGGCGGCTTGAGATGCATTTTTGCCTTTATCGTAGTAGTACTGTAAAATATGCCGTATTTTCTCTTTATTTTGCTCCATGTTTGCGACGCTATAACTCACGAACGACAATCAATCAAACACGTGTTAGCTCGTGAAATGAGCTTTCCAAAAAGGTATAGCATGACCCGATGCGACGAATAAAACTAGAACTACGCGCTTTCAGCGCCAACTAGCGAAAATACCACAAGACTTTTTTGACAACCTAATATGTTTTTTTTCGGCAGTCTTTAATTAATGTAATATTTTTTATACTCTATCCACTACGCAGTTAAAGCTAAATCTACAAAGCGCATAATAACGCTCAACCTGGGTGCAGCTTCCTTCTGCAATTTTTTCCGTAAAATTTAGTGTTTCTGACGTTTTTTGTTAGTCGGTTAACGCACTTTTAGTGATTTTCAACATAACCTTTGTATGGGAGGTGGGCGTGGTTATTATCCGATTTCCTCCATTTTTGAACTGTATATGGAAATGCCTGAAGGAAACGACTCTATGGAATTTGGTTGACATAGCTATAGTAGTTTCCGAGATATTTACAAAAACTTAGTAGGGGGCGGGGCCACGCCCACTTTTCCAAAACATTATGTCCAAATATGCCCCTCTCTAATGCGATCCGTTTATGACACTTTATTGGTTTTCGGTTTCCGCCATTTTGTGGGCGTGGCAGTGGGCCGATTTTGCCCATCTTCGAACTTAACCTTCTTATGGAGCCAAGAAATACGTGTGCCAAGTTTCATCATGATATCTCAATTTTTAATCAAGTTACAGCTTGCACGGACGGACGGACAGACGGACGGACGGACACACAGACATCCGGATTTCAACTCTACTCGTCACCCTGATCACTTTGGTATATATAACCCTATATCTGACTCTTTTAGTTTTAGGACTTACAAACAACCGTTACGTGAACAAAACTATAATACTCTCCTTAGCAACTTTGTTGCGAGAGTATAAAAATAAATATGGTTTAAAAGAACTAAAAAAACACGCTTTTAAAACATATCAAACTAAAAAGTGAAAAATAATTATTTGTGCTTTGTGACATATTTTTCATATATCGAGCATTTCACGCTATTTTCACAGTAATGCAGGAATTTTTCCTTCATTATTATTGTTAGTTTATACAAATAATTATTTTTCACTTTTTAGTTTGAAATTTTTTAAACGCGTGTTTCTTAGTTTTTTTTAAACTATATTTATTTCATTGTGAGCTTAAATTCAACACAGTCAATTACAAGACAGAACTGAATTTGAACATAAGGTCTTTGGAAATTAATAAATACATTTAGTACACTATCAAGGTTTAAACTTCAAATTACAACTTGTTTGGCACTAATTCAAAAATAATAAAATTTAGTTATATGTCCATGTTGTAATTAAAGCATTGCAGATGAACAAGTTATGGAAAGTAAGCATAAAATCAGGCAAACGGGTGGACAAACGAGGTGAGGCTTAGTGAAAAATTAATTGATGAAATTCTGCGTCGTAGACATAAAATGAAACTGTTCGGAGAATTAGGTAAACGCAACATTACGATTATAATGGATAAATTAGTGGTTTTACATGCACATTTACTAACGATCTCTTTCCATTTACTTACTACATTTGTATCTGTAAATGTTACCAGTATAAATATACCCAACAATATCACAGATTCCTGCAGATTCATGGGAAGTGCAACAAGGGACTAGTATCCAAATGCCGTTGAAGTGTTCAAAAGTATAAAGAGATTGTAGAAATAATTAATAAAATAGAAACAATTATAATTAGATAATTTGATGCTTAGATAGATAAATTATCTCAGCTGTTCCCCTGTTTATTACATCTATGTACATATATATTTTATGTCGTGTATTATTAGGAAATTGGTATTAGAATATATACTATATACACTGAGTTCAAAAAGTGTTCACGTAATGCAAATTTTGCTTTTCTCTTCTTGGCAATACTTCAAGAAACATTTTTTGCTGTTATATGGCATCGACATTCGTTTTCAAAGCCCACTTTGGTAGATTTCCATGTTTATTTAAGGTAGTAGTCTGGTAATTTATGCCTATTTTCATGACTTCTTTGGAGGGTGGTTTTTTTTAAGAAAATGAAAATGATTTATCTTGAATATTTAGAGTGCTTTTATTTACATATTGAAAATATAAAAAAAAATTTATTTGAAAAATTTTAATTATTTATTACTATTATTATTGTCACTCGAAGTTGGAGCCTCAAAAAAACTGCACGTGGGTGGCCCGGATGATTTTGGCTCTTGATGTTATCTGAAATCAAATATTCTTGATTATTCTTAATCTATAGACATGTCATTCTGGTTGGAACTACTGAAGTAAAATTTCAAGGATAAATAACAAAATGGCGGACTTTGAAAAAAAAAGTCCTTTTATTTTAGCGAAGAAAGGGTGGTGAAATAAAACGTTTGGAATGAAAAAAATTTACGTTAGTACCGACGCGAACTATAAGTGTGTAGAACAGCCTATTAAAATTTTAATCGGTTCAGTAGAAAAAAAGTTAGGACCCGGGCCGACCGGAAAAACACTGTTTTAAGAAAAACGCGTTTAAAGTTCAATACTCTAGACTACTATATAGAATATATGTACTAGACTCCGAGGCGCTCTGGGAAACTCGTTATAACTCCCGAAATAATTCGAATTTCTGTCTGAAACTCTCACAGTATATTCTCAAGACATTTTACTTTCAAATTCAGTTCCATTTTTTGAACCCAAGTTACCAGAATGAATATATACAGTTGAAAACCGTAAGCGCACGTGAACACTTTCTGAGCTGATGTGACGCAGTATGTAGCAAATTTCGTTGTTACAAAATACTTGTTAGCTTTTTTGTAGGGTTTGTAACAAAAATTAAAGGTCGAAAAATTGGTAATTTATCAAACCTAGTCAATTTTCAGACAGGACTAAAAAATTGAACCTTATTTTGCAAAAAGCTATATGTATGTTCAGACTTGCAGAGAGGGTTTCAGTTAGAGAGATTGCTCAAAAACATAAAATTTCAATTGGTGTCAGGAGCAAAATAAAAAAACAAGACAATATTAACACCCCACGCAAAAATGTAGGCAGGCCTAAAAAGCCACTCCTGAAAAAAGGACTTTATGACTGATGCAGCTAAAAACGCAGTGAAGGCTAAGAAAGTGTTATTTTCGTCTTTAGGCACTAGAGTATGCAACAATATCATACGAAATTCGTTGCACATTTTTTATGTGCGTGCAAGACCAATGATTAAAAACCGTACATGTACAGCGAAGAACAAAGCGGCTAGAATGAAATTTGCGAAAGAACACAAAACTGGACAAGCGAACAGTTCAAATTAGTAATTTGGTCTGACGAATCGAAAATTAATCGTTTTACTTCAGGAATATGCTGCGCACACTTAAATTCGGAGGTGGTTCACTTATGGTGTGGGGTTGTTTCTGTGGCGGAAAGTTAAGAAAACTGCGTCAAATTAACGTGATAATGGGGGCTACGGACTATATTAGTATTCTTAAGGATTCACTTATCCCTAGCTTCGAGATTTTTGGCCTTGAATACCGCCCGTATTACAAAATTTTTGTTGAAAAAAACGGAATTCGGGTGGTGGAGTGGCCAGCTCAGTCACCCGATATGAATCCTATTGAAAATTTATGGGCGGTGGCTGAAAAATAGATGAACTCTGGACTCAAGTTGAACGAGTTTGGAACAGCTTTTCTCCGGAAATTTTAAATAATCTAATTAACTCTATACCTGCCCGTATTAAAGCTATCATAAAAGCTAAAGGTGGCCCCACAAGTTATTAGTTACTGATCTTCAATCACCACTTTACCTCCAAGTTCAAATAATGTTCACATGCATTGTATTACTTTATATCTACTATAGCCACGAGAGATTATTAAATGAAGTGCTTGTTTATGCTAAAAAGTTTTTGATTAAATATACTTTACTTTTCGTAAAACAAAATTTAATCTGAATGTTAATTTTTCTAAATATCAGCTGCAATGCACTATTTTTTACTATACGGGAACAGTTTTTGAACTCACTGTATGTTTGTTTAGGAAGCGAAAATTAATTTAAATTAAAAACCGTATGGGGCATAAACACTTTCTTTCGTCGCAAGAAACGTCACCCCACCAACGGCAACATAAGAACGGAAAAAGGTGAAATGGGGAAGGATCGAGGCATAGAAGAGCTCATGGCCACTCCAGGAGAATGAAGAACGAACTTGGTCGGGAATATAGGGTTCAGAGTTGGGCATAAGGCAGCCTTTTTAGCTGACAAATTACTGTAGTATATTTCAACTCACTGTTTGCTATTGGGAAAGCCGCGGAGTTGATTTCTGCATACGCAGGCAACTTCAGAGTTAACATCCACGTGGGCAATCAAGCAGCAATTATGGCTATAACCTCGTTTGACATAATGTACTTTGGGAAGAAGAGCAGCAATGAAGAGTTTTGCCAGAAATAAACGACTTTACTTCTACTGAACAAAACTCCTAAAGTCATCTCTACAATACAAAAAATTTGTTAAAAGGGACTGCAAGAGCGTGATTGGAATACTCTCAGATCACAGTCTGGTGGCGGCACACGCGTGCAGTATGAGGCTAAAAGATAAAAAACTCTGCAGGAAATGTCAAGAGAAATTCATCAGGAAACAATAGAGCATATCTTTGGTCATTTGTGTATCTGACACTGAAAGAGGTGTTTCTTCGAGAAAAAGACGCAGAAAATTCTTAGGTTTTTTTGAATGTTGACGCAATTGAGATGTGAAGCTAACTATACATCATATCGTCTTATAAAGATAGTTGCATTTTAATGTTATTATACTTTTGCCATACGTTACACATTAAGTAAAATAAAGATATCCTGATGAAACTTAGCATCTGAAGTGTTAAATGGGTGAAATCGAACAATTCGCAAACTTGCTGGAATAACCCTCTTGCACCTTGTGGAGAAAATGGTTAAAAGCGAAAATTAACTGCTCTTACCTCTCATATAAGCAAAGCTATTAGAGTGTTCACTAAAGAAATGTCAAAAATAATTAAATTTTATAGTTCTACATGCGACTCGGTATGAAGTTTGAACAATAGATGCCAACTTTTATGTAAAAGATATCAACATTTCAAAGTTAAGTCAATATACTACAATTTTGAAATGAAAATGTGATTTGGCGCTGCTGAGCAAGTTAACACAATTCCATTATTTTTTCACATACATAGATGGCTTTAGTAATATGTTTCTCGTGTTGTATAAGTGCGACATATGTAATTCAATAGGGCGTATAAAGTTAAGATTTCTTACTAAAAAACCCTTTAAATAGTTTCGTGATTGCTTCATTTAGTATTGTTTGAACACATTATAAAACGGAGAGAAAACCGCGCAATAGCTTTAAAGCTTTCTTCTAAAAACCGATTGATACTATTTAAGTAAGGCTAAATATAAAGAATACTCGATATATGGGTAATAAACAAGTTAACATAAAAAACTTTCCATCTGGGAATCACAGCAAAATTTACCCAATTATGAAACGAATGATTACTGGTAATGGAAAGGTGAACAGGCGCAAACGGTGGTCAAGCCAAGATTGACTGGCAATAATTAATTGAGGAAAGAAACCATAGTTGTTAGTACGACATGATAATGTTAAATTTTTCGATTGATTACCACCGAAAAGGTTAGTAAGAGACTAGTTCTGGTAACTAAACATAGCGGTATCACTAGTTTCCTGAACTGCAGGGTACAAATCCTATAACACAGATATATACATATGTTTATTTGTGTGCAATGAACGGGCTGATACTTATAATGCAATAGTTTGCAAATGATTTTGCCGTCCGATTGGGTATTTCCTAAAGCCTATTTGAAATTATTTGGCAAATCAATGAACATGTCAGATAACCACAAAATGGTTGCAGCATTAAGAGCTAATAATAACATAAATAAATTGCATAGCTGTCGATGAACTTTCAGCAGCTTTATATACATATTTGTATTTTAAATACATTTTATATTTGTATTTTAAAACACAAATAATATTTACCTATTTGCTATGTTGGAAACAAACGTATGTACACTATTAACAGGAATTCGGACTATTAGAATAAAGGTTAATAAGGAAAGTTGTTATATTTCCATAAGAGCGCTACAATTATTTTGGGAAAATGTGTATCTACCGAAAAAATATATGGACAGCAAAACAGTTCAACACACTTACATATTTGAATCCCCAGGTTTCGCAAATAATTTAAATAACTGAAGCCACTTGATGATTACCAAATTTAGCTACTTTTTACGTTTTGCTTTATACGTAGACTGCTTGGGAATATCTAAACGAAATATAACGGTAAATATTAAAGAGGTTATCCCTGCATTCCCTTAAGGATGTATTACTCCAAGGATCATTTAAAAGATTATCTGACTATATTACATAATTTTACGCATCTGTAAATACAGCTTAATAACTCATTTTACATGAAAGGGTTAAATATTGGAATCACTGTTACATTCCATGATCAAACACTTTATACGACACGAATGTATACTATATACTATATAATGAGCTATTGGCTTGGTCGCAAATTACGACATTCAAAATTTAGGGCTGCCAAACATAATTTTCACATGGGCTTAAAATGTTTTTTATCATAGTTTTACATAATGTTACACGTAAATCACTCAACCCACCATCACTATTGTGCACACTAATTCACGGACGAAGGAGTTACTCGGCGTATGAACCAGAGGCCAGAATAACCGCAATGTGATTAGTTGTAATAATTTCAGACGAGGATGAAAGTGTAAAAAAATTCACTTTATAAAAATGGGCAACACAAACACAATGTAGGCATTTGACGCACAAGCCATGACGGCCACAAAGCTCAAGCAAAAGGCATACATTTGAGCATTTCCACTAAGTATGCCCCGTGCATGTGGTTGTATATAAAGACTACACCAATGCGAAATCTGGTGCATCATACTCTTTTCGTCACCATTTTTTCGCTTATTCTGACTTATGTTCAACGCACGAGCAGTAAAATTTTGACGTTTCTCTCCACTCCTTTCGAACGCATTGTTTCACATCTCATACATGTAAGAATCCACATACTATTACGCTATTCTGTCTAGTCAACAGTGGCTCGGATATATGGTCACCAAAAACATCTGCACTAGCCTATGGACCAATGTTCATTCGGACGCATTAGCGGCGCAGTGGGGAACGTAATCTGCAGCGCCGGCGTAACCAAAACGTTGAATGAGTTTGCACTTTTCGTCTATTCGCAATATGGGTTTATTTTATTTCTGCCGCTGTTTATCATTTTTTATTACAGCTGTAAATTTGTTTTTATGCCACGAAGTGCAGTTTTCAGGCCATCTTGGTTTACCCCTCTGTAGGAAAGAAAACAAAAAACTAGGATAAAATTTTGCAGTTGGAAGTTGTACGGATACGAACATGCACATCCACGTACACATCACTAGTTCGGACACGGGTTAATAAATAAGTGACAATTTTTATTTGCAGTCAGCGCTCAAAGGGCAATAAAAATAGCAACACAGAATTCATTGGAGTGCAATAAGTTTGTTTTTCAAAATCAGGTCTGTTCGTGAATGTAACGTGGTTTAGTAAAGATAAATAATATGCTTAAAAGAATTGCTTAATTTAACTCCATTGATTTCAATTGGATGAGTACTTACATACATGGTATATTAGTATTTAAATTTGTAACATTTCCTATCTCGATATTTGTTATTGCATAAAAAAAACTAAGGTAACACCTAAGGTCCTCGGGGAGTCAGACCTTCTATTGATTTCTAAAGTTTCACGCTGATTCTTTTTTTATTTCTTATAAAATATTTCAACAGACTTCTTTGCAACTCAAGCTCTTCCCAATCATTTCTTTAAGTTTCTCCAGTCTCTAGTCTTATTATTTATAAAACAGTACTAAAGGTCTATCGATTGTTCTTTCTGGAATGGAATTTAAATGTCACTCGATTCTGTATATGGAAAAGTACGTGTAAGGGATTTTCTATTGCTCAGATGTGATAGCTTTCAGATAATCGACTATCCGAATTCATTAATTACCATACACTATGTGCTAAGAGTTCTGTGGAATATTTGAGGTATCCTGATTTCAATACAAAATGTTAACTGTTAGGAAATTGTTATTTTACTTTAGGTTTTAGCAACATAAATTAGCAAAAAACAGCCCTACACATCCGCAAAATTACTGTAAACTATTGTTATTTCGATACATATTTTACCGTCATTTTACCAAATAAAGCAAAACTCATCTCAATGAATGTGTATCTCAATTATTGAAACCTTTCAACTTTCTTGGCCTAGCCATTTTCTAAAACATGTTATTTCTTGGAACTCAAAAAAGAAGAAAATTCAATATAAATCGACTTGATATGTCTTTAGATGCTTTTAATATTGAAACACTTGAAAATACTTTGCTGTTTCCACACAGAATACTAAATAAATGAAAAGTCTAAGCATGTAAAACTGAAATTGTTATGGAACTGGTTGTATGCCTTTCAGAACGATATGACTTCCATTTCTATACACCAACAGAGCGCAGTAGCACGAAATTGTTTTTGGCAATTGGCCGCGAGTGTGGTTTACTCGCCTATTTTCCTTTTTTCGTGTATATCCGCAGTGGAAGGTAATAAACTAAAAATGTCAAATAGTCACAACACGGCAGTACACAAAAAAAAATACATGGCAAGACAACACGCCAAACATATTCGGCACGCACGTCGTTCGCTCATGAATGTGTCCGTACTGACTTTTCGACATAGATTTACACACACACGCATATAAATTGTGATGGTCAATTTGACTGACCAGGTGTAGCCACGTGCCTAGGAACGAGCGATGTAACCACCACATTCTGAAAGTGTAGCTGACCAATTTTAATTATGGCTGCATTGGCCATTTGCCGAGACTCGCCGTCATAGCCGTTATTGTGGATTGTGTAACGTTTCTGGAAAAACGATGGCAAATAACCTGTGCATTCACAAGAGTAAATCAGGACCTCGCGTCGTTAAAACACTGCAAAATAGCGCCAGTATGATGCACAAAGAGTCGAAAACTTAACCGACACCAAGTTGGCTGGAAAAATAAATGCGAGCCAATTGTGAATGGCTTTGGTTTACAGCAAATTACATAAATTAACATTTGTAGGAGGTAGGCTGTCCAGTGTAATTGTTCATGCCACAGTTAACATTTGCAGTTGTGACCGGAGGGTGTAGACATATAATGGAGGTAACATAAAATATCAAAGGGGTTGGATAATGACCCCAGAATCACGCATATTCGCTAAGCTTTTAAAAATAGAAAGCTTATGCAACTAATGTTGCCACAAATTTTGTTTTATTGGATTAATAAGTTCGACATTCGGGTCTAACTTCCAATTCAGCTCAGTCCAAATTAACTGAAGAGTCAGTATGCCACATTCCTTCAGTGTACTTAGAAGTTTTCTTAGTAGGTAACAAAACTTTTTTTTCCAACATGTGTTTATTCAATCAGGCGGGAAACATTTCGTCATGTAGTTTGAAATTGATGTTGTTATCAAACGGAGAGCTGCAGATTTTGGTTACTAACCTTTTAAAGCTTTGTCTATTTTACTTTATACCCCCTGAAGACATCGACCACTGTTATCAAAAGAGTGCACTCACAATAGAAATTATATAAAGGTACTTATGCTGATACATACAGACATATGGGAGGGGTCTGAGCTCGTGAAAACGCGAAGGTAGTTTTTAGTCAAGGTTAACTCGGCAAATACTGTTTGGTAATATTGGACGAAGCTTGCGACTCCCTTGTCGCGTTTGTTGATTTTGATTTGTTTTACCAAGGGCAGTTTTGGCAGTACTTTTTTATAGAATTTAATAGCCTTTTTGGTAGAATGAAAGTAGTGAAATTTACACCGGCTTCTTAACGCACTGAGATATACACTATTGTCTATCTACAATATGAAGTGGTAGTATATACATACATATGTATGTGTTTATACCTGGCAGCAACAAATTACTAACATGTGAAAAATGTAGAGTGCAAAGTGATCTTAGATACGCTTCCGACCTTCGCTTTTTTCATGACATTCTTTAATAATTTTAGTAATAATTACAACATTAGGTGGTTGCATAATATTTGTATTATTTTTCAATACATATACAAACCGTAAGCTTTTACATGAACAAAATATTGAAATTATTTAAACAATTCTCCCAGCAATTCTTCGTTAATTTATTGATTGCCCATCTCTTTGATTCGTCATTCATTAGATGGCACTGACGTATACGTATACATTGTTCCAACTAACGAGTTAGCTACAGGTGGACTCCGCCTACAAGGTGCTGATAACTGCTGATAATTCTCCCTATAAATTCACAGATTCGGATCTCAGTAACAGTCGAACTGAAAAGCTCCTAAAGGGTATGTGCCCTTGGGTTGAATTTGGACTTTGTTCTTAAGAAAACTCGGTCTTTGCACTGTCGGTACTGAACGTATTGCCCCATAATGATGTGCGTCAATCCTCGCATTGGTCTCATAACAGATGTAACTTGGGGCGATGCACGGCGGTTCTAAATGGGGACTCTAAAAAAATGTTAATAATGACAATAACTTAAAAACAAGTAAAGAAGGTCTAAGTTCGAGTGCAACCGAACATTTTGTACTCTTGCAACTTGCAAGAATCAAAATCAGAGAAATATTTGAGGGTGTAAAACGAATCATATAGAATAAAGTCAGGCGGATGGTCGAAAATGCTGATATTAGTTATATAGGGGCTAGGCCAAGTTTTCGCTCAAATTTATCTATTTTAGGCTCAAAGATACACTGTTATGAGTAAATAATAGAGCATTATTATTCTCATTGGGATATATCACATATTGGCCGACGCCCTGAAGTTCGAAAATCTTTGTATTAAGTATATGGGGGCTAAAGGAAGTATTGGTTCGATTCATCCCATTTCTGACATACGGACATACTAATATAGAGGAAGGATTATCTCTTAATTTCAGTTACATATATTACACATTTTCGATCAAAAGTCAACTATAGGTACCGGGGTCTAAATATTCGGTATCTAGGGGCTTGAACAGTTTTTATTGGATTTAAACAATATTTGGTCATAAGATGACACACACTAAAGACATTATTGGTGGAAAGTTGTATCTCCTTATATTAATTGCTTCTTGATTTGTGTAATGGAAAGTAAAAGAATCAAGTGGAATTTAAAATTGTGCTATATGGGAAGTGGTAATTTTTGTTCATTTTCACACTGTGACATAATACTATAAAAAGAACGCCGGTTACCAAATTTTATCAAAATCGGTTAGCCGAGTCCCGAGACCAACAAAACCTTTCTCATATCATCTCGGTGATAAAATTTAATGTATGTGGCGAATTTAGTTATTGATTTATCGTGCTTTTAGTAGCCGTTATATTAGTCCTCTGATTTCATCTATTTTCACACTGTCGGTAGAAGTACTTATGAGATTTGTAGTCAGCAAATTTGGTTGTTGTAGCTTAAATGGTTTAGGAGATATGTATATTACACTTGCTAGAGGACGTGGCCACGCCCACTTTTTCATAAAAATTTGTCTACAGGTGCCTCTCACTACAGCTATCCTTTTTACCACATTACAGCCTTTTATCTTATTTTAGTGCTTAGTTATAGCACTTTATATATTTTCGGTTAATGGTGATTTGTGGGCGTGGCAGTGGTCCGATTACGTCCATCTACAAACTCGAACTTTTCATCGAGATATCTCAATTTTTACTTAAGTTACAGTTTGCACGGACGGACGGACGAACAGGACAGACAGACAGTCAACCGGATTTCAACTTTTCTCGTCATCCTTATCATTTATATATGTATATGTATATAATGCTATATGCCTGTCCTCCGCCAAAGATAGTACGGCTACACTCAGCATTGGTAAGCCATTGGGAGTCGGAAAAATCCAGCCGACTGGAATATAGGTAGCGATGATGTGCGTTAGAGGACTTCTAGAAGCAACCGAGGACAAGGATGTAAGCAAGTGATGGCAGCAAAAAAGCTGAAGTATGACAGCCAAGATTGTTGCGCTCGAAATGGCGGTCAAACTGATCAAGATTCTTAGCAGCATGCCAGCAGAATTGAATGGGCTAGATGGGTGATAAGCGGCAGTGTGAATGTCAAAGTTGTGGGAGAATCCTCCTACACTAAAAAGATGCGACAATAACGTGTGTAATCGTAATAGATAAGATGGAGCCATCCATCACGAATAATGGAGTCGGATTGTAGAGGCCATATCTGCGGTCTTTATAAAAGTGTTCAAGGGAAACACCGTGTTCAAGTCAAACCCTCCATCCTTGGAAAAAAGAAGAAATGTTGCCATATTGCTGATGCTCTTAAATAAGGAGTTTATAGGATCCCATTGACGTACTAGCGGCTGTCCCAAAGTCTTTAGGAGTGACGGTGGAGAAAGATCTTGAGAGCCAAGTGGACTTGGAAGTGGACTTGTCACCTTTGAACGTACCGAGCGTTGGGGACGGGTCGTCGATCAGCACATCCGTTTTTCAGGATAATATAAGTCCTACAAAAAAATCTGTAACCTATAGGAGATCAGATCTTCAAGCAGAAATATGTTCAATAAGGTCCATAGATGCGTCTCAAGAGCCGATTGGGCAATGTATTAAGTGGGACATGATAAATATAAATCTGAGATTAGAAATACCAAATGTTATTTGTTTTGAAAACAAAACCGCTATAGCGTGTTTAAAGAGCGACCCTCAATAATATCTGTGGTGCGCTCAGTACGACACAACATCAAATCACACTCAGTGCCATACTACACATAGTACCTATAGACATAGTGGTCAGGTACAACCACTATGAGGCTCAGGGAAGCTGCAGGCTCGCTAACAGTGGGCTCTAAGGGTTTTCAAGGTGTGTTTGACATCTTTATACTCCACTGTCAACTTACCCTCTTCCGTTGGATCTATGGATATCCTGTGCTTGACAAGTGCTGGCAAAACTTTATTCCACTAAAAGATCCACTAATCTAACACTTGATTCCAACAAAGTTCATCTCGCCGCCATTGCAGGTATTTTAACTGAGGTTACATATTTTGGCGGAATTATCTACACACACACATAAACACTATTAATATGAATATTGCGAGTATTTCATTCTATACCTTCTAAATTCTCTGACATGATCTTCCCATGATTACTGCTATACATACTTGAAGCATAAATACCTAAACACAAACTTGGCTTCAAATAAATTCATGTTCAGGTGACATGCATAAGTTTCTTACGAACATTTATTTAACAAGTGAGAAGGCATAGATTCGAATGCAACCGAACATTTTATATTTTACAATATAGGAAAATTAGCTTAAGACGCGAGATTTTCTGAGCTAATTCGGATCTTGTAGCTTAAATAGTTTAGGAGATATTTACATTAAATCAATTAGAGGGCCGGACCACGACCACTTTTCAACATTCTTAACCCGTTGTTACCGCGATTGCTTAGTTATGATACTTTATAGGTTTTTGTTTGATGGCGTTTTGTGGGCCCGGCAGTGGTCCGATTATGCCTTTCTGCATTACGCACCGTTTTACGTTGGCGAGAAACATATACATATACCAAGTTACGATATCTTATCTCTTCAACCTTATCATTTATATATATATAACTCGATTAGTTGTAGGTGATACAAACAACCGTTATATGAACAAAACTATTATACTTAGTAACAGCATGTTGCAAGTGTATAACAATTTAAATTAATTATTTCACACTTTTAATTGAATAAGAAATATTTGAAATGTTTTTTGCAAGCATGTTCCGAAAATATTGTACATATGTATGTGCATGCAAATTCTAGCAGTGTATACTCATATAGGTACAGTTAGTTACAATAACAAGGAAACAAGCCAATGGTTCAGCAATGACATCAACTGATTTCATTAAATATCATTGGCAATGGTACGGACATACACATTAGGTGCAGAACATTTTGAAACCTCAATTTCGGTACTCCACTGCGTATACGTAATAATAATAATAGCAGCAAAAACAACTTTGCAACCACAATAATGCAAAAACATGTTGCTAGAGAAAAAAATATGGGTTACCTTTACATACTGCAAACACATAATGCAGCAATTAGGGAAATGTTTTCTCTATTTGCTTGTGTGCTTATACATTTTAACATACTTTTAGAATTTGACAGTGGAGACTACGTAATGGTCGACTGGGCGATACCATTTCGAATGCTCAAGTGCCAATGCAGTAATGCGTTAGTACGAGCAATGTGTGTAAATTGAATATTTTTCAGCCATTACTGGATAGTAGCTGCTCTATTCGCTAGTCTTCGCAACAACAAATTCACAACAGTTTTCGTACAGTCTTTCCTCTTACAAAGACATACCATAGAAAAATAAAAAAAGTGAGTAAGAAAACATTTCATTGTGTCACTTGAATTACATATTTGTACATACGCACACATGGAGGCCCACGAGTTATACAAGTTAGCATATGTGTATATGCGTGCGAAAAATGTTAAAAAGTATGAAAATGTGACATCACTGAAGGAGATGCGATGCGCCAACGAAGGAGGTAATTTAATTTATGTTGCAGTAAAATTGAAAAGCCCCTTGGGAATGTATCCTGCCAGTTGCGCATGTACACGTATGCATATGTGTGCTCTACATATGTATACGTGCGAGGTTATACGGATTCATTCATTCATTGCGAAATACACGAGGCGGAAAGTGCAGCAATGCAGAGTCAGTGCAGACATTACGCCAATGAAAGAAGCCCAAAAGGCATAAACACAAACAAGGAAAAAGAAAATTTTATATTGGCAATTGTGCTGCAGCCAAAAACCAAAGGGGAACTGTTTCGACATTGGATGTAGCCTATTAGTTGCGGTGTACTTCAAGAGTTTTTCAAGCGGTAGTCTTGGGCTATCATATTAAAGGGCTCGGTTGCACAACTACACCTTATAGTTAAATTTCGACATTTCACCTGTTCTGCGACACTAGAGTAACAAAATAACACCGGAAAATACGGCGCTAGTAGTCCGAATATGTAAGAGTCAAGCAATTGACAACCATTACTGGGCGTGCATCCAATCATTGGAAAATAAATTGTTCAAAATAGAAAAATGCAATGAAATTGACACAGTTGTTGTTGGCGCTACAATACGCCTAAAATGGCATCAACTAACGATCTTTGAACACACAATGAGCTACACCGAAACAATGGCTTCTGACAGTTGACTGTTAGCTGCTGAATGTTCGTGCCGATTGAGAGCCATCTGCGTGGCAGCTTATCTCACAAGTCATCGAAATTAACAGAATACGGCTGCGTATACTATGTGTCGCGATATCTCATGGCGCGCTGCTGAGCAAATAAACAGAACAAATTCTCGTGTTGCATATTCCACACCTGTAGTCTTAATGCAACAAACATGCGTTTTCTATTGTTACTTAATATACATATAGTATGTATTTTACTGTGTTTCCCAAAATACATTATGAGTATGCGTACAGAAGTTATAAAATTATTTGTATAGCAGAAAACGCTACAATGTTTTGTTTCCCAAAAACACAATACGATATCGAATTTTCTGTGGAAATGAAAAATTCATATCACACTAGCTGACCCCGCAGCCGTTGTCCTGCGTGAAATTATGCGTTTTGAAATAAAAAGTATGTTAAATTTATAATTTCATTTTCTTTTTTTTTTTCAATGTAACGCAGCTTGATAAACAACATTTTTTGGTTTCTGTTCCGGTGTACAGAAAAGATGATTTTCCAACTCGTGAGCACTCCACGGCCGTGTGAAAAACATAGCATTTCCAAATTTATGCCTCACACTATGCGACTATCCTTGTGTCCTGTTGATTGTCATCTCAAATGCAATTTTCACTGGAAACGAAATACGTTTGAACTGAAATGGGAAATCGTTAGAACTCAAAGGAATTCGTAGAATCAAGCGTTTTGCCCCTTGTATTAGATAGGTGCATCACAATCAGTCGGGTTCCATTACACAGTTTCGGGGCATGATGATTGCGAAACATAATAACGATTGATCCTACTTTGAGACGCAAATGATGCGGTAGCATACCAAGCCTGTCCAAATAATTTAGAAATACCACTGGATAATTCACGCCGTCGTCTTCATTGTCAAGACGATCGAACGATTTGTATGAGCGCAAGTCTCCCGGAATTTGACTTTGAATCTTCCAGTTTAAGTCAACAACATCGGTATTTTTGGCGGCTAAGATTGCGCATGTACTTAAGGAATCGTAGTTACGATAATTTGGCCAATGTCCGAACATACATGATGAGTTCATCTTTCGTGAATTGATAAAGGGAAGATGTAATTGATATCAAAGCACCTTAAGTATCAACCTGAATTGACCCATTTCCAATTTTTAGCGAATACGATGTAAAATGTCTTCGGCAATGTCATTTTTGTTCGTATCCCATAATTGACGCGGATTTGAAGACTGATATGTTTAACGCGGAAAGTGCGCGAACTTCATTTCCATTCCAGTGATTAACATGTTCCAGCAGTTGCAATGACTCAAATTAAGTTGAACCGCGTAAATTAATCAAAAGCAACCGAAGGTAGAAGCAATCGTTGTTCTCGCAAACGGATCACTGACGAAAGTTGAGAAAAAAACTCGTCAATGTTAATTTTGTTGCTGGCGGTGTTTCCACTGGCTGTACTGTATTCTTTGGGTTGAAATACACTCTTTGGTCATTCTCCAAATTAACTGCGAGACGCACAACAGTCGAAAAACGTTCATGAATTGCAAAAGTAAATATCCCACAAAGCGCTTTATTGCAGTTCACGTATCCACCGTATCGTTCAAGACCAATAATCGACATGTTGCTTCCTTTGGTGACGTACTTACAAACGTATTTTATCGATTTCACCAAACTGCAATACTCAACATTGATATGAGTTTTGAATGTGAATTAGACAATAATGGTGAATTGTCAACTTCGATATTCACTATTCTAAATTGAATGCTGAATGTTCTGCCATTGTGGTCTGGTGAGCGACGCCGATAGGGTGGATATCCATCATTTCTAGTTTGTGTTTCCGAAAGAAAAGCACGTGGATAGGTTTTGGTGCATTTATTGTCAGACATACAAACCAAAGTGGGATTGTGGTGTCCGCAAGGCCCATGAACCATATTGGTTTTCATCACTTCGTATAATACTGGATCTTTCTCTGCATCAGGAATTTCAGCAGAAATGATTTCGTCAATTTGATCTGGTGTAACCACCATCCACCATCCAAAAAGGAATGTGTGCTTGCGGCAAACCTCTCTTTTGCAACTCAACAGAGTACATCCAGCATCTAACAGCATCATATATACCATACGTTGCTTCAAGATAAAGTCCATCAAACATCGTAGCTGTTGTTTGAAAAGTCGTGCTGTGACATCGTGACGATGTTTGGTGATTGACCGCGATCCATAATTCCGCACGTATGTCACCGCATCCTGGGAGTACTTCTTGCCTTGCCTTGCCTTGAGCTACCATACGTTGATGGCAAAAAGAACGCCTTTTCGCAATTGATAAATTTAAGGAAACACACGTAAAGTTTTCACTGAATAATTTTCAATAATTTTTCTTTTGAATAGCCGGAATAAAAAAGCAAGCGACCGAAATTGAACGATTCAAATAATTTACAAATTAAAATATTGAAAAACAAAACAAACAAAAATTGAAAAAAATTTGTACTTTTTGGAATTATCCAATTTTCCGACTTTTCTTCATGAAAAGTATAAGGTATTTTTATTTCTAAACCTTCCTTGATCCACAGCGAACAACCACTGAAAATTTAATCAAGATTGGTTCAGCCGTTCTCTTAGCGTTACTAACAAACAAACATTCATTCGTTTGTATGGGAAAAAGAAAAGGGCTGTTTTTAGGGGTTTTCCGGCAATTATTCAAATTTTTCTCTCCGTAGAAACCATCCTTGAACCTCAACGAACATTAAAAAAAAAATTATAAAATTTGGCTCAGTCGTATGAAAGTTATGAGCGTACATACAGTTTGCCGATTCATTTTTATTACATACATATGTATATAGATTAAAGTAGTTGAAGTAAACTCAATACTCGTAGAATAAAATAAGTACTTCATAATCATCATCGACTGAAAGGCATATTTGGAAATTATATTATATTATTATTATACGAATAAATTCGTTGAATTTGAAATTAAAATTGACAAAAAAATGACAAAAGCGATAAATTAAATATTCCAGACAGTAAATGTAGTAAATTCATCGAGCACCTTTACAGAAGTTGATTGCTCCATGTTTTGAAAGGTATTAATCCGGTTGTCGACGTGCAGTGACAGAGGATTCACATATGCAAAAATGATGGAACATTAATTATTTTTTTATTTATACAAAATTTGCTTTCATATCAAATATTTTGACAAAAAATGTGCAAATATATTTGAATGACGATTGTAAATTAACTAGAATATTTCCTCAGATTGCAATCACTAATCCACACATTTCTAAAAAGCTCTTCTCGCTCTACGCCATAATGTTATTTATGCCTGTAATTTTTATCTGCAGTATTGTAAATTATTCGAGTATTTCAATAAAAAATGTTGCCAGCTCTCTCAAATTTGTCTGATTTTGCATGGTTGCTGACACAATATAAAAGTTCCAGATCATCGTTTTTTCATGAAAAGAAGATAATTTTATATATAATTAAGCCATTTTGGCAATCCTCCACTGATTTCCCTCTGACATCCTGAAGAATAAAGAATATTTGTATTAGGGTATCCGTTATTTCCTTAGACAATTTTTTTAAACGCCCTTTAAATGTTAATTTTTTGTTTTATTTAGATAAATTAGATATTTTAATTTTTCTTACTAAAAACTTCTCCAACAGTGAAAATTATTTTGTCTGAAAAAAGATATTTTCATGACTGCTGATAACGTGCTACTGACGAAGCCGCTTGCACTTGTTGAGCTTAATCGAATGGTTTGACATAATTTTCTGTTTTCTAAGAAAATTTCTGACAATGCGCTTGTGAAGAGCTTTTATGGCTGCATTTGTTCAAAGCAAGTTCCTTTCTGTCGTCAACTGTAAGCGTTTGGGAAATATGATCGGTAGAGTGGTAAACAAACATTCACGAAATATTAAGATTTTTGAGAAGTTCATAAATATTACTCTTATCAGCAACTTCTAACAGTACGCAAAAAGAAAACCCAAACTACATTAGATGCCCTCTTGACAAAACGCAGAAAATTGGGAACAGAAAATAGACTGAATGATCTAACTGACATAGAATTTTATCAGTTTCTATACTCTTGGAACCAGTTGCTACAGAGTAATATTGTTTTGTTCACATAACGATTGTACGTATCTTCTTCTTCTTCTTAATTGGCGTAGACACCGCTTACGCGATTATAGCCGAGTTAACAACAGCGCGCCAGTCGTTTCTCCTTTTCGCTACGTGGCGCCAATTGGATCTCCCAAGCGTAGCCAGGTCCTTCTCCACTTGGTCCTTCCAACGGAGTGGAGGTCTTCCTCTTCCTCTGCTTTCCCCAGCGGGTACAGCGTCGAATACTTTCAGAGCTGGAGTTTTTTCGTCCATTCGGACAACATGACCTAGCCAGCGTAGCCGCTGTCTTTTAATCCGCTGAACTATGTCAATGTCGTCGTATATCTCGTACAGCTCATCGTTCCATCGAATGCGATATTCCCCGTGGCCAACGCGCAAAGGACCATAAATCTTTCGCAGAATTTGTCTCTCGAAAACTCGTAACGTCGACTCATCGGTTGCTGTCATCGCCCAAGCCTCTGCACCATATAGCAGTTCGTCGAGAGAGGACTTTACTTTTCAATTGCCTACTCAGTCCGAAGTATCACCTGTTGGCAAGAGCAATCCTGCGTTGGATTTCCAGGCTGACATTATTCCATCCTTTTACGTATCACCTAAAACTAATCGAGATGGATATATATACATATATACATGATGAGGATCACGAGAAAAGTTGAAATCCGTCCGTGCAAGCTATAACTTGAGTAAAAATCGAGATATCTTGATAAAACTCGTATATGTTCCTTAGTACTGACACGCCCAAAAATCGCCAGAAACGTAAAAATTTGCCGCCGGAATAGTATGAGAAGGCTTTATAGCGGCCAGGGTAAAATTCGACGGTAGGCGTGGCACCGCCCACTTTTTGGAGAAATCCCATATCTCGCGACTCGACTAATTGATTTCGACAAAACTTGGAACCTGGCATTATTTTCATATTCCTATGTCACTCTATGAAAATAAGTGAATCCGGACCACTTCCCATATAGCACAATTTTAAAGTCCACTTGACTTTTTTACTTTCCAGTACGCAAAAACGAAGGTATCTTTTGCATTATTCTTCTTCTTAATTGGCGTAGACACCGCTTACGCGATTATAACCGAGTTAACAACAGCGCGCCAGTCGTTTCTTCTTTTCGCTGCGTGGCGCCAATTGGATATTCCAAGCGAAGGCTGGTCCTTCTCCACTTGGTCCTTCCAACGGAGTGGAGGTCTTCCTCTTCCTCTGCTTCCCCCGGCGGGTACTGCGTCGAATACTTTCAGAGCTGGAGTGTTTTCATCCATCCGGACAACATGACCTAGCCAGCGTAGCCGCTGTCTTTTAATTCGCTGAACTATGTCAATGTCGTCATATATCTCGTACAGCTCATCGTTCCATCGGATGCGATATTCGCCGTGGCCAATGCGCAAAGGACCATAAATCTTTCGCAGAATTTTTCTCTCGAAAACTCGTAACGTCGACTCATCGGTTGCTGTCAACGCCCAAGCCTCTGCACCATATAGCAGGGCTGGAATTATGAGTGACTTATAAAGTTTGGCTTTTGTTCGTCGAGAGAGGACTTTACTTTTCAATTGCATACTCAGTCCGAAGTAGCACCTGTTGGCAAGAGGAATCCTACGTTGGATTTCCAGGCTGACATTATTGGTAGCAGAGATAAAGAGATGTCCAACTCCTCTCTCACTGGAAGTGAATGAACAATTGCTAAACGTCAAAACCTTCTGAACTTTGACAGTTGATCGAGTTCAGGAGGCCGAGCCGTTCGATACCAAACGAGGTTTCAGACAAGGCGACTCCCTATCGTGCGACTTCTTCAACCTGCTCCTGGAGAAAATAGTTCGAGCTGCAGAACTAAACAGAGAAGGTACCATCTTCTATAAGAGTGTACAGTTGCTGGCGTATGCCGACGAAATTGATATCATCGGCCTCAACACCCGCGCCGTTAGTTCTGCTTTCTCTAGGCTGGACAAGGAAGCACAGAAAATGGGTCTGGTAGTGAACGAGGGCAAAACGAAATATCTCCTGTCATCAAACAAACAGTTGTCGCAGTTGCGACTTGGCTCTCACGTCACTGTTGACAGTCATAACTCTGAAGTTGTAGATAGTTTCGTATATTTGGGAACCAGCATAAACACCACCAACCAGGCATAAAGGGATGTCCAACTTATTCCAGTGTGAGAGCCCTTCAAAATTAGCGTTTTTTTGTAACATTTTCCATTACGGCCAGATTAGACAAAATAACACTTTTTGGGCATTTAAATTAAAATACCCAACATTTAGTACGAATAAAAATTACTATGTATTGATTAATTAATATATGTATAGAGAAACTACTTTAATCTTTTTATGGTATGTTAAAACAACTGACTTTTGACATTTCAATACCCAATAAAAGGATTTAAGCTTTTTAGCTCTCAATCAATGAATGTTTTTAATAATTTCCTATTGAAAATAGTACTATGACGCTTGACATTACAAAATGTTTCGTTAAATGCATTTAAATTTCACAACTTCATTTAATTTTCGTTGCTTTACATTTTTTATAAGTGGTCCCGAACAATGCAGCAAATCCCTCCGTTTACATATTTTTTTGGTAAGATTTCAATCGCTCGTTTCCAATTGCAAAACGTCAAAACCTCCTGAACTCGATCAACTGTCAAAGTTCAGAAGGTTTTGACGTTTAGCAATTGTTCATTCACTTACAGTGAGAGAGGAGTTGTACATCTCTTTATCTCTGCTACCAATAATGTCAGCCTGGAAATCCAACGCAGGATTACTCTTGCCAACAGGTGCTACTTCGGACTGAGTATGCAATTGAAAAGTAAAGTCCTCTCTCGACGAACAAAAGCCAAACTTTATAAGTCACTCATAATTCCAGCCCTGCTATATGGTGCAGAGGCTTGGACGATGACAACAACTGATGAGTCGACGTTGCGAGTTTTCGAGAGAAAAGTTCTGCGAAAGATTTATGGTCCTTTGCGCATATCGCACTCGATGGAACGATGAGCTGTACGAGATATATGACGACATTGACATAGTTCAGCGAATTAAAAGACAGCGGCTACGCTGGCTAGGTCATGTTGTCCGAATGGACGAAAACACTCCCGCTCTGAAAGTATTCGACGCAGTACCCGCACGGGGAAGCAGAGGAAGAGGAAAACCTCCACTCCGTTGGAAGGACCAAGTGGAGTAGGACCTGGCTTCGCTTAGAATATCTAATTGGCGCCACGTAGCGAAAAGAAGAAACAACTGGCGCGCTGTTGTTAACTCGGCTATAATCGCGTAAGAAGAAGAAGTACACAAATCAAGAAGCAAATAATAATGGTTGTCAAAAAAGTCTTGCGGTATTTTCGCTAGTTGGCGCTGAAAGCGCGTAGTTCTAGTTTTATTCGTCGCATCGGGTCATGCTTTACCTTTTTGGAAAGCTCATTTCACGCGCTAATACGTGTTTCATGGATTGTCGTTTCGTTTAAGTCGTTCGTGAGTTATAGCGTCGGAAACATGGAGCAAAATAAAGAGAAAATACGGCATATTTTACAGTACTACTACGATAAAGGCAAAAATGCATCTCAAGCCGCCAATAAAATTTGTGCAGTTTATGAACCCCATACAGTTTTCATTTCCACCGCACAACGATGGTTTCAACGTTTTCGTTCTGGTGTAGAGGTGGTCGAAGATGCGCCACGCTCCGGAAGGCCTGTCGTCGAAAATTGCGATAAAATCGCTGAATTGGTCGAAAGAGACCGGCATAGTAGCAGCCGTAGCATCGGTCAAGAGCTGGGCATGAGTCAAAAATTCATTTCAATTCCAATAAAAAAAACCGCAAGACTTTTTTGACAACTCATTATAATGGCATTAAACTTTGCACGAATAATTCTTTTAGTGTATGCCACCTTATGACAAAAAATTGTTCAAATCCAACCAAAACTGTTCAAGACCCCACCCATAATTGTCTTTTGATCGAAAATGTCGGCCAATGTGTGATATATGTAACTAAGAATAAAACGTAATCCTTCCCTTATAATGGTGCATATGTCTGTATGTTAAAAATGGGTTGAATCGGATCAATACTTCCCTGAGACCCCATATACTCAATATAAAAGTTTTCGAACCACGGGCTGACTTTGTACCGCATATATCGGCCAATACGAGTTTGTGAGTTATCCCAATGAAAATAAGAGAGCGTATTTTGCTCAAAACAGTGTATCTCTGTGCATAAAATAGATACATTTGAGCGAAAATTTGGCTCAGTCCCTATATAACTAATATCAGGATTTTCGAACATCCGGCTGACTTTACTCTATTTGATTTGTTTCACACCATAAAGTATTTCCCTGGCTTTGAATCTTGCAATTTGCAAGAGTATAAAATGTTCAGACTTAGCCCTTCCTTACTTGTTTTAAATATAATTATTAAATTTAATGCCCAACCATTATTTACATGTTAAGATAGCTTCGTTTACTGTTTTTCAGTATTACGCTCTACTTTAATGGAACATACCCTAAGCTGAATATGTATATCTGTATGCCCTTTAACGTTTAGATAGATATTAATATAATTTTTACCTTCACCAATTTTTATTAATTTTGTGTACAATTTGAACATGATTTCGAAGTTAAAGGTTACCTTCCGCAATCTTATCACGTTAACATGAGATGTGTTTGTGTGGAGCACTCATATCGTTTTATTTACCATTTAGCACGAATTGAAGCGCGTTAAATATCGATATACACACTTACTATACAAATATACACTATAAAGGGTTGCTTTTGTTGTGAGACGTACGGACAGATGACCGGCATTGTGCAAAGTAAGGCAATTGTCGACGATAAGTACCTTGGACACGCTTCCTATGCTTGACCTTATTGTTCGCAATGCATTTTTAAAACGCTTACCATGCCATATGGTGCATGGCGCATGCATCAGTGCGTTTCTTTAACAGCTCGTTTGGAATTTTTACGTAACAATAACTCAACGTGCTGCAGCGTCAATTCGCCGAATCGTTCTATGCGTGGCTTTGAACCTTTGCGGCCACAAAACTCAAAAGGACACTGGCTAGAGGCTACGTAGGGCTATTATACTCGGTCTGCAAGTTATTCCTTTGCACCAACGAAACCGCAAAAGAAAAATGGAAAACCCATCCACGCAATGTGGCAAGCCACGTAGACAGCAGGGGCTATGACACGCTACTACCTCGTTGAATCGTTGTGGCCATTGCTGCAGATAAATCTCATAAAATAATCACACGTGTAACTGTAAGCGCTGTAAAATTGCAGTGAAAACCATATGACGCACGTCACACATCACGCCTCATTCCGCGCCAAGCCCCACATGATGCCTGCCGAGTTGGGCGTTCATCCTGAACTCTCGGTATTTGTGTTGCTGTTGGTGCTAAAAGGGCAGTGAGATTTTACTTAAGGCGGCCACAAATGCCACGAAAAGCTCCAACTGCCACTGATATTTGAAGCGTTATCGTTATTGTTGGTTTAGTTGGTAGCCGTTACATAGTGCTATTTTATTTCAACTTGAGGGCCTTTTACCGAAACAGTGAGCGCAGCCGAGTAAGCCTTTCTGCCAACTCTTTTTTGACTTTAGTGACCCACCATATTTACCGTGTTTATCTTTCTCCTCTGGTCGTCAGCTTCAACGCTGCATGCTGCAGGTAAATGAAAGGCAATGCGGCAGTGCCTCTGCTACCACTTTGGTGATCGGCTGTTCTGTTTCAATCTTTTGCCACTGAGGAATTGGAATTTGTTTTACACTGCGGCATTTGAGCTGGTGAGGACAACACAAGGAAACCACACGAATCCGAAACACCAAGTACAACGACTTTGTGCTTCTGTATATATATGTATTTAGATGCTGGATTTCATTTAATTGTCCATCTTCACAAGTTGATATACATATGTATGTATATATATTCATATTTAAAAGAACTATTATTAAAATGAATTTAATTACAAGTGACTGTGATAAGATCCTGATTTAACTTTTACACACATATGTATGTATATGTATGTATATATTACACATATTGATTGGTTATAACTGGTCCAGAAATATTAAGCTTGGATAAGGGTTGGGTTTATAGTCGAACATTTTCTTGGCAACCACTTCAAATTTTCGGAGATATTACGCAAAATAGGCTAATAAACTGAGTGACTCAAAGAGCAAATTTTATCATGTTACACTATATCCGTAGTAATTAGGATACATATTCGGATAATTTTGGAAATAGTGTGCAACAAGAAGAGAGGTTCAATTAGGATGTAAAAGTGGGGGAAGAAAGGCATCAATTTTGATGAGATCGTCACATTACTTAAAAAAAGCGTTTAATTAATAAATAGCATATGTTTTCGACATTTGTCTCTCTGTTTACTTCAATGCTTACTTCTTATTTTTCAAAACAAAACTGACATTACAAAGACTTCAGCTATTTTGTTTCATGTTTTTCGATTTATACTCTAGCAACATGTTGATACAGATTATAATTGTTTTGTTCGCCCAACGGTTATATGACTAAGACTAATCGATATAGATATAGGGCTATATATTATATATATTTGCATGACAAGACGAGTTGAAATCTTGAGTAAAAATTGAGATATGTATGTACGAAGTACGAGTTAGTTGATGGGCGTAATCGGACTACTGCCACGCCCACAAAACGCCATTAACCGAAAACGTAAAAAGTACCATAACTAAGCATTAAATTAATATACATATGAAACTCTAACTTGACGATCGCAGTAGGAAGGGGCAGTTGTGGGAAAAAAATTTTGGAAAAGTGGCGTGGCCCCGCCATCTAATAAGTTTACTTTATATATCTCCTAATCCCATAATGCTACAACAACCAAGTTTACCTGTTCAAGTCCGTAGGTACTCAATATGTGGATATATAATTGAAATTTGGAGAGAATAATTTGCTGTTAGTAGTATGTCTGTGCTTTACTGGCCACTGCAAGCTGAATAGGCATTTGTATAACATGGGCCTATCCTTTTGCGCTAACTGCCCACCTGAGCACCTGCTGATCGACTGCACAGCAGTCTGTAGGCGCAGGATTAATGCGCTGGGGCTAAGTGAGCCTATGTGATTTAGGAGAGGGCAGAATAGACCTAAGGTAGCGGTGCATTCCTCAACTATCATTCAATAAATCAATGCCTGTGCTTCAAATAAAGGATCGGAACATATACCTTATATAAAGAACTTCCGGGTGACTTTATAACGCATACATCTGCCAATATGTGAGTTATCTTAATAAAATTATATTTTCTTATTATGGTGCATATTTATGCTTAAAATGAATAAATCGGGTAAAAACTCGCCCTAGGCCCCTTATGTTCGGTTATGCCCAAACCGAGCTGTTCCTTACTTGTTAAAAGTGGAAATAAAAATAAAGATTTAAAAACGAAAGATTGCGAATCTTACAAAACCATTGATAATTTCATGAATCGTGGGCACAAATATGTCTAAAATAGGTATAATATCTAGAGAAACAAAACTACTTGTTCGCAAAAAATTGTCTCGACGTGCTCTAAATTCTTTCAATTTTGCATTCATTATAAATTGCATTTCACTGATCGCGTCAGAAATCGCAAATCCGCAGGAGGTTTTTATATTTCTAACTTCAGCGTCGATGGTAGCATTGACCTATTTTAGAACTAAGTTTCTTTCAACGATTGACTGAATGATTTTAAATCATATGGAGGTCATCAAAAAAAAATATCCCAACGTTGTGTGCTGCCGAATATAGCGAAACGTTTCTAAACGACACCCGAGGACAGCATTCAGTCTAGTCGACTCGAACCAAATTCAGCGTTTTGGTCGTATTTTCGCTATTCTTTTTATAGGATTGTCTGCATTTCACTACACAAATGGCGGCAAATTTAAATCTTGCGATAATTTTGGGACACCCTATATAAAATGTATCTACGTAGCTTAGATTCAACCCCGTTGTTGAAGCTTACCCATACTGGCAGCCATACCAATAAACGAATATTTTGATCTATAGAGACGATATTGTGAAACTGCTTCGCAACATTGGATCACCTTATATTCAACAAATAACAGAAGACAATTACTCTCAAAAAAACATCCAGATCAATACGACTGATTTATGACATTAATGTTATATTCACACAACATATTGTAATGGGGATAAAAGCTTTATTCATCTAGCGCTTTTTTTGTATATATGTATGTACCTATACCTCCTCGATATATTTATATAGAATTTTATGTAAATATAGTATATAGTATTCTTGTCTAGGATTTTGAAAAAATCGATTTTTTTTTTTTGCATATCTTGAAAGTTTAGACTTTCAAAAATATGAGCTTGAAGGATTTTTCAAAATTCGACTTATTTTCGGAGATACAGCCGATTTTTGAACTAGCCTAATCCCCAAATTTTTATTTTTATTATTTTTAAAAAATTCGAAATAGTCAGAAAAAGTCATCCAAAAAAACTTTTTTTCAGGCAATCGCCATTTTGTGAAAAAAAAATTCCCAATTTTCCGTAGTTCCGGCCATTGCGACATTATTCTAGATTAATAATCTTTTTTTTTTGGTTTCAGAGGACTAGGAGGGTTGAAATCATGGGTATGGTCACGTGGAAATTTTTAGAGACCCCCCACTTCGTCAGCTCATAATTTTTTAAATTTTTTACCTTTTTCAGTTTTTATTTTTTTCTGTACTCTTCTAAAATTAACAAATAACTAATAAATAAAATGGATACTAAAAATATTAATTGGCTTTTTTTACGACACTTTAAAAATTACCTGGAATTCATGCATATAAACCAGAATACCCCCTTAACTTTTGAATTAAAAAAATGGTTAATGAAGATTTGAAAGAATCGGATATGTTAATATTTTTAATCTAAACAACGTTATCGTATTTTTAATCAAAAAATATTATTTTTCGTATTATTTACTTATATTGTATATTGGAAACTTTGAATTTTCACAGACACTATTTAAAATTACCCAAAATTTCTAGGGATATTTTTTTCTATACATCATACATCATATAAAGTGGATGAAATCGAATTCGTGACTCCTTTGTATGTATACAGTTGAAAACGAGTGAAATCAGATCACAATCAGTAATAATGCTTTCAAGGAGTGGCCTGTCTCATCTAAAAATTGTCAAAATCGGACCGCAATCATACAAGTGGCTTTTACCGAAAATATAGTATTGTCAATCTTTAAGAGATTTTTTAAGAGAAATTCAATGGTTTATTTTATACTCTCGCAACATGTTGCTACAGAGATAATAATTTTGTTCACCTTTTGCCTAAAAGCAATCAACATCCATAACTAAACCCCACATTAAGGTATACAACTCAAATAGGGAATCGCAGTAGTGAGGGCCACCTATGGACTTAAGAGATTTAAAAATTGGGCGCAGCGCTATATAATCAAATATGGCAAGGACGAATCCTTGAAGCACCATACAGCATTTGGATGTTGAAAAAGGATAGTAACCACGAAATCTCTATATATAGCAGTTATGTTGAAATGGAAATGAGAGTGTAACTACAGTGATCCAAAAAAAACTTTCTCAGGGAGATGTTTTGATTTTAAAGTGACTTATCTTTTAAACTACCAAAACATTTTAGATAGAAAAAGAATCAAAATACATATAATGGAGATTCTAAAATGACTCGTTTTTACAGTTAGCATTAATTGATATTACAGCACTTTTCAAGAAAAATTAATAATTTGTATGTGCACTGACCGACCATCTGTCTTTTCGAGCGATAACTTGAATAGCATTTATGATATCTAGATATAACTTTCAGCATAAGTTCGGCATTCAGAAAAGGAATCGGTCCTCTGTCAAGTCTTCAAAACACAATTAAACGAAACCCGATAAAGTGCCTTAACTAAGACTAAAATAAGACACATAACTGTAATTTGGCGCAGAACATGGCAGTAACAAGGTTCACCTGTTGACGGAATTTTTATTTTTAAGAGGTCGTGGCCCCGCCCTAACTGATTTCATATACCTATCTTTCATGAAGGTAACTTAACTAAACTTGCTGGGACAAAGACTTTTGAACACTTTTTTTATGCTGTGAACATAGGTAAAATCAGATAATAACCATACACCCTGACCTTATAGTTATGTTGAAAACTATTAGAAGTGCGATAACTCACTAAATAAATGCACCAAAAGCATTAAATTTTATAACAAAGACTATTTAGCGTATTTAATGCCCAAAATTTTAGAAATCGGGATATAATTTTTTAAGGACCGGACTCCAAATATTTTACCGAACATATTGTTTAATCTGTGAGATCTAGTACTGATGTTCGGAAGAAAATTTCTTTGATGACAGCATGCCTTCATGCCGAAAATGAGTAAAATTAGGGTTACACTGCCGTCCTTTAGGAATTTTGGAAACTACTGGCTAATTTTAATCATGTGCATAACATTATCCCAATGCTGTAGTGTAAAAATTAGTGAAATGTAACAACAAACACGCTTGTGACTGTGTCTAAGTACTGGATTGCTTTATAGGGGTCACGAATACAAACTCGTTTCTATTTCATTTTATATTTTGACAAACATCTTAGAACATTTCCATGGAATTCAACCCTGATAGCGTGATCAGCCAACAAGGTAAGCCCGTGGCCCGTGTCAGCTGATACGACCTATCTTATGGGAGCGCAATGTAAGTGATCAGCGAAAAACGCTACTCCCTTCCGCTTTGCCGTAGTAATTATAAAAGTTGTCTTCAATATGTTTGAAATTTTCTTAAACTAACTCAAAATCAGAGTCGAATGCTATTATATATAAATATATAAACTATTTTTAATGGTTTGTTTTCAGTTTTGATATTTTATATTATGAAAAACTATAATTGAAAACTTAGATGTGTACAAAACTATATATGTATGCGTATTGAGTAATGGCAACATTGTTCAAATGCAAACAAAAAAGATGGCTGATTTCTGCATTTTTATCACGGGCTCAACTTTTGACACATTTTGCTCGCTAAGGAAGGCAACTGAGGAAGAGAATAGCGTTTTTCGCTGATCACGCTATGAGACTCAACTGGCACGGTTTCGTATAAACCTATAAATGGAATAGATATTGAATTGGAGTTTCAGCGGTAGTATCATCCATTTTCAATTTATCAATATTTTTACTATTATTGGACGGTCATTGCCTATTGTCGGGCATTATTTTTGCTCTCATATATTATGTACGCATAAATACAATAAAGCCCTAGAATTGTTATCAATGGAGTACTTAATCTTCTCTAAACAAAGAACTATTCCATTTCAATATGCCTTGGCGCACTGGTAGCTTGTGGCCAATTCACTCCGACAATGCGTCAGCAATGCTATTTGATTTATGCGATGACTTCATTGCGGTGATTTTCTCCAAATAATCGGCGAATAAGGGTAATAACAAAAACGAACAACGATAAATGTTCAAATATATAAAAAGTATTTATACATATTATATGATATAGTAGTGAACCACTATTATATACACACGTATACATACATATACATTTCAAGTTTCCTTTTATTTTCAGCATATTTATGATATAATTTTAAAAATAACATTTAATTATGGAGAACCTATGTGCATACATATATACAAAATTAAATATAAATAGGATAGAGGATGAAGTCACGTGTAGAAGTTCACGCGAGTGACGAAAGTTCTCTGATCGCCATTCACTTGGGAATGGCCAGAAACGATTTTTTTACATACTTATGACTCGAGCAGCTCACGACTTCCGGTTCTTGACCAAGTATCCTCTGGGTAGCCTAAGAACATCTATTTGAAGTCGAGCTAAAGTGAAAAGGCGAAAACATCCCCTCCGCAGGGTAGTGCGCTGGGTTTGGGACCCGCCACTTAAAAAAACCCCCAATGAAAAGGACCAACAAGCCTCGGATGAGTGACCCCCCCTTTGATGACGACCATGGCAAACGAAATAAGGACTACGCATTGAGGGCATGCACTTGGAATGTCCGGTCGCTTAATTGGGAAGGTGCCGCTACCCAGCTGGTTGATGTCCTCGTGGAAATAAAGGCTGACATCACCGCCGTCCAAGAAATGCAATGGACGGGACAAGAACAGAGATGAGTAGGTCCTTGTGGCATTTACTACAGTGGCCATATAAAGGAGCGCAAGTTTGGTGTGGGATTCGAGGTGGAAGAGAGACTCCGTCGCCGAGTACTATCATTCACTTCGGTGAATGAACGTCTAGCCACAATCCGCATCAAAGCGAGGTTCTTTAACATATCGCAGATTTGCACCCACGCCCCGACGGAAGAGAAGGACGATGTGACCAAAGATGACTTCTATGAGCGCTTGAAGCGCACTTATGAGAGCTGAACCCGCCACGATGTCAAAACCGTGCTTGGAGACTTTAACGCCATGGTGGGAAAAGAAATTCAGCCTCCACGAGGAAGCATCCCCAAATGGGTTGAGGCTGATCGACTTCGCCGAGGCCCGAAATATGGTTATCTGTAGTACTAGATTCAAGCTACCTGGCAGTCTCCGGATCGAAAAGCCACCAACCAGATTCAACCGATCATGTTGTAATAGATGGAAGACACGTCTCCAGTGTTTTAGATGTGCGTGCCTGCTCTCTGAGAGCACTCGTCAACAACTCGGTATCAGGGAACTGTTTGAAGACATTTCAAACTCCTTACGTAACGCTGCACCCGAAATCATTGGTTTTCGGAAAATGCAAAAGAACAGCTGGTACGACGAGAAGTGCCGTGTCGCTGCGGAGAGAAAACAGACTGCCTACCTCGCAACGTTACGATCGACCACAAGACGTGGGGGATGGGATAGATAACGAGAGTCGAAGAGGGAAGCGAGACGCATTCGCAGACAGAAAAAGAAAGAGGCCGAAATGCGTGAATATGAAGAGCTTGATAAGCTGGCCGACAGGGGTAATGCAAGAAAATTTTACGAAAAAATGCGGCGGCTTACAGAAGCTTTCAAGACCGGAGCATACTCTTGTAGAACCCCCAAAGGTGATCTAGTTACCGATGCCCAGAGCCTACTTAAATTATGGAGGGAACACTTATCCAGCCTGCTGAATGGCAGTGAACGTACAACGCCAGGATAAGGCGAACCCGATTCCTCGATTCGATGACGATGGAGCAGACGTTTCATTGCCCGACCATGAATAAGTTCGAATAACAATTACCCGTCTGAAGAACAACAAAGCGGCGGGGGCCAATGTATCAGCTTCTTCGTGAAATATGGTCGGACGGAAGCATGCCCAACGATTGGAATTTAAGTGTGCTATGCCCAATCCATAAAAAGGGAGATCCCACAATCTGCGCCAACTACCATGGGATAAGCCTCCTCAACATCGCGTATAAGGTTCTATCGAGCGTATTGTGTGAAAGATTAAAGCCCACCGTCAACAAACTGATTGGACCTTATCAGTGTGACTTTAGACCTGGCAAATCAACAACCGACCAGATATTCACCATGCGCCAAATCTTGTAAAAGACCCGCGAAAGGAGTATCGACCACACCACCTCTTCGTCGATTTCAAACCTGCTTTCGACAGCATGAAAAGGAGCTGCCTTTATGCCGCGATGTCTCAATTTGTGCGACTTCTTCAATCTGCTGCTGAAGAAAATAATTCGAGCTGCAGAACTTAATCGACCAGCTACAAACTTTTGTAAGAGTGGACAGCAGCTGGCGTATGCCGATGATCTTGATATCATCGGCCTCAACCCCCGCGCCGTTAGTTCTGCTTTCTTCAGACTGGCCAAGGAAGCAAAGAAAATGGATGTGGTAGTGAACGAGGGCAAGACGAAATATCTCCTGTCATCAAAAAATCATTCGTTGCACTCGCGACTTGGCTCTCACGTCACAGTTGACAGTCATAACTTTAAAGTTGTATATAGTTTCGTATATTTGGGAACCAGCATAAACACCACCAACAATGTCAGCCTGGAAATCCAACGCAGGATTGCTCTTGCCAACAGGTGCTACTTCGGACTGAGTAGGCAATTGAAAAGTAAAGTCCTCTCTCGACGAACAAAAGCCAAACTCTATAAGTCGCTCATAATTCCCGTCCTGCTATATGGTGCAGAGGCTTGGACGAGTACATCAACTGATGAGTCGACGTTGCGAGTTTTCGAGAGAAAAGTTCTACGAAAGATTTATGGTCCTTTGCGCATTGACCACGGCGAATATCGCATTCGATGGAACGATGAGCTGTACGAAATATACGACGACATTGAGATAGTTCAGCGAATTAAAAGTCAGCGGCTACTCTGGGTAGGTCATGTTGTCCGAATGGACGAAAACAATCCAGCTCTGAAAGTATTCGACGCTGTACCCGCGGGGGGGAAGCAGAGGAAGAGGAAGACCTGCACTCCGTTGGAAAGGCCAAGTGGAGAAGGACCTGGCTTCGCTTGGAATATCCAGTTGGCGCCACGTAGCGAAAAGAAGAAACGACTGGCGCGCAATTGTTAACTCGACTATAATCGCATAAGCGGTGTCTACGCCAATAAAGAAGAAGAAGAACGATAGTCTTGTCATTATAGAGCTCTATATATGATAAATGTTAGAGGCATGTCCTCGTAAGGAATGTCAACTCCGTGAGTTATCTTTGAACACTGTGCTGCCAAAATTGCAGGCAAAAATACTAACTACTGTAACGATTGTTTCATAAAAATGCTTCGTATTTAAAGTGTAAAATCATTTAACTTAGGATTTATTAAATTCTTATAAAAGTATTTATAAATATTATTGACGGCGATGGGAGTTGTACGGAATGGGGTAGATGATAGTCACAAACCGGATCGCTGAGTCATCGAAGTTTTCACAGTAGAGGGGTTGACCCGGCGCAGTGTATAGTATAAGCGAATGTTAATGTGCGGCTTGTGTAGATCGAATTGTGTGAGCTTTCCCGTTGTCCATTCCTTTTGTTGCTTGGGCGTGGTGAGCTGGGTTGCATACGAGTGTGGTGTGTTATATTGGCGTTCAGCTGTGGTGAATTAAGCTGTTTTATTAGGAGGATGGAGCAATGTGTAGAAGTTCACGCAAGTGAGGAAAGTTCTCTGATCACCATTTACTTGGGATTGGCCAGAAACGATTCTTTTACATTCAGCTCAAACAGCTCACGACTTCCGATCTTTGACCAAGCATTCTCTGGTAACCTAAGAACATCCCTTCGAAGGCGAGCTAAAAGCAGAAAATGAAACATCCCCTCAGCAGGGTTGTTCACTGGGTTTGGGACCCGACACTTAAAAAAAACCCCAATGAAAAGGACCAACAAGCCTCGGATGAGTGACCCCCCCTTTGATGACGACCATGGCAAACGAAATAAGGACTACGCATTGAGGGCATGCACTTGGAATGTCCGGTCGCTTAATTGGGAAGGTGCCGCTACCCAGCTGGTTGATGTCCTCGTGGAAATAAAGGCTGACATCCCCGCCGTCCAAGAAATGCGATGGACGTGACAAGAACTGAGACGAATAGGTCCTTGTGGCATTTACTACAGTGGCCATATAAAGGAGCGCAAGTTTGGTGTGGGATTCGTGGTGGGAGAGAGACTCCGTCGCCGAGTACTATCATTCACCCCGGTGACTGAACGTCTAGCCACAATCCGCATCAAAGCGAAGTTCTTGAACATATCGCTGATCTGCCCCTACGCCCCGACGAAAGAGAAGGTCGATGTGACCAAAGATGTCTTCTATGAGCGCTTGGAGCGCACTTATGAGACCTGCCCCCGCCACGATATCAAAATCGTGATTGACGACTTTAACGCCAGGATGGGCGAAGAAGGTATCTTTGGCACTACGGTCGGTAAATTCAGCCTCCACGATGAAGTATCCACCTCTGTGCAGCAAAAAATGCACGTCAACAAACACAAGGAAGGTTCCATGTCGAGAAGCTGCAATCGCAACAGACAGCCGAACGATTTTCTACTCGGCTTGCACTCTCTGGGAGCAATCGTTAACAACTCGGTATAAGGGAACTGTGGGACGGCGTTTCAAACTCCTTACGTACAGCTGCTACCGAAATCATTGGTTTTCGGAAAATGCAAAAGAACAGATGATACGATGAGGAGTACCGTGTCGCAGTGGAGAGAAAGCAGACTGCCTTTCTCGCAACGTTGCGATCGACCACAACACGTGCGGGATGGGATAGATACTCAGAATTAAGGAGGGAACACATCTTCAACCTGCTCAATGGCAGTGAAAGCATAACACCAGGAGATGTCGAACCCGATTCCCCAATCGATGACGATGGAGCTGACATTCTATTGCCCAACCATGAAGAAGTTCAAATAGCAAGTACTCGCTTGAAGAGAAACAAATCGGCGGAACCGATTGATTGCCGGCCGAGCTATTCAAACACGTCGGGGAAGAACTGATAAGGAGCATGCATCAGCTTCTTTGGAAAATATGGTCTTACGAAAGCATGTCCAACGATTGGAATTAAAGTGGGGTATGCCCAATCCACAATAAGGGAGACCCCACAATCTGCGCCAACTACCGTGGAAAAAGCCTCCTCAACATCGCGTATAAGGTTCTATCGAGCCTATTGTGTGAAAGATTAAAGCCCACCGTCAACAAACTGATTGGACCTTATCAGTGTGGCTTTAGGCCTGGCAAATCTACAACCGACCAGATATTCACCATGCGCCAAATTTTAGAAACGACCCATGAAAGAGAATCGACACACACCACCTCTTCGTCATTTCAAAGCTGCTTTCGACAGCACGAAAGGGAGCTGTCTTTATGCCGCGATGTCTGAATTTGGTATCCCCGCAAAACTAATACGGCTGTGTAAACTGACGTTGAGCAACACCAAAAGCTCCGTCAGGATCGGGAAGGACCTCTCCGAACCGTTCGATACCACACGAGGTTTCAGACAAGGCGAATCCCTATCGTGCAACTTCTTCAAACTGCTGCTGGAGAAAATAATTCGAGCTGCAGAACTTAATCGACGAGGTACAATCTTTTATAAAAGTGTACAGCTGCCGATAATATTGATATCAATCGCAGGATAACTCTTGCCAACAGGTGCTACTTCGGGCTGAGTAGGCAATCGAGAAGTAAAGTCCTCGACGAACAAAAACCAAACTCTATAAGTCGCTCATAATTCCCGTCCTGCTATATGGTGCAGAGGCTTGGACGATGACAACAACTGATGAGTCGACTTTGCGAGTTTTCGAGAGAAAAGTTCTGCGAAAGATTTATGGTCCTTTGCGCATTGGCAATGGCGAATATCGTATTTGATAGAACGATGAGCTGTATGAGCGAATTAGCGGCTGGCTAGATCATGCGGTCCATATAGATGAAAACACTCCAGCTCTAAAAGTATTCGACGCAATATCCACCGGGGGAAGTAAAGGAAAAGGAAGACTTCCACTCCGTTGGAAAAATCAGGTGGAATTTTCTGACCTGACTGGCGCGCTGTTATTAACTCGGGTATAATCGCATAAGCGGTGTCTACGCCAATAAAGAAAAAGATTAGGGTGCGGCAGTTTTCCCGGGAAGAGTGAGGGGAGGCTTTACTCATTTAACCAATATTCAAAGATGGAAATAGAAATAGAACCTAAACAGTAAAAACACCCTTAAGCTTCTCTTTGATGCTTACTTTCGGAGCAAGAGGTTCGCCGAAGAAATTTCTCTTGGAATACTTCAAGAAGATTCACAGTCTTTGCCGACCTTCAGGATAAGTAGCACAAGACTTGGATGGTTTAACAACGTACCAGCCTAGCTACAACATGCTGTCAAATTGCTGCAGCTTACTGTTAGCTATCTATGCGAACTGCTTCAGACTAGAGTTACCAGGTCATGACCAAAGAACCTTTTTTCTTTTGTACTAAAAGCGCTTATGAAGCTGATTGATTGGTACGTAAGGAGGCGCTGTCTCACAGCGCAACACTCTCATAATATGATGGTATGACTAGAGGAAGCCGGTTTGAAACAGGAGGAACCAAAAAATTTTACCTGGAATCTTACAACAAGATAGTTTTCAAAATCACAAACAATAATTGAATTAAAATTTGAAAAATTGCTGAATTCACAGAGAATCAATAAGAATCAAGATAGCAAACCAAATTTCAATGAATAACGACAGCTTTTTCTCCCGATAGTTTCGAGTGAGCCACTTCTAGGCAGTTGGGCCAGCGAAAGTGAAGTTACTTGCTATGACCATTTTGTAAATCGTTCTTAAAATGTTGTTGGAGCCAAAGTGAACCAAGGGAGTCACGTCGTGAGTACCCCTGGTTAAAAAAATTTAAAGCGATTGACAAGTTGACTTTAGTTGAATTTGTTAAATTTTTTTTTTTGTTTTTTTTTACAACATTGTTTTATGTAAAAATCAGTAATGTCAAATAAATGAGGATATTTTTCAGTGACGTCTACTCGAAAATATTTTCTGCAATGTTGTCCATTTTACACAAAAAAGGAAAATATTTATGGAACCTTTATAACCATCATTTTTAAATAAGATAAGGCCAATTAAAATTTGCGTAATTGTTAAATAGTAAGAAACAATCAAAATTGTACGATTTTGAGTGACATTTCATCTATTTAACTCTATAGTTATCGTTTTAGGTTTTACAGACAACCATTAGATGAACAAAACGATTATATTAATGCTTTTGATAAATCTTTTCTCTTAAGTCTCAACTAAACTAGTTTAACTGTTTCAAAATAAGCGGACAATTATTAAGTTAGTTACTGTTATTTCAAAGAACACTGTATCTAAAGAGGTGTAGGTACAATATCATGCTTCCAGAAAAAAGGTTTTTAAAATCTATTAGATTTTCAGTAATTTGAAATTGTCTATACAAAATGCTACTCTTAAAAGGAAAAACAGAAGAAATGATACTCGTATGTCTGCATATTAGAAATATATTATATTCGAACATGGCGAAAACTAAAATAGCTTTAGTAACCGCCTTGGTACCTGAGTGACGGGATAACGACATATCTGTCGTGCGCGAGTTTTGGTTCTTCGAGCGGAGGAGAAAATAAAAATGCCGACGAAGTTATTTCTGTGACATTATATTTTATTCTCTCTGTTTTTTACAAATTATTTTCTGCTTATATAACTACTAAAGTGATTATAATTTTCTTAATCTATTTCTTTGTTTTTCCATTTTCTTATTATTGGAGGAAATACAATATTTGTTAAATATAATCTTATTTTCTATTGAATGCAAACAAACATGATTGTGTGGTTTACCCGATAATGTCTGAGTTTTCCTTACAGTCAATAAGGACCAAAACATGTTTGTATGCATTTGCATTATTTTCTTTTGTTCTAGTCATGTTTACTTGCTTTTCTTTAATCTTTTATTTTGACCAATTTACAATATTTTGTTGTGTGGTGTCTGGTTGGGGTGATAGTGTTCACCAAGTGCTGAACACAATGCTCGCGACACAACATGACAGCACGACAGTGAACTGAAAACGGTGTCGTGAAGCCTACTACATGAACATTTGTAAGAAGCAGCAACAACACAATGGCCGACATGTACACAAAACAACGCAGCTGTCCATTTTGTATGTACACAATTTCGTTGTGGCCATACTAATTCTTTTCACTTCAATGAAATTTTAATATTTTGTTCAAAGTGAAATTTTTTATGCAAAAAATAAGTAAATAGGTAAATATTTTTGCTTTAAATTATCAATTGTTATTACAAATGATATAATAGAGCTATTTTATGCTTTTATTTGTAAAATAACGTCAAGTTTGTTAGAGCTGTGAATAATTTTACATTTTACATATTAGTGGCATCACCACTCTACCTCCTCTTTCTATCTTCCATTCGACTGTCAACTCTACTGTCGTCCCACTGTCGTTGGCAAATATAGGAAAATATTGGAGTTAGCGAGAACGACAACTGTCGGCCTGTCCATAAGAACGTGTGTATCTTAATATTTGACAGATGTAGTTTGCAGTCTGCCGCGAGCATTGTGGTCAGCACTCCAGTGAACTGCAACGAGTAATAAATTTTTGTTTATACTTAAGTACTGATCCGTTACTCTGTCTGATTCTGTCAGTTCAGTTCATGTACACGAAGTGAACTGTTTGTCTTCAAATCAGCGATAGAGAACAACTTTGTGTCACTAGCGATCAGCTTATACCTGATTTGTTTATGAACGTTCGTATCAGCAGAAAATACCCGAAGTGATGTAAACTCATGCTTTAATATTTGAAATGATCGACAGCGTTCGGTTTGTATATAATCCCCTAAACACTGATTTACTTTAGTGCACTTTTGTTCTATTTCAAATACATATGTTTGTTTATACTTGACACGTCGCGACGACAGAGTAAAAATAAAGCAGTGGTCGGCATTTCTTAGCACAATTGTGCAAACTAACTTCACACGTACGCTTAAGCGCTGAACACATAGAGAACGACAACTGCAAACGACATTTGTCAAATATTAAAAATACACACGTTCTTATGGACACAGGTTTTTTGACAGCTCCACGACTACACGACTGCGGGCCGACAGTTGTCGCTCTCGCTAACTTCAATATCCTCCTATTTTTGCCAACGACAGTAGGACGACAGTAGAGTTGACAGTAGAATGGAAGATAGAATGAGGAGGTAGAGTGGTAATGCCACTAATATGTAAAATGTAAAATTATTCACAGCTCTAACAAACTTGACGTTATTTTACAAATAAAAGCATTGAATAGCTCTATTATAGCTCTATTATATCATTTGTAATAACAATTGATAATTTAAAGCAAAAATATTTACCTATTTACTTATTTTTTGCATAAAAAATTTCACTTTTAACAAAATATTAAAATTTCATTGAAGTGAAAGGAATTAGTATGGCCACAACGAAATTGTGTACATGTTTTCAGTTCACTGTCGTGCTGCTGCAGTCTGTCGCGCTGTATGTGTTCAGCACTTTACGCTCTATCGTTCAGTCGTTGACGAGCCAGCAACGAATTAACATCACGTAAGACTATAGCGCAAAACCAAATATGCCCTGCGAGAAATAAAAGTCTTTTAAAGATAATAGGGAATATATCCTTAAAATACATTTTGTTAATTTTCATTAAACTATTAATTATTTAGATTGGATGCTTAATTTTAATTCCAATTTCTCACTGGGATACTTTTTTTTCGTGCTCACCAACACAGTGACAGATCCTCTCATGCCGACCACTGAAATAAAGATACTGTTTTTTTTTGTCACTCCTACGTCGCAATGTGTCGCTCTCACAGTTTGCTCTATGCTTCAACTTTAAATTACAATGATATGATATATGATTTTGCAACGATCAAAGCTAGAAAAGTGCATCTTTAAGTTCTATCACTATTTTTAAGAAAGATATAAGCCAAAAGATATAAGACAAATTCAAAGACTGAAGAGTATTCGAGTAAAAATTTATATTTTTCATTGAGTGTACAACTCTTTATCTTTTATAATAAATTAAAAAAAAAAAAACAAAAAATGTGTTGAAGTATTTTTCTGACTATTAAAAAAGAGCGAAAATCGTTTTGCCGCCCCCAAGACGTTGCGCCCGGGGCGACGGCCTCCTCCTCGAACGATGCATGTCTTCAACGATCTCCCGACCGTCTTTGAAGGCTATGTAACTAACTGAGTTTATAGCAATCAAAATAAGTTAATATAATACCAAATTTGAGTGTAAACCATTCACGATTTCGTCGAACAATGAAGTTGAACACCTTCGCTACATTTTTTTATTATCTTACAACAAGTTGCTACAGAGTAAAATAGTTTGGTTAGTTTTGTTCACCTAACGGTTGCTTGAATCACTTAAAACTAAACAAGATACATATAGGGTTATGTTTAAATGATCCAGATGACAAGACAGGTTGAAATCCGGGTGACTGTCCATCCGTCTATGCAAGCTGAAACTTGAGTAAAAATTTAGATATCTTAATGAAATGTGTAGCAAACATACTATTTCTTTGCCAAAAGGTAAAGACGACTACGTAAATGGCAACGTATAAAGTACCATCAATAAGCCGTAAATTAAGACACAGAACTTAAATTTGGTACAAGGAATCACATATAATGGTTTTGTTAAAAACTTCTAACAGTGTGATAAATCAATAACAAAATGCATCAGGGAAAATAAATGTTACATCCAAGATGACACAAAGAGCGCTTTCATAATTGGACAATGTGCGCAGCATCGCCCACTTTCAAGAGAATTACATTTCTCGTGATCTGCTCGACCGATTTCAACCAAATTCCTTTAACTCCCATGTACTTAATACATTATAAAGACTGTCAAACCTCCTGGTGACTTTATACCTCAAATAAAGGCCAATATGTGAGTTATTTATCTCAATGAAAATGAGAAATCAATTATACCTAATCAATATCCAAAGGATGGAGCCATGTGTAGAAGTTCACGCAAGTGAGGAAAGTTTTCTGAGCGCATATGACTTAAACAACTCACGACTTCCGGTCTTAGAACAAGTATCCTCTGAGAACCAAAAAAAAATCCATTTGAACGCGAGCTAAAGTGAGAAGGCGAACCATTTCTACTCAAGCTTGTGCGCTGATGTCCTCTCTAGTGAAAATGCTGATATCACCGCTGCCTAAGAAATGCGATGGGCGGGATAAGGACTGAGGCGAGTAGGTCCTGGTGGAATTTACTACAGAGGTCATATAAAGAAGTGAAATTTCCGTCAAATTGAAGTTCTTCAACATATCGCTGATATACCAGTAGTGAATTTAATTTGGTCCATCTTCTGAACACCATATTTCTTTAAAACTGTCAATCTTCTTTAAAACCATATCATTAAATATTAGATCTTTTTGATAGTGGAAGGAGAAGGCTCAGAAGTTCCGTTTTACGTGTAGTCCGTCCACATGTCGTCAGTTTTAAATGTTGTCATTTTTTAGAGCACGGATGACGAACTAAGTTGGACGTCTGAACATTGGAGTACTCTAATACCTTTTAGCAAGGGCGGCAATAAACAAAACCTTTCACTACAGATTCATTCGGTTATATGATTTCTAATAAAACACGATCCTTCCAGAGGATTAGATTCAAAGCAATTTTATATATACTTGTATGTAACTCTTACACTGACCGTCATTTTCGGCATATGGTTTGTTAGAAAAACGAAAATCATTATACATATGTAGCATATGGGAGTTATAATATACTATGTAAAACCAAAAATCTTTTGATGACAAAGCTTTTGTTTAAAAACTGGTTTAATGAACAAGTGAAGGTAACGCACTTACATACATACATATATTGCTAGACAATGCAAACTGCTATTCACATTCATTAGTAGATCTTAATAAGGACATATTTGAATTATCGTAAAAGATTCGTCCAATTCAGAAAATAACTTAAAAGAACTTTTCCTTGAAATACGTAAACGGAATTGTCCTTAACTAATGTTTCAACAAAATTCTGTTTGACGAAAAAAAGGACACAGGACTCATATCTCTATCTCTTTCTTGCTATTCTGCGTCCTAAGAACTCAACCGAAATAAAAGTGATTAAAAAGTTACTTCTAACCTTACCCCAAATGGGACTCGAACCCACAATCTTCGGCTTAGGAGGCCGACGCCTTATCCATTAGGCCACTGGGGCGAACCACATATATTGACAATATTCGCGAACTTAACCACGTCAGCGGCGCTTTGAATATTGTTTCTGTTTATGGTTCTTAACCATATTAATTCGCTCTTTTCAAACTACTTACACCAGAGAACGTACTTTACGTTCTCTGCTTACACAGCCGACATTTGTAACTTTTGCAGTAGATGTCGCGTCAATTCAAACACGTTAGGTGCATGTCCATTATATGAAAAATTATGGGAACTAACTCAGACGGGATATTAAAGCTTAGAAAAAAAAACATATTTCTATATATAGTTTAGTAACATTAATTTAATAAGACCAAAATATAAATTTAAGCCCACAGAATAAATTCTATCCCTCGGGACTCGCTGAATTTTTGGCGATATATTAGTTTAAAGCAATATGGCAACCACAAGTGTTTGATTTGACATATTTACCAAGTGTTGTCCCTTTCAAAAATTTTTTAACACAATGTTTATGCAGAATTTGTTACTGTAAATATATTTGAGTTTTATTTTTGAGCAAATTGTAATTGCTAACTAGTTTTGAAATTATTTATTTGTACCATCTTGCCTTAGAATAACATGGGATAACAGGAACAGGTAATAAATTAGAGTGAGAAAAATGTATTGGGGAAAAAATTTTGTATCTTACAGCATTACTTGTTACTTGTGTCATTAAAAGAATGGAGATGTTGTGTATAACGTGCGGTGCTTCTACCAATAAGTACAAGTGTCCAAAATGTTTAGAAGCATAGTAAGAATAAATATTTTACTCACAAATATCTCTATCTACATATGTATAAGTATTTTCTTCCGTTTTTAAATTAAAGTTGCTCGCTTCCCTGTTACAAAGAACACCAAAAAGTACTATGTCAGCGAACTCAAAAAACAGATGATAAATTCGTTGAAGATGTACGGCATAAGGAACCCACTCTGCATGAACCTTTCAGTACTGAAGACACGGTACCACGTAACAAACTGGAACTTTTAAGTAATACATTCGAAGCAACTATAATGTTTGGATTTATTAATACGAATTTTATTTATTACAATAGAGGACTGTAAACCATTAGAGAACTTGCTTTATAATTTACACCTGCGAAAATTACTTTCTGAGATAGATGTTGCTCCTAATGCTTGGAAAGCTATGAAGGCAGCAATGCAAGAACCACTTTTTTTAGAATTCGCTGATGAATGCTTGAAAATTGTTGAACCACAGAATGCACTTGATTAAGAAATATATTACCTATTACTTACATTAAAGACGTACTTAATTTAACTATTTTTTAGATTTATTCGTTATAAGTCATCATAATTCCGAATGAATTGTGGTCTTTCTTGCCAGTGTATAACGTAATCGAATAGTTCCAGAGGCGGCTCGCATTGGTCTAATTCAATAGCCAAACCAAAGTATCGTTGACGAAGTAAATGCGCGGCCGATTTTGGCTGGCGTTGACGTGTAAATATTCCTTTCTTATTACCTCCAACGCGTGTGTATGCTAAAAATGTAAATCCATTTCCACAATATATACATATATATATAATATATAAATTCAATGTTTCTCACATACTTTGTGCAGTTTTGAAATCAGCAAAATTCCATACAAATTCTCCAATAAACCACTTTTGAGATCTTAGGTTGTCGAACGCTTTGAAGTGCTTGCTGAGTAGTGAAAGCTGGTAATCCTCCGACCAAATATATGCTGGAAGCTGATGGCATTTAAAATCGAAAATTACCAAATATATTGTTCTTACTAAATTTAATTAAATTTGAGTTATCTTATTCTTAACTTACAAAATGCAATCCTTCATAAGTATCTGCCCCATACTCTGTCATTATAACAGTTTTATTGTGCATTACATGCCACAGTGTTGCTTCCTCCACTACATGTTTAGTAATCATATCCAATTGTCCAGCGTTTTGGTACCATGCGTTATATCTATTAAAACTTATTATATCCAAATATTGTCCCTATTTTCGAATCATCGTATATTACTTTGGAATCAAGTGATTAATACAAATTTTACCAATTTGTCTTTTTTTGCCTCAATATTTAAAGCGGCCGTGATGGGTCTCGTAGGATCCAATGACTTGGTATAATTTGATAGAATTCTGTAAAAAAATACAATATTATAGTAAACAAATGATGTACAACAGCAATTCAAGAAAGTAATTACTTAAAATATTTATCCGCCTGGGCATTACCGGAACGAGGTTCATTTGCAATAGACCACATAATAACGCTGGCATGATTACGATCTCGATGTATTAGTTGTTCAATCGAGAATTTATGATTTTGTAATAACAATGGTTCAAAAATGCTACAATAATAAGTACATATACATATTTTATGTTGTAGACAAAACATAATTACTGATATGTTAGTATCTTATAAATAGATTAAAATAAATACTCTGTATTAACGCCAGCACATTCATCTATGACCATAATGCCAAACTCATCAGCGAATTGCATTGATTCCTCCGAATAAGGATAATGTGAGGTACGATAAGCATTTGCTCCAATCCATTTTATCAAATTAAAATCCCTCGTCAGTAAGGCATAGTCAAATCCTTTTCCTCGTATCTAAAATCATAAAAATAAAAGAGAGAACATTTCGAATTTAGGTCTTACGTCAGAGTCCTCGTGTCTCCCGAAGCCTCGTAAATAAATCGGAGCATCGTTTAAAAGAAATGTTGAATTATTCCATTTTAATGTGCGAATGCCGACTTTCAGACGATATACATCAAGCAGAGATTCATCAACAGCATGCAAATACAATTCCATAGTATATAAATACCCGGGTTCGGGGTTCATCAAATATGGCCACCAGGGCATAACGTCTTTTATTACAATCGTGCCATTTAACGTTGTTTTAGAAACACTATGAGCCACTATTTCACCTTCTTTATTGCGCATTTGCACATGGATATAAAGAGGTTCTATTGGAGGGTCATAAACAACAGCTTTTCTTTCATTCCCATTTACGATTACTTCATAATGAACAAGCCCTATACAGCATCATTTTATTAATTAAATTGTTTAATAGTAACTACGTATGTTCATTATTTAACGCTTACCTATATGATTCTCAATCAAATCTGTTGACACCTTAATATCTTCAATGTAAACAGCAGGGGTGGTATAAAGATGAACAGTTCGGTGTATACCAGCATAATTGAAGAAATCAAATGTATACCGTTGAATCATAACCTTACCATTATCACTAAAATACTCAAAATGAAATATGTTCCAAAAGATTTAAAATAAACTTCTACTTTATATTACCTTTCTTCCTCAACTATCGTTCCCTGTGGAATTGTTGAATTTACAAGCGTATTGTCGCAAATTAAAGTTAACCTGTTTTCAGCACCAAAATTCACGTAATTAGTTATTTCCGACTCGAACGGTAAATGCCCAATAGAATGTGACATTACTTTTTCCCCATTAATCCACTAAAAACAAGTATACGAAAAATATAATAACAAAATAACAAATACTGCGGCATTTAGTGTTTAAGGTATAAAATAAAATAAAATGTTTCGATAACAAATTATGCTTTTTGGAAAACTACACCCCTATTTTATGGTAGTTAACACATTTCGATTTAATATAATAGCAGGGTATACGGTTAAATTACTTTTATAACTTACAACAATAGCTGCATAATGAACGCTTCCAAAACGTAGCCAAATGCGTTGATCCATGTTCCAGGAATGTGGTATAAAAAATTTTGTTTCGTACCACACTGTTCCAATATGATCGCGTAATTTACTATCGACACTAATATCATTATAACTTGAAGGTACTGGCATAGGGCGGGTGGGTCTCACCTTGATTCATACATGTTAAATACAAAATCAAAATTAATAGTTATCTTGTAAATTGATGTTTACCTTGTCTAAATCAGCTTTGAACCAACAATCGCGCACACCCTTCATGGGATCATTAACGTCTGATGGCAAAAATCGCCATATGCCATCCAGGGTTCGTACTTCACGCGACTCAGATTCCCGTGGATAAAGGAGACCACGAGTTGAAGCAGTATCATGCAACCACATATAATTGAAAGATTTACCTTTGTTGTCTATATTACTGCTTTTGTTTGCTGGTAAATACTGTACTTTCACATCGGTTATTCCGAGAGAATGATCGATACTTCCAAAAATTGCAAATAAAAGGTTCAGAAACCTAATGTACGTTCTCACTATAATCATGCTTACAATATTGTTTTACTAGTCAATGATTCTCAACTAATTTTTTATAAATTTAACTTCGGAGATATTCGACTTGCTTGCATCTGAATAAATCCTTTGTTCTTGCAGAATATTTCTTTTGTAAACAAATATCAGCTGATAAGCACAACATACATACATCCACACATTTAATTCCTTTTTATCATTCACTTTATTGGCAATTACGTTTTCAATTTAACATTATTCTATTCATTCCATTAAAAAATTTCGATATGAACTAGTAAATTAAGTTTATTTTACGAATCAACAAAAGTGTTTACGTTCTTGTTTTCAATTTACATGCTGTTGGCACGATTCCGATTACTTTGGCGGTCGGGTAAAAACACGAATTTCGGTATAAATGGGGTATGTACAGATAGTGGAGCTTCTAGGGAGGGGGAATATGCAAAAATAATGTTGCTGACACTTATATTTTTTAAAATATTACCGGTTAAAAATTCAAAAATTTGTATTAATAACACTTAATATTTCACATTTTTCAGTTTGTATAAGTTAACACATTAGTATGTTAGTCTGCCCACTGTAGCGTTCTTAGACCTACTCCACGCCAGCCAGTAAGCGCGGGAATAGTCCGCGTCCGTATTTTCCCATCAACTGGCAAACATCAGCGCGGTGTCAGCGATTCACCTGTTGTCTAAACAACAACAACAACAGCATCAGGTGCAGTAGTAGCAGTAATGCCAAAATTGTGCCAAGTGTAAGAAAGTCAGGCTGGGCTTTTATTTTTTAGTTTCAGTTGTAATCCAGACTTTAACAACAGCACATAATGCTGAATAAATAATTTACACTATAAAAGTTGTAATTCGGATTTTAACAACAGCACATATTGCTGAATAAATAATTCATATTATAAAAGTTTAACTTGGTTTTAATAATAAACAAACTCTAAACAACGGCACATGGTGCTGAGAAGTAATTTAAACAAAACCTGAACAACAACACATAATGCTGAGGATTAATTGGCGCCCAATACGGATAGGACCAACCCAGACGAAACCATATCAAGGAGAATTATCAGAATGATCTAAAATATTTTCACGTAAGTACTCAGTGATCGATATAATAAAAAAAGAATAAATAAAGTCTTGAATATATAAAAAAAGTATTGTAGCGCTAAATTAGTAAATTTTCTCAAGTGTAGACAAAATTTTTAAGTAGCCCATAGGGCTAAATTGTTTGTGTGTTTAAATCTTCTTCTTCTTTACTGGCGTGAAAACCGCTTACGCGGTTATAGCCGAGTTATGATTTCATCATCAGCATACGCAGGGGCTGTACACTCTTATAGAAGTTTGTACCTTCTCGGTTTAGTTCCGTAGCTCGAATTATTTTCTCCAGAAGAAGGTTGAAGAAGTCATACGAAAGAGAATCGCTTTGTCTGAAACCTCGTTAGGCATCAAACGACTCGGACAGGTCCTTCCCGACCCTGACGGAGCTTTTAGTATTCCTCAACGTCAGTTTACATACCAGTATTAGTTTTGCGTGGATACCAAATTCAAACATCGCGTCATAAAGGCAGCTTCTTTTCGTGCTATCAAATGCAGCTTTGAAATCGACGAAAAGGTGGTGTGTGTCGATTCTCCTTTCACGGGTTTTTCCAAGATTTGGCGCATGGTGAATATCTGGTCAGTTGTTGATTTTCCAGGTCTAAAGCCACACTGATAAAGCCCAATCAGTTTGTCGACGGTGGGCTTTAATATTTCACACAATACGCTCGATAGAACCTTATACGCGATGTTGTGGAGGCTTATCCCACGGTAGTTAACGCAGACTGTGGGATCTCCTTTTTTGTGGATTGGGCAGAACACATATGAATTCTACTAATCGGGAACGCTTTCGTCCGACCATATTCTACAAAGAAGCTGATGCATGCTCCTCTTCAGCTCTTCGCCGCTGTCCTTCGGCCCCCGCCGCTTTGCTGTTCTTCAGACGGGTGATTGCTATTCGAACTTCTTCATGAACGAACTTTTTCGTGCCGGGTCCCAAACCCAGCGCACAAGACTGTGTAGGGGATATTTCGCCTTCTCACCTTAGCTCTCCTTCAAACGGATGTTTTTAGGCTACCCAGAGGATACTTGGTCTAAAACCGGAAGTCGTGAGCTGCTTGAGCTATATGTAAAAGAATCGTTTCTGGCCACTCCCAAGTGAATGGCAATCAGAGAACTATCCTCACTTGCGTGAACTTCTACACATGACTCCATTTTCCATGTGTGTTTAAATAGCTATTAAAAAGAAGTGCGCTAAATAATAAATAAAATCATTGATACAATCAGGTTATAAGTGACGTTAGAATGAATGAGCAAACATTGAGGGTAATAGTGACAGCTTCCGTCACTGCAGCTACGGAAAGGACTAAGACAGAACGGACAAAGTCTCTAAAGACTTTATTAGAAGTGGAAGAATATGAAGTAGTGACTATAGATCCGACTGTTCGGTGTGATGAATCTCTTGAAATAAATGTTAATGCGTCACAGTATGACTTTGTGGAAGAAATACATTTTTTTGACGATGATGGGATTATTGGGTTAGATTTTTTTAAAGACGTTGACACAAAAATAGACTTACAAAAAGAAATCATTCACTATAAGGCTGGTGAAGAGAAAATATCTTATTATGACTGTAAAAATGTCAATAAAATAGTTGGAAATGGGAATTCTCCTAAAGAACCAGAGAATATGGAAAATATATCTTTTATATTGGAAAAACATTCAAAAGTTTTCCTTAATCAAAATGAGGCATTTAATGTGGTAGCAACCATTAGGACAGTTGATAACAAACCGATTTATTCAAAGTCATATCCTTACCCGATAGTCGCTTCAGAATTTATAAATAAGGAAATTAATGATTTACTACGAGATGGAATAATTCGTTTCTTCTTGATCTCCATATAATAATCCTTCCTTCCTTTCGGACTGAAAAATGCGTCCACAATTTTTCAAGGGACAATAGCGGTAAACTTGCGCGAGGTTTTTCAAGCCAGGAGATAAAGTTTATGTTACGACCAGTAAAAGAGTTGGCATTAAATTTACAAAAGTTTTTACGATACAAAAGGATCTAGGATCAACAGTTTTAATAGATAATAGGAAGGTTCACAAGAGTAACCTTAAATAATAATTTGTGTTTTTTTCACCTTTACAGAGTTATTTTACCACTTTTGCGTACTCAGGGATCCGACAGCAAAATTATTAATATTACAAAATCCAACTTCATACCAGTTATTGACGGAAATGTAGCAGTTAGGGATAAATACGACTACCTAACGCATCGAACGAATTTGACGAACTACCTCACCGTCTTGCGGGAAACAGAAAATATATTTCACGTTTTTCCCCAATCACACATGACTAAAGTTCTTCAGGCAGACTTTAATCAAATTTATCGATTGGTTAACTCGGTAAAAATTGCCATAGACAAGCGCGAAGCATTAATATGTTTGACACTGCGCTAAAATACATAGCCGGAACTCCTGATTTCGACGATTTTAATGAACTTAAATTTAAAACACAAGAACTTATAGAATCCAATGACCGTCAATTTTTCATAAATACTCAGTTACAACAGCAAATCGATAAATTGACTGAGACTGCTAATAAAATTATGGCTTATACAAAAAAATCCGACAATGTTGTAAATCCTATAATTTTGGACACAGATGAAATTTCAAAAATCTCAGGGATCAAAATTTTTGAAATTTCACTTTAAATGTAAGCATAAGCGATATTGTAAGTAATTCTAAGTTAATTTTCAAAATAACGATGTAATATACTTTATTGTTAAGTTTCCAAGAATACAAAAAGTATGCAGCTTAGTTAGGATTTTTCCGATGGCACACAACGACAAAATAATTTTTTGGAGACCGATAGTTTTGCGGATTGCGGCAATTCAACAATTCCTGTTAAAAAGGTTCGCTATCTGCAAGGTTCTGTCAAATAAAAACGGATTCTAATATGTGAGACAACTATTCAAAAATTATAAGGCGAAATGCAAAACCACCTACAATAACCTTGATCCAATTATCGAAGTTGACAGTGGCTTAATTATCATAAAGGACCAAACAGTCTAAGTTCGGGAAGAATAAACATAATCGGTTACAATATCCGGCACTTATTTAGTGACATTCGAGGGAAAAGTTTGCATAAATGGTACAACTTTTTCAATGAAAAAGTGAAGTCAACGCTCCGACCAGGTATTCCTTCAACGCAGTTTGTTAAATTGACCGACCATTTGTAAATTTTAAGCCTACCTTATTTAGGCAAAATTAATTTTAGGAATCTTGGACACATTGAAAACCTACAAGGAATAGTCCATAACCACTCTACCCTCTGTATGTTAGTTATACTGGGCGTTGCTATCATTGTAGGTGCAGTATTTGTATTTTGGCTACGCTGGACGAATAAACGCATAAAGTAGACAAATGACAAGAAGAAAGCGGTAGCCAAGATCATGAAAGCGGCCGCGGACGGCCTCGATTTAGAATGGGCAGTTAAAACATTAGTCTGTTGTAGCGTTCTTAGAGCTACTCCACGCCAGCCAGTAAACGCGGGAATAGTCCGTGTTAGCATTTTCCAATCAACTGGCAAACTCTTCGCTACAACATCAAATACAACATGTTCATCTAAACAACAGCATCAACAGCATGTGCAGTTAAACAACAACAACATCAGGTGCTGTAATGCCAAAATTGTGCCAAGTGTAGGGAAATCAGGCAGGGCTTCTATTTTTAAGTTTCAGTTATAATCCAGACTTTAACAACAGCACATAGTGGTGACTAAATAATTTACACTATAAAAGTTGTAATTCGGAGTTTAACAACAGCACATAGTGCTGAGAAGTAATTTAAACAAATCCTGAACAACAGCACATAATGCTAAGGATTAATTTATATTTAAATACACACTCCAAACATTGAAATAAGTTCATAGTTCACTTTTATTTTGTTATATTGAAAAGGTTAGATTGTTTACAATTATGAAGAAAACGAGCGTTGCCACATCTTAAACACCAAATATGTATGATTTTCAGCGAATTTTCTTTTCGCGGGATTCTTTTTTATATATTGACTACCAACAATTTTCAAGCTTTAATTGAGTTGTGAACCCTTTTTCCTAATACATATGTATACATATGTATAATATGTGATTTATATTTAATATACACAAATAAGTAAAACTCTATTATAATATTATAAAATGTATATCACATCGAGCGCGTTTTAAAAAAAATAACCCTGGTCGAGCCAATACCCAGGGTGACTGAATTACTTTCGCTTAGTACTCCTTTCTGCGGTGGCAGCCTTCGGTCACGCTTTAAAAAAATAACCCTGATCGAGCCAATACTCAGGGTGAATTAATTTTTAAAATCAAAACCTCCTGTACTCGATCAGCTGTCAAAGTTCAGGAGGTTTTGACGTTTATCTCTGGTATGGGTCTGTATGGCAGGTGGTGGTATTGGAAGTATATATCATATTCCAGGCACAATGAACAAATTCGTTTATATAAACATTTTACTTCAAAACATTAAACCGAGTGTTGAAAAACTGGGGATCGAAGAAGATTTTTATTTGTATCAGGACAACGATCCTAAACAAAAATCTTTTCTTGCGCAAGAATGGTTATTACATAAGTGTCCACATGTATTAAAAGTGCCACCACAATCTCCGGACTTAAATATTATTGAAAACTCATGGGCCTATCTCGATCAAAATATCCGCAAACATAGGATTTCGTCGAAAAAGGACCATTTGGATGCCTTACAGGCGGAGTGGTGCGAGCTAATTTTTATCAGAAGTAAAAATGAGTCAAAAGAATATATTTTTGAGCTGCACCGAAATGTTCTTTATTAATACTCTTAAGACTAACTTATTACACGGTTCTTAAGTCTATTTATACTAACTAGTATGTTTACTTATTACTAGTTGATAGTTTGTTTAGATACATTTGCTTTGTTTTAAGATAAGGTTGTTCTGATGCTTGCTTGTTTAGGATTGTTTGTTGTAGTGATAGTGCATTTCTATTGTTCCAACTCAAGATTATTTTGATGTTTGTTACTATTATAAAGAATACTTTCCTTAACTCCCTCAATTCCTTCCACATACACATGTAAATTGTTGGAATCGATGACCAAACGTCTAAAATTCGTAATTTCTGCGAAAGGTAGTCTAACAAATATTAACGTCTTATTTATGTTATTTTTGTATACATATGTGGCTCACTTTCATTGTGAGGTAAATTTGTGAATATCTTTAGTTTTAATTAATTTGTTTATACTCAAAATAAGCGCCTTTTGGAATGCACATTGAATTACTACATACGTATATTAATATTCAAACAATAAAATAATATAAACGTTTTTTTAATATCAGTTAGGCTTTAGTGTTAATTGTTAAGTTTCCAATAGCAACATTATGTGGCTCACTTTCACTGCGACTCACTGTATATTTTTCATAAAATGTAATTTGCATTTTTATAACATTACTTTAGGCATGGGTTTAAGACTGGATTTTCATATTTAAGGCAAACATCTTTTCTTATTATTTGATGCATACATCATTTAGTTACATTTAGACCAAGTTCCGTTTTTGCCTACAATTCATATGAATATTGGTTGCTAGCTGCTGAATGCGCCGTTTGCTCCTGTCATCAATGTCACTTATCCGACCACTACATATGGTATACGGCCGCAATTTTAAGCCATCGCTTTTCAAGCATATTTTAGCTTTACTACATTAGAACGGTACTAACAACTATTAATTAATTTAAAAAACTTTTTCAATTACATATGTATGTACAATTATTTGACAGTGGTATGTGATTTCACATAAAGGGGGACGATGCCACGCCAATCGTCCAGTTTTGACACCGGCTCTTATAAAGCTCTCTTGAATCATCCCTGCTATGAAATTCCATGCCTCTGATTTATTTAGTTATTGATTTATCGCACTTTTAGTAGTTTTTAACAAAACCATAATATGAGAGCTATCGAAATGATTTGTCTTGTCAAAATTTGAGTGATATAGCTTAAATAGTTTGTATAGTATGTATGTATGTATACATAAAACCTATTAGGAGGCGGGACCGCGACCACTGTTTAAAAATTTTCAAACCACAAGTATCATTATTGCGATTCGTTGTACCAAATAACTGTTTTGCTCTTAATTTTCGGCCTACTAATGTTTTATAGGTTTGATATTAATGACGGTTTGTGAACGCGTTTACGAACTCGTCCGTACTTTTTCGCCAGGGAACACGAGTATCAAGTTTCGTTACAATATCTCAATTTTTCCTGATCATTTATATATATACATACATATATCTCTATATACATATATGTACATATCTCGATTAGTTTTAGTTGAACAAAATTTTTACATACTATAATCTGCAGCAATACGTTGCTATAATGCTGATCACAGATAAAGAGATTCCCAACTCATCTCTCATTGGAAGTGAGAGAGCAATTGTTAAACGTCAAAACCTCCTGAACTCGGTCAGCTATCAAAGTTTCAGGACGTTTAGCAATTGGAAAAGAGGGATGACCAGATTGAAATCTTACCAAAAACCAAATACAATCAAAATTTAATAAATTTGTGGAATTTAAATGTATTTGATGAAACGTTTTGTAATGTGAAGCATCATAATAATAATTTTCTATGAAAAATGATTCTGAGCCCTTAATCTCATAATTTTCCCTATATATACTTATATATACATATATTATAATTTATTGACAATGTTATGACAAATTTTATGCAAAACAAACCTGGTGAAAAATTAAAAAAAAAAACGTTAATTACTTTTTTATTTATCAAAATTTTTTCATGATTCTAGTAGGGACGATAACCATTTACGTACTTTTTAAGAATAAATTGGGTTTTTGTGTTTCAGATGATCCAAACATGAGAAATCGTGTGCGCCAGTGAAAAAACGCATGTCATTCATCCAGCCATTTCTCCGACAGATGTCATCAAAAAATTCAAAAAATTTGTTTATACACTCCACGATATACCTCATGATATGTGAAAAAAAGTTCTATTGTAGAATAAAAATTTCTTTGAAAGAAATGTTAAAAAACAGGCCAGATTACCCTACTGACCCCTTAAACACATTTATTGATTGAAAGCTAACAAGCTTAAGTCCTTTCCTTGGGTATTGAATGGTCAAAAGTTAGTTGTTTTAACATGCCATCAAAATATTTAAATAGTTTCTCCATATTTTAAACGACCTTTATATCGTTATTTTTAATCGTAGTAAACGTTAATTTAAATCCCCAAAAGTAATTATTTTATCCGATCTGGCCATAATGGAAAATGTTATAAAAAGCGCTAATTTTGAGGCGCTCTCACACTGGAATAAGTTGGACATCCCATTATCCCTGGTATGAGTTCTTCTTTTTGCAAAGGAAATCAATGAAATTAAAATTTAGGTTATTACGCATACTACATTAAAAAATAAATATTGTTATAACTATAATTATTATTTATTTTTGACTATTCCAATAGTTTCCTATACACAAAATTAGCATATTAACATTTTTTGATTTTTAGCCCACTCGCCGGTCTGTAAACAGCCTTCCACACTTGCTAAAAATGAGTTTCGTTTCCATAGATATTGCTGGAATACACAAGTATATAGGCACAATCTTTTATTGCATTAAATTCATCGCCTGCAAACGAAAGTACAATTGGTCAGATCTTAGAATGTTTACCTTCTTAATTATAATTATACCTTCCAAAAAAGAAGTGGATGTACACTGGACTTAATGTTGGCTCTTTTATAATATTGCCTCAGCCTATCTGAACGTGAAAGTTTTACTTTTCCCGTCACGCGAGTTACGTTTTCTGTTGTCGTAACAGAAAACTGTATTTATTGAATAAAAATACCTCGATATATCGTACTAAACGGTTTGTCGTTCGGTTCTTTATTATCTTCTTTCATTCTTAAACTATACTTAGCTTAATTTACTTAGAGCCGTTGTGCTGACTCGACATTTCCCGCTGTCAACGACCCGGCATAACTTAAGTAAGCAATTTAATATTTATGTCAGTTTTTGAAAAGCTACGCCACTCCCATAGCATTTCATTTTGCTATTGCTACCGCTCTCACTTTGAAGGGGGCCGTAGCAGAGCCATAGCAGAACAATGTAAAAGTATGTGCTCTGCTCTGCCCGAAGTTTTGTTAGGTAAAAAACTATAGTTATCCACATAATCTATATACGCTGGGTTTGGGACCCGCCACGTAAAACAAACGCCCCAATGAAAAATTACAAACAGGCTCGGATGAGAGACCCCCATTTTGATAACGACCATGGAAAACGAATTAAGGACTACGATTTGAGGGCATGCACCTGGAATGTCCGGCCCCTTAATTGGGAAGGTGCCGCTGCCCAGCTGGTTGATGTCCTCGTAAATGACATCACCGCTGTCCAAGAAAAACGATGGACGGGACAAGGACTGAGGCAAGTAGGTCCTTGTGGCGTTTACTACAGTGGCCATATAAAAGAGAGACTCTGTCGCCAAGTACTGTCATTCACTCCTGTGAATGAACGTCTAGCCACAATCCACATCAAAGCGAAGTTCTTCAATATATCGCTGATTTGCACCCACGCTTCGACAGAATAGAAATACTATGTGACCAAAGATGCCTCCTATGAACGGTCGGTAAATTCAGTCTCCACGATGAAACATCCTCAAATGAGTTAAGGCTGATCGACTTCGCCGGGCCCGAAATATGGTTATCTGTAGTACTAGCATAAGAAAATTCATCAAGTCACCTGGCTGTCTCCAGATCGGAAAACCACCAACCAGATCGATCATGTTGTGATAGACGAAAATACAGTGATTTAGATGTGCGTACGCTCCGAGGTCCTAACATCGACTCGGACCATTAATTTGTTGCTGCTAAGATTCGCAAAAGAACAGCTAGTACGACGAGGAGTGCCGTGTCGCAGCGGAGAGAAAACAGACTGCCTACCTTGCAACGTTACGGTCGACCACAACACGTGCGGGATGGGATAGATACCGAGAGTTGAAGAGGGAAGCAAGACGCAGGCAAAAAATAGAGATGCCGAAATGTGTGAGTTTTTCATAGCTTAAAAAGCTCGCCGACAGTGGTAATGTTCAGAAATTCTACGAAAAGATGCGGCGACTAACAGAAGGTTTCAAGACCAGAGCATATTCTTGTAGAACCCTCAGAGGTGATCTACTGATTGATGCCCAGAATATACTAAAATTAGGTAGGGAACACTAGCCTGCTAAATAGGAATGAAAATATAACACCAGAAGAAGGCGAACCCGATTCCCCAATCGATGACTATGGAGCAGATGTTCCATTGCCCGACCATGAAGAAGTTCGAATAGCAATTACCCATCTGAAGAACAACAAAGCGGCGGGAGCCGAAGGATTGCCGGCCAAGCTATCCAAATACGCCGACGAAGATATATGATAAGAAGAATGCATCAGCTTCTTTGTAGAATATGGTCGGACGAAAGAGTTCCCGATTAGTAGAATTTATATGTGTTTTGCCCAATCTACAAAAAGGGAGACCCCACAATCGGCGCCAACTACCGTTAGATAAGCCTCGTCAATATCACATATGTATAAGGTTCTATCGAGTGTATTGATTGAAAGATTAAAATCCACCGTCAACAAACTAATTGGACCTTATTAGTGTGGCTTTAGACCTGGAAAAGCAACTACTGACCAGATATTCATCTTGGAAAATACCCGTGAAAAGAGGAGCGACACACACCAGCTCTTCATCGATTTTATACTTTGTTCAGACCGACACTTAATCACAAGATTTCGGCTGTTGAGTTGTTTATCACATTAATCTTATAAATTTAACAAAATTTCGCCGCACAACAATTACAGTTCTTAATCTCGTCTCCGAAGTAATTTGAATCGAATCTACGCGAAAACTCTCTGTGCGATTCTGATTTAGCACCACCTACTTGTCAGCATTGGAAATCTGTTACATTATCACAGTTGATTCAGAAAAGAGAAAAAAATGTAAACAAACAACTGACATAAACGAAATGAATCTGAATTCATTATTTCTATTATATGAAATACTAGCTGACCCCGCAGCCGTTGCCCTGCGTGAAATTATGTGTTTTCAAATGAAAAGAAAGTTAAATTTATCATTTAATTTTTGTTTTTTTTTTCAATGTAACGCAGCTTGATAAATAACATTTTTTGGTTTCTGTTCCGGTGCACAGAAAAGATGGGTTTCCAACTCGTGAGCACGCCACGGCCGTGTGAAAAACATAGAATTTCCAAATTTATGCCTCACACTATGCGACTATTTTTAGGTGATTGTCATCTCACATGCAATTTTCACTGGAAACGAAATACGTTTGAACTGAAATGAGAAATCGATAGAACTCAAAGGAATTCGTAGAATCAAGCATTCTGCCCCTTGTATTCGATAGGTGCGTCACAATCAGTCGGCCTCCATTACACAGTTTCGTGGCATGATGATTGCGAAACATAATAACGACCGATCCTACTTTGAGACGCAAATGATGCCGTGGCATACCAAGCCTGTCCAAATAATTTAGAAATACCACTGGATAATTCACGGCGCCGTCTTCATTGTCAAGACGATCGATCGATTTGTATGAGCGCAAGTCTCCCGGAATTTGAGTTTGAATGTTCGATAACGATAATTTGGCCAATGTCCGAACTTTTCTGATGAGTTCATCTTTCGTGAATTGACAAAGGGAAGATGGAATCGATATCGAACCACCGGAAGTATCAACCGAAATTGTACCATTTCCAATTTTTAGCGAAGGCGATGTAAAATGTCTTCGGCAATGTCATTTTTGTTCGTATCCTATAATTGACGCGGATTTGAAGGCTGATATGCCGAAATGATTACCGCGGAAAGTGTGCGAACTTCATTTTCATTCCAGTGATCAACATGCTCCAGCAATTGTAATTGCTGGCTTACTTCTCCAAAACTTGCACACACCGTACCATTCACAGTATCAATCAATAGCAACCAAAGATAGAAGCAGTCGTCGTTTTTCGGGTGGATTTTGTAAATTCGTCCTAATGCATTAGTTGAGAACACATCTGGATTTCAATCTACTGGTTGGCCTTGCTTTCTGCGCAACTATTTCTTCGACGATGCATTCCATGTATAATATCAGGGTATTTCCGAATAGAGCAACGTTCTCGTAAACGGATCACTGACGAAGGTTGAGAAAAAATCGTCAATGTTAATTTTGTTGCTGGCGGTGTTTCCACTGGCTGTACTGTATTCTTTGGATTGAAATACACATTAATATAAACACATAAATAGCATGGTTTGAATTTGGTTAACATTTTCATTAATGTTTAAAATGAAAAAAGTTGTTGTAGTGACATAACTACAATAGTTGGACATATGCTACATGCTATGGTGTTTTTTGTAGACATTATGATGTTCTTCAATATTGTTGTACATTATTTTGTTCTATCGCTAATAGTTTCGGCAGCGCATTCGACGAAAGACATTTTAAGACTCATTTTTCTACACCTTCGGTGTCATTGTTAAAATTTTACCAAGGATCCCTAATTTTTTTCAAAATGAAATGTAGCCTATGTCAAATTGGAAGAATGTAGCATTCTATTGGTGAAAGAATTTTTTAAATCGGCCCAGTACTTTTTGAGCCTATTCATCACAAACATACAAAAATAGGCACAAATCTTTCCTCTTTATAATATTAGTGTAGATATGTAGTTACAAAAAATACGGCTTTTATAACAAAATACTATATAAAAATGCTTCATTTAATAAATATTATGCGATGTGAATTCTTTAATGGCAAAAACATCTGTTTTATCATCTGTCCAAAGGCAGTGAGAACGGGCTAGATTAGTGAAACGATTAAATGTAATCTAATCACTTAAGAAGTGAGAACATAGTATTAAAGCCGCTTTTGACAGCACGAAAAGGAGATGCCTTTATGCCGTTATGTCTGAATTTGGTATCCCTGCAAAACTAATACGGCTGTGTACACTGACGTTGAGCAATATCAAAAGCTCCGTCAGAATCGGGAAGGACCTCTCTGAGCCGTTCTACTAAACGAAATTTCAGACAAGGCGACTCCCTATCGTGCGAATTCTTCAATCTACTCCTGGAGGAAATAATTCGAGCTTCAAAGCTTAATAGATAAGACACAATTTTCTATAAGAGTGTACAGTTGCCGATGATACTGATATCATTGGTGTCAACAACCGCGCCGTTAGTTCTGCTTTCTCTAGACTGGATAAGGAAGCAAAGCAAATGAGTGAACGAGGGCAAGACGAAATATCTCCCGTCATCAAACAAACAGTCGTCGTACTCACGACTTTGCTAACAGGTGAGTTTTGACAGTCATAACTTCGAAGTTGTCAATAATTTCATCTATGTATATATACAATATATTGAAACCAGTATTAACACCAACACAACGTCAACTTCGAAAGCCAACGATAAATAAATTTTGTGAATTTTGCTATTTCGGAGTGATTAGGCAATTGAAAATGAAAACCTTTGTATCTGTAATTTCCTACTGAGTTTTTAATTAAAGATTTATTATTATTATTTGTTTTTATTGTAGTCCCTGCTAACAAGAATAATATTAAAGTGGTATCTGACCATGAGTTAGAAGAAGAAGCTGATCAGGAACTTAAAACTTTAAACGGGTTTTTCTCACAACTGATTTTTCAAACTTTCCTCTATCATATTTCAAAAACGGGTTGGCCGAATGAATGAATCGCATGGAATGAACTATTATCAGTCCCCCAAATTTCAATTTTTAATAGCAAAAATAAAAAAAAAATGGATAAAAGCGGCTAATTTTTTTGTTTCACATAAGCCAATCAACCGGAATCGTGAAGGATGTGTGAGCCCATTTATTCGAGGCGGGGGTGTTTAGATCGCTGTAACTCATGTTCAAAATTTTTACCTTAAAATTATATTTATGCTGCCGAAATTCATATGTGTTAATAAATGATAAGAAACTTAAAACCTCAAAGCTCTATACATTTACTGGTCGTAGAAAAAAACTCCGAAAGATGTGTTAATAAGTGTTAAGAAACCTAAAAGCTTAAAGCTCTATCTACTGGTCGTAGAAAAAACTCCTTAAAAAACAGGACGTAACAATGAATGATCTCCTTAATGAAAGTTATTGAAAGAATTAAAAAAAAAAATAACTGAAATTGAGATAAGCTAACGTCATATATTGTTTATCACTTTTAATCTCACTGTCATGCAATTTCTTGCATTATCAAACGAGCACAAAAAAGCTTTAATTTTCTACTTGTGTGATGTGATGTCTTTCAAAAATCCATGAATCAAAGTATGCAATGTTCAAAAATAACTAATTTTAGTATTTGCCTTGGTCTTGGAGTGGTAGTGATTACATACCGCATATTTGTTTAAATTTTTTGATAAATCACAAATTAAATGAAACAAATATTATTTAGAGTGTCAAACATATTTCTCTTCAATCCCTTGTAATATAATTTTTATTTTTCTTAATTAGAAGACAGTGAACTGAATATATTAATTATAATTTAAGGCATCTGTGAATAATTTAAGTAAATATGCAAAATATGTGTATACGTATATGTGAATATATTTTTTTTGAGGTGTTCTTTAGACATGGAATTATAGTTTGACTCACTTTGAATAAATACCTTTTAAGTCTTACTGCACTGTTATAAGCTTATCATTTGATTGAAATTTAGGGCACTAATCCAATATAAATATGTGAACCTTCGTTTTCCTAAATATGGGTATTTACAATGTACAATATAAATACATTTTTTATATTTTATTAACCGTTAACATTAAGTATACCAAAGCTTAATAAATGCGTATAAAAATATTTTTTAATACAAAATCATTCATCCTTAATTGTAGTATATGAATATTTAGCCAGTCAAAAGACAAAACTTTAAATGCTTAATTGAACTTGGATTTGGAGCTGTTTTTACTACATTCACTAGCTTTTGTGTTCTTTTATATGGAATCGATTCTATAAATCAGCGGTTTCTCGTTTGCCATGCGACCCTGTAGATGTTGCATCGGTGATGTAAAGAAATAGATCTTCGGGAATTTCGCAACGGTCCAACTCGCGTCCAAGAGCAAAATAGCGCTTTCGGAGTAGATGTGCAGTTGCTTTCGGTTGACGGTTGCGCGTGAAAACACCTTTTTTATTGCCGCCTACACGTGTTATCGCTAAAATAGGATATACAATTAAAAAAACCACTGCCTAAAATAAAGGAGCATACTATACATTGTGCTGTCTTGAAGTCTGCAAAATTCCAAACAAATTCGCCGATAAACCAATCATTTTTTCTAAGTTTATCGAAGGCCTTAAAATGCTTTGAGAACAACTCGTTTTGGTATTCCTCCGACCAAATGTAAGCTGGAAGCAAGTGTAAACCTTCGATTGTATCGGCCCCATATTCTCCGATCATGACTGGTTTATTGTGTTTTTTATTCCAAGTAATCGCTTCTTCGACAACATGCGTTGTAATCATGTCCAATTTTCCAGGATTACTGTACCATCCATTGTAACGATTGAAACATATTATATCTAAATGCTTTGCCTGAAAAACAAACCATTTTACGCAAAGAACTACGATAAAGGAAGATAAGACTTACAGCTCTGTCACTGGCCGAAGGAACAGCAATGGCAGCAGTTACCGGTCTAGTACTATCAAGGGAGCGTGTAAAATTAGCCACGAACCTGTGCGGATATATACATTCATGAATATATCAGAAGCGTAAGGTGTTTACGAGCATGAGATTCTTACTGAAAATGTGAGTCAGCTTGGAATGGGCTTGTACGGGGTTCATTGGCTATAGACCACATTATTACACTCGGATGGTTTCTATCGCGGTGTATTAACTGCTCCATAGAAGATTTATGTTTGTCCAAAAGCGCTTGGTTATAGTTGCTGTAATATATTATATGAATAAAAGTTGGTACAACGAAAATAATGGTCTAGTTATGTACTCTGTATCAACGCTGGGGCATTCATCAATTATCATAAGACCATTTTCATCTGCAAATTGCATGGATTCTTCCGAGTATGGATAGTGGGACGTTCTATAAGCATTTGCTCCAATCCATTTTAACAAGTTCATGTCGCGGGTGAGTAAAGCCAAATCCAATCCTTTGCCACGTATCTAGTGATGAAAAAACAAATTGTATTTAAATTGTATAGATACATATGTACATAAAAGTGGATAGTCCGCAATATATTTAAACTATTAGCATAGCATCATCTTAAAAATTAAAAAAAGCAATCAAGAGTAAAGTTCGCAAGCAAATAAACATTAAATGCTTCTAATATCATAGCAATGTATGTTTTTAAGCTTGTTATGCACACAAACCACTTTTTCTACATATGTATGTTCATTAATTCAAGCTAAAATACAAAATTCCTTCTTTAGTATTTGAGATATGACGGGTACGGTCGAGATGGCTTTCACGACAATAGTGTTGCAAGCACTAAATTTTTTTCCGTATATCAGCAAAGTACAGCAAATTTGCAACACGATTTCTGTACTGCTAATTATTACGTAGCTCCTAACGCCAAGTGCAACATTCCCTAATATAAATGAGATATATTTAAAGAGATATATTTCTAGCTAGCCAACACTCACTTTCGAAAATTCCCAACCACACAGTAAATTTCAAGTAGATCGCTAATCTAGGTTTATAGACATTTTTTTTTTGTTCATATGATAATGATATACAGGAAATGAAACAATCTACCAAACTAAACTATTGCATTTTACTCAAATTAGCATCGACACTTCCGATTTAGCTACTTACATCTGAATCTTCATGCTTCCCGAAGCCCCGGAAATATACTGGGCGTCCATTAATGAGAAATGAAGAATTATTCCATGTAAGTGTTCGAATGCCTACTTTAAGTCGATAAACATCAAGAAGCGTGTTATCGGCAGTATACAAAAGCAATTCCATTTGGTAGAGGTAGCCGGGTTCGGGATGCATTAAATATGGCCACCAGGGCTTCACTTTCTTCACTTCAAGTGCACCATTTAAATCACCATTCGATGTACCATTGGCTACTACGACACCTTCTTTATTATATAATTGCACATGTATTTGTAGAGCACTGTCTGCTTCATTCGAGGCCGTTCCGCTAACTTTGACTTTGTAGTATACATGACCAACTGCAGATATAAACAAAGTAAACATAATAACTTAGTTTTTAGAGTAATTTAAAATATAAACAGAGTATAAAAAATAAACCTGATTTTTCGGCTAAGTTAGAAGTCACTTCAACCTCTTCAATAAAGGTTTTAGGTGTGGTATACAGATGGACGGAGCGATGTATTCCCGCGTAGTTGAAGAAGTCAAAGGTATAAGACTGAACTATAGCAACTCCTCCATCCCTTGAAAAATAAACACAATTATTTCTGGATACGATTTCGTCTGTAAACTTACTTTTTTACTTCACTGATTTTTCCCTGAGGCACTGTAGTTTGTATTAGTGCATTATCACACATAACAGTAATCCGATTTTCTTCGCCGTATTTTACGAAATTTGATACCTCTGCTTCGAATGGTAAGTGACCCATCTCGTGCTTAACAACCATTTCTCCATTAACCCACTAAAAAAATAAACTATTACTGTTCACAAAGTTCATAATTCCATATCTCTTCTGGATACATGAGATAATTACTTACCACAAAGGCTTCGTAGTGTACACTACCGAAACGTAGCCATACCCTTTGATCCTTTGCCCACGATCGGGGAACAAAAAATTTTCGATCATACCACACTGTGCCCACATGATCGCGAATAGCTTTATCTGTAGTTATATCATTGTAGCTGGCTGGCACGGGCATGGGTATAACATCCTTTACCTTACTCAAATCGTCATTAAACCATTTATCTCTCACACCTTGCGTCGGATTAGCTTCGTCAGATGTCACAAAGTTCCAAAGCCCATCTAAGGAACGTACTTCACGAGTTTCAGACTCACGTGGATAAAGCATGCCGTGTGTAGGAATAACTTCTTTATTAACAATAACTAAAGCTATTGCGAAGTGAATAAGATATCCAACGATACCCATGACCAGTAAAGAAAATGCTACAAATATAAAAAATAGTAATGTGATCATGGTTAAAGTATATAACATAATTTTAATTGAGTAATTTTAGGAGATATTGTTAATTATTCCCTTAATTGGCGCTATCACCTTCGCTAAAACCTTAGAATCACATTAAGTTAATCAAAATATTAAGGCTTAAGAATTTTAAAAATTCGCTTTTATTTGGCTTAAAATATACTTTGATATTGTAAAAACATTGTTTAGCTGGAGGCATAGTATTTTTTTTATATACATATGTACATATGTACATATATATGTATGTATATAGATATTTCGCATAATAAATAATATACTAATTATTAGACCATAATTTGATTTCTACTCCGGTTTATAATATTGAGGTGGATATTTATATTTATGTTTAATGGAGGTAAAAACAAAGAGCGTAACAAACAAACATTTTTAAGCATTATACTATCAGCATTTTCTTTATGATTAATGGAGGTATTTAGTGTTCGATTTACAAAAACAAAGAGCGTAATAAACGAACATTTTTAAGTATTATACTATCAGCATTTTCATAATTTCTATATCTGTAGCTATTTTTATCTTATCGATTATTTGAGGCGATAAAAGAGCGAAATTGAATTGATATCATTAATATACAATTTCGGTATTTTGGAAGAATTTTCTTTTGAAGTATTTTTTTAGCATTTCATTATTTTTATTGTCATTTGTCATTGTCAGATTTCAGTACATATGCTTCGAATATAAAATTCCTTATTTTATATTTGATGGAACTGTAAAGATTTGCTTTAGAATATATACATATATATGTATGTCTCTTACGTTAAAAGTATTGATTACTTACTCCATGTTTAATTGAAAATATGTATGTGATGACGAAAAAGTGATAATCATCGCGGCATAGCAGTTAAGGAAATCGGAAATTATAAATTAGAAACGTGGAAATATAAACAGAACCGCCGGTAACGAAATGCAGCAACAATAATAACAACATACATATGTAAGCGACATTTCATATAATGTCGAAGCAAACACGCATGTAAATGAGCAAACGAAAGAAAAATGAGACCAATTTAGAAAGCATTAATTTTGTTTAGAATGTTGTTTTATATCTCAAGAATGTTCACATATTAATATTTAGTGGCCTTAGTAGTACAATCAAAATTTGACGGTGAAAATTTTTTAACCAGTGGTGTATATTTCCACAATAAATGCGAGCCAATGTCATCTAGGAGTGAATGAATGACAATTATCTCATTTTTCCTTTGAGCCCCCGCGAACCAGACGGCACCAGCGCAAGACAGTATGTTTGCTGAGATCATTTCACGTATTGTTTTTAAAAGAAAACTGTCTCAAAACACCAAAAATTAATAAGAATTTAAAAAGAGAGAACTATAAATTCTACACAATTTTCTTGACAAATTTTATGAAATACGTGTCCGTATCCGGTCATTGGATAGTACTCATGTCCGATTATGGGAATTGCTTTTGTACGAAAATAATAATTAAAACGTTGCATTCATGAAATTTGTGCGTTTATGGGAGAGTAATGTCCGGCTTTGAGGACTATCCGTTATGGGGAATTCCACTGTATTTGATTACTCAACGCAGCACATCTTCTCTCATTGCGCTCTGTTCTGAAGTGCTGTACACATAGAGCGCGACAGACTGCATCTGTCAAATATTAAAATACACACGTTTTTAAGGACACTGTTATTTTAATAGCTGCACGACTACACGACAGCAGGCCGGCAGTTGTCGTTCTCGCTAACTTCAATATCCTCCTATATTTGCCAACGACAGTAGGACTCTTCTAATGGAAGATAGAGAGATGAGGTAGTGGTGATGCCACTAATATGTAAAATGTAAAATTATTCACAGCTCTAACAAACTTGAAGTTATTTTACAAATAAAAACATAAAATAGCTCTATTATATCAATTGTAATAACAATTGATAATTTAAAGCAAAAATATTTACCTATTTACTTATTTTTTGCATAAAAAATTTCACTTTGAACAAAATATTCAAATTTCATTGAAGTGAAAGGAATTAGTATGGCCACAACGAAATTGTGTACATACAAAATGGACAACTGCGTTGTTTTGTGTACATGCCGGCCATTGTGTTGTTGCTGCACAACGACTTTTTCAGTTCACTGTCGTGCTGCTGCTGCCTGTCGCGCTCTGTGTGTTCAGCACTTGACACTTTTATTTGACATTCCATTGATGAGCTTTCACAGTTGCGTGCACTCTATAATCCCAAGGGCTAGCGGCTTTTAACAGTTCGGGAACAAACTTATTTACACCCGATTGTTTATATTTATTTATGTATATTTTATAGCAACGGAGAAGACTCTTATCAGCTGTTCCTATATTGAAAGAGAAGAGCGAACGATGACGCCATTCAATGGAGCACACTTTAACTAAGTAAATAAAAACAAATATTTCATACTAAAAAAATGCAACATTTATGGGCGGTAGATCTGTTATGAGTAACGTCATTTTAAGGTAAAGAAATTACTAATTAAAAATCGACTTAACACACCGAGCATTTCATTGGTCGCGGCCAAGTAATATTGTACTATATTTAGATAACTGAAATTGGTAGGTTATAATTGGAAATAATTCCGTTTGCATATATGCATGTTGTTATTATTGTTTTTGTCAAAAAACATCGAACTATTTTAGAACAAACATGTTAATAGACGACGCACTCCCCAGCCCATAATAGGTATACTGGATTTAATCAAAAATAGCCTTTTTTGCTCTATGTAATACTTTATAACATAAAGTTTTCAACTATATGCATATTATATTGCAAATTATTACGAACACTTCACTTCACTACTTTCTGACTTGGCGTAGAAATGTGAACTAATCACATGTGAAGTCGTTTGTTATGTTTAAGATATTACCACTATACAGTTACCCGGGCAGGTGAGGTCGAGGGTGAAAAAAGCGAAACCAAAAGCTCCTCCAAAAGCTTCCGAAATAAGTTTCATTAAAATACTCACCTCAAGTTAAGTTGCTACATACAGAGAACGTATATCAGAGAACGTATATCATAAACAGAGAACGTTTATCCAGAGAACATAAAACCAGAGAACATACATAAAAACGAATGTTTTAGAATACACACGTTCTTAGGGACACAGTTATTGGGCCAGCTGCACAACTACATAACTGTGTCCATAAGAACGTGTGTATTTGACAGATGTCGCTTGCAGTCTGTCGCGCTCAATGTGTTTAGCACTTGACTCTTTGACAAAACGCAAGTTTCGGCCATTGGTTGACCATGAAAACGGAGATGCGAAAGAAGCGTGCGACACTTGTTATTATGAATGTATGTACATATGGCTCACATTTGCTTTCGTAAACATACAGACAAATGTGCCAAAGAAATAATATATGTACATATGCATGTGTCATAGAAATTCTATTGGTACAAATATGGAAATGATAACGAAATAATGCGAATATGCATATTTCATGAAGGTCATTAATTTTTTTTAAGAAATGGAAGGAATGAATGGAAGTGTTTATATGAGCACATTTAAGTTCATTTCATAATAGTCGAAATTAATATCATTTTTGAAATAATAATTTATTGAAAATTATTCTTTATTTAATTTTATAACATAAAATTTTACCATTTTTCGGAAAATAATCACGCATATGTGACAATGGTTCTTATAATACAAAATAAGCATGCATATGTCACTCAGATAATGCTATTTTACATTCTCTGGATTCTCTATGTTTTAAGTTCTCTGTTTCACCAGAGGTTTGCAGCCGGGGACTAGAAAATAGCAGAATTGAGCATTTTCGGTGTTAAATGAGAAATATAAATATGCCTACAGATTCGTTTTTTTTCTATGCGCAACCGAATCGGCATATACATATGTACACAATTTATAAGATGATCGGTATATAGTATGTATTTGGTATCAAAGAATATACTTAGTATATAAATAAATATGTATGTATGTATATTAAAATTTACCTACATACGTATGTATTTCATGATGATTCCATAAAATCATTAAAAATATATAATAGAGTAAAGTTTGTATTATTACCCAAATAATTAATATAAGTTTAAGGTAATTAGTTTTAAATTTATACATTTGCATTAACACCCCTATTCTGTACACTTGACAAATTAATGAAATATTGAAAATTAACTCAAATATTTATCAAGCGAGAAATATTTTGGTATTCTGTGACAATCTTGATAAAAGTAAAAGCTTCAATTCGCAAAGCTTTTCCCCACACGTGTGGTGAAAAAAACAATGTAAATAGAAACAGCTGATTTCTATTCAAATTATATTGTAGGGATTCTCGATTCTAACTATTTTTCTATATTTTGCGATTCTAAGAATCGATTATTCGGGGGCAAGAATCGATTCTTTCGATTCTAATCGATTTTAAATTAAAAGGACAAAAATTTATTTATAAAATCACAAGGCATAAATTGAATGAATAATTCAAATCGATTAAATAAAAAACAAAAATAGTTAAAAACAATTATATTGTTTTGTTTAAAATTAAGGTACCAAGAACATTACATGTAATTTAATTTTTTTTTTAATAATTCAAGTTGTTTAAACACGTTTAATAAAATAAGTTTTTAAATAAATTTAACATAAGTAAAAGAACAATAAGCTAATTGGCAGTTTAAGAAAGCCTTACATTTTCCGTTTATGTGATTTCTCAAGATGTTTGATTAAGCTAGACGTACTATTATTATATTTTAATTGCTTCCACATTGGTGACACTGGACATTCGACCCGTTGTTTAAATCCATTCAGCGCTCGGCGCCATTTCAATAAATTTATCGTCCAGAATTAAGAATCGCGAGTTTTCTTGTGCTCGTATGTAGTATGAATAACTTGAAACTAGTCACTTACGGGGCATCTCGACAGGATAGAATTTATAGAATACTAACTGTGAAACGTATTGCTATTGCCAAATCTGTATGTGGGCATTTGTTATCATAACATAATCTTTTTTTTTTACAAATTAGAAAGATCTTTTTTTACAAATGTAATTCTGGGAAACACTTCTCCAGCCTGCTGAATGGCAGTGAACGCACAACACCAGGAGAAGGAGAACCCGATTCCCCAATCGATGACGATGGAGCAGACGTTCCATTACCCGACCATGACGAAGTTCGAATAGCAATTGCCCGCCTGAAGAACAACGAAGCGACAGGGGCCGACGGATTGCCGGCCGAGCTATTCAAACACGGCGGCGAAGAACTGATAAGGAGCATGCATCAGCTTCTTTGTAAAATATGGTCGGACGGAAGCATGCCCAACGATTGGAATTTAAGTGTGCTATGCCCAATCCATAAAAACGGAGACCCCACAATCTACGCCAACTACCGTGGGATTAGCCTCCTCAACATCGCATATAAGGTTCCATCGAGCGTATTGTGTGAAAGATTAAAGCCCACCGTCAACAAACTGATTGGACCTTATCAGTGTGGCTTCAGACCTGGAAAATCAACAACCGACCAGATATTCACCATGCGCCAAATCTTGGAAAAGACCCGTGAAAGGAGAATCGACACACACCATCTCTTCGTCGATTTCAAAGCTGCTTTCGACAGCACGAAAAGGAGATGCCTTTATGCCGCGATGTCTGAATTTGGTATCCCCGCAAAACTAATACGGCTGTGTAAACTGACGTTGAGCAACACGAAAAGCTCCGTCAGGATCGGGAAGGACCTCTCCGAGCCGTTCAATACCAAACGAGGTTTCAGACAAGGCGACTCCCTATCGTGCGATTTCTTCAACCTGCTTCTGGAGAAAATAGTTCGAGCTGCAGAACTAAACAGAGAAGGTACCATCTTCTATAAGAGTGTACAGCTGCTGGCGTATGCCGACGATATTGATATCATCGGCCTCAACACCCGCGCCGTTAGTTCTGCTTTCTCCAAGGCTGGACAAGGAAGCACAGAAAATGGGTCTGGTAGTGAACGAGGGCAAAACGAAATATCTCCTGTCATCAAACAAACAGTCGTCGCACTCGCGACTTGGCTCTCACTTCACTGTTGACAGTCATAACTTTGAAGTTGTAGATAATTTCGTCTATTTAGGAACCAGCATTAACACCACCAATAATGTCAGCCTGGAAATCCAACGCAGGATTGCTCTTGCCAACAGGTGCTACTTCGGACTGAGTAGGCAATTGAAAAGTAAAGTCCTCTCTCGACGAACAAAAGCTAAACTCTATAAGTCGCTCATAATTCCTGGTCCTGCTATATGGTGCAGAGGAAGCTTAAGGCGATGACAGCAACCGATGAGTCGACGTTACGAGTTTTCGAGAGAAAAATTCTGCGAAAGATTTATGGTCCTTTGCGCATTGGCCACGGCGAATATCGCATTCGATGGAACGATGAGCTGTACGAGATATATGACGACATTGACATAGTTCAGCGAATTAAAAGACAGCGGCTACGCTGGCTAGGTCATGTTGTCCGGATGGATGAAAACACTCCAGCTCTGAAAGTATTCGACGCAGTACCCGCCGGGGGAGCAGAGGAAGAGGAAGACCTCCACTCCGTTGGAAGGACCAAGTGGAGAAGGACCTGGCTTCGCTTGGAATATCCAATTGGCGCCACGTAGCGAAAAGAAGAAACGACTGGCGCGCTGTTGTTAACTCGGCTATAATCGCGTAAGCGGTGTCTACGCCAATTAAGAAGAAGAAGAATTCTGGGAAAAATAAAAATACATATTTTTGGACTACTATATAATAATTGTGGTATAAATTTTATATACCAATTATGTTAATTAATAGTAAAGTCGAATGTCAAGAATTGATTGTTAATCAACTTTGACTAGTGAAGATCGATTCCGAAAACTCGATTATTTTACGAGAAAACTCGATTCTCGAGTAGAAACGGAATCGATTTTGCCATCCCTATTATATTGATAGCAATATGCGTGCAGTCAATTGCTCCTGTGGTGCTTTTTATTCCAAATTTTCTAAAAGATCTGGAATATATTTCAAATAAATTAGCTTAAATTAATGTATTAATAATACTTGCCCCGTTTTTATAAAAGTTTCTTCTTGCACAAAGGTATTCTCGCTCAAAGAAAATGGATTGCTATATTTTAAATGCCGTCCGTGATTCCTATTCTCACAATTTTCATCTTCGTTTAACAATAATAGCAAAAGTAAAATATCTTCCATTTTCACAACAAGATGCACAATAAGATATTTAATTCATAACGAGCACTGTCAAGAACATTTGACTTCTTAACAACTTATAAAGAAAAGAGCTTTTTACTTCAGATACAGATTACGAAATGCTTGATAAATTTAAAATTTTGACAAATAAGAAATATGTTGAATTTGTCACTTGCACAGAACAGGGGTGTAAGATTTTGATATCATCTTAAAAGATCTAGCGGTCGCACATGTGCTCATACAGAGAATATCAAAACATAGAGAAGGTGCAAATTGAATTCTGTATGATGTTCATTTGACGGCTAACAGAGCTGATAGAATTCTGGTAAGGAATTCACCATTTTCGCGGCTAATCAGCAGAAATGAGCACGTTCAATGGCAGAAATATACGTAAAACGACTGAATTCATGCGAGAATGAATAAAGAGAAATGCTTTGAAAAAAAATCTACAAAGTCACAAAGAGAATGTTTTTTTACATACTCTGTGTCACATATGCGTGATTATTTTGTATTATATGAACCATTGTTTTCTGAAAAATGGTAAACATTTTAATTTTTTTAAAAAATCCGGAAAAATTAAATAAAAAATAATTTTAAATAAATTATTATTTCAAAAATTATATTAATTTCGACTATTATATTATATTAATTTCGAAATATATGTACTTATCGCATTATTTCGTTATAATTTCCATGTTTGTAGCAATAGATTTCCTATGGCATATGCTTATGTATATTATTTCTTTGGCACATTTGTCTGTATGTTTACGAAAGCAAATACGAGCCACATATGTACATATGTACAAACATTCATAAGGGAATAACGAGAGCCGCACGCATGTTTTCGCATCTCCGTTGTCACGGGCAACCAAGGCCAAAGCTCACGTTTTGTCAAAGAGTCAATCTGTCGAAGCACTGACGCGACGACAAAGCGCCACAACATTGTGTTGTAGGCAGTGTTCTCATTTACTACTCCGTAGCAGCAAAATTTCTAAAATTATTGCTATGCTATCGCTACCGCTCTTTGCCGGGAGCCACAGCATAGCCTTAGCATAACAATGTAAAAGTATGTACTCTACTCTGCTCCGAGTTTTGTTAGGTAAAAAACTATAGCAGGAGCGGGAGCAAAAAATTAAATTCTGCGCTATGCTCTGGCGTAGCGGTAGCAAAAAATTGGGAGCGGTAGCACAGCAGAGCTAATGAAAATTTTCATGTGCTACAGATCCCGCATGTGTTTGTTGTTTTTTTTTATTTTTTGCTATTTTCTGTCATAATATTTGAATTAATTGAATAATTCAAACAAAAAAATGTTATGCAAATCATTTTGGCACTTGTTGCGTCAAGTGACTTTATAAATCTAAAATCAAATACTTTAAGAAATATATTAATAAAGTGAATTAGATAATAATTGAATAAATTATAAAATTTTTTTTTTATTATGTAAAATATTTACCATTTTTATATTACCAAAAACATCGTCTTTTCCAAATGTATTACAATACTCAATTACTATGAATTTTCGAAATTAATTTTAACTACATATACTTTCCCCCTTTTTATATACATTAGGGTGTTTTTTTTAATAGAACTATTATTTTTATTTAGTCCCGTCACGAAATTTCCCTGGAAATACCATAAAAAAATTCCCTGAAATTTTTAGCACTTAATATTAACATTAAGAACTGGACCAAGGCATGTAAAAATTTTCCATAGAAAATACACTACAATCCTGATTTTTTATCTTTAAATTCCTACAGATCAGAGGTATTTTATGGCATCGCTTTGACTTTAGACGCTATAGCTCTTGTCAGTTATACAAAAAAAATGCGAATTTCGTGGAAAAATGAGTTTTTTTTTCCACCTTGTTACGAAATTTTTGCCACATTCATTGTTCTAGTTTTTGTATCGTACACCCGACGAATTTAAATAAACAATCGTTTTATAGTAAAAGCAATCTTATGGTGGGTCTGATTTTCAATGGCATCACAAATTTTGATTGAATTTTCGTCGTTTCGAAGATCTCATAACCAAGACCCATCTCAGATGTTCACTAATATGACAAATGTTGCAAATGAATGGGAAGCAATTCTATGTATTACAGCTTAAAATCCTTGTAAATACTTTTAAAATATCGGAACTTTTTACCATGAGACCAATAAATATTACATTTTCTGTACTTTTCTTATGTTTTCACCTATAAAAATAGATACATACATATATGTCAACTCATAACAATAAAATTACAACAACAGTACACTACTATTTTTTACTTAAATTTAAAATCTGTCAGCGACTATTTTCTTGCTCTGTTTCTAGTAACAAAAAAAACTGGTTTCCATGACAACCAAATCCGATACAATTTTTGTTTCGTTCATCAAATTAATAATTTCTGAATTATGACAACTACTACATTTTATTTCGGTTTCAGTTCTGATTCCGACAACTATCAGCAGGAATAAAGAGATGTTAAACTTATTCCAGTGTGAGAGCGCCTCAAAATTTGCGTTTTTTATAACATTTTCCATTATGTACAGATTGAACAGAATTACAATTTTTGGGCATTTATCAACATTTAGTACGAAAAAAAATTACTAAATAGTGGTTATTTATTATATGGAGAAACTATTTCCATCTTTTTAAAGAATATTATAACAACTGACTTTTGTCCTTTCAATACCCAATAATAGGATTTAAGCTTGTTAGCTCTCAATCATTAAATGTTTTTTATCATTTTCCATTGAAAATAAAACTATGATGCTTAAAATTACAAAACGTTTCATCAAATACCTTTAAATTTCACGAATTTATTTAATTTTCATTGTTTTACATTTTTTATAGGTGGTCTTGAACGATGCAACAAATCCCTCCGTTTACATATTTTTTTGGTAAGATTTCAATCTGGCCATCGCTCGTTTCCAATTGCTAAACGTCAAAACCTCCTGAACTCGATCAACTGTCAAAGTTTAGGTCAGGGATAATGGGATGCCCAACTTATTTCAGTGTGAGAGCGCCTCAATATAAGCGTTTTTTATAGCATTTTCCATTGTGGCCACATCCAACAAAATAAGAATTTTTGGGCATTTAAATTAAAACGCCCAACGTTTATTACGATTGCAAATTATTATATATTGGACTTTTAATATATGGCGAAACCACTTAAATCTTTTTTTATGATTTTATGATATATTAAAACAACTGACTTTCGATCTTTCAATACTTAATAAGGTGAATTAAGCCTGTTAGTTGTCAATTAATGAATATTTTTAATCATTTGTAATAGAAAATGATTTCTATTATGCATCAAATTACAAAACGTTTCATGAAATATGTTTAAATTTCGCATTTTCTTTGATTTTCATTGTTTTAAATTTTTATTAACGATCTTGAACGGCGGAAACAAATTTCTCCGTTCACATATATTTTTCGTATAATTTCAATCTGGCCGTTCCAGTCATTCCAATTGCAAAACGTCAAAACCTACCCAATCCAGCCAACTGTCAAAGTTCGGTAGGTGAGCGGCTCTCACATTTCCAGTGACAGGAGAGTTGGGCATCCCATTATTCCTGGCAGGAATAAAGGGTTGTTAAACTTATTCCAGTGTGAGAGCGCCTCAAAATTAGCGTTTTTTATAACATTTTCCATTATGGCCAGATTTAACAAAATTACAATTTTTGGACATTTAAATTCAAACACCCAACATTTAGTATGAATAAAAATTACTATATAGCGGTTATTTATTATATGGAGAAACTATTTAAATCTTTTTAAAGAATATTATAACAACTGACTTTTGTCCTTTCAATACCCAATAATAGGATTTAAGCTTGTTAGGTCTCAATCATTAAATGTTTTTAATAATTTTCCATTGAAAATAAAACTATGATGCTTCAAATTACAAAACGTTTCATCAAATATCTTTAGATTTCACAAATTTATTTAATTTTCATTGTTTTACATTTTTTATAAGTGGTCTTGAACGATGCAACTAATCCCTCCGTTTACATATTTTTTTGGTAAGATTTCCAATTGCTAAACGTCAAAACCTACTGAACTCGATTAGCTGTCAAAGTTCAGTAGGTTTTGACGTTTAGCAATTGCTCTCTCACTTCCAGTGAGAGAGGAGTTAAACACCTCTTTATCTCTGACTATCAGATTCCACAACACTCCTGATAATGTAAATATTACATTTTTGTAGATTTTTAAACATTTTTTGGAGGCAAAGCTAAAAAAACTAAAAAGGGTGAAAGGAATATTATTATAATATATTAGATCTGAACGTTCTCTGAGCTGACACGGAGAGAAGTGAAGAGTGTTGTGTCCTTAGAGAAAGCTTTGATACATAGCAAGAGTTTCAAAAGGCCATAAGCATTTCCATCAGCAAAACCATTTTGAAGAAAGCATGGTCATTGAAGTATTGCTAATAAAAAATCATATACATATGTATGTAACTCCTTGGGTATTGGACAAAAATGCGTCGCTTTCGTAAATAAATATTAAAATATATCACCAGAGTTTTGAAAGTTTTGAAGCTTTATTCTCTGGCAAGCTTTTTGTTTAGTATCTTTGATATTAAAAGCCAGAAAATGATGCGGAAAAGATCAGAGACAGCGCTCAATGAAGAAAATTTATTTTTTCTGTCAAATATCGTTAAGTAGGTGTTATGATGTGGGAAAGTATGACAGCTGGTGGAGTAGGGGAATGTATTTTGAAAAAGAAAAATTTAAAGCAAAGTGCCGCGAAATCTGGTATAAGTAACGGATTTTGGTTTCAACAAGGCAACGACCTCAAACATGCAGCGGAAACTTTCAGGATGTGACTTCTTCAAATTCCTAATACAACTTTCAACACCTCTCTATTTTTAATTTTTTGATAAAAGCGTCCCCTGTCTATGTGGCATGATTAGTAATGTTAGCATCTTAGCTTATTAACAACAAGTACGAAAGGCCTAAATTCGGATGCAACCGAACATTTTATACTCTTGCAACTTCCAAGGATCAAAGGTTGGGAAACAGCTTTAAGTATAGGCAAACGTTGTTAGGAAATTGCTCAGGTTAATTTGATAAGATATTTTCAAGACATAAAACGACCTAATCGTCATAAGGCTTGTTAGAAAAACAAAATGGGAGTAATTCGTATATATGGTATAAGGCCAACCGGAATTGTGAAAATTTATAATAAAATGCTACCCGAGTTTCATTAAGGTACATAACCAATATGTTTATGTATAAAGAGTAAAGTCAGCCGAATATTTGAAAATCGTGATATTAGTTATATGGAGGCTATTGCAAGTTTTCACCGATTTCATGCATTTTAAGCACATAGATACATTGTTATTACAAAAACACTTTTCCTCTCATTTTCATGAAGATAATTAGGTAAATAGAGGCTAAGGGAAGTAGGCGAAGAGGTGGTCTGACCCTTATGACCACAACTTGGCAATGAGATCAGTTGCTTTATTCACTATTTTTAATTAGTTCATGATGAACCGAATTACGGTAATGAAAAGAAAAGATCATTGTAGGTTAGACTTACAAGTGACATTGATGTTGTTTTTCGGTTATGTTTCGTTATATTGCTGAGAACTTTTGACGTCATAAGACCAAGTCTTGTAATCAGCAATGATTTGAAATAGTGTTATAGAACTAATGAGTTTAATTTTAATAGCTTCCAAATGCAACAAAGAAATTCCTAATTCCATAGTATTCTAAGTATCAATTGAATTATGTGGGTTTTTTTCGACATAAGTGATTAGGTGGACATGTGTCTAGAAAGAGATTTTCTCATTCACATGTTAATTAAGCCATTTGTAGTGGGCCTCTGCATCAAAATGTATTAACCTTCAGGTCACTATCATCGTTTCTTAGCCATATCAATACCCCTTAGCACCTTCTATCATTGGCGCAACCCACTAGTTGCACCTTTAGCTTTATTTCAATCCTTTTCAACATAATATGCATCGCCAGATAATTGCCTCTATTGCCTAAAATTGGTCTATATGACGGACTTTATAAGGATGCTTTCCCGGTTTAGGAACAATGAAAACTTCAGTAGTTTTCCCAAGACTTGTCAGTCGGATTGATGAATTGAAAAGATAGTTGAGCTTTTTTTGAGCAACCATTTTTATGGAAACTTCTTTAATACTTCAACTCTAATTGAATCGAAACCAGGTGCTTTCTTAATTTTAAGCCTTTTGATTTAATTTTTCGTCATTAGAATATTATTCATAATTAGAACATTTGATTTTAAGGTTTTTAAAAATTTAACTGAATGAGAGATAGATATTATTTATTTAGAGTAAGAGTTATGTCACTTATTGTTGAACATTTTTTTTTAGACCTTCGTAAGATGTGGCACAGAGTGTACTACAAGTAGTTTAGTAACTGTTAGGTGTTTGTAACAACTAAAACGGGTCGGGGGTACACGTGTTTTTTGTATTGCAGAATATCAAAATGTCGTCAAGTGAAAACTTACGATAAATACTATATAAGTCAGGACAAACATTTTCTACGTGTTTCTGTGGGTCGTGCAAGCGAAAATGCTGCGTTCATTAGAGCAGAAGTACACGATTAAATTCTGTGTGAAACTAGGTCAATCTGCGACAGAGACATTTGATATGATCAGAAAAGGCCTACTCAGGTGTTGCTTTAGCAATAAGTGGTGTGTTTCGGTGGCACCAAGCCTTTTGGAACTGGCCTTCATGTGTGCAAAGTTTTGAACTTAGACCGTTTATCAAAATCTGTGATTCATGACGGAGCGCTTAAACATGCGCCAGGTGTGCGCAAATTGGAAGTTGCACCACGACAACGCCCCGGCTCACACCGCCTTTCTTGTGAACGGCTACCTAACCAAGGCCGGCATCCCAAAGCTTCCGCAGCCACTCTACAGCCCAGATGAGGCTCCCCTGACTTTTTTGTTTCCTTGCCTGAAAGGCAATCGTTTTGAGACGACAGAGGGGATCCAAGCAGCATTCACCTCGGCTCTCAAGACTATTCCGGAGAATGCCTACCGTGACGCCTTCAATGCTTGGAAATCGCGCTGGCAGCGTTGCATTCAGGCAGAAGGAGCCTATGAAAGTCTTTAAAGAATTGTACCAATTGGTTCAATAAATTTATTTAAATCGACTCAATTCTATTACTTTCCGGACAAACCCTGTATAAAAATTTCCTTTTGCCTCCTCCTATCTCAGGCCCATCTTAGTAAAAATTTAGTCCATTAAATTGCGGAAAAAGTATAGCATAATTATATTCTTGTCTGTCAAAATTATAAAAGAATCTTATTGGAACTGGAGATGGTGGTGTTTTCAAATCACAAGTAGCACAATTTTATATACATATATTTTGATAACGTTTGTTTGAATTTGCACTTCAACTTACTTATACTTATATTGCACTTAAATCGTGCTAGCTTTTAAATAATCTTAATAAGCAACCGTATGATTTAAGGCAGGCTTAGCAAACATTCTAATTGCGATATCTCTCTGCCACCACGAAACTACTGATTGTCCGATCACATTCTGCAACGAATTTTATTGACGAAGTCGAGCCAACAAATTCACCTATAAATACACAGTTACGCTTAACTACATACAAATGTATGTATGTCATGTTGGTAGGTAGATAATTGACAACATGAATTGGGAAAGCGACATACTGAATGCGAAAATATAAGTCTGGATCACATTTGAATTTTATCGGAGTCTTGGCACAGCGCGTAATTTTCGTTTTCACCTCTTTTTACCAATCTAATGTATTCTACTTCATGCAATTGAAATGCCAACTGTGTCCACCCAAGGTTCACAGTGGGAAGTTGTTAGCCGCACCTGGCCTAATTAGGAATATAATCTTTAGGTTCAGGTTTTTATTTAACTCCACCAGGTAACAATGGCGTAGATATGCCGGCTACCACTCGCACCGCTTACCGTAAATTTCAAAGCGATGGCACTCCAGTCCAATTTTCAAACGCATATCGATTGGAGTTTGTCTCTTAATTACAAACACTTGAGTAAAGAATTTTCACACTTTTTTGTAGTTTTAATAAAATTCTACATTTTGCAAGAGGTTTTTACGGCTATCGCTGATGAGCTATGTATATGCGTGTACCGCGTTCAAAGGCAGACTAATCATTTGGTTCAGTTGTGGCTTAACTGCACTTTCTCGCATGTCGTGGTTTTTCATTTAAAGTGGATGTAGTGCAGAGCCGCCAATTCTAGTATGAACTCAATCCAATCGACACTCACATTTTTATGCTGACCGTAACTTGGAGTACACAACTGCCCTAAAAATGCCTCCTCCACTGTGGTTGCCGACTGCAGCCACATGGCGGACTGAATAAATGATAAGCGATAAACAAATTACAAACACAGAGAGTAGTCTACTTTTTTTAATTGAATTAAATAAATTAATCGCATAGTTGGACCAGCATTAACTTTGAAACCAGTGGCCCCCTACATATGTCGGATATTACTTATTTAATTATATACATATACATATTTATATATACATATATTATATTAATATACATATATGTATAATTAGTTATGATTTTGTATGTGAGTGATTGAGTCTGAAAATGGGTACACTAAGGTCAACTTTAACTTCGATTTTTTTCCATACCTGCCACTATTTGAAGATCATTCCTTTTGATTAACCGACATACTACACATACATATATGTACATACATATGTAATTTCATCTACGTGGATGTTGAGACTATTGTTGATTAATTTACAGCCAAGTTCAATGTCGCTATATGTTGTATAAATTCATTTAATATATTGCCAATTCACGGGAAGTATTTGGGCTTGCTTTTGCTTCTTTCTTTTTTACATTAATTCGGTCCTTTAACAAAAAGAAACCTCTATTTTTGATATTAGCCGCAAGCTGACACCTGGGTTCGGGATTTTGCCTATTCCGTACTTACCGTCGGTATCAAACGAAATTTGTCGCAGTGGCACTGCCGACATCAGTTGTTATTTTTTGATTTGAACAGTTTTTTCATTTTCAGTTATAATTTTTCGTAAACAAAAGTCAAACGATTAAAAAAGTCTAGCTATGTATGAATAATACTATTGAACATTGATTCTAAGAAAATTTAAAATATGTATTTTAAATGAAATTTATTTTTTATTTACTACAAAATATCGAGACTGGCAACCCTATGTTATAAAAAAGCATTCAGCTGACTCGTTTCTACGGGAAAAATCCAAATATCACGGATATTTGTCGTTCAATGTGTGTGTCTTCATTTACACTGCGATCTCAAAAGATAGGTCATATCGGCTTATTCGGTCCACGGATTTGCGTCGGGCACTAACTGAAGCATAAAAAGTAAGAAAGAGGAAAGTTGTGTGTAACGGAAATAAAAACGGGTGAATACTTTCAGGCACTGCAAAACTTTATATTGCATAAGTAAGGAAAGTTTGGGTCGAACTGAACATTTTATACTCTTGCAACTTGCAGGAATCAAAGCCAGGGAAATTTCTTAAGGTGTAAAACGTCAACCAGAGGATCGGAATCCAAGCAATTCTATATATACTTATTTCTATATAGCTCATACACTGACCGACAAATTTGACATAAGATTTGTTAGAAGAACGTAAATCATTATACGTAGTACAAGTATATGGGAGTTGGAGTAGTATCGACCCGATTTTAACTATCAAATATTCATACCACACAATAACAAAATGTTTCCTGAGTTTCATTAAGATACCTCACATACAATCACCAATTATATATAAGTCGGATGTTCGAAAATACTAGTAATAGTTATATGGTGGGGGTAAGTTTTCGCTTGATTCTATCTATTTTAAGGACAAAGATAAATTGTTATGAGTAAAACATGCAATTTTCATTGAGACAACTCAAATATTGGCCGATATATCCAGCATAAAGTACCTGGAAGTTCGCATATATCTTTATTAGGTACATGGGGCTAAGGGAATTATTAGCCCGATTTAACCCATTTTTGGCATACAGACATACCATTGAGAGAGAAGGATTATTCCTGAATTTAAATTATATATCACACATTGACCGATATTTTCGGGCAAAATTCAACTATAGTGGTTCACATACTCGGTGCCTAGGGGCTTGAACAATTTCGATTGCATTTAAGAAATTTTTTACTTTAAAGGAATCATTAGTGCAAAATTTTATCGCGATATTGTTAATTACTTCTTGATTTTTATACTGGGAAGGGAAAGAATCAAATATAATTTAGAAATGTGCTATATGGGAAGTAGGCGTGGTTGTGTCCGATTTTACCCGTTTTCACACTGTCACATAGGAATATGAGGACAGAGCTACGTAATAAATTTAGTCGAAATCTATCCGAAGGGTCTCGAGATATGTGATTTCACCGAAAATTGGGCTTTTAGTAGTTTTGAACAGTACCGTTACAGGAAGAGCGACCGCTGAGCAAACAGACAGTCACTCAGATTTCAACGTTTCTCGTCATCCTGATCATTTATATGTATATGTTATGTTAGTATATACAAGTATAACCCCATATCCATCCCGCTTAGTTTTAAATGATAGGTACAAGCGTTAGGTGAACAAAACTATTGTACTCTTTAGCAACAGGAATTCAAGGTCTAGAGTAAATTTAGCCAAATTCAGATCTCAACTATATACTTGAAAAAAAAGGTCACTTAATTTCATTATAATATAGTATAAAGGAGTTCGGATAATTCAATTATCGCTTTCACGTATTTTAAGCATTACTCCTTAATCAAATGTATATCCAGTGATATACATTATGTTCACTTATTGTTCCAAAGACATCTTATACATATATTGACCGATATATACGGTATAAAGTCAATCGGAAATTTGAAATTCTTATATTAGGTAAATGGAGGCAACGCCAAATATTACCTGATTTTATTTTGGCATTACGACATGTCATGAGATTAATGAGAAACCCATATTTTCGCACAGTCAAAGAAGGTAATAAAAAGTTTTGCCTTTAGATGGAATAGTTATTATAGTTAGTATAATATGATTAAACATATTAGGGGTCATGCCCATTTTTAAAAAGTTTTCAGCTCATGCCTTTCCCCCACTATCCTCAAACTAGAAACTATAACTATATACTAGTAATTTCACTTGCGGAAGGTTTTCGTTCAACCTAATTTTGTGTGTTGAGCGATTACGCCTAAAAATCGCTGGCTCGAAATCGGATTTAGAGCCATAGTCTCTTAGGAAAAGTCGTTCAGGATGATCTGTAGAACATTTCCCGTATAAGGTATTTCCGCTTTTTTGTTCCCTGTAAATCAACTAACTAATGTACACTGATAGAATGGAGGTGGTACACAATTTCTTAATGCTCAATGGAAATCTATAGGAAAACGTTTGTAAAGGTTTGAGAAAAATCACAGTGCCTTCTTGATAAAATATAATTTTATTATTCAATGCAAGAAGTTACGAGTGAGATTGATACATCGACTATAGCGATATTCTAACATCGATACCATTTATGTGGTACATTTTAATTTCCACATCAAAGTTTACCTCAACATTCGCTAGAAATCGTTTTCATTTAATTTGTTTCTCTCGAAAGTTTCATGATATTTGAGAACAGTAAAAATACGACTTCTTTTATTCGATTTGCACTGATGAAACGGCAATCCGAAAAATCGGGTACAATTGCACAACTTTAAACAATGCTCTTAATCAATTCAAACTACTTGAATGTTGGTACGTTCAAAAATTAGTTATTGAAAATACGGGGTCAAACAAATTGAACCCTTTTCATTAATAAAATGATACATTATTTATGCTCAAGAAAACATTAACACATACATATGTATGTGCATAGCTTTGAGTATGTCACTAATTAAGTACACGAAATGCGGAGTTGAAGTTGAAGCAATTGTAATTGCAGTGAAATCAGATGTACAGATGCAGTGCCGGCTGCAATCCATAAGTACAGTGACATTTACAAATTGTGTATGTATGTATGTAACCATTTCGCAAGACAGAAGTTTGTGAATACGTATCCCTGTCCCTATAAAATATATTGATGACCATAAATTCATCAAATTGTCAGGTATGACTCTTAATTTATGTATCATAGCTGAAAGTTGTAACGATTAAAAATCAATCACAAATGAAAAATCATTTGCACAGTTAACTTATAAATGTGATTTCTTTAATAACATTAAAATTTTAATTTAAAAAAATATAACAACACACACAAATATAAGAAAAGGAATACTGGATAAAATTTAATAAAAAAGCTAAATAAAATAAAAATTAACTAAAAAATAGTTTTATTTGAAACTTTATATATAAAATTTATATATATATTTAATTTATATGTTTAACATAAAACGCAAGAGACATGTTCTACGGACGCATGCAAAACTTTTGGATAATCGGAAAGATAAGTACTATTCTTGGTATTTTACATCTCAAAACTTCTACGAACTCGTAATTTTTTTGTACTGAGGAACCCGCGTACCAAGTTTCATAAAGATATCTCAATTGTCGACTGGTGTGTTAGAATCTGCTATCTTTATCGATTGTCCAGTGAGAATTTCATAACATTTGTTATTGCGTTTTAAGTGTCAGTACGTTCGTGTTATCGGTGCGAAAATGAGCTTCGAACAAAGAGCCAACGTTAAATTTTGTTTTAAAATTGTTAAAACATTTACCGAAACGTTTCAATTGAAGAAACAAGTTTATGGCGATGATTGCCCGTAGCAGAGTGCACTAGTGGTTTCAACGTTATCTAAGTGGTCGTGAGGAATAAATGACGATTAACATGTGGGCCAATCAAAATCCGTGATCACCGGAAATTCCATCGAAACCGTGCGTGAATTCATCAAAAATCAGCCGAAATTATCATTGAAATTCATAGAAATCGATTTATCGCATTTTTACCGAACATTTGGTCTTACGCAAAGTGTTTGCACGGTTTGTTCCGCACAAATTGACTGACGACCAAAACAAAAAAAAACATTCGAAGGACGATTATTTGACCAAAAATCACATTTTAAACATTAACCACTCCCCGTAATCACCTGATATGGCACCGTGCGATTTCTTCCTTTTCGGAAAAATACATTTGCCCATGAAAGGAAAGCGTTACGCAGACGTAGAGGCCATTCAAAAGGCTTGCACCGGCATACTGGCCAACGAGCTAAAACACTCGTTCGACATGCTTATGGACCGTGCAAAAAGCTGTATTGAAGCAGAAGGAGACTATTTTGAATAAAATAAATAGATTTTGCGGAAAAAACTATTTGTTCTGTTTTTTTTAAAGTCCTATTTACTGTGGAACACACCTTGTAGAATAAAAATATAAATTGTTATACATAGAAAACAGAGAAAGAGCTTCTAAATATGGAATAGATAAAAAATATTAGTAAAAGTTAATAAAAAGTCATTAAATTTATGGCAGTTAGTTTATTTGTTTAGTTTTTGTAAGTATGATCTTATTGTAAAATTAAAATAGAAAAGTCAAAAATGGAATTTCTGATACCACTGTGCGTATGTACGTTCTATATGTTCTATAGGTTTCCACCTGCTAAAAAGGTTGTAGGCAATTAAAAGAAGTAAGGAAGGGCTAAGTTCGGGTGTCACCGAACATTTTATACTCTCGCATGATAAAGTGATAATCGAGATACTGTTATTAGCAACTTTTTTGCGAGAGAATAAAAATGATGCCCTCTGAATTACATGAAAATGTCTGAGAGATTTACCGATATTTTCGGTGAAAAATTAGGTTATGTTAGGTTAGGCACTGAGTTCTTCGTGTTCGATATCAGGGACCTTGAAAAGTTATAGTCCGATCACGACAATTTTTCCACAAGGGTTACCTCAGCTCAAATACCATATTTGTGTAAAGTTTTATTCCGCTATCATCATTGGTTCCTAATGTATATATTTAGTTTATCGGAGCTGGGAAGTATTGATCCGATTCAATCCATTTTTGACACACAGACGTACCATACCATAAGAGAAGAATTATCATTTAATTTCAGTTATATATATATGTATGTATATCACACTTTGGCCGATATTTTTTATCAAAAGTCATCTATAGGTATCGGTGTCTAAATATTCGGTACCTAGGAGCTTGAACACTTTTTTTGGGTATTTGGCCATAAGGTAATACACAAAAGACATTATTCGTGCAAAATGTTGTCCCGTTATATTAATTGCTAGAAACTGAACGATTCAAGTGGAATCTAAAATTGTGCTATATAGGAAGCAGTGGGGGGTTTTGTCGGACTTCGTCCATTTTCACAATGTGACATAAGTATGTAAAAGCTATTCATGTACTAAATTTTGTCGAAATCGGTTGGTCGGGTCCCGAGATATGAGATTTCACCAAAGAGAGAGCGTCCATCGGCTGATTTTCACACCGGTTCCCATAAAGACCTCTTATACCATTTCGGTGGTGGAATTTAATGTCTCCGGCGTATTTACGTACATATATATTATTGATTTTTACTAAAAGCGCAAAGTAGTTTTTAACAGTACCGTTAGCGGTGTTATCCTCTGATTTCATCCATTATCACTGTGTCGGTAAAAGTTCTTATAAGATTTCTACTCGGCAAATTTGGTTGTTGTATCTTTAGTGGTTTAGGAGATATGCATATTAAACTTGTTGGAGAGGCGGGGCCACGCTCACTTTCAAATAGTTTAATTAAAATCAATGCATCTAACTTTCCATCTCGAAAAATGCGCCCATAATTTTTATTAAACGGAAAAAATTAAAAATGACGACATTTATTACAAAATACGTCATTGCAATGTTTTTTTGTAATAAGATGGCTGAGCTCAGGTCACCAAGGGTGGCGAACTGTTGACGACCTAAGTTCTTAGGTTAGCTGCGAATACCCAATAAGCAGTCCCTGACCAAGAGCGACAGGAGAGGAGGGTTCGGCTTAAAAGACCTGAAGCATCCTACGAATCTCCGGTGACGAGGTGAATAGATGCCGCCTCAAAATAAGCATCCACAACCCCATAGAGGGTGGCCTCGAGGGATCACCTACCCACGAGAGGGAGGCAACATAGCGACGAGGGACGCTACAACGGAAATCGCAAGGAAAAGAAATCCCCAACTGTAAATGCTCGGCCGGGGAAACAGATGGCAGATTGCAAACCTGAGAAACACAGGTTAGCTGTAAATAACAAATACAGCCCCCGACGAAAGAGCACAGCACAGACGACAACGCAAGAAATCACGCAACGAAGTAGGACCACGATTTTGACACCCGATTTGGAAACGTTTGAACTTGGGCTGACGGCTGCGGCATTCTGTTACCTCAGTATGCAAGAGTGACGTCTTGCAGAAATGGCTTTCAGGGTAATGTCACAGGCGCCTCCGTCCCGTTAAAACTTTGGCAGGGCTTCAAGTACGTTCAATGCTACGTCGCCATTAGGTTGGCGGTACGGGCTCAGTTGATTTCAATCCTGACTAGTGCTATGGTCCTGGCTCTGAACACGAATTCCCATAAGGTTTCGTGTCAACCCCCGTGTGGCCTCCCTGCAATGCAAATATAACCACAGGGACCGAAAATGCAACTGTACAACCGAGCAAAGATAGCGGCTTGAAGCGGGGACCCTTACAAACATGAATAAAGAAAACAATGAAAAAAACACACCAGAACCAAAACAAAAAGGACGAATGGACGACGAATTAAATGACTTCAGAAGACAAAACAAAATTTTGCGTTCGCCGCCACAAATGGGAAATGAGAGGGCAATCCAAACGGTTTTCATAGAGGAAACCGCCTCATCTATGCCTGAATCAGCGGAAGCAAGCACGGAAACAAGTAATAGGACTCCGGCTATCTACCGAGGCCTACGAAATGGATACAACTCTCCAAGGCAAGAATTCATTAAGAAGATGAGAGCAGAAGAGGATGAAGCCCTTTTAAAGTGCCGCGTTACCCTGAAAAAGATGAAGTTGGCAATGCTGAGACAGAAGAATATAAGTTCCGATGTAAAAAATGGGATATCCGAGCTAGACGAACTCTTCGACATTATCGGTAGCCTGCGCCGAAACTGGATGAAGGCAGAAAAGGATACGAGACGCACGACCACAACTAGGTCCTTAGATGCATGCAACGAACACGACGATGTTTCAACGCCAGTAACAGCTCTTCCTAAACGAACGGCACCAAGTCCAATGGAACAGGAGTCAGAGAAAAGGGGGCGAGGACCCGGAAATACTGTGTGGCACGTAGTAAGAGGAAAAAAGATACAGCAAGCAAAACGACATCAAAACGAAGAGCAAACTCAAGGACAAACAGATGACAAGCTCCAGAAGCAAAAAACGGCACCCAGAACCAGAGTTCGGCCAGGAGCAGTGGTAATCAAACCTGCAGAAGGCCGCAGCTATGCCGAGGTGCTTCAAAACATACGGCAACACGTCATGACAGACCAAGGCAAAGTGGAAGTCCGGGCAATACGGAAAACAAAATCAGGTGCCCTGCTCCTAGAACTGAAGAAAGGAGAAAAACCGAGAGCAGAGCTCCGAAACGCTCTCATAAGCAAGCTTCTGTAAGCGAGCTAAAACAGAAAGCCACAATTGAGATCCGAGACCTCGACTCCTTATCCACCGCAGCAGAAATCACGACCTCCGTAAGACGTTTGCTAGAGCAAGCAAATGACGAAATCACAGTGACGACCAGCGCTCCAAATACGCGCATATGTGACGTTGACAGCCGATAGCGCAAACAGGGTACTAAACGAAGGACACATAAAAATAGGATGGATCAGCTGCAGAAGCCTATGAAGGAAGTTAAAAAATGCTACAGATGCTTCGGCTTCGGCCATTTACAATGGGAATGCAAAGGCCCCGACAGAAAAGGCCAAGGATTATGTATAAGATGTGGGAAACCCGGGCACAAGCTGAAAGACTGCAAAAACTTACCGTGCGGTTGCCTCTGCGTAGAACAGAAGTATACCCAAACAGATCACATCCCAGGGTCTCGGTAGTGTGAGTCGTATAGGGAAAAAACAAGAACACGAAGATCTTACAGTGTAACATGCACAGAAGCAAAACAGCTGACCACCTCCTGCCGCAGCTCATGCTAGAACTCGGAACCGAGTTAGCAATCATTAGCGAGCAATACAAAATAGCGCAAGATGGAACATGGCTAGAAGACACCACAGAAACAGCAGCAATATGGCTAACAGAAAGGAGTAGTTTCAAAAAAACAAATAGCGGGAGAGGAAATGGGTTTGTCTGGATGAAAAACGAAAGAATTATGATAATTAGCTGCTACCTGACACCGAGCGACAGAATTCCAAGCAAAGTTCGATACTATAGAGGATGCTGCACGACAAAGAAACCGTCACTTAATCATAGCCGGAGACTTCAACGCCAAGGCCATGGAATGGGGCACACCGACTACAAACTCAAGGGGCCGGAAAATTCTCGACATGGCGGCTAGATTAGGCCTTATCGTCGCCAATAGAGGATCCCAAACCACGTTCAGAAGACCAGGATGCAACGACACAACCCTTGATATCACGCTGGTGTCCGAAGGATTCGCAAACCAGCTGCGGGAGTGGAAAGTCTTGGAAGACTATACTGGTAGCGACCACCTATACATATCCTACCTCATAGGTCCAGAAAAAAAGAAGAGGAACACGTAAATGGAACGCTTCCAAGCTAGACTCAGGAAAGCTCCTTGCGGCCATAGATGCACAGCCAGGTTGATTGTCCAAGCAACTCTGAGCACCATTACTGAGGCATGTAAAGTAGCAATGCCCAAAATAAAAGGCGGACATCCAAAGAAAGCAATTTACTGGTGGACCAACGAAATCCGAAATCTTAGACAAACTTGTCTGTGCAAAAGGCGACGATACACAAGAGCTAGAAGAAGAGGAAGAAACGGAATAGAAGAGCATAGGGAATATAAAGCTGCGAAAAATGAGCTGAAAGACGCAATAACAAAGACAAAGAAAGATAAATGGGAAGAGCTACGTAACGATATAAACAAAATTCCGTGGGGTCTCGGATACAAGATCGTAATGAAAAAACTAGGAGCAAAACAGTCTACCCCTGAGTTAAACGCCGCAGCTATGGAGCACATCGTAAACACTCTGTTCCCAACCCATGACCTGGGAAGAGACCCACCAGAACATACACAAGAGAGCTCATGTCCGCCTTTCACCTTGGAGAAAATGAACACGGCCGCAAACACTTTAAAGACCAGAAAAGCCCCTGGGCCTGATGGGATACCAGCGGAAGTGTTAAAGCTAATCGCTATGGAACGACCGCACTTACTGCTATCCATATATAATGCATGTTTGAACGAGGGTATTTTCCCAGAAATATGGAAGAGGCAGCATCTGACCCTAATAAGCAAAGGCAAAGGAGACCCAGGAACACCATCAGCATACCGACCTTTACGCATGCTAGATACAGCAGGAACGCTATTAGAAAGACGATGCTGGAGGCCTATCAGAGCGACAACATGGCTTCAGACCAGGCAGGTCCACCATAGGAGCTGTGGAAGACGTCGTGCGCAGCGTGGAGGAAGCTCATCGAAAGAACAACTTCTCGAGGCCAATAGTCCTCCTCGCAACAATCCACATACGAAATGCATTCAATAGCGCAAAATGGGAAAATATGATCGACGCACTAGAAAGTCGCTTCAAAACGCCCCTCTACTTGATGAAAATGGTACGAAGCTATCTTAAAGACAGGAAACTACTATACGATACGAGTGATGGCCCACAAAGTAAGGAAATAACCTCTAGAGCAGCGCAGGGATCAATACTTGGACCAGATCTATGGAATGCCAGCTACGATGGAATCATAAACGTTGAAATGCTTGACGCCGTCATAACCGCGCGTAATACCGACATGGCCAGGCGTCGACTGACACAAGTTATGATACGAACACAGACATGGTTGGACTCACACGGCCTCAGCCTAGTTGCTAAAAAAACAGAACTGATCCTGTTCACTAGGAAACATATCCCGCTGGAGGTTAACATGCAAGTTCATTCAGAAACTATTAAAACGACGAAAACCCTAAAATACCTTGGAATAAGAATGGACAACAAATTGGCGTACTGGGCTCAAATCCAACATGCTGCAAAAAAGTCAGCAAATATAACCATGGCGCTATCAAGGCTCATGGCAAACATCGGAGGCCCACTTGCAAGTAGAAGGAAATAGCTTATGGACACAACACAGTCAGTGCTACTATACGGTAGCGAAATATGGGCCGATACATTAAATGTAGAACATAGACGAAAAGTGCTTGCTAAAGTGCAGAGAACAGCAGCCTTGAGAGTCGCCACGGCGTACCGCACTGTATCCGAATCCGCAGTGCTAGTGATAAGCGGCGTCATCCCAATAGACCTTCTTGCAAAGGAGAGAAGACAACTCTGGCTATGGAAGAAAGACGGAATAGAAATACACATGGCCACAAGACAACAGGCGAGAAAGCAAACTCTCGAACTCTGGCAAGATCGATGACAAGGGAGAGCAAAGGAAGATGGACCGCAAAACTGATCAAAGAAATAGAGAAGTGGCACAGTAGAAAACACGGCGAGGTAAATTACTATATAACACAGATGCTGTCCGGTCACGGGTATTTCCGAAAATACCTATACAACGTGGGAAAAGCAGAAAGCCCAGCATGTATTTACGGAGACGAACCACTAGACGATGCAAACCATACCATTTTCAAGTGCCAGCGGTGGAAAGAAGCACGGAAGACTGTACAAAACAAACTCGGAGAACTAAGTGCGGAAAATCTCTTAGAAAAAATGATATCTAGCAGTGAAAACTGGAAAATAATTGCCTCGTACGTGGAACATGTTCTACGCAGTAAGAAAAGAGACATGGACGCAGATTCCCAATAGAAGACGAGCCAAATAGCTTGATGCTGGCTACAAAATCGTAGGCATCCCTGGACGCAGGGAGAGTAGAAATAGACCTGTAATGGGTCCATCTTGGAAATCTTGCCCTGAAGTAATGCGAAAGCGGTCCCGGGGTAGGGGAAAACATTCCATGATAGAAGGGGGGAGTGTTTTAGTGGGTACACCACTCACGTAGGATGACGATCCCTATATGGTGCGAAGGCATTTAAAAAAAAAAAAATTTAAACCCTCCTTACGGCCTAAAAAAAAAATAAAAATGTTTTTTTGTAATTAATATAAACAATGTCAATTTTTAAATGTTAAAAATAGCTGTTTTATAAATCTACAGAACGGTTTAGATTAGTAAATAGATTAAATGTAATATAATCACTTCAAATGTTCGGTCGGAATATTGTCTCCCAAACATACTTACATTTACATTTGTGTTATACGGATAAGAATGGACTTTCGTTCTGAACACATTTTGTGATGTGAGTTCTGTTGAGACTGTGCGAAATAATAGGGGCACGAAATTTTACGTAATAATTTCTTTTAAAAATAGCACTAAGTAGATGAATATAATTATATATTGAACGAATAGCGAAATATTATAGTTTCATGATTCAAAATGAGCTGAGGACGGCATTATGGCGTTCAGCTTAGAGAACAAATAAAACATATTCATAAAAAGAGATTTTCGTCCCGAAAAATAGGCGAGACGTTGAAATACTTTAAGATAACGGTAGAAAACACAATAAAATACTTATCTGCTTATTGCAAAATTTTAAGAAAGTGATGTTATGTTATGCTGAAGCATACATCTTAACCGTTAAGCAATGGTTCTCAAATAACAACAATCCCTGGACATATGTACATATGTAAATCAAATTAACAATTTGAGGGAAGACATGCCAAATATAGGTTGAATCTTTGTCTCGTTGATGTCGGGTCGTCGTATGTATAATAAATGCTGAAATACTAAATAGTCAATATCAATTAAATAATCTTTAAAAAATTTATAATTAAACGCGAATTTAAACAGAAACTTAATTTTCGTAATTTATATTAAATGAGATAAGCGGTTGATATGGTTTCTTTGTTTTCCTTGTGAATAGAATTTAAGCGTATTCTTTTATTTTCAGATAGTAAGTATATTAAATATTTTCAAAATAAAAAAACTTACTCAGAAAAGCACGACTTAACCTAACAAATTAAATTTTGAATAAATTTATAAAAAAAAAATTTGAAAGTTCTAATAAAAATATATTTATTTACTTGTTTAGGTTGTGAAACTGATAATATTTATCACCACTGTCTTGCCTCGTTGTTCTAGTGCAATTATAATTAACAACAGTTAAGTCAATTTTGTGTGCTTTATTTAGATGTCAAATCAAACTAGTCGTCCTGTTATTATATTACGGCTGTTGTATATATGTATATACAGGATTTGTCCGGAAAGTAGTAGGACAAAGTCGATTTAAATAAATTAATTTAGAACCAATCGGTACAATTCTTTAAAAACTTTCAAAATAGGTTCCTTCTGCGTCGATGCCGCGCCGCCAGCGCGATTTCCAAGCATTGAAGGCGTCACGGTAGGCTTTCTCGGGAATAGTCTTGAGAGCCGAAAACGCTTGCGTTTCATCGCCCTTTTCAGGTAAGGAAACAAAAAAATTTCTGTCTTTACAAGAAAGCTGTCGTGGTGCAACTTCCAATTCGCGCACACCTTGCGCATGTTCAAGTGCTCCGACTCAATGTCATAAACCACAGATTTTTATAAATTTAACATCTGAGCAATTAAAGGAATACTTAGTCGACGATCTGAGTTTAAAACTTTCCGCACACGATGGCAGATCTCCCAACACGGTCTACATCAGCGACCTCTTCCCGGCCCTCCAAAAAGAGCCGGTCCCACCGAAAAACACTTCTTCCTAAAGCAACATCTGGGTAAGCTTTTTCTGAAATTTATCAAACGTCTCTGTCGCAGATTTACCAAGATTCACACAGAATTTAATCGTCTACCTCTGATCTAACGAGCACTGCATTCTCGGCTTGCATCACTCACAGAAACACGTCGCACGAAAATGTTTGTCTTGACTCTCCAGGTGCTCGGAGACAACTGACCAGCCGCTCGTTCGTTAGCAAGGAACGCTCCTAGTCGCGGCGGATGAAAATTAGTCCTATTACTTTCCGGACAAAGCCTGAATATAATAATATTGTTTGACTTTCTTTCACACGGTTTGTTATCAAGTGTCATTTGTCACTTAACCGTAAAATCGAATCTTAATAATCGTTTTTTGATCGACTTTAGACGGTAAAGGTTGACTTCGAAAAATCGATTAAGTAGCTTAACCGTGCGATTCTGTACTGTGATACAGTCTCAAGTTTCTAAATTTGAAATTTTAAGTTAGAGACAATTTTTGAGACTTTTTTTGAGACGATTTTGCTATTCTGTAAGTGACAGTCACAAAATCTATTACATTTCCTTATTCAGAGATGCTTTTACACTTTAACGAAAATAAATATGTCGATAACAAATATTAAACTTTCTATAACATAGTCAAAAAACCTAATTATCAATAAAAATAAAAATATATGTTCACTTTGTTTCATAATATTTACGAAGTTTATGTAAAACTGATTTATTTTTAACCTTTTCGTGTTTGAATTGCTTACAAAATATAAAAAAAAACACAATCGATTAATATCTATGATGATCTCTATTCAGTACATTCAAAATTACAGACAAGAGTTCTTTTTAGTTTTGTGACCTGCTAGTTATCAGGTCCCCAAAACGAAAGATAAAATTGGTGCTCATTGGTGATACAAACTTCGCGGCTGACTTATTATGCCCTGTACAGAGTATAAAAGAGCGTATATATGTATATAAATATATGCATACATTCGTGAATTTACACCTCGTTCTTATTTATTTCTTATTCTTTGCGTTAAACAAACAATTGTGTTCGTATTAACACTTTTGGTTTCCTCGACTCTGAAGCACGAGACTTGTGAACTGTGTATGACAAACGCAGAGAAAACAGTAGGTAATTGATTGGTGAAAATATACGCTAAACACGAGACGTTGTGAGACCTACTTTTCACAATGCCATGCGAAGGTAGAGGGACAGGGCCACCACACATTTTACTTTCCCTTATTATGAATGGCATAAGTCGCCAGTGGTTGCAATTAGTAAAGTACTAAATAATTTTTAAAAGGTTTTACAATTGAATTCCTTATGATGGTTATTTTTTTAAATAACCCTACATACGTACCTCAGTTGATTTTAAGGTCACTCACTCTCACATATTTACAGCATTGGTGAAATTGAAATTAATTGACTGAGTACTAAAGGAAACGATGTCCATTTGCACATGAATTGACAGTTACAGCACAATTGAACTTATTAAATACTCTTTTATTTTTTTTATTAATTATTGATCCTTTGTCTACACTTCTGTGTTAGTTTCACATTTCAATAGACTGTTTATACCATGACAATAATAGTTCACATCTCCAATCGTCCGCCTCCAAACATACTACTCGTACACTTACTCGCCACAAATCAACTGACCACAAGAATTCAACCGAACGATTTAGAAAGTCAGGCGTTGACGTCTTGTTAATTCATTGTACAGTGGGCAAAATTAACGATGAGAGTAGAAAACTGTCGTAAGTAGCTAGGTAAAGAAAATACCGTTTTAATAAATTTAAAACACGGTGTTTGTCTTAATTGTGCCCCAAAATTTCTGTGGTATCTTTAGAGTGCCAGTTAGCTTAATCAACTTAATTTTATAGTCATCAAAAATCAATTTGTACAAATTTTTTTAGTTTTCGTTTGTAATATCCATTGAATTAATTTTGTTTAGTGTATCGTAACGAGTTTGGGATCAGCACCGTTTTTCATCTGAAATCATATTTCATTAATACGCATACTTGTACTCTGTACATTTCAGCATGCTGTGAATCTTGTTACTTAAAATGTTTTATTTAACCTTATGCGCAGAAACCGTGAATGGATTTCAATTATATTTAGTATCATAGTATTAATTATGCCTATTTGTATAGTTCTATATTAGTTAATTATTTTTATACTCTGAACCGGGTATATAAAGTTTCCTGGAAGCTTATACACCGATCTGAAGTCCCTCAAGAAGCTGCTTTTTTGTTGGCACGGGCCAAGTCGGATGACTGTAGCATACAAGTATAGCTGTCATACAAATTGAACGACCGGAATCAAGTGCTTATAAGGAAAACTTTTACATTTGATGAGAGATATTCACCAAATTAGTGAGGAGTTACTATCTGAGGCAATGGTGCAATCTCCGAAGATATTTTTCAGATCCGATCACTGTAGCATATGACTGCTATACAAACTGAACGATCGGAATCATGTGTTTGTATGGACAACTATTTCATTAGTTGAGATATCTTCATAATATTAATATGGATTATCACCTAAGGCAATGCCACAATTTTCGAACAAATTCTGCAAGTCGGACTATTATAACATATAGGTGCCATATAAACTGAATATCAGAATCAAGTTCTTGTTAGGAATCTTTATGAAGGATATTATAGCCTCGGTGCAACCGAAGTTAAGGGTTTTATTGTTTCATGGGTGCTCGACATAGGTCTTGACCGATTTTATTCAGGGCAAGGTCTGGATTGATTGTCTTCATTAAGGCGTTAAACTTATTTCAGGAGGAGTACACCCTTCCGTGCAATTTTAATAAAATAACTAATAATTTTTTTATATGGGTGCTAAGAGAAGTATTCGCCCAATTTGATTAATTTTTGTCACTAGGACACATTCTTTTTCTTTACTGGCGTAGACACCAATTACGCTGTTATAGTCGAGATAAAAAAAGCGCGCTAGTCGTTTCTTCTTTTTCTATGTGGCGCCAATTTGAGATTCTACGCGAAGCCAGGTCATTTTCCATCTGGTCTTTCCAACGGATTGGAAGTCTTCCTCTTTCACTGTTTTTTCCATTCGGACGACATGACCTAGTCAGCGTAGCCGCTGTATTTTAATTCGCAGACCTACATACAAACATATGTAAATGCTGTCGTATATCTCATACAGCTCATAGTTCCATTGATGTTGTCATCGTCCTTGCCTCTGCACCATATAGCAGGGCGGGAATCATGAGTGACTTATAAAGAGGACTTTACTTCTCAATTGCATACTCAGTCCGAAGTAGTACCTTTTGGTAAGAGTTATTCTGCGTTGGATTTCGAGGCTGACATTATTGTTTTTGTTGATACTGGTTCAAAGATAGAAGAATTATCTACGGTATAAAGGCAGCTCCTTTTCATGCAGTCAAAAGCAGCTTTAAAATCTACGAAGAGGTGGTGTATGTCGATTCTCCTTTCACAGGTCTTTTCCAAAATTTGGCGCATGTTGATTTGCTAGGTCCAAAGCCACACTTATAAGATCTAACCAATTTGCTGACGGTGGGCTTTTATCTTTCACACAATACTCTCAATAGAATCTTTTACGCGATGTTGATGAGGGTTATCCCAAGGTAGTTGGCGCAGATTGTGGGATCCCACTTTTTGTGGATTTGGCAGAGCACACTTAAGTTCCAATCGTTGGGCATGCTTTCGTCCAACCATATTCCACATGGTCCTTATCAGTTCTTCGCCGCCGTGTTTGAATAGCTCGGCCGGCAATCCATTGGCCCCCGCTGCTTTATTGTTCTTCAAGCGGGTAATTGCTATTCGAACTTCTTCATGGTTGGGCAATGGAACGTCTGCTCCATCGTCATCGATCTGGCCACTTCCAAGTGAATGACAATTAATTCCTCACTTGCGTGAACTTCTACACATGACTCCATCCTCCACATTAGAACACATTAGTGTCAGGAAAAGATGCTCTCTGGATGTCTCTGGATAACAAGATAACATATCAACTGATATTGTCGGTAGATACTGAGGTTCACATATTCGACTGTATTAATATATAAGGATAATAATATACAGATATCTTGTCATGTAGATATTGTATAAGTAAGTGAACGTATTGTATGAAACAGATAACGTTCGAAATATTATTTAATTTTAAATAATAAAGTAACATAATAGTAAAATCGTAATACTTTCTTGGTTTGTCATCACTCGCCACAAATTATTTATTTTAAATATTTGCATTAAAACGTTTAGTACATTTTCTGCACTATATTGCGCCCAACTATTGCAGACGCGTTTCTGTTTGCGATCCCACTCTGCACTTGCAAAGCATGTCAATACGGTAATTCCTCTTCCATTGTTTATTGTATTTACTTTCTTAATTTACATTGATTTTTAATTCGCATATTAATGCAACATTTTGTTATTTTTTGAGGTGCCAAGATGAATAAAGAAATTTAGAAAACTCCAATACACATACATATATTAGAGTGATTCAAAAAAAAAAATTTTTTTTTTTCGTTTGGTACTCGAAAAAATTGGTTCCTAGACACCACTAAGAAAGCCTCTCCAAACATGAGTTTTTAATTGTAACGGGAAGGTCCTCCTACATACAGTTTTCTATTTTTTCTTATTATCAAATAGAAAAATGTATATCTCGCTTCCAACTACTTGAAATCTAAATAATTTTTTTTCATTGAGTTATAAAATTCATAAGAAATAAAAAATTTTCCCAAAAATAATCAAACTTTAACTGTTAATATCTTTTAAACGTTTGGGTTTACGAAAAAATCATAGAAGACCTTTTTTGTAGAGCATTCAATTTCCTACAAAATCTAAGGAACAATATATTTTGTTAAGTAGTTGGAAGCGAGATATAAATTTTTCTATCTTATAATACGAAAAAAAAGAAAACTGTATGTAGGAGGACCTTCCCGTTACAATTAAAAACTCATGTTTGGAGAGGCTTTCTTAGAGAGGTCTAGGAACCTAATTTTCCGAGTACCAAACGAAAAAAAAAATTTTTTTTTTTTTGAATCACTCTAACATATATATTATATATATGTATATATTTATATATGTATGTACATATGTATGTTAGCAATATATGTGATGTTTTGTTAGAGGCGCTTTCTTGCTAATTTTTGGGTTGCTAAAACCGAAAATGATATTAAAAATTTCTTAACACGCGGGATGTTTTACTAAACTTAATCAAATATGTAGCTGTACGTCATCGAATTCTTTTGAACTCAAATATCTCACAGCAGACGCAAATTTTTATACTCTCGCAACAAAGTTGCTAAGGAGAGTATTATAGTTTTGTTCACATAACGGTTGTATGTAAGTCCTAAAACTAAAAGAGTCAGATATAGGGTTATATATACCAAAGTGATCAGGGTGACGAGTAGAGTTGAAATCCGGATGTCTGTCTGTCCGTCCGTCCGTGCAAGCTGTAACTTGAGTAAAAATTGAGATATCATGATGAAACTTGGTACACGTATTTCTTGGCTCCATAAGAAGGTTAAGTTCGAAGATGGGCAAAATCGGGACACTGCCACGCCCACAAAATGGCGGAAACCGAAAACCTATAAAGTGTCATAACTAAGCCATAAATAAAGATATTAAAGTGAAATTTGGCACAAAGGATCGCATTAGGGAGGGGCATATGTAAGCGTAATTTTTTTTTGGAAAAGTGGGCGTGGCCCAGCCCCCTACTAAGTTTTTTGTACATATCTCAGAAACTACTATAGCTATGTCAACCAAACTCTACAGGGTCGTTTTCTTCAGGCATTTCCATATACAGTTCAAAAATGGAAGAAATCGGATAATAACCAGGCCCACCTCCCATACAAAGGTTATGTTGAAAATCACTAAAAGTGCGTTGACCGACTAACAAAAAACGTCAGAAACACTAAATTTTACGGAAAAATGGCAGAAGGAAGCTGCATCCAGGCTTAGGCTTTTTTTTAAACTTGAAAATGGGCGTGGCGTCGCCCACTTATGAACCAAAAACCATATCTACTTGACCGATTTCAATGAAATTCGGTATGTAATGTTTTCTTAACATCCTGATAACATGTACGAAATATGGGTGAAATCTGTTCACAACCACGCCTTCTTCCAATATAACGCTATTTTGAATTCCATCTGATGCCTTCTCTGCATAATACATCAATATACATACATTAGGAACCAATGATGACAGCGGTATAAAACTTTACACAAATACGGTATTTGAAAAATATGTAAATGAGTGATAATGAAATCTCGATTATCACTCTGTCGTGCGAGAGTATAAAATGTTCGGTGACACCCGAACTTAGCCCTTCCTTACTTGTTGATACATTAGTTTTAAAAGATAAAAACGAAATAAATATGAATACTAATGAACTGAGAGCTATTGTTACTGCAGCGATATCAGCTGCATTAAAAGCACAGAAGGAAGATTTTGATAAAAAGTTAGATGAAATGACAAAACAGTTTACTAATACTCGGACTGAAAACGTAGAATATTTTGAGAAAGTGAGAATTATTAGGAATGAGCAATGTGATGAAACCCTGGTTCTTGCAAAATCTTTACCTGAATTTGACGGCAAACCAGAACTTTATGTGTCATGGAGGCAAGCGGCGCACACAGCCTACAGATTATATGAAAGGTACGACGGAAGTACTAAACACTACCAAGCGATCGCAATAATTAGAAATATGTAAGATTAGCGGTTCTGCAGACAGTATTCTAGCTTCTTTTAGCACCGTGTTAAATTTCAAAGCCATAATAGCTGATAAGGAGCATGCATCAGCTTCTTTGTAAAATATGGTCCGACGAAAGCATGCCCAACGATTGGAATTTAAGTGTGCTATGCCCAATCCATAAAAAGGGAGACCCCACAATCTGCGCCAACTACCGTGGGATAAGCCTCCTCAACATCGCGTATAAGGTTCTATCGAGCGTATTGTGTGAAAGATTAAAGCCCACCGTCAACAAACTGATTGGACCTTATCAGTGTGGCTTCAGACCTGACAAATCAACAACCGACCAGATATTCACCATGCGCCAAATATTAGAAAAGACCAGTGAGAGGAGAATCGACACACACCACCTCTTCGTCGATTTCAAAGCTGCTTTCGACAGCACGAAAAGGAGCTGCCTTTATGCCGCGATGTCTGAATTTGGTATCCCCGCAAAACTAATACGGCTGTGTAAACTGACGTTGAGCAACACGAAAAGCTCCGTCAGGTACGGGAAGGACCTCACCGAGCCGTTCGATACCAAACGAGGTTTCAGGCAAGGCGACTGCCTATCGTATGCTCATGATATTGATATCATCGGCCTCAACACCCGCGCCGTTAGTTCGGCTTTCTCCAGACTGGATAAGGAAGCAAAGCAAATGGGTCTGGCAGTGAACGAGGGCAAGACGAAATATCTCCTGTCATCAAACAAACAGTCGTCGCACTCGCGACTTGGCTCTCACGTCACTGTTGACAGTCATAACTCTGAAGTTGTAGATAGTTTCGTATATTTGGGAACCAGCATAAACACCACCAACAATGTCAGCCTGGAAATCCAACGCAGGATAACTCTTGCCAACAGGTGGTACTTCGGACTGAGTAGGCAATTGAGAAGCAAAGTCCTCTATCGACGAACAAAAACCAAACACTTTAAATCACTCATAATTCCCGTCCTGCTATATGGTGCATAGGCCATGACGATAACAACAACTCATGAGTCGACGTTGCGAGTTTTCGAGAGAAAAGTTCTGCGAAAGGTTTATGGTCCTTAGCGCATTGGCCACGGCGAATATCTCATTCGTTGGAACGATGAGCTGTATGAGATATATGTTGACATTGACATTGATCAGCGAATTAAAAGACAGCGGCTACGCTGGCTAGGTCATGTTGCCCGAATGGACGAAAAACGACTGGCGCGCTGTTGTTAACTCGGCTATAATCGCGTAAGCGGTGTCTACGCTGAAGAAGAAGAATAGCTAGACTTGACTTCACCTATGCGGTAAACGACCAGTTTATTTGATCGAGCAGTAACTTAGTACCTTAAGTCTGACGGTTGTAAAATTTTACGATAAAGTGGAGAAAAGTTACATCAAGCCCTTTAACGAACTAAAGGGGATTGTACCATTAGCCAAACCATTTTTAGTAAAATCAATTCATGGTTCGACTAAAGCAATTAAGAAATGTACAATATATTTATTCGGAATAAATACTGACTTTTTTATTTTACCTACCCCGATAAGTTTTGATGCGATAATAGGGCTTGACTTACTGACGCAGGTTAATGCCATAGTGGATCAAAAAGATGGTGAAATTACACATGACTTTGAAAAAGAAAAGTTATTATTTACTAAATGTGGAGACATAAATATTATAGAAATTCAACACAATAACATACATCTTGAAGTGAAGGGAGAGTTTTTAAAAATGGTCGAGAAACGTTCAAATACAATTGCAGACCCAAATGAATATTTACCATATAATACAAATATCGTTGCAACCATTCGTACAAAACATGAAGGCCTATATATTCTAAGTTATACCCTTATCCATTAGGTGAAAAAATTAAATTATTGTGAAAAATTAAATAAAAGAACTTTTACGTCATGGCATTATTAGGCCCTCTAGATCTCCCTATAACAACCCAATTTGGGTAGTGGACAAAAAAGGTTTCGATGAGTTAGGTAACAAGAAGAAACGCTTGGTAGTAGATTTTCGAAAATTAAATGAAGTAACAATTGGTGATAAATATCCAATTCCCAATGCAGTGTCGATATTGTCTAACATGGGTCATTTGCAATATTTTACAACCCTTGATTTGAAATCAGGTTTTCATCAAATTAAACTGGCTGAACGAGATAGAGAGAAAACAGCATTTTCTGAAAGTAACGGGAAGTATGAGTTTTGTAGACTGCCATTTGGTTTAAAAAATGCCTCTAGCATATTCCAGAGGGCTATAGATGACGTCCTTAGGCAACAAATAGGTAAAAGCTGCTATGTCTATGTAGATGATGTGATAATATTTCAAAAACAAAAGAACAACATCTTGAAGATGTAAACTGGGTTTTAAAAAGCTTTATGATGCTAATATGAGAGTGTCATTAGAAAAGTCACATTTTTTTAAAAACAAAATCGAATACCTTGGATTTGTTGTGTCAAGAGGAGGCATTAAAACATGTCCGGATAAGGTTCATACAATGTTAAACTTCTCAGTCCTCAAAAATCTATTCAGTCTAAGGTCATTCTTAGCCCTGGCAAGCTATTATAGATGCTTCATTAAAGATTGTTAGCATAGCCAAACCTTTGACAGACATTCTAAAAGGTGAAAATGGAAGAGTCAGTGCTTATCAATCAAAGAAAGTAAATATCACACTAGATTCAATACAGTACCAAGCTTTTGATATTTTAAAACGTATCTTGATATCTGAAGATGTAATGCTCGCTTGCCCCGATTTTAAAAACCTTTTGATTTGACAATAGATGCTTCTAATTATGGCTTGGGTGCTGTTTTATCTCAAGAAGGGAGGCCAATGAATCGATGATATCTAGAACTTTGAAGGGGAAATGAACATAATTTTGCAACAAACGAGAGGGAACTTTTGGCCATAGTATGGGCATTAAAAAATCTTAGAAATTATCTCTATGGTGTAAGACACTTAAACATTTTCACAGACCACCAACCATTAACGTTTGCAGTTTGAGAAAAAAACCCAAATGCAAAAATCAAACGTTGGAAGGCAATTCTGATTGTGCAATGATCCATAGTGAACAGTCATTAACTGAAAAACCCCTAACTATTTTAGCGATTATTCAAAACCTTGTCCACACCAACGTAGTGAATGCAATCCATTGCAATCTGGATATTCTAGTCTACATCCAACACGACCTAGTAAAATTATTTCCAAATACCAGATTTAAATATGCCAAGCAATTTTTTACTCTTATATTCGATCCAAATGACCAACTTGAAATCATAATTACAGAATATAATCGTGCTCACCGCGCCGCACAAGAAAACGTAAAACAAATTTTGAACGACTAATTTTTTCCCAAACTGGAAAAAAACCAAAAGAAAAGGTAAGAAATTACAAAATCTGTGCAAAGTCAAAATATAATAGATATTATCAAAGATAGCTGGAACGACGATTCCATCGTGTTTAGGAGAAATCCTTCATATTGATATATTTTCTACAGATTCAAAATATTTTATAATTTTGATTAGACAAGTTTTCCTAATTTACAGTCGTGCAAACTTTAGCACATACTTATGTAAGTATATAGAACAATTGTAGATTCAACTCATACAACTTTTGAACATTTTTCTTAATGCTAAAGTCATTTACTGCGATAATGAGAAGTCACTAAATTCCCATACCGTCATATCTTCTTGGCAACAGTTTCGGTATCGAAATTGTTAATGCTCTTCCACTCCACAGCACATCTAACAGACAAGTAGAGCGGCTTCACAGTACATTGGTGGAGATTGCAAGATGCATGAAGTTAGAAAGGGGTATTGATGACAAACGGGATTTAATTTTATTGTAAACAATAGAATACAATAAAACGATTCACTCAGTAACTAACAAAAGACCAATAGACATACATATTTCAACCCAGAACCGACAATTCTAATGTAAGTAACGAAATATCATCACGGTTGAGACACGCACAGCAATTAGAATTAAATACCCACAACAAAGACAGAATAGAACGCATATTTAAGGCTGGTGAAAAAGTCTTAGTAAAGAGAAACACCAGACTTGGAAATAAATTAACCCCTCTTTATGAAGAGCAGATAATAGACAAAGATTTAGGAACAAGAGTTCTTATTAAAGGGAGGGTGGTTCATAAAGACAATTTGAAAGAAGTCGCATTTTTTGCTTGAATTAATAACACAAAATAATTTTTCATGTAAATATATAACGCAATGGTTATTAAAAACATACTACATTAACTGAATAATTGCTAAGAACCAGTCGGAATTTATAGTAAAAAAATACAACTGATTGTAAACTAAGCATTTCACAAAATTCCTTTTATTTTATCGATATTTTGTGCTTAAACTAATGAAGTTTGTTAAACATTTTTGAATTGTATGACTAATTTTATAGGAAATATTATAAAAATGTAACAAGCCATATTTAATCTAAAAATCAAGAATAATTTTATGAAACATCTACCGCTTACTCCAGAACGAATCCATATTTCAAAATTATTTGAACAAGTATTCCATTAAGAGATCATTCAGCATGAAGCAAACAATTTTGCACTACTACACCATTATTTTATCGCTCTACATTCTGCTTTCTTAATCACATTGAGCTGCTACTCCTTTAATAATAATTGAGATCAACTAATAGTATCTCCAGGATTGAGGACGTCCCTCATTAAGAAGGAGAGGAGTTAAGCTGCAATGGCCACCCACTAACAGATCTGTTCTCTGATACATTTTTAGTATCATGAGTACAACACTTAACAGCATCGCCAACACTTGCAGGGCAAGAGCGCGTTGATTGCTGGGAGAGTGATCACTCTGCGTGACAATGAAGAGTTGACAAATACTAGTTATCAAGAATGATAGAATACAAGATTACGACGACCGCCATTATGAAACGTCATAGTTACGTGTTGAGAAGAAGAAGAGTGAAAAACTGTCAAATGGCTTGCAAATTGTAAACAGAAAAGTAAACACTTTTGTAAATTCGCAAAATATTATTAATTCTTTCGTTTTTAATGAAAAGTTTTAGTGAAGCGATTGAATATTGTTGAGTAAAAGATTTGAATCATTTCTAAAGAAATATATCGGCCTATTGATAATAAAATTGTCTATTAAGTTGTGATTAAAATGGAGAAGACGTTTCTTGTGTTGTATATAAATATATACATATATTATAAGTTCAGATGTATCAGATGTATGAAATTATGATAAAAGAATTGTGAAATTATTAATTTAGTATTAAATATATCATTTCTTTTGCAAAATAACACCCATTTTTTGGCAACTTTTAAATCGGCCGGAAAACTGAAAAAACTCGTTTTCGATCCTTTAATTGCATAATAATTATTAAAACAAGCCACTGCACATTTCATTTTAAAAAATTAATATATTTATGCTTAGAAATTTAAATAAATACAACAGTACATTTACACTGGTTTTCTTCATTTGAACAATTTCCACACATGCTACTCTACTTATTGTGGATGTGCCTAAAACTAATTATATACATATTTTCTCGCAACAATATTCTAAACATTCCATTGAAATTTTTCCTGCAAAGACGAATGAATTAATATTATTTTGGGAGTTTCAAAAAGTGTTTGCTTTTCTGTTTACAATTTGTATGCATTTCTATGCTTGTTCGTCTCAACGCATAAGTGTGACGTCACGAAATTGTTGCACAATGTATTTGTTTTTGTAAGAATTGTCAAGAGCTAAACCGAAAAAAACTAACTGTAAACTAGTGTCGTAATCTTGTATTCTATCATTCTTGGTAGTTATTGAATTAATTCGACTGTCAATAATAATTGCTGAATGAACTACAACAATGGAGAGAGAGAAGCGGTAATCTATACGTACTGGATTTTGTTCTGATTAGATTTTGGCTGCAAGCGGAAGAGCGGCTAAGACAAATAAAGTTGAACGTAAAAAAGGTCCACCACGCGTGCAAAATTCAAACAGTTCCTGAAAACTTTTTGTTGATGAATAATAAATCTCAAATGTGTTTATTTTATAAATATAAAGGAATTTTTATTTTCTTCTAATTTTGAGCCGAAATATACAACGAATACACAAAATTTACAAAAATCTGACTCTTTTTGACCAAATATACCAACGTTTTTCCTTGTTATATTCCCTAATTCAAAGTAATACTATGATGTTCTTATAATTTAAAAATCTTCTGCTGATAGTAACATAATGTTCAACAAGCAGACAGATTGAGTGGAGATCGAATAACGGTAGTTTTTTGTGTTTGCTTCTTGAAAAACATCATTTATTGTTCTCATTAGTAATCAAAGTTTTGACGTGTAAATTGCTTTCAGACTAAAAGCAGATACATCATTTCACTTAAAAAAAGTAATAATTGGCTCTCGGCAAAAACGATTAATAAAATTTATTGGTGTTTGAAATTCGTCGCGTCCGTTACCGTAAACCTTAAATATTAAATAAAGTCGGAGAAATTGCACAAAATTAAAATTTTATTGATGGCAAAAACGGCAAAAGAAACAAGAAAAGCAATAACGTGTGTGTATGAAGTATAGAGAGAAAATGAAAGAAAACGTCGAGAAATGGCAGGAATACAAGAAGAAAGAAGTAAAACGAAAGTAAGAGTACCGAAAAAGATTATCGCAAAAAATGAAAAGTGATAGCAATTTATTAGAAAAGAAGAAAGAAAAGGACCGTGTTAGGCAGCAAGTTTTGCGGCAAAAAAAGAGCATAAATAATATTGACAATTTGAATTGCGAAATTTACAGCTGTAAACAAACGATGGGAAAAGCAATTAAAAAAGTTGAGGCTGCGCTACCTAAAAACCTGAATAGAACAAGTAAGGAAGGGCTAAGTTCGAGTGTCACCGAACATTTTATACTCTCGCATGATAAAGTGATAATCGAGATTTCATTATCTGTCATTTACATATTTTTCAAATACCGTATTTGTGTAAAGTTTTATTCCGCTATCATCATTGGTTCCTAATGTTTATACTCGTATTATACAAAGAAGGCATCAGATGGAATTCAAAATAGCTTTATATTGGAAGAAGGCGTGGTTGTGAACCGATTTCAGCCATATTTCGTACATGTCATCAGGGTGTTAAGAAAACATTATATACCGAATTTCATTGAAATCGGCCTAGTAGTTCCTGAGATATGGTTTTTGGTCCATAAGTGGGCGTTGCCACGCCCATTTTCAATTTTTAAAAAAAGCTTGGGTGCAGCTTTCTTCTGCTATTTCTTTCGTAAAATTTAGTGTTTCTGACGTTTTTCGTTAGTCGGTTAACGCACTTTTAGTGATTTTCAACATAACCTTTGTATGGGAGGTGGGCGTGGTTATTATCCGATTTCTTCCATTTTTGAACTGTATATGGAAATGCCTGAAGAAAACGACCCTGTAGAGTTTGGTTGACATAGCTATAGTAGTTTCCGAGATATGTACAAAAAACTTAGTAGGGGGCTGGGCCACGCCCACTTTTCCAAAAAAAAATTACGTTACATATGCCCCTCCCTAATGCGATCCTTTGTGCAAAATTTCACTTTAATATCTTTATTTACGGCTTAGTTATGACACTTTATAGGTTTTCGGTTTCCGCCATTTTGTGGGCGTGGCAGTGTGCCGATTTTTCCCATCTTCGAACTTAACCTTCTTATGGAGCCAAGAAATACGTGTACCAAGTTTCATAATGATATCTCAATTTTTACTCAAGTTACAGCTTGCACGGACGGACGGACGGACAGACGGACAGACATCCGGATTTCGACTCTACTCGTCACCCTGATCACTTTGGTATATATAACCCTATATCTGACTCTTTTAGTTTTAGGACTTACAAACAACCGTTATGTGAACAAAACTATAATACTCTCCTTAGCAACTTTGTTGCGAGAGTATAATAAGTGAGTATGTTTTATTAATAAGTGTAAGTATCTTTCCACCTAAAATAAATACATTTGAGCGGGCTTAGCCCCTATATAACCAATATCAGGATTTTCGAACATCCGGCTGACTTTACTCTATATGATTGGTTTTACACCTTAAAGTATTTCCCTCGGTTTGATTCTTGCAAGTTGCAAGATTACAAAATGTTCGGTTGCACCCGAACTTAGCCCTTTCTTACTTGTTTTTGGTTAAAATAGTTTTAGTTTAATAGTTTTTATTCTGTTAATACTCACATTTTTACCAAAATTAATAAAAATCTTTAAATAAATTACCTTAACCCTTCACGCAAGTGTGGAAAGTTCTCTGATCGCCATTCACTCAAGAGTGGCCCTCCACAGTGTTGGGCGCTGTGTTGCGAACCGCCACGTAAAAAACGCCCTCAATGAACACTAAAAAACAGCGACGGATAAGAAACCCCCCTTTTGAAGACGGCCATGCAAAAGAATTAAAGTTTACGATTTGAAGCCATGCACCTGCAATGTCCAGTCCCTTAATTGGGAAGATGCCGCTGCTCAGCTGGTTGATGTTCTCGTAAAAATAAAGCCTGACATCACAATCGTCCAAGAAATGCGATGACGAGATAAGGACTGAGGCGAGTAGGTCTTTGTTGCATTTACTACGGTTGACATATAAAGGAACGCAAATTTGGTGTGGGATGGACGTCTAGAAAAAATCCACATCAAAGCGAAGTTCTTTAACATATCGCTGCTTTGCGCCACATTCCGACGGAAGAGAAGGACGATGTGACTAAAGATGCCTTCTATGAGAGCTTCGAGCGCACCTATGCGAGCTACTACGGCTGCAATGTCAAATATCGTCAGGGAGGGCAAAGAAGGAATATTTAACACAACGGTTAGTAAATTCAGCCTCTGTGATGAAACATGCCAAAATGGGTTGAGGCTGATCGACTGCGCCGGGACCGAAATATGGTCATCTGTAGTACTAGATTCCAGCACAGAAAAATTCAGCAAGCTACCTAGCTCTCTCCCAATCGGAAAAAATGACGTCAACAAACACAAGGAAGGTTCGACGTCGAGAAGCTGCAATCACAACAGACAGCCGAACGATTCTCTACTCGACTTGCACGCCTGCTTTCTGAGAGCACCCGTCAACAACTCGGTATAAGGGAACTGTGGGACGACTTTTCAAGCTCCTTACGTACAGCTGCAACCGGAAGCATTGGTTTTGGGAAAATGCAAAAGAACAGCTGGTACGACGAGGAGTGTCGTGTCGCAGCGGAGAGAAAACAGACTGCATACCTCGCAACGTTTCAATCGACGACAACACATGCGGGATGGGATAGATATATAGAAGAGAGAAGCGAGTCGCATTTGAAGACAGAAGAAGAGAGAGGCCAAAATACGTGACTATGAAGAGCTTGACAAGTTGGCTGACAGATATATAGATACCGAGAGTTGAAGAGGGAGACGCATTTGCAGTCTAAAACAGAGAGATGCCGAAATATGTGAGTACGAAGAGCTTGACAAGCTGGCTGACAGGGGTAAGGCTAAACAATTCTTCGAAAAAATGCGGCGACTAACAGAAGTTTTAAAACTGGAGCATACTTTTGTAGAACCACCAGAAGTGATCTAGTGACTGATGCCCAGCGCATTCTAAAATGATAGAGGGAACACTTCTACAGAATGCTGAATGATAGTGAAAGTATAACACCAGGAAAAGATGACGCAGATTCCTCAATCAATGACGATGGAGCAGACGTTCCATTGCCCAACCATGAAGAAGTTCGAAAAGCAATTACCCGTCTGAGAACAACGAAATGGCGGGGACCAATGAATTGCCAGCCGAGATATTCAAACAAGTCGGAAAGGAACTGATAAGGAGCATCTAAGGAGCTTCTTTGTATAATATGGCCCGGCGAAAGTATGTCCAATGATTGCAATTTAAATGTGTTTTGCCCATCTGCAAAAAGGGAGAATATGCGCCAACAACCGTGGGATAACTCTCATCAACATCGCGTATAAGGTTCTATCGAGCGTATTGTGTGAAAGATTAAAGCCCACCGTCAACAAACTGATTGGACCTTATCAGTGTGGCTTTAGACTTGGCAAATCAACAACTGACCAGATGTTCACCCTGCGCTAAATCTTGGAAAAACCCGAGGCCAGAGAATCGACACGCACCACCTCTTCATCAATTTGAAAGCTTCTTGTGACAATATGAAAAGGTGCTGCCTTTATACCTCGATGTCTGAGTATGGTATCCCCGCAAACCTAATACGGGTGAGTAAACTGACTCTCAGCAATATCAAAAGCTCCGTCCGCATCGGAAAGAACCAAACGAGGTTTCTGACAAGGTGACTCCCTTTCGAGTGACTTCTTCAACCCACGTCTGAAGAAAATAAATCGAGCTGTAGAACTAAACAGAGAAGGTACCATCTTCTATAAGAGTGTACAACTGCTGGCGTATGCCGATGATATTGATATCATTTCCCCGAATGGATAAGGCAGCGGAGAAAATGGGTCTGGTAGTGAACGAGGGCAAGACGAAATATCTCCTGTCATCAAACAAACAGTGATCGCACTAGCGACTAGGCACCCACGTCACTGTTGACAGTCATGTCTTGGAAGTCGCAGATAATTTCGTCTATCTTGGAACCGGCATCAACGCCAACAAAAAACTCCATAAGTCACTCATTATTCGTGTCCTGCTATATGGTGCAGAGGCATGAACGATGACAACATCTGATGAGTCGACGTTACGAGTTTTCGAGAGAAAGATTGGGCGAAAGATTTATGGTTTTTTACGCGTTGGCCACGGCAAATATCGTATTCAATGGAACATAAGCTGTGTGAGATATACGACGACATTGACCCAGTTCAGCGAATTAAAATACTACGCTGGCTAGGTCATGTCGTGCGAATGGACGAAAACACGCCAGCTCTGAAAGTTTTCGACGTAGTACCGCCGGGGGAAGCAAAGGAAGAGGAAGACCTCCACTCCGTTGGAGGGACCAGATAGAGAAAGACCTGGCTGCACTTGTTATCCAGAATTGGCGCCGAAAAATCAATATAATTAATTTTTAAATTGTACGTACATATTTACATAATAGATCGAAAAATCAATATCATTCATATTAACGTACTAAATCACAAATATAAACAAGTAAGGAAGGGCTAAGTTCATGTATAATTGACCATTTTATACTGTTGCAACTACCAAGAATCAAAGCCCGGTAAATTCTTTCAGGTGCCGACAAAAAAATTTATTTTAAAATAAAAACATGTTGCTTTTAAACGTTTATTACTTGATGAAAATTACTAAATTTAATATATGAATTTAATGTGGACAACGACAACTCAAGGATCTTAATTCCTTATATTAAGTGTGTAGAGAAACACCGAACTCGTGTGCACAGTCAAACACTTATATATAATAATACAAAACTTTATTGTGAATATAAGAAAAATGTTACACTTATTCAACTTTACTGGGTGTTCTCAAATATTTCGTTTATGTTGCTCACTCGCTGACGGTTGCTCGTTGACTGTGTCTTTGGTTGCTGCCACTTGCTTTATTTTATTTGACACTTGATGCGCAACAGAGTTGCCATCGTTACAGTCGGCTTTCCTGACCCAATGTGGCGCCCTCGCCCATGGTGCTCTCATCTTCGTTGTCTATGTCGTCTGGATCATCTGGTGGTAACATGCACCAAGTTTTAAGTTGATCTGATGCAAATACGGCTTTGTATTGACCTTGTGTTCGTTCGGCATGAGGTAAGCCTTCAATTACATAACGATCATTTGGCAGGACTTTGGTGATGATGAACGGTCCTCTGAAACGTGGTTCTAATTTACGTGATGTACCGGAGCTTATTATAGTGTACAACCTGTGGTTTTATTCGGGATAGTATTAATGCTCCATTGAATTTGACGTAATTTGTTGTCCCATCGTCTTTCGTCATCAGTAGAAGGTAATAGCATGGATAGGATAACGCGGTTAGCTCGTTCAACGTGTCCGTTAGCGCGTGGCGTCCACACTGCGTTGAGAATATGTTTGTCGTTGTTTTCATTGCAAAATTTTTGGAACGCTTTTGAAGTGAAGGCCATTCCTCGGTCGGATATGATACTTTCAGGCATTCCCAGATTGCTCGTGATCTCTAGCAATACCGGAATTACATGGCTTCTTGCGGTACTCTTGACTGCTCGTAGGATTGTGAATTTGGTAAATGAATCTACCAACACATGCTCGTTGCGTTTTGAACTTTTTGGGAACGGACCCAAATGATCAATGTGTATTGTCGTGAACGGTATTGGCTTAACGTTGTCGTAGTGATATCGACCCTCACGTCGTCCGCCAGGGGTTTTATTTAAAGCACAACCCACACATGAGTTATGTAGCTCTTTACGTAATTGCACATTCGAGGAAACCAGAAGAGATTGAGAATTCGTTTCATTGTTTTGTCAACGCTCATATGACCTGCCTTATCGTGGCATTCGTGCAGTATTTGGAACCTTAATTGCTTTGGAACAACCCATAGTAGTTTGTTGTCGTGTTTTCGATATAGGCGTCCCAGTTCAACAACGTAGTCGGGATATTCTGGCTTCACCTCATTCTGTATTTCGTTAACGATGTTTCTTATTTTCTCGTCTTGTAGCTGAACACTAAACAACCAATCTGCCTGGTCGATAATCATCTTGGAAATTTTGAGATCAGCGGCATCTACATATTTCGTGTGCATCTTCATAAGGTGCACGGCTCAACGCATCGACATGGGCCATACGAGCTCCTGGTCGATGTTGAAGTTCAATGTCGAATTCTTGGATTCTCAACCACCATCGGGCAATGCGTGGTATAAGCTCTCGCTTTTCCATCGTTGTTCGTAAAGCGTTGCAATCGGTAATAACTTTGATCTTCTTTCCGTATACGTAGTATTTGAATCTTTCCAATGATTCCACAATCGCTAATGCTTCGAGTTCATAGCTATGGAAACGTTTTTCGTTGTCTGTAGTAGAGCGACTAAAATATGAGATCGGGTGCAGTTGTCCATTCTCGACTTGCAACAAAACGCTTGCAAGGCCGATAGAGCTTGCGTCTGTATGTAGTTCGTGTTCGGCTTCGATGCGGTAGTTGAACATGGTTGGTTTCGATGATAATGCGGTTTTGAGTTCGTTGAATGCTGACTCTTGCTGTAGTCCCCATGCGAATGCGGTGTTGTTGCGTAGCAATTTGCGTAATGCTTCAGAAATAATGGAATAACCAGCGACGAATTTTCGGAAGTAGCCACTGAGACCTAAGAATTTTCGTACTTCAGTGACATTTCTCGGCTGTGGAAAATTTACGATAGCGTTGGTTTTGACGTTGCCCGGACTCATGCCTTCAGGAGTTAGCTGATGTCCCAAATATGTTATTGTTTGCGTGAACAACTCACATTTTTTAACGTTCAATGTGAATCCACAAGTGCGTAGTACTTGGAGTATACGATAAAGCTTTGTATACATTTTGTCAAAAGAATTGCTGCCAATTAGGATGTCATCCATATAATGCAGCATGTCGCCCGTCTCCACTCGTCTTTGGATTTCTGCCATGAGTCTATTAAACACAGCTGGTGCATTCTTTAGACCAAACGGCATGCGTTTGAACTCATATAGGCCGTCCGTTGTGATAAAAGCAGTGTATTTCCTACTATCGGGAGCCATTTTGATCTGATAGTACCCACTATTCAAATCGAGTGACGATAAGTATCGGAAACGTTTCGCTTCGTGTAGCCGTTCTTCAATATTCGGGACTGGAAAATTCTCTTTCTTTGTCATTTTATTAATTCGTCGGTAATCGATACATAACCGATCACTTCAATTCTGCTTCTTGACTAAGACCACGGGACTTGCGTATTCGGATGTCGATTTCGTGATAATATCACGCTCAAGTACTTCTTCAATCATCTTGTTGACAATATCACGCTTCGGTTCTGGGATACGATAAGGCGCTTGAAATATGGTGCGATTGCTCTCAAGTTCGATGCTAGCTTGAACTACGTCAGTTTTGCCAATATCTTTCAGCCCACTGGAGAAAACATCGGCATAGCTTGCCAGAAGACTTTTTATCTTATTTCGTTCTGCTTCATTGCTGAAATTGGACATTAATTTGGAAAAATTGCTCTCAGTTAGTACCGTTGTCTGTACTGCTCGTCTTCTTCCGAATATTGTGCGACCATTTTCAATTTTCAGCGTAGTGTTTGCATTGATGATAACATCTTGACCTATTAAAACGTCTTGTTCTAGTAACTCGTCATCAGCGATATATGCTTGCGTCTCGATGTTGATTCCGTCGATGGTGATGTCTATGGCAATAGCCTCCGTGAACGTACGCACCCCTCCGGAAATGCTTTTTACTTGTAAGCATCATTTTACGGCTTTATCGTCGATGCGTTTGGCTAATGACCTACGAATGATGCTGCATTGGCTGCCGGTGTCGATGAATGCGATATACGGTTGCGCTTTTATGTACACTAATTTCTTGAAACATTCGTAAAGGTTGGTTGCACCAAGTCGTCGTAACGCTACTGTCATCTTCTCACAATTTTCTCCGTTTGGATGAACTTTGTTACCTGTTCTACAGCGGTGTCGTTTCTGCGGCAATGGACATTTGTTGGAGAAATGTCCAGGTGCGTTGCAATTGTAGCATTTCAATTGTGCTTTGAATTCACCATTTTGTTTCGTTGACTCAGCATATTTTTCGTTATTGTTGTCTCGCTTACTTGGTTGATGTACTTGTGGCTCACTTAGCCCTCCGCGATTAATGAAATAGTCCTCGATGGCGTCTCTCATCTGCTTCATTGTTGTAAACTTCATTGCTGCAATGCTTTGTTGGAGTTCTCTATGTTTTAACCCATCTCTTGCATAACGTATAATGGCTGCCTCACTCAGTTTGTAACGTATACCTAGTGCCGCCACTCGAAAACAATATTCTTTTACGATTTCTTTTGGCTTCCTCGTTGCATTGGCCATCACGAAATGAATTTCTGCCTCGTCTCGATCTGAACCAAATTCGTGTCGTAACGCATCAGCAAAATTTTCCCAAGTTGTGTGTAATGTGGGTGATGCATCCAACCACATACGTGCAACTCCTTTTAAACGTGTGTAAATAGCTCACAATAAAAATTTCTCGTCCCATCTATATGCTTCCACTACTCGATCGACTCTATCAATAAATTGCTCTACCGTAATGCTTGCGTTATTCGTTGGATCAAATTCCGGCAGGGTATTTGCAATTTCTTTAACTGACGCGTGTCGCATATTCCCGTTCGTTGAAATATTCCCATTCGCAGAAATATCACCGTTGCTTTGAATGCGTGTTGCAACGTTGTTGTTAGTTGCCACCGTGCTGTCGTCGTTCGTTGAAATAGCGTCAGTAGCGTGACTCTGAACGCCTGCGCCGCCGTTGACTGCGACTGCGCTATCGTTGCTATTTGCGTTTTGTACCGTTTGTACCTCTTTTATGCTAACTGTACCAGTCCCGTTGTTTTGCGCTTGTAGCAGCTGCGCCATCATCTCGCGTAACTGCTTCATCTCCTGCTGCAGTTGTGCCACCGTTGACATCTCGGATGACTCCTCCGTAACGTTGATCTCTTGGATGTCCACCTCGTCGGACTCCTCATATGCGCTAAGACGTTGCAACAACGGATCTCGCGTGCCAGTTGTCGCTAATTTCCTTTCCCGTAGCAACCTCTTTAGTTGTTCCACCTTCAGATCACTGATCTTCACCATCGTATCGTTTTTTACGTATCGTGTATATATATCTGCCGGTGCCTATAGCCCTTCACCAACGCACATACATATACTTACTATGTTTGTAGACGTGTATGGGTTTATCATCCCACTTCTGAACTGTAGAGAAACACCGAACTCGTGTGCACAGTCAAACACTTATATATAATAATACAAAACTTTATTGTGAATATAAGAAAAATGTTACACTTATTCAACTTTACTGGGTGTTCTCAAATATTTCGTTTATGTTGCTCACTCGCTGACGGTTGCTCGTTGACTGTGTCTTTGGTTGCTGCCACTTGCTTTATTTTATTTGACACTTGATGGGCAACAGAGTTGCCATCGCTTACAAGTGTATGAGGTTCAGGTCCAAGGTATAGACCACTTTCATTCTAATTCAGCGCTAATTACGCATTGTGACCAATCTGCACGGTTTAAATACAGGCGGAAAGACGGAAATCATTATGTGGGGTGTATTGACTGCAGAGAAAGGGCTGCATTCATTTTGACATTGCTCGAGAACATAATTTAAGAAATATTTACATATATAAAAAATAAATCTAATATATAAAATTCTCGTGTCCCGGTGTACGTTATTGAACTCCTCTGAAACCGCTCGACCGATTTTCGTGAATCTTAGCGTGCATATCGGCTAGGGTGGAGAATCGGTCAACATCTATTTTTCATCCTCCTAAATGTTAAAGGGAAATTGGAAATTGGAAAATTCCCAAAAAGTAACATTTTTCCATAAAAATTTTAAATTTTTGTTTGTTTTGTTTTTCAAAATTTTTGTTTGTCAAATATTTGAATCACTCAATTTCAGTCGCACGCTTTTTTTATTTTGGCTGTTCAAAAGGAAATTATTGAAAATTATTCAGTGAAAACGTTATGTTTCACATAAAGTTATCAATTACAGATTGAAATTTCTTACGAAGCCACGAAGAGGTCGCGCTAATATCGGTCGGCGTTCCGTTTGCCATCAACGTATGGCAGCCCAAGACACATGAACGACTCTACTCCCAGGAATTATGGAACGAGGTCAATCAGGAAGCGATCGTCACGATGTCACAGCACGACTTTTCAAACAACAGCAGCGATGTTTGATGGACTTTATCTTGAAGCAACATATGGTACATATGTTTGTATATATGGTGCTGTTAGATGCTGGATGTATTCTGTTGAGTAGCAAAGAAAAGTTATCCGCACGCACACATTCTTCTTTGGATGGTGGTTACACCAGATCAAACTGATGAACTCATTTCTGCGGAAATTCCTGATGCAGAGAAAGATACAGTACCAAATGATGAAAACCAATATGGTTCATGGACCTTGCGGAAGCGCTTTGTAGGGTATTTACTTTTGCAATTCATGAACGTTTTCCGACTGTTGTGCGTCTCGCAGTTAATTTGGAGAGTGTATTTCAACCCAGAGAATACAGTACAGCCAGTGGAAACACCGCCAGCAACAAAATTAACATTGACGAGTTTTTTCGCAACTTTCGTCAGTGACCCGTTTGCGAGAACCTTTCTCTATTCGGAAATACCTTGAATGCATCGTCAAAGAAATAGTTGCGCAGAAAGCAATTCCGCAATTCCAACCAGTAGATTAACATCCAGGTGTTTTATCAACTAATTTACATAATCCACCCGATAAACGACGATTGTTTCTACTTTAGGTTGCTATTGATTAATGTACGCGGTTCAACTTTATTTGAGTCATTGCGTACTGTGAATGGTACGGTGTGTGCAAATTTTGGAGAAGTAAGCCAGCAATTACAATTTCTGGAACATGTTAATCACTGGAATGAAAATGAAGTACGCACACTTTTCGCTATAAACATTTAGACAAATCAGCCTTCAAATCCGCGTCTAAAAATTGGAAATGGATCAATTTCGGTGGTTCGATATTAACTCCCTCTCTCGTTTATTAATTCACGAAAGATGAACTCATCACGAATGTTCGGACATTGGCCAAATTATCGTAAGTATGATTCCTTTAGTGCACGCGCAATGTTAGCTGCCAAAAATACCGATGTTGTTGACTTAAACTGGAAGATTTAAAGTCAAATTCCTGGAGACTTGCGCTCATACAAATCGATCGATCGTCTTGACAATGAGACGAAGCCGCGAATTATCAAGTCGAATTTCTAAGTGCTTTGGAGAGGCTTGGTATGACACCGCATTATTTGCGTCTCAAAGTTGGATCTGTCGTTATTATGTTTCGCAATCTTCAAGCACCGAAACTGTGTAATGCAACCCGACTGATTGTAACGTAGCATCTTATAGAATAGGGCAGAATGCTTGACTCTACGAATTCCTCTGAGCTCCAACGATTTGCCTTTTCAATTCAAAGAGTTCTGCAATTTTCCATATCAGTTCCAACGCATTCCGTTTCAAGTGCAAATTGCATTTGAGATGAGAATCAATAGGACACAAGGATAGTCGCTAGAAGTGGGTGGCATAAATTTGGAAATGCTATGTTTTTAACAAGGACGGATATACGTGGCGTGCTCACGAGTTGGAAAACCATCTGCTCTGTAGATTTACGCACCGAAACAGAAACCAAAAAATATTGTTTATCAATCTTAATAATATTTAGAATAATCGAAAATAAAAGATTTTCAACACAATATAAATTCAACTTTCTTTTCATTTCAAAACACATAATTTCAGGCAGGACAACGGCTGTCGGGTCAGCTAGTAAATATATACGAATTACGCAGGAATTCGATTTACCAAGATTTCCATTTATCGAGGCGCAATAAAGAAAAACTCGTAAAAGCGTGGATTTAATTTTACACGCACTTACTAAAAAAAAAATAATAGCACTGGTCAACAAATTTGTAATTTTTTTTTTCACATGAAAATTTATATCAAATTTTGAATATACTAGGGCCACCAAATAATAATATATCAATAAAAAGAAGTACACACCATGTTTTATTGTGATATCAAAACATATATTTTCGTAAAAAGTGCAAAATTCAGCCACATTTACAGAATTATTTCCTAATATCTAATAGATACTTATGATTTTCTTGAATATTTGGCTTCCGGTAGGTCCCTTTTAAGTCTCCAAGAATAGTCTGCTAGCACTCCATTTCCCTTGATAACGTTTCTCCATTAAGGAAATGTCTTGATGGAACCTCTCAGTAAGATTTTATTTCATCGTCACGACGTCGAAAATAAGAAATCTTTGTACCACGAGAAAGTGAATTCCAGTCGTTTAATCTAGACCCCAAACTCCCAGCCTGTTTTTGAGACAAATTTAAATCACGTACTAAATCGTTTAAATCCCGTTGTGTCAATAAGTGCGGTTCTTTTGAAGTTGAATGTTCATAACTTGAGTCACTATCTTCAGATACCGTATTTTGCTGACTGAGAACAAATTCCGGACTAGAATTCTCACTTTTTGATCGATTTGGAGGCATCGGCACAGGCAGTTCGGCACTACGTAGGATGAGTCTCTTGACCGAAGACAAGTTTGGATACTGGATAGTGTGTTTGGATTTGGTAGTAATACTTTTTGTTTGAGTCAAACAAAAATAACAATCACTTACATGACCCTTTGGTTCCGTCCAAATCATTGGTATAGCAAATGACAAATGTCTAGGTTCTTGTTTAGCCCAACCTAAAAGGAGCCTCACACACGTTACACAACATTTATGTGGAACCCAGGATTTGTCTTGATTCCTCACAGGAAAACCAAAATAGTCTAAATAGCACTGTTCAATTAGTGATGTGAAATTTCGACGCTGAGATATAAAAATTAATACTCTACCACATAACAAAAATTGCCCGGGTTGTTCAAACACTTTCGTGGCATATTTATGATCTAACTAATGTAAATAAAATGTAATTTAGCAAACACAATAGTTACACAGTCGACTAAATGCAGTTATGTAAACAAAGCAACGTAGATGAGGTCAGAAATGAATATGTAGTTGTCACAAGAAAACTGGATGTGATAGAAACTAAACTGTTATATATTTTTAATGAGGGTACACCAACATAAATAAAAATCATAACAAAGTTCATGTGACAAAAACAGTGTTTACCAGTGTAAATAAAAAAAACTCCGGTTCAGAAGGAACCAGGGAATCAGTGCATTTTTCACGAAAATCAGGAAATTTTTACGAACATCAGTTAATCATTGCCGAAGGTCAAAATCAGGGAATTCCCTGACAAATCAGGGAATAGGGTAACCTTATATATTATACATCATGTTTACATTTCTAACGAAACTGCTTCTAATATGTCGTTACTTGTCAACATAGCAAACGTCCTTAAAATATCGAAATTTAGAGAGTTTTCAGAAATAGTTGCCCAAAGATGTTCAATGGGCTATCCTCCAATTAATCAACATTTAATATTTTACTGAAACCGCAAGCACGGAAGCAGTTTTGCATGCTCAATGTGCTAATCTTTTTCCACGCAATTTATATAGTTGTTAATATTGTGCAATTAAACTTTTTTGTTATCAATGCTGTTAATAACCATTTCCTTGTGGTATAATGATTTAAAACCCTTGGTAATATCCATGTCAAGGGGTTGCAGTGTTGGTGTCAAAACTCATTTTTCAGATGGCTAAGATGAGAGTAAATATTATGCGCCGTACAATTGTCTATGAATAACAGAACGGAATAACACGGAATCATTTATGTAGATAGTACTTGCAGTCATTCGTTAAATTTTGTTGTTGTTTCGGCTGAACAAGGTTTACAAAAGACGTTTTCTTCAGTTCAGTTGATTGCCCATCAACATCGTGTGACCGTTAGATCTCGCCAGTTACCATTCAGGATGCTCGAACGAGTCATAGAAAATTGGACTTAATGGATGGACCATCTGAGACGTAGCCGCGACAAACATTTTAAGGAGATAATCTTCCATTTTTCTTCCATATAAATGCCAAAGAAAAATTTTCTAATGATAATAAACATTCCCCATTAAATTTGAAGTTTTTACCTTTTGTTTTCTTTAAAAAAGTAGGGAACCTCGAATTGGATCATCCGTTATGTCGATAATTTTTTTAAAGCACCTTGGTTTTGCGGACCCCCGTTTAGCAGATGCTTATCGGTGCCATCACAGTAAACAATAGGAGACTTTTAATCTTTCAGGCGATAGGTTCGATCTGGCAAACACTTGCAAAAGTGCGATAAATTTTATATTAGATATAGTGGCTAAAGGAAGCATTGGCTCAATTCAACCGGTCGAGCAGGTTTCGAGACATGTGATTTCACCTAAATGATGGCGATGCCCGCCCACTGTCCAATTTTGATTTCTACAGATGCGTTATAGAGCTCTCTCATACTGTCGGTAAAGGTTCTTATAGGATTAATCTTGAAATAATTTTGTTTGAGATTTTAATCCACGGATGCCCTTTGCTACTGCGATCCTCTGTGCCAAGTAACAGTTCTATATCTTAATTTAGTGCTTAGTTATAGCACTTTATAGGTGTCCTTTAATAGCGTTTTGTAGATCGTTATTACTTTTTTGCCAAGGAACATATATACCAAGATTCATATCTCAATTTTTACTCAAGTTACAGCTTGCACGGAAAGGCGGACTGACGGGCACACGGATTTGAATTCCCTATATGGATTATTTATATCTAGGTCTATCTCAATAAGTTTTGGATGATACATAAAACTGATAGGTGAACAAAACTACTCCACTCTGTAACAAATTATTTACATTTTAATTCTTTGTTTTTGCTTCCATATATTTTTTTGTTTAATTCGGTGGTGGCTCCGTTTAATGGCTTTTTTAAGTTCTTTTCAAAGTTTACTGAGCCGTATGACTGGAAAAAACGAAAAAATAATAAAATTTATTAAAAACACTTTTCTTTAGCGTTTACGTTCATTTACCTCGCAAAATGTCTTCACTGATTGAGAGTTTATCTGAGGCTTGTTTCTCTCCTCTTCCATTCTAATTAAAGGACTCGAGGAGCATACGAATATGTTTTTGAAAGCGGTCTTAATAAGTTATCTACGAAATAAAAATATGTAAGAACATAATCGCATAAGCGGTGTCTACGCCAATTAAGAAGAAGAAGTACATATTAGTAATTTATAAGATATTGATAAAATTAATAATGTTTTTACCATAGCCTGCGTGAATTTGAGTAAAGTTTGTCTTCCACCTCCAGATATCTCTCAACCATTTGAATAGGTTACTACCTTATCGAGAATGTCATCTTTAGTCTCATAATCGGGCACACCCATCGTTCTTCTTCTTATTAATTGGCGTAGACACCGCTTACGCGATTATTGCCGAGTTAACAACAGCGCGCCAGTCGTTTCTTCTTTTCGCTACGTGGCGCCAATTGGATATTCCAAGCGTAGCCAGGTCCTTGGTCCTTCCAACGGAGTGGAGGACTTCCTCTTCCTCTGCTTCCCCTGGCAGGTACGGCGTCGAATACTTTCAGAGCTGGAGTGTTTTCGTCCGTTCGGACAACATGACCTAGCCAGCGTAGCCGCTGTCTTTTAATTCGCTGAACTATGTCAATGTCGTCATATACCTCATACTGCTCATCGTTCCATCGAATGCGATATTCGCCGTGGCCAACGCGCAAAGGACAGTAAATCTTTCGCAGAACCTTTCTCTCGAAAACTTGCAACGTCAACTCATCAGTTGTTGTGATCGTCCAAGCCTCTGCACCATACAGCAGAACGGGAATTATGAGCGACTTATAGAGTTTGGTTTTTGTTCGTCGAGGGAGGACTTTGCTTCTCAATTGCCTACTCAGTCCGAAGTAGCACCTGTTGGCAAGAGTTTTCCTGCGTTGGATTTCCAGGCTGACATTGTTGATACTTACGGAGCCGCTGTATGTTGGGAAACAGCCACGACAGTATTGGGGCGTCAAAAGCTCCTCTCAATACAATGTTTTATTATGTCTGCTTGCTTGCCTGTATGTCGCACCGTCTTAACGGATGCAATGCAGGTGCTATTAGGAGCTCCCCCGCTTGATATGATTGTTATACAGCGAGCTGTTGTATTCAGGCTAAGGAGGGGTTTGAGGGTGTCATTGCTCCAGAATGATTGGATTTCTGACAATGATGCAGAGAAGGTGGGATATCTAGGAAGCAAGAGGCTTCTAGATGAAATAGTTACAAATAAGTCGCAAAACTGTTGGAACAATAGCAGTAACAGTCGAGTAACTTATCAATACATCCAGGATGTCAGGTTTGTGGAAGGAAACCCTGACTTCAGATTCTGTCTGAATCGCCCAAATGTGTGTGTGGAGCACAATGTACTCAGATATCCGGAGTTTTAGGGGAATGGGGATCAGTTATGTAAATTGATGGCTAGACGTGAGCGGTGTGATCTCCACTGGCTGGAATGCCGAACTGCTGGGGACGTTTGAAAGGTTTGCGCGTGAGTTATTAAGGCGGCGAAGACAATTAGCTGAAACGTTAGGTTAGGTTAGGTTAGGTAAGGGGGATTGTGGGTGCATGGGATGGGAGTATGGGTTCTAACCCCTGGTTACCAGTCCAGAGCAGTATGGAAGCTTAACTGGTAGTAGTTTCAGATACGAAGTCTGACCGGAGACTTAATTCTGGTACCACGGGGAGCAGGAGCCCTTGGAGTTCGCTCCAACCTGCTCATGCGGACTGGCCCCTCGGGGAGTATCGTAGTGGTTGTGGTTTATACCCAAATGCGGGCAGAGTGTTTGATCACTCAATGTGGAGTTGCATTGCAACCGGGTGCCGGACCCAAAGTACGGCAGAGGTTTTAGATTGGCCTCGAACCTTACCAAGGTGGTTAGTGTGCCCATTCCACTCTGCCAATTGGTACTGAAAATGCTTGGTATTTTCAGGGCGCTGATCAACGCATTTCCTTTGCTTCCTTATCCAGTCTGGAGAAAGCAGAACTAACGGCGCGGCTGTTGAGGTCGAACAATATCATCGGCATACGCCAGCAGTTGTACACTCTTATAAAAGATTGTACCTGTTCGATTAAGTTCTGCAGCTCGAATTATTTTCTCCAGCAACAGGTTGAATAAGTCGCACGATAGGGAGTCGCCTTGTCTGAAACCTCGTTTGGTATCGAACGGCTCGGAGAGTTCCTTCTCGATCCTGACGGAGCTTTTGGTAATCCTCAACGTCAGTTTACACAGCCGTATTAGTTTTGCGGGGATACCAAATTTAGACATCGCGGCATAGAGGCAGCTCATTTTCGCGCTGTCGAAAGCAGCTTTGAAATCGACGAAGAGGTGGTGTGTGTCGAATCTCCTTTCATGGGTCGTTTTCAAGTTTCGCGCATGGTGAATATCTTGTCGGTTGATGCTTATCCCACGGTAGTTGGCGTAGATTGTGGGGTCTCCCTTTTTGTGGATTGGGCAGAGCACACTTAAGTTCCAATCGTTGGACATGCTTTCGTCCGACCATATTTTGCAAAGAAGCAAAATCCTTATCAGTTCTTCGCCAACGTGTTTGAATAGCTTGGCCGGTAATCCATCGGCTGCCGCTGCTTTGTTGTTCTTCAGGCGGGTATTTGCTTTTTCATGGTCGGGCAATGGAACGTCTGCTCCATCGTCATCGATTGGGGAATCGAGTTCTCCTGGCGTTGTGCGTTCACTGCCATTCAGCAGGCTGGAAAAGTGTTCCCTCCATAATTTAAGTATGCTCTGGGCATCGGTCACTAGATCACCTTTGGTGGTTCTACACTGGTAAGCTCCGGTCTTGAAATCTTCAGTTAGCCGCCGCATCTTTTCGTAGAATTTCGAGCATTACCCCTGTCGGCCAGCTTATCAAGCTCTTCATACTCACGCATTTCGGCCTCATTCTTTTTCTGTCTGCAAAAGCGTCTCGGTTCCATCTTTCACTCTCAGTATCTATCCCATCCCGTACGTATTGTTGTCGATCGTAACGTTGCGAGGTAGGCAGCCTGTTTTCTCTCCGCTGCAGCACGACACTCCTCGTCGTACCAGCTGTTCTTTTGCATTTTTCGAAATGCCGTCCCACAGTTCCCTTATACCTAGTTGTTGACGAGTGCTCTCAGAGAGCAGCAGTGCAAGTCGAGTAGAAAATCGTTCGGCTATCGGTTGTGATTGCAGCTTCTCGACGTCGAACCTTCCTTGTGTTTGTTGGCGTGCGTTTTTTGCTGCACAGAGGCTTCTGTGAATCTTGTCTGCAACAAGATAGTGGTCCGAGTCGATGTTAGGACCTCGGAGCGTACGCACATCCAAAACACTGGAGACGTGTCTTCCGTCTATCACAACATGATCGATCTGGTTGGTGGCTTTTCGATCCGGAGATAGCAGGGTAGCTTGATGAAGCGCTCATAGAAGGCATCTTTGGTCACATCGTCCTTCTCTTCCGTCGGAGCGTGGGCGCAATTCAGCGACAAGTTGAAGAACTTCTCTTTGATGCGGATTGTGGCTCTGAGTGAATGACAGTACACGGCGACGGATTCTCTCTCCCACCACGAATCCCACACCGAACTTGCGCTCTTTTATATGGCCACTGTAGTAAATGCCATAAGGCTCGCTTCAGTCCTTGTCCCGTCCAATGCATTTCGTGGACTGCGGTGATGTCATTTTCACGATGATATCAACCAGCTGGACAGCGGCACCTTCCCAATTAAGCGACCGGACATTCCCGGTACATGTCCTCAAATCGTAATCCTTATTTCGTTTGCCATGGTCGTTATCAAAAGGGGGGTCACTCATCCGAGGCTTGTTGCTTCTTTTCATTGGGGGTGTTTTTTTTACGTGGCGGGTCCCAAACCCAGCGCACAACCCTATGTAGGGGATGTTTGGCCTTCTCACTTTAGCTCGCCTTCAAACGGATGTTCTTAGGCTACCCAGTGGATACTTGGTCAAAGACCGGAAGTCGTGAGCTGCTTGAGCCGTATGTAACAGAATCGTTTCTGGCCACTCCCAAGTGAATGGCGATCAGAGAACTTTCCTCACTTACGTGAACTTCTACACATGACCCCATCCTCCAAGCGATCGATCAGTCTTTTTAATATGCACCTTGCATCTCTAACATGAGAATTTCGAAATAGCATTTCCGATTAATCTTTAGACTGTTCAAATAAAAATACACTTTTATATTTATAATTGTACTATCTGACCCCGCAGGCGTTATCATGCGGGAAATTATGCAAAACACATACATAATATGAAAAGAAAGTTGAAATTATATTGTGTTGAAAATCATTTACTTTCAATTTTTCTAGATTTTTATTAATGTAGCGCAGCTTGATAACCAACATTTTTTGGTTTCTGTTCCGGTACGTAAATGTACAGAGAAGATGGCTTTCCAACTTCTTAACACGCCACATATATCTGGCTGTGTGAAAAACATAGCATTTCCTGATTTATGCCACACTCTTCTAGCGACTATCCTTGTGCCCTTTTGATTGCCATCGCAAATGCAATTTTCCCTAGAAACTGAATACGTTTGAACTGAAATGGCAAATCGTTGGTACTCAAAGAAATTCGTAAAATCAAACGTTCTGCCCCCTTGTGTTCGATAGCTGCGTCACAATCGGTCGGGTTCCATTATACAGTTTCGGTGCATGAAGATTGCGAAACATAATAACGACAGATCCAACTTTGAGACTCAAATGATGCGACAAGCTTCTTCAAAGAACTTAGAAATTCCACTGGATGGGCAATCGATCGATTTGTATGAGCGCAAACCTCCCGGAATTTGACTTTGAATCTTCCAGTTTAATTAATTCACTCAAGTAATCGTAGTTGGCCAATGTTGAAGTGAATTGACAAAAGGCAGGTAGAATTGATATCAAACCACTGGATGTATCAACCGAAATTTTCCCATTTCCAACTCTTAGCGATTACGATGTAAAATGTTTTCGGCAATGTCATTTTTCTTCGTATCCTATAATCGACCCGGATTATTAGGCTGATATGTCGAAAAGATCATCGCGAAAAGTGCGCGAACTTCAGTGGCATGCGAGGTAGCTATCGCATCGTCCATCGTTTGATTTCAGTGTTTGCAAACGTATTGATCGATTTCACCAAACTGTAATACTCGACATTGATATGAGTTTTGAATGTGAATTAGACAATAATGGCGAATATGGTACGATCCATGTGTTGTCAACTTCTATATTCACTATTCTAAATTGAATGCTGAATGTCGTCTGATGAGCGACGCCGATACAGTGGGATATCCATCATTTCCAGTTTAGGTTTCCGAAAGAAAACCACGCCTATAGTGCTTCGTGCATTTATTGTTAGACATACAAACCGAAGTGGGATTGTGGTGTCCGCAAGGTCCATGAACCATATCGGTTTTCAACACTTCGTAAAACTCTGGATCTATCTCAGGATCAGGAATTTCCGCAGAAATGATTTCATCAATTTGATCAGGTGTAACCACCATCGAAAGAAAATGTGTGCGTGCGGCAAACCTCTTTTTTGCCACTCAACAGAGTACATCCAGCATCTAACAGCACCATATATACGTTGCTTCAAGATAAAGTCCATCAAACATCGTAGCTGTTGTTTGAAAAGTCGTGCTGTGACATCGTGACGATCGCTTGCTAATTAACCGCGATCCATAATTCCGCACGTATGTCATCGCATTCTGCGAGTACTTGTGCATGTGCTTTGAGCTGCAAATATATGTTGATGGTAGGGTTAACGCCGACCGATATTAGGGCGACCTCTTCGTGGCATTGTAACAAATTGCAATCTGTAATTGATCACTTTGTATGAAACACACATAAAGTTTTTACAGAATAAGTTTCAATAATTTACCTTTTGAATAGGCGAAATAAAGAAAACAAACGACTGAAATTGAACGATTCAAATAATTTACAAATTAACTAAATACGACAGAGTCATTAAGTTGTACAACCGCGATGGTATGAGAGGGCTCTATCGAAGCCGGTGTGAAAATTTGGCGATAGGCGTGACACCGCCCACTTTTTGGTGAAATGCCATATCTTGGGACGCCACCAACTATTTCGACAAAATTTAGTACGTGGCATCCTTCTTACATTCTTATTCTACTTTCCATATAGCACATTTTTAAATTTAACTTGATTCGCTCAGTTTTCACAAATTAAGAAACAATTAATATAACGGGATAAAACTCTGCACGAATAATTTCTTTAGTATGTGCCACCTTATGGCTAAAAATTGTTTAAGTATAATAAAAACCGCTCAAGCCCTGGTACCGAATATTTAGAATCTGGTACCCATAGTTGACTTTTGATCCAAAATGTCGGTCAATGTGTGATAAACATACATGTATGTAACAGAAATTAAGGGATAATCCTTCTCTTATAATAGCATGTCTGTATGTCAAAAATTGGTCGAATCGGACCAAATCTTCCATTAGCCCCCATATACCTAAGAGAACATTTCTCGAACTTCTGGTTTACTTTATACCGCATATATCAGCCTATATCTGAGTTATCCCAATGAAAATAAGAGAGCATGATTTATTTATAACAGTGTATCTTTGTGTCTAAAATATATAAATTTGAGTTTTAAATTTGAGAATTTTAAAGTATTTCCCTGGTTTTGATTCCTGAAAGTTGCAAGAGTATAAAATGTTCGGTTGCACCCGAACTTAACCCTTCCTTACTTTTTAAGGTATTATTTCATTTCACATTTTTACTTTCAATCATCAGCACCAATTATTATTTATATATGGCTTTGTCAATAAAACTTTGGTCGATTTGGGGCAGTTTTCCCCAACATTTTCATCAGCTTAAAGTAAATTAAAACCAATGTCCATTTCAATAATTTTTCGAATTTCTACAACCAATAAATGAATTAAATAATTTTAATTTTTGGTTTAAAAATGTTCAACTGTTTAATTATCTATCAAATATTAAACTGAAATGGTTTCTTTCTCACAAAACTTTTAGCCTGCATGATATATTTTTAGATTACATAATTAAAAATTAGTTTAACAATTAGGGACAGTTATAGCCGGTTAAATCTTATCACATAATTATATTCGTTCGCCTATTCGTTCTGCAACGGGACCAGTTAAGAAATAATTGGTAACTTTTTACATAAGCCAAATATTTGAGTACTGTAGAAAAGAATACATTTAAATAACTTGTATGTAGTTATTCCGTGGATAACGCCGTTCTTCATCTAACCGAGGTGGTATATGAAAATTTATCTAAGTATATTCCTTAATGTACATATAATACGGCACGATTCCGATTAATTTGGCGGGGAGGTAAAAAAAACGAGTTTCTGTATAAATGGGATATGTGCGGATAGGGGAGCTTCTCCAGAGGAGGAATATGCAAAAATAGTGTAAAATAACTTACATTTTTTAAAATATTCCCGATTAAAATTTCACAAATTTGCACTAATAACACATGGTATTCCTCTATGTTTCACTAAATTTTTTCATGTTTTTCACTCTGTATGTTTAAATATACACTCTAAACATTGAAATAAGTTCACATTTCACTTTTATTTTGTAATATTTTACCTAAATTTATTAATTTAAAAATCACTTAGCACACTCATCGTTGCAAGGGTTAGATTATTTACAATTATGAGGAAAACGAGCGTTGCCACATCTTAAACACCAATTAAGTAGAATTTTTAACGATTTTTCTTTGCTTTTTTTTTGCGTGATTCTTTTTTCTATATTAACTATAATAAAAAATACTTTCCAACATTTTTCAAGTTATAATTGAGTTGTGAACACTTTTTCCATATACATATATATGTATAGTATATGTATAATATGTGATTTATATTTAATATACACAAATAAGTAAAAATCGAAGATAATATTGTAAAATTTATATCATATCGGGGTGACTGAAGTACTTTCGCGTAGTACTCCTTTCTGCGTTGGCGTTAAATTTGGGTTATCATGCACTCATATTAAAATAAAATTTGAGTTTTCGTTATAAAATTGGTTTAATATTGGTATGATTATTATGATACGTTGTTTTGTGTTTTAGGTGACAATATACATACATATATAATATTATTATATAATATTGCTATATAATATTATTATATAATATTATTATACATATAATATTATAATATAATGTTACTTATTTGTTTATTAAATTAAAAAAAAAAACAAGTAAGGAAGGGCTAAGTTCGGGTGTCACCGAACATTTTATACTCTCGCATGATAAAGTGATAATCGAGATTTCATTATACGTCATTTATATATTTTTCAAATACCGTATTTTTGTAAAGTTTTATTCCGCTATCATCATTGGTTCCTAATGTATACATATATTATACAGAGAAGGCATCAGATGGAATTCGAAATAGCGTTATATTGGAAGAAGGCGTGGTTGTGAACCGATTTCACCCATATTTCGTACATGTCATCAGAGTGTTAAGAAAATATTATATACCGAATTTCATTGAAATCGCTTGAGTAGTTTCTGAGATATGGTTTTTGGTCCATAAGTGGGCGAGGCCACGCCCATTTTCAATTTTTAAAAAAAGCCTGGGTGCAGCTTTCTTCTGCCATTTCTTCTGTAAAATTTAGTGTTTCTGACGTTTTTTGTTAGTCGGTTAACGCACTTTTAGTGATTTTCAACATAACCTTTGTATGGGAGGTGGGCGTGGTTATTATCCGATTTCTTCCATTTTTGAACTGTATATAGAAAAGACTGAAGAAAACGACTCTGTAGAGTTTGGTTGACATAGCTATAGTAGTTTCCGAGATATGTACAAAAAACTTAGTAGGGGGCTGGGCCACGCCCACTTTTCCAAAAAAAATTACGTTACATATGCCCCTCCCTAATGCGATCCTTTGTGCAAAATTTCACTTTAATATCTTTATTTATGGCTTAGTTATGACACTTTATAGGTTTTCGGTTTCCGCCATTTTGTGGGCGTGGCAGTGTGCCGATTTTTCCCATCTTCGAACTTAACCTTCTTATGGAGCCAAGGAATACGTGTACCAAGTTTCATCATGATATCTGAATTTTTACTCAAGTTACAGCTTGCACGGACGGACGGACAGACGGACGGACAGACGGACGGACGGACAGACAGACATCCGGATTTCGACTCTACTCGTCACCCTGATGACTTTGGTATATATAACCCTATATCTGACTCTTTTAGTTTTAGGACTTACAAACAACCGTTATGTGAACAAAACTATAATACTCTCCTTAGAAACATTGTTGCGAGAGTATAAAAACCTAATAATACCCATATGCATCAATAGAGGAATTTCAGCGAATTGCCTTGTTATCTTATGGCAGCGCTCCATTTCGTCGTAATTGTTAGCACATAAATATTGTTTATTACGAGTGAAAAATGTAATCTTTAAAATAAAGATTTCTTAGGTAAAAAAAACATGCAAAAAGTGTAAAATATGAATTTACTTAAATGTTTATAGTTTAATTTAATTAATTTGAAGTGAAAAATGTGCGTAGTGTGTAAAACGTGGTGAAATAGCTTTTTGAAATGTTCGAATTTTGGGAATTTTCGAGCTTTAAAGTCGAATATCTCGAAAACTAAGCGTTTGCGGTACCTTCAGATCGCGGCGCCAAAGAAATCGGAAGTGTGCCTATAATACATTACAATACTACTTACCAGACAACAAAAGGACAACTTTCCATCGGTATTTCAAAAACATTTATGAAGGTTATATACTTATTTATGATTTAATTCGCGCCTTTGAATAAAGTGACATATTCACAACCTCACACTTTCCATTTCTAGCAGAATACAGACGTATTTTATTCGTAAGTGCATAGTATGTTGAAAACAAACCACAATTCATTATATTCATATACATATTATATTACATGTTATATACTCCTTTGGCAAATGCCATCACCACTAACACACATAAAAGGAACTCGCGTGGAAAGTATAGGGTCGACTCCATAACTGCATATTGCGACTTAGTTTATTTTTACGGGTGTCCTGTTTTCCTTTCACCCAGAAGTGGCATGGATTCGTTGCCTAATTTGTTTTTTAGTATGTTGTAAATCAGTTTAAGCAAAAATCAAACACATAAAATATGTATTTGTGAAAAATACAAAGTGAACGACGAACGAATAAGAATTCGTCAAATACAGCGAGTTACTCCGTGTCGTGTATGTACGCTTACAAAACTCGGGCACAACTGAGCGCTGTCCGCCTGAATAAAAGCGTCACCCATTGCCGTATCCTCGCTGAAAACACGGTTGGTTGAATGACTCATTATTAAAAAAAAATCGAATGTAATTTTTACACTCTTGCAACACGTTGGTACAGAGTATAATAATAGAGTTACATAGAGGGTTATATATACATACATATAGTATATACTTATGTATAAATGATCAGGATGACAAGACGAGACGTCCGTCTGTCAGTGCAAATAATTATTTGAGTAAAAATAAAGATATCTTAAAGAAACTTTTGTTGCAAAAAGTGGAGGATGAGTTTCTAGATGGGAGTAATCGGACCACTGCTATGCTTACAAAACGTCATTAAACTAAGAAAAACATTGAAGCGATAATAATTAACTTCGCCCAAGATAAATCACTTGAAAATCTCTTTTTAACATTGTAATGGATGTAATTGGATGATAACTCCGCCCACTCCTATATAATCGATCTGTTAAAAACTACTAAAAGACCAATAAGTCAATAAATAAATGTGTCATAAACAAAATATATGTAACTTTTTTATCGAAAATATATATCAAACTGTGATATATGTTATACTTACTCAAAGATAATACTTAGCTAATAATAATATGCACGTGTTCCAATAATGGGTTGAATTGTATCAATAATTCCCTTACTCCCGATATATTCAATAGAAAAATTTGCGAGCTTTCGGCTAAATTTATACTGCATATATTGGCCAATATGCGAGTTATGTTATTGAAATCGAGCATGATTTTCTAATAACGATGCGTCTTTTACCCAAAATTAAGAGAATTGGGCTTTTAAGTCATCCAGTTGTCATTATTCCGCATATAGTGTTGATGGTATGTGAGGAGATAAAAGTGGTTCAATACTATCCCTATCTCCCATATTCCTACAATAAGATTTTCGATCTTCCGGTTGGCTTTATATTGTATTTATCGGTCAATACGCAAAGTAACAAAATTAATAGAATAATAATAAACTAGGTGAGTACAATATCTTCAGTGTAAACTAATAATATTTAAAATGTTGAATGTGGTATTTTTTTTTTTTTTTGCTAACACCTACATATGCATAGGTATTTCGCCGGTTTTGATCCTTGCAAGTTGCTTGAGTATAAAATGTTCGGTGACACCCAAAGTACATCTTCCTTATTTGTTTGTTTTTGTTGTTGTTGTGGAAGTAGTACTCAGTGTATTTTCATTGTTACTCAATGCTCTCTCGGCTTGACAACATTTCGGCTTTTATGTTTATAAGTTCGCGATTACATGAGGCAAATTTAGTTGCTAATTCTCGGGCGATTCTCTTTTGCTGTCGTCCATTACCTTCACACGAGCAACTTGTGTTGCGCAACTCTGCTCGAGTTTTTTTCTCATTTTCTTTCACTTTACTTTAACCCATTGTCGTTTCTTTTTCCTTATAGGTATTTGGGCCACTCTATCACATATATTAATCACCTCTGTCAATTAAGAAATACATTTTATTTATTAAAACAAAGATATATCACCTTTTTACTATCGTCTGAATCAATTTGTATGGCTTCCTCCATACATTTCACAATATCTTTAATTAATTCGATTTTTTCATCATACTCCATTTTCTAAAATATTTATATTATATTATGTATATTTGTATACATATTAGCAAATTAATTACCAAAAGATGAAATTAAATTTTTTATATATATTCAAAATATTAATTTCAAAAAAAGATACGCAAATGCAACTATGTACTACGAAAGAAAGAACACGAATGCCGAAAAACGTCGCAGCAACCTGTTACGAATAAGAACACAAAGCGAGTTGCTGAGCACTGGAAACTCGGCGCGATTCCCCTCTCCTCGTCGCCCCCTCGCCATTAAACCAAGAGTTGCCGCAACAAAAGTTGCCTCGTGTAATTGGGCTCTAAAGAAAGACATGAATGAATCGGAATTGCTTAGCAAAGAGCTTAGCCAAGCACGCAGCGATGTGATTTGCTACTCGTTTGCACGCTACACTTTTATTTGTCGGTGTGAGTTGCCAGTTTCCTTAACGTGAAACTTCGCTTTTCCCTCGCACTTTAGATCCTTCTTGAACTTGCTTTATGCATACTACATCTGAAGGTACATGTTTTCCGCTCATACACATGTAAGTACATAACATGAATTTATTTGAGTGTTCAATTCCCCGACCTTCCATAACACAGGAATCAGGAAACACACCTTTTTCGATAACACAGACTTCGGAGAAAGTTTGTATATTAAAACTGAGAAAATGTTTATTATGTCAACTATTGATTTATTTAACACTAGTATACCTAATTAATTTTTGCCAATGTCACATATTATATAATAGTGTTACTCATTTATTGCAAACTTCGCAGAATGGCAATGTCGCAAAACAGCTGTTAATTTTTACGTGCAATATATTTTGTTATAAAATTGCAATTATCTGTCGTGAATAACAATCACAAAATGTATGATATTTAAACATAATATTGCATTATTTAATTACTTTAAAATTAAATGATTAAGTATTTACTAGCATACGAGTAGTAAAAACTAATAGAAAAAACAATCATTTTTACGGATAAATTAGGAGCAGCTGACTTGTTGCAATATTATTGAGTTAAAACACAATTTTATATTCCACTAGCTTATTTTACTTTACAATGAATAATTCTTTGAAACAAAGATTTGCACAATTAGTGCTGCTAACATTTGGCGACACTTATTTACTGAGCTCTGGTTGCGCAGAGTTTGGGTGAATCTGCTAAGCAGGCAAGCATTGCGCGAGTTAAGGAATGTATTCCTTATAATAGTAACAAACATCAAAACAACCTTTTGTTTCAGTAAACAGAATGCAGAAACAACCTTGAGTTGGAACAATTGAAATGCACTATCACTACAACAAACAATCCTAAACAAACAAGTATCAAAATAACATTGAGTTTGAATACCACAACAACCTTATCTTAAAACAAAGCAAATTTTTTTAAGCAAAGAATATATGTATGTATAACCTAAATAAATAATACAATCGGTATTTAAACAAACTGTCAACTAGTAAGAAATAAACATACTAGTTAGTATAAATAGAAGTAAGAAACATCCCAGCGGGATAATGGTTCACCGCTTACATTTTTCTTTGAAGAATACTTCGAAGAAAATTCGATGTAGAATTCTTCGATACCTGGTAATGCATAAAAGTAAGCTATGCGGAACCTCGCTTACATTTTTCTTGAATAATACTTCGAAAAAATTCTATGTAGAATTCTTCGATACCAGGTAATGCATAAAAGTAAGCTATGCGGAACTTCGCTTACATTTTTCTTGAAGAATACTTCGAAGAAAATTCTATGTAGAATTCTTCGATACCAGGTAATGCATAAAAGTAAGCTATACGGCTAAATTCTACTGTGTTCATATTTACAAATCAAGTAAGTACATGAAAAACGACAAATACAAATTGATGGAATAAAATTTATAAGTAAAGTTGGTCGTGATCAGGTGAGCTACTATTTTAATTACAAATTTTGTTTATTTTTTTGTGTTTAAACTTAGAATAAAAAATAAAAGAATGTTCTCAAAAAGACATATGAGAAGACTTATTAAAAATGAAGAAAGTGAATTTTACGGAATGGCTGAAAATGATTCTGAAGAGGATGCGGTGAATTGTAGTGAATTTTACGAAATGGCTGAAGATGATTCTAAAGAACTGTGACAAATTAATTGAAAAATTGAAAATGTGGACTGCGCGTCATAAAGTCACAAGGAACTGCTTCGATGATTTGTTAAAAATATTGCAGTCGGAGAATATTTCTGTACCAACATCTTCGAAAGGAATTTTACGGCAAGCGACCTGCAGATTGAGAACTGTTGCGCCAGGAAATTATTTGCACATAGGCCTAGAAAAGCAACTAAGGAGTATCGCGATAACGTTGAGTGACGTTGATAAATTTGAAATCGATATCGGTATTGACGGCTTACCTTTGTACAAAAGCTCAAATGTAAGCTTGTGGCCTATATTGGCAAAATTGCATCCAAAAAGAAATACGAAGGTGATGTTGATTGGTGTTTTTGAAGGCAAACAGAAACCGGCAGACGTGAATAACTATTTACACGATTTTGCTTATGAGCTAAAAACTTTAACGCGATACGGAATGGAAGTCAATGGCAGAAGAATCAATGTGAAAGTGCGATGCTTTATTTGCGATGCCCCAGCAAGAGCATTTATCTGCCAAACAGTAGGTCACAACTCTTTTCAAGGATGCAGCAAGTGCACACAAGTGGGTAAAAAAATAAACCATTCAATAACTTACAGTACATTGACGGAAAATCTTCGAACTGACGATGACTTTGCTGCATGAAATAGCGTGGGCCATCAGAAAAAAATGGAAAAATCGTGTCTCGAAGAAATAGGTGTGGGAATGGTCTCCGCTTTTCCTGTTGAACCAATGCACCTTTTAGATCTTGGAATTGTAAGAAAGGTGCCAAAATGTCTAATTAATGGTCCGAATGTAGGATATCAGTTGACAAAGCAACAGAAAAATATGCTGTCGAAAACTTTGATTTCGTACATACCTTACACACCCAATGAATTTGCTCGAAAACCACGAAGCTTAGATGAAATTGCAAGATGGAAAGCAATAGAGTTCCGACAGTTTGTACTTTACACGGGAATGGTTGCTTTGAAAGACATTGTATCTGACAGTATTTATTATCATTTTTCTTTGTTGCACTGTGCATATGCACTGCTTTCGTCACAAAAAACCTATGAAAACAATTTAGAAGAAATAAAGCAAATGCTTAAGAAGAAAAAGTAAGTTACAATGTACATTCAGTGCTGCATTTGGTGGATTCCGTTAAATCGTGCGGTTTTCTGAATTCATTCTCAGCATATGCATTCGAAAATTTTTTGCAAACCCTAAAGCGGTTCGTTAAAAGACCCCGAGAAACATTACAACAAATAAATAACAGATACCAATACGAAAACGTGTTTACAAAAGACAGATATGTGGGTCCAAAAGTCAATAGATGTGGGAAGGTTATTCGATTTTATGGAAATGACTTTAATATCAGCGATAAATTACCGGATAATTTTTGCTACGTTAAACCGGGAGTGGCAATACAAATTATAAGATTATCAAAGAAAGATGATGATGTTTATATGCATGGAAAAGTTTTGAAAAACTGCTGCAATCTATTTACGGAACCATTGAAAACGATGATAGATTTGGGCGTTTTCATAGCTGACATTGACACCGAAGAAGCGGAGCAAATCTATGATGTCCAACTTATTTTATACAAATTAATGTGTCTGCCTAACAATAATCAATTTGTATTTCTACCGATTATTCACAGCAAGGACCTATAAGATGAGTTACCACGGGCTGAAGTCTTTTAGCGTGAAATCGGTGGCGGAAAATTACAAAAACGAAAGTAAGTTCTTTTAATACGAAAAGTAGATATTTCACAACGTTATATGTTTAATTTATGTTTTCAGATTCTTGTCCATGCAAAATCGCCAGTCTGGAAAAAAAAATTGATGAAATGCAACAACATATAGAGAAATTGACGAAACAAGTTGACACCACAAATGAATTAACCACCGTGCAGTCAGCAAATAATTCCCTCATAAATGCAATGAGTTGCAGACGCAAATCTACTAATAAATTTCCATTAAAAACTGATGAAGCATTAAAAGAACTTGACAAAGAATTGAAAGGTAACAAGGAAAAATATGTGAGTTTATTTAAAAATACTACACTTCAGTGTCACATTTTAATTCAAAAATCAACATTTTTTTTATTGCAGATGCCTATAATACAAGACCTGCTAGGTCACAATGCAATTGAAAAATCACTGCACAAAATTATAGCAGTTGAATTGTTGCTGTAATACAATTACTTTGGTGTGAAGGGTAAACAATCTTTGAAGGAATTTACGCACTTTAATGCGTTACTATTTGGTAAGTTTTTCGTATTTTTAACATTGAAGGACATAGCTTCAAATTTATAAACATACTCTTTCAACTTTTTTTGTAGAATGTGTGAAAGTTGAAGGTTTCACCGAGTCGGAGTATATACACCAAATTCAAAAAAGTATCAAACTCGCCAAAGGCCGTTTCTTCAAGTCTCGTTGCTTGGATAAAAAACGAAAAGAGACTCAGCTACAAAATTAAAAGCAGCATACCAATTCGAACAAAAAGGAACGAGAAAGGATCTCGCGCACCTTTTTTCGTTACGACGTCGTTCGACCAACATCTCCGCTTTCGCAGCATCCCGGTTCTTTCCGCTAGTTACCCGCCTGTATATATATTTAACGTTTTTTAAAACCTGCTGTTTTCAACCTTTGATCATTTTATATATACTATATATAATATGTATTTAACGTTTTTAAACTATTTCAATTTGTAATAATTCAGTTCAGTTAAACACATTTTGTTATAACAATTTTTAAGTGCGTTTCGCAAAAAATAAAACCTTTATAACGATTGTATCGAATTTAACTGTGGCATGGTGGAATTCTTTGTTAACTATGGCATCAAAGAATTCTTCGTTAATTGTGGCATCGAAGAATTCTCCGTTAACTGTGGCATCAAAGAATTCTTCGTTAACTGTGACATCGAAGAATTCTCCGTTAACTATTGCATCGAAGAATTCATCGTTAACTGTGGCATCGAAGAACTCTTCGTTTACTTTGGCATCGAAGAATTCTTCGTTAACTATGGCATAGAAGAATTCTTCGTTAACTATGGCATCGAAGAATTCTTTGTTAACTATGGCATCGAAGAATTCTTTGTTAACTATGGCATCGAAGAATTCTTCGTTAACTATGGCATCGAAGAATTCATCGTTAACTGTGGCATCGAAGAATTCTTCGTTTACTTTGGCATCGAAGAATTCTTCGTTAACTATGGCATCGAAGAATTCATCGTTAACTGTGGCATCGAAGAACTCTATGGTAAGCGAAAGGGGTGATCTGTTACTTTTCGTAGGACATCGCCGTGTTAATTTTCATCGGTCGGAGTAAGCGATACAATCATGCTACATCGTTTACCTTGCTCGCTTACCAATGTCTACCATATCCCGCTGGGATGTAATAAATTAGTCTTAAGAGTATAAATAAAGAGTACACATTTCGGTGCAGCTCAAAATACATATATTCTTTTGACACATTTTTACTTAATGTAAAAATTAACTCGCGCACTATTATTTTGCTTTGCGTATTTGTTAAGTGCTTCCATATGAGACTCAGAACTTTCCATTTTGCTGGTGCGTCGTCAATTAATGTAACATTTGATGAGCCGCACCTGAAGATGCTTTAATGATGAAAGCATCGTTAAAAATTCTTTATGAAATATTCCGATTGGGCATACAGGCTTATTATATGTATATGTATGTATATACTTTTGTGACAAAAAAGTAATACAAACAAATAAGGAAGACTAAGTTCGGGTGTCACCGAACATTTTATACTCTCGCATGATAAAGTGATAATCGAGATTTCATTATCCGTCATTTACATATTTTTTTTTTATTTTGCTGTAAAATTAATTAGATTAGTAGTTCCTGAGATATGGTTTTTGGTCCATAAGTGGGCGGCGCCACACCCATTTTCAATTTAAAAAAAAAGCCTGGGTGCAGCTTCCTTCTGCCATTTCTTGAACCATATATACCATACCAAAAGTGATCAGGGTGACGAGTAGAGTTGAAATCCGGATGTCTGTCTGTCCGTCCGTCCGTCTGTCCGTCCGTGCAAGCTCTAACTTGAGTAAAAATTGAGATATCATGATGAAACTTGGTACGCGTATTCCTTGGCTCCATAAGAAGGTTAAGTTCGAAGATGGACAAAATCGGCCCACTGCCACGCCCACAAAATGGCGGAAACCGAAAACCTATAAAGTGTCATAACTAAGCCATAAATAAAGATATTAAAGTGAAATTTGGCACAAAGAATCGCATTAGGGAGGGGCATATTTGGACGCAATTGTTTTGGAAAAGTGGGCGTGGCCCCGCCCCCTACTAAGTTTTTTGTACATATCTCGGAAACTACTACAGCTATGGCAACCAAACTCTATAGAGTCGTTTCCTTCAGGCATTTCCATATACAGTTCAAAAATGAAATCGGATAATAACCACGCCCACCTCCCATACAAAGGTTATGTTGAAAATCACTAAAAGTGCGTTAACCGACTAACAAAAAACGTTAGAAACACTAAATTTTACGGAAAAAATGGCAGAAGGAAGTTGCACCCAGGATTTTTTTAAAAATTGAAAATGGGTGTGGCGTCGCCCACTTATGGACCAAAAACCATATCTCAGGAACTACTCAACCGATTTCAATGAAATTGGGTATATAATATTTTCTTAACACCCTGATGATGTGTACGAAATATGGGTGAAAATGGTTCACAACCACGCCTTCTTCCAATATAACGCTATTTTGAATTCCATCTGATGCCTTCTCTGTATAATACATATATACATTAGGAAATGAAAATACAATTCAATACTCAAAGTACACAAATTGTCTAATCTAATTAATTTTACAGCAAAATAAAAAAATATATAAATGACGGATAATGAAATCTCGATTATCACTTTATCATGCAAGAGTATAAAATGTTCGGTGACACCCGAACTTAACCCTTCCTTACTTGTTTATTCTTGTCAATACTACTTACTATTAACAGGCCAGACGGATGTTCAAAAATCTTGATACTAGTTATATGGGAGTACGTCAAGCTTTCGGACAATTTTATTTATTTTCGGCAAAAAGATACATTGTTATGAGTAAAACACGCTCTATCATTTTCATTTAGATAACTCACATATTGGCTCATATATGTTGGAAGTTCGAAAATCCTTATATTACGATTATGGGGACTCAGGGAAATACATTCAGAGATCCATTATCAGTCAAAAGTCATCTATGGATACTAGGGTCAACACATTCGTTTCCTAACGGCTTGAACAGTTTTGGTTGGATTTGGACAATTTTCGTCATAAGGTGACATACTCTGAAGACATTATTCGATCACTTGAAACTGAAAGAATTAAATGAAATTTAAAATAGTGCTATATGGGGAGCCTGATTGTAGTTCAATTTCCCACATTTTTGCACTGGGATTTATAAGTGTGAAAAAATGCCATTGACTAATTTGGTGAAATTTGTCTCTGTCATTGGTTTATGGCACTTTTATTAGTTTTTAACAGTTCCGTTATATCCAGAGCGGACGAGGTTCTCATTCGATTTCATCTATTTTTACAGTATCGATAGGAGTGCTAAGGATTTTTTTTGTTAGAAAATTTGGTTATTGTCTCTTGATACTTAGATTCTACTAAGTATCTTAGTATCTTAGAATTTTGTGCTTCGATTAATTGCGTAATGATAATAGAGTTTTTACACTTATCAAATATGTAAGTGCATCGCAATAATTTCCTACGTTAGTGTATATCCTGACTGCTGATGCCGTTATCATTCTTACTTTTTGTTTTTACTCCTTAAAATTGTATTCTAACGAACTTTGATTGGACAAAGAAATAGCACACATTTGGTTATTTGGGGGAGAAGTATTTACTAATAATTGGCACTCGCGGAAAAAATACATTGTTTAACTATAGGTGTTGAATAAAATTAAGATATTTATAAAATGGATAGAAATTCCCATTGTATTCTAAGAAATAGGAAAATGATTTTTGATTTACACAAAAAAGAGCAAGCATCCAATTTGCCAAAATTATGAATTGTTCGAGGAATAAGAAGCCACGCATTTTGATAAAAGGCATCCTAATTTCCTGAAAAATAAAAAAATCCACAAGGCTCCTGCACTTAAAACAATAGAATATGCTAATAGAGCGATCAACAGAAAATGCAATAAGGAGCATTTTCGGTGTACGGCGTTAGACCATTGGTTAGAATAGATGGTAAAATGAATCAATTTTCATAACCCAAAAATACTATGAAACCATTCGTGTTCGAATCGAAGCCTATGAATTTGATTTTTGTCTATGTCAATAATCCAAAACTCGAAGCTAAAAATGTGGAGACTTGGCTTAGGGGAGAAAGTGTTGACGTTCTGATGAAAAATTCATTGAAAATTTATGGAACGATGTTAAGATGCAGATTGCTAAGAAACCATTCAAAACTTCTGAAAACTTTAAACTGGAATCGAGGTGGTATTGTACGTAATTCTACAAAGTAGGGACAGAAGTGGAGAGTTTGCCCAGAAGATGCCAAGCTTATGAGCAATAACACTGAAAACATTTCTATTAGAGAATTAAAATATACATATGTAGCATTTGTGCAAAAGCAATGAGAGATAACCACATCGTCGTGTAGTGAAAGAGGAGAAATAGTTACCTTTTTTCCGAGGCTAGAACAAACGTTTTTATGTCTGATAACCAGTTAACTTTTACCCGTCTTGTAGGGTAGTGTTTCAATAGTTTTTAACAACGTTTAAAGAGTTACTTGAAACATGAAGATTATCATATTAAATTTAGTAATCTTCATTGTTTTAATATCATGGTGGAAAAATTTCAAATCGATCATGGTGGAAAAATTTCAAATCGATCTTATATCAAATCCTACTAATTTGAAAAACATCTTGTATGTATATCGTAGACGTGCGGGTGACATTCTTTGCCACTTCTTCAGAAGTTTTGGTTCACGGGTGCACTCTCTACTGCGACCGATCCCCTGTGCTAATTTACAGTTTTATGCCTTAATTTAGTGCTTAGTTATGGCCTTTTATAGGTTTACGGTTAAAGTCGTTTTGTGGGCATGGCAGTACTCTGAAATTATTTTTATACTAAGATTTCATCAAGATATCTCAATTATTAACAGAAACAGATATTCTTTGAGTTTTTTAAGGTACCTCACATACCATCAATAATAACTACGATGTACTACTATAATTGGAATTAAATAGAAAACACATTTTTTAGTATTTTTATTGTAATTATTTTATGCCTCTTACTACTGCGGTTTCCTGTGCCAAATTACAGTTTTGTACCTTAATTTAGTGATTAGTCAGACATTTTATAAGTAAACAGGACTTTAAAAACAAAAGCAGAACAAATGGTTTTTTTCGGCAAAATCAATTTATTGATTTCAAAACAGTCTCCTTCTGCTTCAATACATTTTTTTACTCGGTCCAAAAGCATGTCGAACGAATGTTTTAGCTCGTTGGCCGGTTTGGCCGGTATGGCCGCCAGTATGTCGGCGCAAGCCTTTTAAATGACCTCTACGTCTGCATAACGATAACATATTTGTTTTAAAATGAATAAACTTTGTGGTTTTTTTCTATCCATTTCAAGATATACATATATATTTAACATTAAATATAAATAGCATATCAAAATATTTTTTTTTTTGCACAAATAAAAAAATGAATGCTAAGCTTAAAAAAGTTTACGTACACCAATGGTTATTTATGTATATAAATCGAATGTAATTACAATAGTTTTAGCGGTTTTGTTGCTATTATTGTCACTAGACGTCGACGTATGCTCCCCACTCGATTTCTAGTTTTATTTCCGGATATTTTGACCCACTAAGTCGATGATCCAGTTTTTTGGCCCTATTTTGAAGAAATTCGATGTTTTGGAATACAGTTTTCCAAAAAGTAGCAGGTATTTTGAATGGGATTAATGCTAGTGATTGCGGGACCTGTTCTTCATACTCTTGGGTATGTGAGACAGAGACATTTCTTTATGTTCTCTGTGTGAGAGAGTTGTAGTATTTGTACACATTTTTCGCTGTTAAAAGTGGAATATCAAAGAACTTAATTTTCTTCATATTCTCTGGTTGGGCATACATGCCATGTCATCATATGCCGTAAATACATACATATGTACATATATTTATTTCTCTTCATATGCACTGGTTGAGTATGTGAGAGAACTGTTAAAAATGTTAACATTTCACAGCGTGAATTCTGTGATTGTGAGGTGAATTCCTTTCTATAATTCTAACAAATGTTCGATATCGAACCTGCACTTTCTCTATGTTTTAAGATCTCTGGCTAAACTTAATATTAAAATAAAATAAAAACAGGTCCATTATTCGATGAAATCGTAAATAAATTACAATAAATTTTAGTATCTTCTATATATTTTAGTTAGCGTCAGCGTCTCAAATAAGATATTAACTCGACTGAAAACACTAAATTCAATATACATATTGGGCAAACTTGAACGGTAAAAAGTCAGGTGGAGTAACGGAAATCATTATATGGGTATTGAGGGTAGTATCGCCCCAATTTTCCCAGAGGTTATTTAAGGTACCCTTTCCATACTTTGCCAATCATATGAATTAAAGTTAGCTTGAGTAAAACATGCTCTCTCATTTTCTTTGGGATAACTTACATATTGACCGATATATGCGGTATAAAGTCTAAATCTTTATATTAGGTAAATGAGAGCTAAGGGAAGTATTGACCCGACTGTAGGCCGATTTCTTTAATTTTTTGCAGTCTAACATGGGAATCTGAGAAAAATGTCAATAAAATCTGGCCAGTTCTGAGATATGTGTTGTTTTAATTTAGTGCTTTGTTGCGGAATTTTATAGGTTATTCCGTAATGGGAAAGAAATGGCACAGACAAACGGACAGGCAGACATGCTTATTTCAAGTCGTCTTGTCATCCTGATCATTTAAATATGTATAACCCTACTTAAATCTATCTCAATGAGTTTCAGGTTACACAAACAGCAAAACTATTATACCCTCTAGCAAGAGTATAAATATTGCGAAAGAGTTAAAAATTCTTTGTTCGTTTAAATCTGGGGTTTTGGGGAAATTTTCACTTAATCGTATCTATTTAAGGCACAAAAGATGCAGATATGCTTCCTCAATTTTATTAGGATAACTCACATATTAATCGAAATTTGCCGTATAAAGTCAGCTGGAAGTTCGTAAATTTTTTATGAGGTATACCATATACGGTATAGAAAATATCGGAATTATTGATGCGATTCAACCGAATTTCTATAGCAACTGTAATCAACATAATCGGTCTTAAGAGGATTGAGTAGTTTTGGTCCGATTTGGAAAATTTTTGGTCGCAAGATAATACATCTCAAAGGCACTATTCGTGAACGGATTAATCTGAATATATTCATTGGTGCTTGTGTGCAAACTGGTCAGTGAAAGAATCAGTTCGAATTTAAAATTGTGCTACATAGGAAGTAAGCGAGGCGAGGTTATAATCAGAATTCGCCCATTTTCGCACTGCAATGTATGGGTATCAGGACAATGTTACCTAATGAAAATGGTTGAATTTGGTTTCACTTGGGTGTAAACCTTAATGCTTTCGACGCATTGAGTTATTGATTTGTTGAACTTAGGGGATTAGGCGCGGTAATCATCCGAATTCCCCTATTTTCACAATATCGTAAGAAGGATTGAACAAATTTGTCCCGAGCAAATTTGGGTGATAAGCTTCTTTGGTTTGGAAAGCAAGTTTTGATCAACTGATAAAGTTTTTTTTCCTCATTTGATGGAACCGTCAATATAGTTTTCCAATAACATATAGCGAAATTAAATATTTGCATGAGATATCATCATGCAATTCAGCATGAGTTATTATCTATGACGCTACAATATTTGACGAAACTGTTTATATCGGACAACTATAGCAGATAGCTGTTAAACAAACTATTGGTAAATCGCCGTTCTTACTATGGTGAATCGACTGTTCTATACAAACTTTTTGAATTTGATAACTTAAATGCCATCGCCTTTTTTACAAGTGTTTACAATAAACACGAAATAACAGCTAAAACGTATGATCGACATTGAAACAACAACTCCAGCATCAAAGCCTTTCAGTACATAAATATTTCGTCTTAAATAGCGGAATCGACTATTGACATGATAATCGTATATGTTCTTATGCTGAGAACGAAGGTTTACAAAGATTTAAAAATATTCTGTTTGATCCAAATTAATAATCTACGTATAGTACTTATGTACATATGTATGTATATTTATTTAAATGGCTGCACATGTACACATACGATCTACGGCGCATCTTAAAGTTCCATAATTGGCACACTTGAGTGATGTACTTGAAATATGTGGGGCGATCCGTGCTAGATTATTTATGTACACAACTGTTTGTTGAGTTTATCAAACGCCTCCTAAGGATGACAGCATATTCGAATGATGTCAATGCGCTGCAAAATGCAGGACAACAACATGCACTACCACGCTGTAGGACAAGACCACGCTACGTTGTAACCAACACTAGTGACCTCGGGGATCTAAACATATAGAAAAACAAATATGAAAGGGCTAAGTTCGGGTGCAACCGAACATTTTATACTCTTACAACTTACAAGAATCAACGCCGGGGAAATACCTTTAGATGTAAACGTCAACCAGAGCATATTTTATACATACATCCTTGTGTCCGTTGGCAGTGAAGGAGTTGTTGCCAATTGTTTTTTTGATACCGCGTATCTCTGTGATTACAACTGATATGCCATTTCAATTCAAGTGATTACAATTAAGTTAGTATACTACATGTAACTTATACACTGACCCGCAAATTCGGCAAAAGATTTTTTTGAAAAACGAAAATCATTATAAGTGGTATATGGGAGTTGGGATAGTATTGATCCGATTTTATCTATTATTATTATCATGCCACATACAAAAAAATGATCCCTGGATTTCATTAAGATACGTCACATACAAACACCGATCATATGGAGCAAAGTCAGCTGGATGTTCGAAAATCTTTGTACTCGTAATAGGTATATCTTATATATAAAAATGATTTTTTTTGTTTGTCCGCGCACGGAAAGACGTGAAAATTTGCATGGGTGTTCCTTTAGTTCTGGAGAAGGCCCCAACCGCGAATTTTTTGCAAAATCACCCTCGATTTCGTATACAAGGTCTGTCGCAAATGAAACCGGACTGTTAAAAAAAAACAACAAAAAATTAATATTTTTCAAAAGATATATTTTTTTATTCAAAGTAGTTTCTTTGTGCTTCGATACAGCGTTTAGCTCGGTCAATTAGCATTTCAAATAAACACTCATTTTTCGGAATGCTCTTCAGAATATCGGTCGTCGCCTTTTGGATAGCTCAAAATGTCCTAAAATCAGAAGTTTTCCAAATAGGTAAAAATCACAGGGTGCCAGATCAGGTGAGTATGGTGAGTGATTAATGGTTAGTATGGAGTTTTTTGTCAAAAAATCAGTGGCAAGCGTCGACCGATGACACGGCGCATTATCGTGCAACAGGCACCAAGACCCTGCCTCACGGTATTGTGGTCGAGCACGACGAATGCGTGGCAAAAGACGCTTCATAACACCAAGGTAAAACACAGCACTAATCGTTTGGCCAGGTGGGACGAACTCTCGGTGTACAATACCTTCGGAATCGTAAAAACAAATCAGCATTGTCTTTATTTTTGACCTCTGAAGACAACCGACTTCTGATCGTCACAGAGGTCCTCGCGAACTTCTTGGAATCGCTTAAACCATTCATGCACATTACTACGGGATAAGCACTGATCACCATAAACTTTTCTTATCATTTGAAATGTTTCAGTAAACGTTTTCCCAAGCTTAAAACAAAATTTAATATTTGCTCTTTGCATTTTACGACCGATGACCAAAAGCTGCTGTCACTTTTCGATCGATAACATCGATTGTAGTTATCCAATTGTCTTAAAATTTTTACGAAATGTCAACAAGAGATCAAAATTTTTATTTCATATACCCACCAATAGGTGGCGCCACCAGAAACAGTTATATTTAAAAAGTTCTGTTTCTTTTGCGACAGACCTTGTATGTTTATAACTCAAGAACGGCTGAATCGATTTGGCTGAAATTTGGTGATGAGGTAGCTTGGAACCTCGGGACGAGCATAGGCTACTCTCTATCGTTTTATGTTAAAAGCCAAAACAATTCATAAACAAAAAAAAATATGTATATTTCAAAACATAAGCATGTGTTCAATATATGTAAGAATCATTTGAATATTTTTTTACTTCAAAAATACAAAATAGCATCATACAGCTACTGGCAGGGTACAGTAGTTTTTGTTTACATGTATATGAATTATAGTGATACATAATTGCAACTGAACAATAAAAAGTTGAATCATAATGAGATGAGTGGATAATAGCTGTCAAATATATATTTTTGAAGCATTACACAGAACAATGCAATATTTAAAAGGAACTATCAAGTCTGTGTTTTCTCACGTTACCATATGATTAGATATAGGGCGTGAGACACGCCCTCTTCTGATCTACTCCTGCACTGTTGTTCACAATAACAAGAAGCATATGCACATATAGTACGTGTAACGATATACGATGCAGAGACAGTGAAGATGTTGTTACACCATATGTATTTATGTATGTACTATTCCTTAGGTGATTTACGAAGTCAATAAAAAATGTAAGTTGCCAATTTAACTATTCCATTATAGTGTTATCACCATAAATGACATCCTTGACAACAAGCAGCGAGCGGAGCCGCGGGCTTAGACTAGTCCCCTATATAATTGGGCAAGTTTTCGTCCATTTGTATCTATTTTAGCTACAAATATATACTGTTATGAGTAAACCATTTTCTGTAATTTTCATTGAGATATTGATAAATCAGATATTGGGAGATATATCCAGCATAAACTCACATAAAAGTTTGAAATTTGTATATTAGGTATATGGGGGCTCAGGAAGTATTGACCCGATTCAACCCATTTTTGATACACAGAAATATGTACTATTTTTGGGAAAGGTTCATGTTTGAATTTCAATTGTATATCTCACACATTGGCCGATATTTTCGGTCAAAAGTCAAGTTTAGATAGCCGTCTCGGTAGAATTTGGACAATTTTTAGTCATAAGGTGGCATACTTTAAAGGAATTATAAGAGCAAAGTTTTGACCTATTATATCAAATGCTTTTGATTTTGTGTAATTCCGCTCATTTTCACACTGTAACATAGGAATATGAAAAATGTCACGTACTAAATTTAGTCGAAATCGGTTAATCGGGTCCCGAGATATGTGCTTTCACCTAAAAGTGCATGGCGCCACGTACATCCAGGAATTTTCACACCGACTCCCATTAAGCCTTTACATGCCATTTCGGAGGTAAAGTTTTTACGTATTATGTTAAAAGTAACAAACAAAAAATATTCTCGGAATGGTAAAAAACAATAATAGGTTTCAAATTTACATAGGTCGAAGTTGAGGAAATGATCTTCTTGTTCCGTCGCCAGTTTCAAACTCGTATTTCAATAACATGTTCAAAACTGAACATGTATAGTATTTAGAGTTTATTACAAAAAAAGTAAAAACTAAAACCGTGTAAAAAAGGCAAATAAGAGGGGTACAAAAAACCGTGTGGAAAAAATCTGTGCAAAAAGGAGATCAAGTGTCGTTACATTAAAATTGCGGTGTCATTGGACATTATCATCTTTGGTCCAACGCTACTTCGTTTAGTCTATAAGAATATTTACTTACACTATGTAGACAATTAATGGTAGTATTATTGGACCATGTTTTTGACTAGTAATAGGTAAAACAATCATTTTTATTTTCATTGATTTTTTATTTATTATTATACAATTTTTGATATATGTAAATTAAACCTACATTATTCAAATTAATTAATTGAAAAAGACAATCAAAATATACAGTTCCCAATTGCTGTCAGCTGAAACGGCGTCATTTATACGAATTTGTAATGATGCCTCATTTGTAACTGCTAATTATTATTTTCTGCTTAAATGAGGATTTCAATCGGCTTTTTTAATATTTAATTTATAACATGTATGCATTATGTATATTAAAATTGAACGCTTTTCCATAATAATATGCGCTTACCTAAATCGGAATAAAAATTTATGGAAAATGACGCATCTTATTTCGTAAAACAATTCAACAGCTAATAGTCTATAGTATTATAGAAATTAGGTATGTAACCAGGTTTGCTACAAAGCAGAGTCCATTTGAACCACGTGCTTCTTAGATTTTTGCGGTGTGCTTTTAAGCATCTGTTTGCTCATTGTTGCTATTTTATGCTGTATAGTTAAATCTGTTGGTAAATAAGCCTCCTAATTACAATGAATGCCAGTATATTTGTCACGCTCGGAGTGAAAATGCAGACGCTTAGATATGTAAGCGCACATCAAGAGTACTTACAAAAGGGGTTAATGTGAGTGGTTGAAAACGCTAATTTTACATTCTGCATGATAGTTTGTGAGAAATAATTTTGTTCATCTAACTGTTCTATGTATCACCCAAAACTAATGAAGTTAGATATAGGGTTATATGTATGTATATATAAATTATAAACCTACTGTGATCAAATTGAAAGGTGAATTTTTAATTTATAATTCGCATGTTTTAAGTTGGCTGTTAGTTACATCTATGCAAAAATTTCACGTCAAAGTTAGTATTTGAGATAGGCGTCGTTTTGTGAGGTTCTAAAAGTGAATTCTTCGATTTTAACTATGTCTGAATTTATTGAACAAAGAAGTGCGATAATGCACCATCTCATACTGCATTGGTTATTCGTGATCATTTCGCTACATTTTCAACTAATATCGTGCCGCAACCACCGCATTCGCCTGATTTACCTTCGTGTAACTTCTGGCTATTCAGAAAATTCACATGATCTCTCCGAGAACAACGTTTTGACTCAATTGAGGGTATTGAATCGAAGAAGAGTGTGATGGCCATCACGACGGAGGATTTTTCCAAGTGCTATGATGACTTGAAAATTCATTGGTATAAGTGTATTGCAGCGGGAGGAGGCAAGCATACCGAAATTTTCTTTAAAAAACGGATACCAACCGCTAAACCAACAGACATCTTTCGCAACTGTGAGGAAGATTCATAAAAGAAAAATTCACGATGAGCAAACCCAAAAGCTGCGTCAGGATCGAGCTGAATAGAGAAGGTACAATCTTCTATAAGAGTGTGCAACTACTCGCATAGGCCGATGGTATTGGTATCATTGGTCATACGATCATGCCGTTAGTTGTGCTCTCTCGAGACTGAAAGGAAATGGATCTGGTAATGAACGAGGTCAAGAAGAAATATCTCCTGTCATTAAATAAACATTCGCAAATTGCCTCCCATGTCACTGTTGACAGTCATAACCTTGCAGTCGTAGATAATTTCTTCTACCAGTATTAACAACAACCACAACGTCAACCTGAAATCTTTTAAATAATTACTCTTGCTAACAAGTGCTGATTCGGACTGAGTTGGCAAAAGTCCTCTCTCGACGAACAAAGACCAAACTCTATAAGTCGCTCATTATTCCCGTCTTGCTATATATCGGCGATGACAACATCTGATCAGTCGACGATATGAGCTTTCGAGAGAAAGATTCTGAGGAAAATTGATGGTTCTTTGCGTATTAGCAACGGCGCGTATCGCATGCGATGGAACGATGAGCTTGTGAATAAGGAGACAGCGACTAAGCTGTCTATGTCATGTCGTCCGTATAGGTGAAAACACTTCAGCTCTCGAAGAATTTGACACAGTACAGGCCTTCGCCGTGAAGGGTTCGGAGATGCATCCGAGTGCTCCTTCGCCTCGGCCGATGTATCGCATGACCCGTTCCATGGTTTCCTGTACGTAGATACCGCAATTATGTTCTCTTGCTGGGGTACGTCTAGAAGCAGTTCCCGATATTTAAAATTTTCTTGCACGTATGTATCTCTCCTTGTATTCCCACTCGAGGAATTCACGCTAGGCCATGGTGCGTGAGCTTGCGATTGGATAGGGTGAGGAGGTACCAATGATGAGCGGTGTTATGTGGCGCTAGAACTACCCTCTATCCGAATATATCCACGTTCCGGATCCAGGGGTGAATGCGGCGGAAATTTTCGTCACGCCTTCCTGTTTGGTTTAGCTGCCAGACAACAAAGGGGCTGAGTATCGTGCCTTTCGGAAATTCGGCTTACAGGTGCTTCGCATAGGCATCGATGACTGTGTCTGTCAACTAGGATCTGGGTATAGGTAGACTCCACTTTGCCCGTACCTTTCCAGTGACGCTCCACTTTCTCGTTCTCAAGCCGTGTATCTTCTTGTTCGGAGAAGAGTTCCATCACCGGCAACTGCCATGGTATTGTGGCATCGTCTGAGGTAGATCTGTCGCTGCTACTGACTCAACCGACATGGCGCCACGGCGGGTTGACTCTTTGCGACGCTGCAGTCCAGGATGTTCGGCGTGTCGTGTCTACGTACGCAGCGATAGTACGTCTCATGCGAGTTAAGGAATGTATTCCTTATAATAGTAACAAACATCAAAACAACCTTTTGTTTCAGTAAACAGAATGCAGAAACAACCTTGAGTTAGAATAATTGAAGTGCACTGTCACTACAACAAATAATCCTAAACAAACAAGTATCAAAACAACATTGAGTTTGAATACCACAACCTTATCTTAGAACAAAGCAATTGTATCTAAGCAAGCAATATATATATAAACAAACCTAAACAAATAATATAATCTGTATCTTAACAAACTATCAACTAGTAATAAGTAAACATATTAGTTAGTATAAATAGAAGTAAGAACCATGTAATAAGTTAGTCTTAAGAGTATAAATAAAGAGTACACATTTCGGTGCAGCTCAAAATATATTCTTTTGACTCATTTTTACTTATGGTAAAAATTAACTTGCGTCCACTTCTCCTCGTTTTTCATGTTGTTCATCGCTCTGGATGTCTTGTCTTGCTGACGGCTCACGGTCGAATGAATGAACGAATTTGATCTACTCGTTTGGTCAGTTGCGATGCTCGTTTAAATAAAAAGGATGTATATTTTTATACTCTCGCAACAAAGTTGCCAAAGAGAGTATTATAGTTTTGTTCACATAACGGTTGTTTGTAAGTCCTAAAACTAAAAGAGTCAGATATAGGGTTATATAGACCAAAGTGATCAGGGTGACGAGTAGAGTCGAAATCCGGATGTCTGTCTGTCCGTCCGTCCGTCTGTCCGTCCGTCCGTGCAAGCTGTAACACAAAATGGCGGAAACCGAAAACTTATAAAGTGTCATAACTAAGGCATAAATAAAGATATTAAGTGAAATTTTGCACAGAGGATCGCATTAGGGAGGGGCATATTTGGAAGCAATTTTTTTGGAAAAGTGGGCGTGGCCCCGCCCCCTACAAAGTTTTTTGTACATATCTCGGAAACTACTATAGCTATGTCTACCAAACTCTACAGAGTCGTTTTCTTCAGGCATTTCCATATACAGTTCAAAAATGGAAGAAATCGGATAATAACCAGGCTCACCTCCCATACAAAGGTTATGTTGAAAATCACTAAAAGTGCGTTAACCGACTAACAAAAAACGTCAGAAACACTAAATTTTACGGAAGAAATGGCAGAAGGAAGCTACACCCAGGTTATTTTTTTAAATTGAAAATGGGCGTGGCCTCGCCCACTTATGGACCAAAAACCATATCTCAGGAACTGCTAGACTGATTTCAATGAAATTCGGTATATAATATTTTCTTAACACCCTGATGACATGTACGAAATATGGGTGAAATCGGTTCAAAACCACGCCCTCTTCCAATATAACGCTATTTTGAATTCCATCTGATGCCTTTTCTGTATAATACGAGTATATATGTACTTTAGGAACCAATGATGATAGCGGCATAAAACTTTACAAAAATACGGTATTTGAAAAATATGTAAATGATGTATAATGAAATCTCGATTATCACTTTATCATGCGAGAGTATAAAATGTTCGGTGACACCCGAACTTAGCCTTTCCTTACTTGTTTTTTATGTTTTTTTTTTACACTGCTGCTACAGTGGTTTACAATTTCATTCGCTGATATTCACTATTTTCTCCTTATCACCGTCGATATTTCGAACATGTACGATTACTATTGAAATGTATCTGTGAATTTTATAAGGACCATCGTACTACGGGGCTAACTTTGCGGTGAAACTGTCCGCGGCTTTAGAGAGATGATGTTCCTTTGCGAGAACTAGCTCTCCGACGCGGAGGACCATTTTCTACGCCTCAGGTTATATTGGCGGACCTGATTCGTCGACGCTCTCTCCATATTTTGCCGAACGATTCTGAAGGCTTCCTGCATCCTGTTGTACTTTTCTTCAGCCGTCGTGAGCATCATACTTGTGCCGATATTAACATCTTCGAAGAGGGCCCGTGGCAGTCGCGGTTCTCGTCCGAATACGAGAAATGCTGAGCTGTATCCCGTGGAGGCCGAGATGCTGGAATTTTCTGCGAGCCCGATCTCTGGGAAAAAATCGTCCCATTCCGATAATTCGTTTGATCGTACGATTCACTCGTTCCGTGGCATTCTCTTGAGGGGTATAAGTGCCATAATGTACTAGTAAATTGAACACCATTTTCCGAAATAAGGATCTTCGAGGATTCTTTCTTTGGGGGATTCATGGGGACTAATTCAACCCACTTGCTGAAGCGGTCGAAAAACACCAGTATCATTGTATTGCCATGGGTTGATCGTGGTAAGGGTCCGATAAAGTCGGTGCAAACTGTGGCAAACGGTTCTTGTGCCACCTGTGAAAGCATCTTCTGTGCTGGTCTCTGCTGTTCTTCCTTGTATTTCTGGCAGGACTCACACTGGCGTACGTACTGGCTAATGTCGCGGAACATTCCTGGCCAGTAATATCGGTTGGCGACTCGGGCTACTGTCCGGCGCTTGCCCATATGTCCGGCGCAAGATATATCGTGATTCACTTATAGCACCCTTACACGGAGGGGTTTAGGCACACATAGCTTCCAGGGTACAGCCTCCTTATCGTGGGATCGACACGGAATATGGCGATAAAGTTGGCCATCCTTTTCCATGTAATCCGCGTACTTCTCTGTGTTTGCGCAAACTTGCGTAGGGTCTCATTTTTCGAATTCTCCAGACTATGGCCAGGCACTCCTTTTCGATAGCTAAATAAATTTTCTCCGCCTCATTCAATTTTCCCCAGGCGTAAGCTCAGCACAGCACCAAGACCGATGTTGCTAGCGTCCGTCTGCAAAGTGAATGTCTGGCTGAAATTCAGACATGCGAGGACAGGAGCCTCCGTTAACTTTTACTTGATGCTTTCAAATGCTGATTATTGCTCAGGTCCCCATTTCCAGTATTTCCTTCTCTTCAAGAGAGCTGTGAGCGGCTGGCTCATGGTCGCGATGTCGGGTACAAAGCGGCGATACCAGGAGGCTATCCCCAGATATTGACGTACTTCTTGCACGTTAGTTGGAGGCTTCATCTCCTGAATTGCTCCAAATTTCTCGGGGTCAGTCTGGATGCCTTTGTCACGTGACCTAAATATCGAAGTTCCTTCTTGAAAAACTCAGATTTCTCAGGATTAATTCGGAGGTTGTTCTGCTGCAGTCTCTGCAGTACCTTTCGTAAATTCTGTATGTGTTCCTCGAATATAGAGCCTATGACGATTATGTCGTCAAGGTAGGCGAAGGCGTGTGGTTCCATCTCAGGGTTTATGACCTGGTCGAGTACCCTCTGGAACGTCGCAGGTGCCGAATGAAAGCCGAATAGAATGACGAAGGGTATACGTCGGGTACAGATCGGGTGTTGAGTTGCTGATAATCCACGCATAAACGCCACTTACCGTTCTTCTTCCTAGCCAATACAATCGTCCGCTGTGTGGGCTGTGAGACCTTTCGATACACCCCTTCGACAGCAGCTCGTCGATCTCGGCGTTGATAATGGCCTGCATCGCTGGGTTTCTTGGAAAATATCGTTGCTTGATTGGGCAGTCGTCGGTCATAGTGATTTTATGCTCCGCCACGGTCGTCACTCCACTCATGCTTTCGAATTTTCGAAGTTCGAAGAGCGTAAAGCCGGCCGTGTTCCTGATGCGTAATTACTGGTGGTTCGGTACTGAGTTCCTTGGGTCCGCCGGTTGTTGGGGACAACATTCTTTGGTTAGCACAACCGCCCGGCTACACTCCCTGCAAAATAACTTCCTAGGATTACGGCATCTCCTAGTGTAGTGACCTTCCTGGCCACATCTCAAGCATGTATTTTCCGGCCTAAAGGCTCGACTAGTAGATGGTTGCTGGCGCATTTACTGCCGTGTTATATTGGGAAAACGCGTAGTGTTGTTGTGGACGTGGGAACGGCCCACTTGCATTTCTCACCTCGTGGTCACTTATGATGTGTCTCGTCATCTTGCATCGAGGTGGCTCTACTGCTCGCAATTGTCCTTCATATATTCCTTCGTACTCTTCTGCCAGTGTGATGAGTTCGGCTAGCGTCTCGAAATCTCACCGCCGAATGTAGAGCAGATAATCGGTGTAGCTATTTTGAAAAATTCTTTCCAGTCGCTCCTCCTGATTATACTCTACTCTCATTAAATTCTGCATAGCCAGAACGTAGTCCTTGTATTTTTCTCGCACGTGATATCTTCATTGCCGCATGTTATCTTCGAAGCTTTCGAAGTAATGTGCTGGTAAGAAGAAGCCCAGAAAGTTCTTTTTGAAAGTGGTCCACCTCTCCCGATGTTCGTTATTGTTGCGATACCATTGGATAGCGGTACCGCACAGTAATGCGGGCATGTTCTTTGAAGGATGTTATCGTTTATCATGTATGGCTAAATGAGTAGCGACGTCGCATCACATCTGCATCAATTCATCACACCGGATCGACTATTCACCTCATCACGCGAGCGAACACCACACATTTACACACATACACGCACATGCACCCAAACGCAGTCTAATTAGAACAAAAGGAATAGAGAAAGCAGCTCGCCCTCTTTTCGTTGATACGACGTCGAACAGCCAACATCTACGCTTTCCGCAGCATCCCGGTTCCGATCCGCTTATCCGAATATATATATCTAATATATATTTAACTTAATACCTACGGGTTTCAATATATAATTGAACAGTTTATATTTATATAACATAATTTAACCATCCAATACTTCAGTTCAATTAAACCAATTTTATTATAATAATTGTGAAGTGAATTTCGCAGAAAATAAAAGTTTGTAACGTTCTTTGAAATTAGTGCATTTTCTTTTAACTAAAAGTGTGAGTGGCCTATAAGGTGAGTTTAATGTACAATGTATATTTCGGAGAGCTCTTCCAATCGCTCAACGAACGCTAATGGGTCTCGCCCACCGTCGTTTTTCCACTTCTTCAATCATTTTTTAAATTTTTTCTTCCTGCATCTTGGCTGCCAGTGTGGTTATGCGCTTACGAATTTCTCGCCTGGTGCCTATGTGGTCAACTCCCAGACTCTGCGCGAAGGAGATTAGTTGCTCCTTGAACATGTTGTCCAACCACATGAGATCTGCCATTTCCGTGCTAAATGTTTTCCTGATGTTATACGATCCACAGGGTCCCTGCTCGGGCACCAATTGTAACGAAGCTTTTTACTGCCCCTGCTTCTTATAGCTTGTTGAGGTATAGTCGCCGTGTCCAGGATTCGTTTCAATAAATTTGTAAGCATTGGGGCTCTCTACGAATCGTACTTTATTTAGCTTTATCTTATAATTTTATTTATAGTTACAAATATTGTCTCCCGCATTGTAATGTCGTCGCCCGAGGAAAGTGCTGTGCCGGGGTAACGGTTCAGTGTGGCCCGTTAGGCCAATACCGTTTTCCACTCTGCTGCGCTCCTGGGTGCTAGACGACGTGCTGCTCTGTGCTACGACGACCACACTAGACTACTTCTGCCGGTGCTAGTGTAGTTTTCGTTAACGATGTCCTGCGACGTGCGTTAACGATCTCGTGCTACGACGATCACGCTCGGCAATTTCTACCGGCGCTCGTGTAGGCTTCAATGACGATGTCCTGGCGTACACGTTGACGCTACTCTGCTACGCTAGTGATGTCTAGCTGACGCACTATAGTCGCGTAAAAATACCGGACCACGGTTCCAAGACTAGCTATAAGATAAACTCACTGCTTAGTCTGATGCTGAACATACATATGTACGCTGCCACCAGGAATAAAGGGCTGTTCGCTTATTCCAGTGTGAGAGCGCTTCAAAGTTAGCGTTTTTGTAACATGTTCCATTATGGCCAGATTGAACAAAATAATAATTTTTGGGCATTTAAATTAAAGCACCAAAATTACACCGGTCAACAAAAAAAATATTTTTTTTGGTTTCTGTTCTTATGCTTGAATTCTGGTTCTTGACATTGAAAAACACTTAAATATTAATCTTTAGTTCTTTAAGTTTGCTTTAGGCTGATCTACATCGATAAGTATATTTGGGGTTTAATACGAGAGAGCTCATATGAGCATAAAAGAAATACAAACAGGTAAGGAAGGGCTAAGTTCGGGTGTCACCGAACATTTTATACTCTCGCATGATAAAGTGATAATCGAGATTTCATTATCCGTCATTTACATATTTTTCAAATACCGTATTTGTGTAAAGTTTTATTCCGCTATCATCATTGGTTCCTAATGTATGTATATATTATACAGAGAAGGCATCAGATGGAATTCAAAATAGCGTTATATTGGAAGAAGGCGTATTTGTAAACCGATTTCACCCATATTTCGTACATGTCATCAGGGTGTTAAGAAAATATTATATACCGAATTTCATTGAAATCGGTAAAGTAGTTCCTGAGATATAGTTTTTGGTCTATAAGTGGGCGACGCCACTCCCATTTTCAATTAAAAAAAAAACCTGGTTCCATTTTTGAACTGTATATGGAAATGCCTGAAGGAAACGACTCTATAGAGTTTGGTTGACATAGCTATAGTAGTTTCCGAGATATGTACAAAAAACTTAGTAGGGGGCGGGGCCACGCCCACTTTTCCAAAAAAAATACGTCCAAATATGCCCCTCCCTATTTCGATCCTTTGTGCTTAATTTCATTTTAATATCTTTATTTATGGCTTAGTTATGACACTTTATAGGTTTTCGGTTTTCGCCATTTTATGGGCGTGGCAGTGGGCCGATTTTGAACATCTTCGAACCTAACCTTCTTATGGAGCCAAGAAATACGTGTACCAAGTTTCATCATGATATCTCAATTTTTACTCAAGTTACAGCTTGCACGTACGGACAGACAGACATCCGGATTTCAACTCTACTCGTCACCCTGATCACTTTGGTATATATAACCCTATATCTAACTCTTTTAGTTTTAGGACTTACAAACAACCGTTATGTGAACAAAACTATAATAATATCCTTAGCAACTTTGTTGCGATAGTATAAAAATATTCACTTTTAGACAGTAATTTCTTGTTATTTTACATTTATATATTATTGTTTATCACACATCTTGAATAAAAACGACTCTTGTATCTACAAAAGCAGTTTCTAATTATAATCTATAGTGAAATTATTGAAAAAATATAAAAATCATCGAAAAATTGCTCTAATTTCTACGAAAGCAGACTTTAACCGGAAAAAAATGTTTTCCTTATTTTTGTCAAAGGAGAAACTAAAATTTAACATGTAGATGTCAGACCCAAAAATCGTGTTGACCGGTGTTACTATATAGTGGTTATTTATTATATGGAGAAACTATTTAAATCTTAATAAAGCATATTAGAATAACTGACTATTGACCTCTCGGTACCCTATAAAAGGATTTAAGCTTGTTAGCTCTCAATCATTAAATGTTTTTAATCATTTTCCATTGAAAATAATACTATGATGCTTCAAATTACAAAATACAAATTATCAAATGCCTTTAAATTTCACAAATTTATTTAATTTTCATTGTTTTACATTTTATATACATACGTGGTCTTGAACGATGTAACAAATCCCTCCGTTTACATATTTTTTTGGTAAGATTTCAATCTGGTCGTCCCTCTTTTCCAATTGCTAAAAGTCAAAACCTACTGAACTCGATTAGCTGTCAAAGTTCGGTAAGTTTTGAAATTTAGCAATTGTTCTCTCACTTCCAGTCAGAGATAAAGAGATCCCCAACTCTCCTGTCACTGGAAATGTGCGAACCGCTCACCTACCGAACTTTGACAGTTGACTGGATTGGGTAGGTTTTGACGTTTCGCATTTGGAATGACTGGAACGGCCAGATTGAAATTAAACCAAAACAAGTAAGGAAGTGCTAAGTTCGGGTGTCACCGAACATTTTATACTCTCGCATGATAAAGTGATAATAATTTACATATATTTTTATTTTGCTGTAAAATTAATTAGATTAGATCAATTTCTGTACTTTGAGCATTGAATTGTATTTTCATTTCCTAATGTACTTATATATTATACAGAGAAGGCATCAGATCGGTTGTGAACCGATTTCACCCATATTTCGTACATGTCATCAGGGTGTTAAGAAAATATTACATACCGAATTTCATTGAAATTGGTTGAGTAGTTCCTGAGATATGGTTTTTGGTCCATAAGTGGGCGGCGCCACGCCCATTTTCAATTTTTAAAAAAAGCCTGGGTGCAGCTTCCTTCTGCTATTTCTTCCGTAGAACTTAGTGTTTCTGACGTTTTTTGTTAGTCGGTTAACGCACTTTTAGTGATTTTCAACATAACCTTTGTATGGGAGGTAGGCGTGGTTATTATCCGATTTATTCCATTTTTGAACTGTATATGTAAATGCCTGAAGGAAACGACTTTGTAGAGTTTGGTTGACATAGCTATAGTCGTTTCCGAGATATGTACAAAAAACTTAGTAGGGGGCGGGGCCACGCCCACTTTTCCAAAAAAATTACGTCCAAATATGCCCCTCCCTAATGCGATCCTTTGTGCCAAATTTCACTTTAATATTTAAGAAAAGCGAAATTTAAATATATTTCATGAAACGTTTTACTATTTGATGCATAGAATAATTAATTTTCAATTATAAATGATTAAAAACATTTCTTAATTGAGAACTAACAGGGCTAATTCACCTTATTAAGTATTGAAAGATCAAAACTCAGTTGTTTTAACATACCATAAACTCATAAAAAAGGATTTAAGTAGTTTCATCATATATTAAAAGTCCAGTATATAATAATTTGCAATCGTTATAAATGTTGAGTGTTTTAATTTAAAATGCCCAAAAATTCTGTGAACAAAACGATTGTACTCTGTAACAACTGGTTGCAAGAGTATAAAATATAAAAAATAAAAATCAGCGACGCTGAATTAATAACAAAAATTTGTACCTGCCGAAATAAACAGCTTGTTAATTTTTAAAATTATCACGATAGCCTTAAGTCAAAATTTAAATATTGTTTATCTTAATTTGTATTTTTTTAACACTCATATTATTATTAACTGTATTTACCAAAAATAAGCTAAAAGCTTTGTAAAGCTTAAGCCAACAGATAACAAATTGTCGCCTCTTCCATATATGCTCAACAAATCGAGGACGCTACGAGATTTAAGAAGGGAATAGTTAACCTTAGTTAACACAACAACTAACATTAGATGAACAGCTAACATAATATAAACTCCTACCAATGCTAAGCAAGTTCATGCTTGCTACATTTGTATAGCAATACCCTTTATCAGTATTATTAACAACAAGAGCACACAGCAATAGCATAACACTATGATGGGTGACATTCGAAAGGTGATGCCAAAAACTCTGAAGTTTTACGGTACCTTTAGAAGTTGTAGTTGCAATCATAAAGCTGCTCACAGCAAGATCACCTGAGGAGTAGGATCGCATATCAATAATGATATTTTACCTCTTGTAAAGGCAGCCATAAATAAGTTGTTGCCGTACTCACATGGAAAAACAGAGAAATGTACTTATGTTTGGGTTTTAGCTTAGTTGCGGCAGATGTAATATAGACGTGAAGCAGTTAACATGAGAAATAAATAAGCGAAAAATAACTAATTACGTTTTTATACTCTTGCGACCAGTTGCTACAGAGTATATTATTTTGTTCACCTAACGGTTGTACGTATCACCTAGAACTAAGCGAGATATAGAATTGAGATATCTCGATGAAACTTGGTATGTGGGTCCCTTAGAACAAAAAAAATTCGACTTCGTAGATGGGCGTTATCGGACCACTACTACGCCCACAAAACGGTATTAACCGAAAACATATAAAAACCATAACTAAGCACTAAATTAAGATATAAAGCTGTAGTTTGGTACAGAGGAAAGTAGTAGCAAGGGGCACTTGTGAGCAAACTTTTTTTAAAAAGTGGAAATGGCCCCGCCCTCTAATACATTTAATGTACATATCTCCTAAACCACTAAAGCTACAACAATCAAATTTGCTGGGTACACATCTTTTAGGAATTTCTACCGACAGTGTGAAAATTGATGAAATCGGAGGATAACCTCGCTTACTCCCCATATAACGGTACTGTTAAAAACTACTAAAAGCGCGATAAATCAATAACTAATTGTGCCAGAGATATTAATTTTTACCACCGAGATGGTATAAGAAGTTCTTATGTCACATTGTGAAAATGGATGAAATCGGACAACAACCACGCCCACTTTCCATATAGCACAATTTTAATTTGTGCTTGATTCGTTTAGTTTCCAACACACAAATCCAAAAGCAATTAATATAACGGGATAAAACTAGTCTCTTTAATGTGTTCCACCTGATGATCAAATATTGTTGAAATCCAATAAAAACTGTTCATGCCTCTATGTTCTGAATATTTAGACTCCGGTACCTATATTCGACTTTTTATCGAAGATGCCGGTCAATGTGTGATATATATATCTAAAAATAAAGGATAATCCTTCTCTTATAATGGTGCTCGTACGTCTGCATGTCAAAAATGGGTTGAATCGGTCCTATACTTCCCTTAATATTAAGATTTTCGAACTTCGGGGTGATTTTATACCGCATACATCGGCCAATATATAAGTTATCCCAATGAAAATAAGAGAGCGTGTTTTACTAAAAACAGTGTATCTGTGTGCGTAGATAAATTTTAGCGAAAACTTGGCCTAGCCCCTATATAACTAATAACAGGATTTTCGAACATCCGGCTGACTTTACTCTATTTGATTGGTAGAAGTATTTCCCTGGCTTTGAATCTTGCAAGTTGCAAGAGTATAAAATGTTCGGTTGCAATCGAATTTAACCCTTCCTTACTTGGTAATGTTATTTTTTCAAAGTATTTTTATTGTGTGTGTTATGCACATATAATAAATATATACTTATAACATGAGAAAAGAAGAAAATAAAATTTATATCGTCACCCCCTCGCCTACAAAAACCGGTTTGGGCGACGAAAAGAGTCTTCGTTTGAATAAAGCCTAAATATACAATAAATTGTTTTGTCCTACTAATGTTACAGTTTGGTTTTGCGCTTGTCTCATTGTGTCTTCTTTGCGAAGGTCATCTAACTATCCATTCATGTACATGTCACTACGTATGTGTGCCGTTATTCTCTTAGTGTATTTTATTGTAAGGAGTATTGTGTTATTATAAAATAATTGTCCTGCTGTTTGTTATTATTGCCATTAATGTTGCAACTGGTTGTTGCTGGTCTATCGACTATCGTCGATATTGTAATTAAAAAACGATATACTGTGATACAGTCACAAGTCTCTAAAATTGAGATTTTAAATTTGAGAAAATTTTTGTGACTTGAAAGGATTTTGCAATTTTGTACATGACTGTCACACAAAAATCACTCAATTGAAAACGATCAGGCATAATCAGCTTTTAGAGATGTATGTACGCTTGAATGAAAATAAATATGTCGATAACAAATATTAAATTTTCTATATCACAGTCAAAAAGCATAATTACCAATAAAAAAAAAAATTATGTTAATTTTGTTTCAGAATATTTATGTGAAATTTATTTATTTTTAACTTTTTCGTGTTTGAATTGCTTACAATATATAAAAAAGACATTCGATGAACCACCAGGTCACAAATTTGAGACAATATTTTGTGACTAAAGACTGTGTTGTGAATAGTAACTAGTCACAAATTGACACTTTATCTCAAAATGTCAAGTAGTGACTAGAGACTGCTTACAGAACTGCGCTATTAGATAAATCATAAAAGCATTATACTTATGTACATATAATATACTACTATGTACATCTGCATCTGTAAGCATAAACTTGGTAGCCAAGTCCTTGCCCCATACCAGCACTGCTTAGTCTCTGCCACTGTATTTGCGCGCTTTATAAACAGCTTCAACATTTTGATAAATCTGTATGTGTATGTGTACACACACACGTACGGGAGTAATGCAATTACGTGAAATGCAATTGATATTGACTCCGGAATGAAGCAGGCAAGAGAGGATAATACATGAAACGGCGACTTACATGATGATACATATGTATATGTATATGGTACATTCGCATAAGTGAATAGACAGAGCCAGATTGTTTTTTTTGACGCACAAAATTAAATCCTTATTGATACTAAAAATCTAGCAACAAACCAGAAGATGACTAGTAGCGGAGGGCCGTAAGGTTTATACCTCGGAATTTGTATACGTGCATTCAGTATGCAGACAAAAAATATGTATATCAATAAAGGGTGTATTAATTCTTATTTAAAAAAAACACCACACCAGCATGGTCTCCACCTAAAAAAAACTTCGAGCGGTTACTTCAATTGATTTTGATTGGAAAAAATAGGTGTTTTTTATGTGAAAAAGAAGCGGATGAAATGAAGGAAAAATGAAAATCGAAATCGTTAAGACAACAAATCAGCTACGTAACTACTTCTGATTTCAAGAAAACGATATTAAATTTGATAAGTGAAGAGAGAAGTGAATATTGTCGCAATATCCATAAAAGAATTATAGGCGTGTTAGATTTAGTAGCTCAGGAAGCTAAGTATCACGCTGATTGTTATATGCGTTTAAAAAATACCGTAAAACAGACCCAGAGAGACAAAAAAATTCATCCTGTCACAATACAAGTAGATGCAGCAATGGAGCAGATTTTCAAATATATTGAAGAAAACGATGACTGTCAGTTTTCACTGGCAGAATTAAAAAGTATTGTAACAATTGACCATATTCCTGACGATAAAACAATAAAAATGAGGTTGACGAATCATTATGAGGATAATATTGTATTCTCCAGTAAATTTGGATCCAATACAATAATATGTTTTAAAAAACAACAAGACGAAATAAAAAAAAAAAAATTGAGATCGGCCAATTTTTTTTTACTTTTTCATTTGAGGTTTTAATAATGCAGTCAAACACTTGTCATACGGATTCATAGACCGGCCTTGGGTTCCGAGATTTTTCTATTTCTATGCCTTACAGCGCTCCAATATAGCGTTAATTCGTGAAATATAGTAGATGCGGGACAATCAAGAAGATTTTATCATACTACTGTGATCAAATTGAGAGGTGAATTTTTAATTTATACGTTGCGTGTTTTTCGCATAGGTAAATTTTTTTCTGTATGTTGGTAGTACTGTTAGTGGCATCTACGCTAAATTTCACGTCATAATATTCATTATTTCATTTGAGATACGCGTTGTTTTGTGAGGCTCTAAAAGAGTTCAAAGCCGGCCGTGAGAATGTTGAGAAACATGTGGTGTCAAATCGGCCAAAACATCGACTGATGAACATCACATGCTTCAGAAGAGTCATATCTCGAATGGTTCGAAAAACACTCAATTTTTTCGAAAAAGACCGTCGTACTAACATCTGTGAAACAATGCTTTCTGACTATCAAAACGATGAAAACTGGAGATGAGACTTGGATCCAAAGCGAGCCGAAACCGAAAAAAACCACGTCAAAGTCGCTCAAAATTCAAGGCATGTTGACAGTTTTCTTCGATTATCAGGGTGTGGTGCATTATTAATTCCTTCCGCCGGGTCAAACTGTCAACAAGGAATATTATTTGAGCGTTATGCGCCGTTTACGTGAACTATTCGCCTCAAGAAGCCAGATTTGTGGGCCGAAAACTCTTGGCTTTTGCACCACGATAATGCACCGTTTCATACTGCGTTGGTTAATCGTGACAATTTCCCCAAAAATTCAACAAATATCGTTCCGCAACCATCGTATTCGCCTGATTCTGGCTGTTCGGCAAACTCAAAAGACTACTCCGAGGACACCGTTTTGACTCAATTGAGGATATAAAAGCTGAATCGAAGAAAGGTCTGATGGTCATCACAACGGAGCCTTTTTCCAAGGGCTAGGATGACTGGAAAATTCGTTGGCATAAGTGCATTGCAGCGGAAGGGGATTACTTTGAAGGATATAAAATGAATTTGCAAGAGTAAATAAAGATTTCAAAAATATAATTGTTTCTTGTTCGAGGTATATTGAATTTGTTTTTACTTTTTATTTATTAGTATTAATACAAGTTCCTTGTTAGTATGGAAACATTTTAGATCACAAATGGATAAATCAATAAGTAAATTTGCAAAATTATTTAGCATTTCAAATATTCCTTTTTTGAAAGAATGAAATTTATACAAAATTGCTTCTTACCGCAAAAAGCTCTTTGCTATCACGAAGAAGAACAATGAAAAACCAAAAATTCGATAAACAAAAACTAGCAGAAGTTGACAAAAAACAAGAAATTTATTTTTAATATGTGTTATTTAATTAATAATACATAAGACAGCTTTACAAATCTGAACAAAATTTGATATTTTTAAGTGCACAGATTACGAATTTATTCATGATTATTGAACTTTATGACCGGACACACACCGTCGCAATATTTTTGTGCGACTAAGAGAGCTTTCCATTCACTGGGGGCGTGGCAAAACCAACTAACTATATTTCTATTGAACTAATAAATGCGAGCCAATGTCTGCCAGGAATGAATGAATGACAATTATCCCATTAATTTAATTTGAACCACCGCGAACCAGACGGACTTGCGCAATACAATTTGTTGGATGTGACCATTTTGCGTCCTATTCTTAAAAAAAATGTCGCACTACTCCAAATAAACGGGATCTACTAATTGTATTCAATGTTTTCCACATTTTAAAATAATAATAACAAGTAAGGAAGGGTTAAGTTTAGGTGTATCTGAACATTTTATACTCTTGAAATTTTGCAAAGATCAAAGACCTGAAAATTCCTTCAGATGCGACATCTAACGTCTATTATTTGATGAAATCGTGAACAAATTACAATCAAATTTGGCATTTACATATATTAGGAGGTACACAGTCTACTATAATGTCCTTAGTTTTCCAACAAGGTAGGTTAAATATGGTCACCAATCATATAGAGTAAAGTCAGCGGGATGTTCGAAAATTCTGATATTATTTACATAGGCGATAGGTCAAGCTTTTGGTCGATTTCATTTATTTTAGGTACAAAAATATACTGTTATGAGTAAAACACTCTCTAATTTTCATTGATATAACACACGTATTGGCCGATATACTTGTATGCGGTATAAAGTCATTCCGAAGTCCGTCAGTGCAAGCAGGAATTTGAATAAAAATTAAGACATCTTGATGGACATAATCGGACCACTGCCACGCCCACAAAACGCCATTAAGTATAAAGTATAATATAAATATAAAGTATAATATAAATATAAAGTATAAAGTTATAAGCCATAATTAATGTAAAGTTTTTAATTTTGAGACAACGAGTCACATTAAAAAGTGGCAATTGTGGTTTGAAAATGTTTAAAAAGTGGGCTTGACACAATCTATTAAGTTTAATGTACTATATATATCTTCCAAACCAATAAGACTACATCATCCAAATTTAACCCTGTCTACTCTCCATAAAAGGTTTTTTTTTTATTTTATCTACTAAAAGTGCTATAAATCAATAACTAATTGCGCTAGGGACATTAAATTTTACGCTTAAGATGGTATAACAATGCTTTATAGAAAGGCAACCTAAAGCGATAAAAAATGAAAAGTTAAAATAAGAAATTCCTAGCTCCACAGAGAATCTTTCACGCTGGGTTCACGTGATAAATGCCAACAAATTTTCAATTATATGCGATCAATACTACAAAACGATACAATGACTCTGGACATCGCAAATTTACGTGCACATGTAGAAATTCTTACACAGGCTTTAAATAACACAAAATTAAAGGTAAATACACTAGAAGCACAACAATCCTCCGAGACAGCCGCTACGACAGATCATCATGTAGAATTCACACCAAACATAACAAACGGAAACTTTATAAATTTAAAAACATTTGACGCCATACCATGCTTCAGTGGAGATAAGACCCAGTACAGATACTGGAGAAAAAGGGCATGGACATTTATGGAAAATAGCAAAGCATTTTCTACCCACTCGAACTATTACACAGCTTTCACAATTATACCCTCAAAAATAATTGGGGAAACAGGTACTATCCTAATCAACCACAACACCAAGCTGAATTTCTATTCGATAATCAAGAGGCTTGATTACACATATGGTGATCAACGAGCATTGTATGTGCTTCTGGAAGAAATGAAGAAGATTACACAAGCAAAAGGTTTCACAGCGAAATCAGCCAAGCACTGAATCTCGCACTCTCAAAGATGGAGATGTCAGGAGGACAAGGATCTGCATCCATGTTGGAATATGGAAACCAAGAAGCAGTCTGTACTTTCATCACAGGTCTCAACAGCTGATATACAAGCGGCACATTATACAGTTATCACCCAAAAGACTTGCAAACCGCATATGTAATCACAAGTACGATTTACCACGCCAATGCGAACATGCAGTTCGACGCACAAATTACACCACAAAGATATAACCAGCGACAAAAAACATCCACAACAGAGATATAATGATATAAGGAGATATAACCCAAATGTGCAAGTACAATATAACCAAGAACCAATGGAATTAGATGACTTTCTGTTGGTTGGTTTCTATTCTATTATAAATTCGAATAATTGCCGGAAAATCCCTAAAAACAGCCCTTTTCTTTTTCCCATACAAACGAATAATTGTTTGTTTGTTAGTAACGCTAAGAGAACGGCTACACCAATCTTGATGAAATTTGCAGAGTTTGTTTGTTGTGGATCGGGAAAGGGAATTCCAAAAAGTAACTTTTTTCCATACTAATTTTGTCAATTTTTGTTTATTTTGTTTTTCAATATTTTGATTTGTAAATTATTGAATCGTTCAATTTCGGTCCTTGCTTTTTTATTCCGGCTATTTTAAAGAAAAATTATTGAAAATTATTCAGTGAAAACTTTTAGTGTGTTTCACACAAAGTGATCAATTGCGAAGTGCCCTAATATCGGTCGGCGTTCTTTTTGCCATCAACGTATGGCAGCCCAAGGCAAGGCAAGGCAAGGCAAGGCAAGAAGTACTCCCAGGATGCGGTGACATACGTGCGGAATTATGGATCGCGGTCAATCAGCTAGCGATCGTCACGATGTCACAACACGACTTTTCAAACAGCAGTTACGATGTTTGATGGACTTTATCTTGAAGCAACTCTGTTGAGATGGTTCATGGGCCTTGCGGACACCACAATCCCACTTCGGTTTGTATATCTGACAATAAATGCACCAAACACTATCCACGTGCTTTTTTTGGAAACTCAAACTAGAAATGATGGATATCCACTCTATCGGCGTCGCTCACCAGACGACAATGGCAGAACATTTAGCATTTAGAGGCGTGAATATCGACGTTAACAACACATCGAAGTTGAAAACATATGGATCGTACTATATTCACCATTATTGTCTCATTCACATTCAAAACTCATATCAATGTTGAGTATTGCAGTTTGATGAAATCGATCAAATACGTTTGTAATTACGTCACCAAAGGAAGCAACATGGCGGTTATTGGTCTTGAAAGATACGATCGATACGTAAACTGCAATAAAGCGCTTTGTAGGATATTTACTTTTGCAATTCATGAACGTTTTCCGATTGTCTCGCAGTTAATTTGGAGAGTGATACAGTACAGCCAGTGGAAACACCGCCAGCAACAAAACTAACATTGACGAGCTTTTTCTCAATTTTCGTCAGTGGTCCGTTTGCGAGAACATTACGCTATTCGGAAATACCTTGATATTATACATAGAATGCATCGTCAAAGAAATAGTTGCGCAGAAAGCAAAGCCAACCAGTAAATGGAAATCCAGGTGTGTTACCAACTACTGTGAACGAAGGACGAATTTACACAATCCACCCGAAAAACGACGATTGTTTCTACCTTCGGTTGCTATTGATTAATGTACGTGCTGTGAATGGTACGGTGTGTGCAAGTTTTGTAGAAGTAAGTCAGCATTACAATCAGCCTTCAAATCCGCGCCAATTATGGGATACGAACAAAGATGACATTGCCGAAGACATTTTACATCGTCTTCGCTAAAAATTGGAAATAGGTCAATTCCGGTTGATACTTCCGGTGGTTTGATATCAATTCCATCTTCCCTTTACCAATTCACGAAAGATGAACTCATCACGAATATTCGGACATTGGACAAATTATCGCAACTACGATTCCTTAAGTGCACGCGCAATGTTAGCTGCCAAAAATAGCGAGGTTGTTGACTTAAACTTGAAGATTCAAAGTCCAATTCCGGGAAACTTGCAGTGGAGACAGTGGAATTTCTTAATTCTTTGGACAGGCTTGGTATGCCACCGCATCATTTGCGTCTCAAAGTTGGAACTGTCGTTATTATGTTCCGCAATCTGCGCTATCGAATATAAGGAAATGCTTCATTCTAAGAATTTCTCTGAGTTCTAACGATTTGCCATTTCAGTTCAAACGTATTCCGTTTCCAGTGAAAATTGAAAAACTAACGTAATCCTTCCGTTTACGACTACAATGCAAGCTGTAATTAGGGCAGAACCAAAGAACCAAAGAAAGCAAACAATGAATTTATAAACAAAGAAATAAATAAATTGTTAGATAACCAAATTATTCAACCTACTAAAAGTCCTTACAATTCTCCAATCTGGACCGTCGCAAAAGAAAGGTACCGATACCGAAGGGAATCCTAAAAGACAAATGCTAGTAGATTTTCAGAAGCTTAACGCTTAGACTATCACTGATGGATAGCCTATCCCAGATGTTGCTATGACAATTCAAAATCTAGTTAAAGCAAAGGCTTTCACAACGATTTACTTAGAGTCAGGCTCTTACCAAATCTTGATAAAAATATTAGACAGAGAAAAAACCGCATTCAGTGTGAATGGAGCAAAGTATGAGCTTCTTAGGATGCCGTTCGGTTTGAAGAACGCGCCTTCTATATTTCAGCGATGCGTAGACGATATCCTTCGTCCATATATTGGCAAGTTTGCATATGTTTACATTGACGATGAACTGATTTATTCATCATCACCCGAGGAGCACATGGAACATATTCGTACAATAGTAAACGCACTTCACAATACCAATAACTGTATTCTGTACTGTGATACAGTCTCAAGTCTCTAAATTTGAGATTTTGAGTTAGAGACAATTTTTGAGACTTGAGACGATTTTGCTATTCTGTAAGTGACAGTCACAAAATCTATTACATTTCATTATTCAGAGATGTTTTTAAACTTGAATGAAAATAAATATGTCGATAACAAATATTAAATTTTCTATAACATATTCAAAAAACATATTTATCAATAAAAATAAACACATATGTTGACTTTGTTTCATAATATTTACGAAATTAATGTAAAATTGATTTATTTTTAACCTTTTCGTGTTTGAGATGCTCACAAAATATAAAAAAACGAAAATCGATTAATATCTATGATGATCAGTATATTCAAAATGGCAGACAAGAGTTCTTTTTGTAACCTGCTAACTACCAGGTCTCAAATTTGAGGCAATATTTTGAGACTAACGCTAGTCACAAATTGAGATTTTACCTCAAAATGTCTCAAATAAATACTAGAGACTGGTTACAGAATCCCGCTATTAGTCAAACTGAACAAAATTACAGCACGAATGAAGCAAATTTCACCAACAAAAAAATATTCAAACGCCTAAAACAACCATTAAATACTCAACTACAGTGCAACCAATTTAGTGAAATCTCTTCCCAAAATATTTTTTCGTATTCACGACAAACACTTTTTTATTCGACTAAAGAAGAATTAATTGATAGACTGAAAAGAATAATAAACCCAAAGGTAACAAATGCTATAAAAATAGATGAACAAACTCTATTCCACATAGAAAATGACATAATTTCAACGTTTCCAAATATTCTAATCGTTTTATCTCAGAAAATGACAGAAGGCATAGAAGACAGAAGATGTGTGTCGTGTATGGCGTTGTGCGCGAACAAAATCTCATTTCTCTCGTGTCGCCGAACAGTGAAGACCGCGGACGAACAATGGCAAGTGTTAAGGCCTGCTTTAGAGGCTTCAAAAAATTGATTTTTTTGAGAACTTTTTTGGAAAGGAAAGAAATAATTGATTCATGTAAAATTTCTAGGCTTTATAGTTATATATTTAAACATCATCCACAAATTTTTTGGAAACGAAATCTTTGATATTCTGCCTTTGGGAAGCAATTGCCCCATTGCATCTCGCATGTGCATTTTTCGGACGGCGGGCAGGATTCAGGTCGCAATTTCTATCAAAACAAAATATTCAAAGAGAATCATATCTTTTAATAATTTATCTTCTAGTTAAACTAAGAAAATTCCAAAGAGAAGTGAAAAATTTTACAAATTTTTTCAAAACTGAAAAAAAGTGGTTTTGACCAAAAAAATTTACTTTATCTTCTTTAAAAATATGTTCAAACTTGACTTTTCTTAGTTTTTCTAAGTTTAAATAGAAGATAATTTTATGCCAAAGATACTAAACTTTGCCCCAATAAGACGTTTCGTTTTTCTCTATCCTGCCCTCCAATTAAAAATAATCGTAAAAATGGAAAACCGAGAAATCACGCTTCAGAGTTTTCGCTTTTTGCCCAAGCGCATATATCTGCTAAACTATACTATTTCCCTTCTAGCATCGATAATATTTCGAGTTCCCATCTATAACTTTTGGGACATATTCTTATATTTGTTTAAAGAGATTTAAGCAAAAAAAAAATTGATTGATTAGAATTTATTGATCTAATAAAATATGAATTGGCAAACGAAAAGTGATATTAATAAAAATAAAATTGAGAAAAATAAAACTTGGAATAACTTATTAATGAAATACAAAGAAATAGATAAAAATGCTACATTAGAAATAAATTCCAAGAAATGTTCCGCTTGCCTGTCGTACATTTTAACTCTGTGAAGAACGAACGCAAAATGGATTTGTGTGTCGTGTATGGGCAAACGAATTCATACCGATCGAACGCACTTGTGTGCTCGTGTATGGGCACTTTTAGCAAACAAATATGAACGCAGACCAAACAAACAACCCATTGGAGCCGCACCACTTATTTCACATGAACGGGAACACATACTCAAATAAATACTCAAAGTACTTACATATACATACGAGAAACTCTAAATAAAATGAAAACATTCAAATACATTGGCGAAATATTATCACAGATTTACCCAAACGCCAAGTATGTAATGACTGATAACGAATTAACATTCACGAGCGTATGTGCGAAACAAGTTTACGAAAAACTATTAATTGTACATACAGTTACACCAATATATCATTCGACAACCAACGGTCAAGTTGAGCGTACACATAGCACCCTGATCGAACTCGCTAGAGTCCTAGCACAGGAACATAACCACTCACCGGAAGACGAAATATTTAATGCTGTACGACAACAAAACAACAAAACAATTCACTCAATCACAGGAGAGAAACCCGAGGACGTTTCTTCAATCGAGGAGGGTATCCTGACATTAAAAAAAACTCGAAACAAATCAAAACAAAGTTCTTTCATACCACACTTAAAATCGTAAGAGTATCACTTACAAAAAAGGGGACGTTATACATATACTCCAAAACACACTGTCGAAAAAAAAACGTATGAAAAAAATGCGATAAACATACAAACAAAGAAGACATATGTAGGTGACACAATACTTACAAATCGTGATAGAGTTTTACACAAAGACAATATACGGGTGCAAGCATGCAAGGAATAATAATTTTATTTTTAAACCCCACCGCCCTTTGCGACAGTATAATTGATTTAAAGGACAAAAAATATGTAATGATAGCAACCGACCCGGAATACGGGTAACATGACACTTCATTTTTTCATGTAGCAAACATTTCAAAAATATTAGCACCCTATGAGAAAATAGTACGATCTACTTATAATCTCGAACAGAACTCGGCAGATCAAATATTAGTCAACAAAATAGAGACACTTAAGTCACAATTATTTCATAATATCTTTAGGGCTAGACGTTCTCTTAACTTTCTAGGGTCAGCTCTTAAAATTATTACGGGTACACCTGATCACGACGACTTAATCGAAATTAAGACAGGATTTAATATGCTCATGGAAAAAAGTAACAAACAAAAGAAAATAAATTCTCAGTTTGAAAAAATTTTAGAGACCCTCGATCCTAAAAGTATAACAGATAATTTAGTGATTTTCGAAGTATACAACGAACTATCCGCTGTCGCTAATTAATTTTGCAAAAAACGGCAACTTCTACGCAGGAGCTCTAAACTTAAAGGATGTTCAACAAATAGTATCCATTGAGGTATTAGATTTACCTTTAATAAATATATTAGAAACTCTGATAAACATGTCTGCTACTTTAACCACGCAATTGTAACTGTATATAGATATATAGTATTAACAACAAAATGTAACTTGTTCAATATATACCCACTTGCATACAAACATGGCAAGATATTATTAGATTCCAAGATAGCAAAATGTAAAAACTATGTTGAGAACCATATATATAAAATTAAGAACTCAAACAATTGTACTATTAACATATTAGATAATAAGCCTGCCAAATGTGAAGTGATACATGAAAACAACGCACCACTTCAAATACTTGAAAACATAAATATCATAACAGATTGTTATCACACCTGGAACAACGCAAAAATAGATGGACCGAAATTAATACAATTCAACTACTCTGCAACAATCGATGGAAAACAATATTTCAACCAACAACAGGAATTTAAAGATGCCATATGCAAGCAACGTGATGCACAACAAGTCTTACGCATCATCGAATCCAATGCCGATTATAAATTTAGCAATATTCCAGAAATCTCAACTTTATTGATACCAAACGAAGAACATCCTGCCTAATCCACCAGCTACTGCATCCTGGGATTATGTACACTGGCATTATTTATCTATGGTATGGACAAACTCTATAAATGTTACATAGCAAAGAAAGCGGAAGCAAGAAGAAAGAGAATCGACTTCATTTTAAGAAATAGGGCAGTAAATGACTTCGTCACAAAGCACGTAAACAAAAGTTTGCACTAAGCATCATCAATAACAACCAAACATGCATTATCAAGAAATACAAAGAAGCTGATGCAGTTCTTCGCCGCCGTGTTTGAATAGCTCGGCCGGCAATCCATCGGTCCTCGGCGCTTTGTTGCTCTTCAGACGCGTAATTGCTATTTCCCACGGTGTTACCCGCGGTTTATTAGGGAAAATATAATGTGTATAAACAGTAAAAATAATGACTGTTCACATTTGCAGAAGCAAAATAATTCTATCGGAAAGATGTATTTAAAAAATTTAGTCGTGAAGAAGAACATACAAACTAACAAATCTGGAGAAGAAATTATTCAATTTTAAATTCCTATTTAAATACGAATATTAATATAACTAACGATTACTCTTCTTTACTGGCGTAGAAACTGTTGGAGTGTTTTCGTCCATTCGGACGACTTGACCTAGCCAGCGTAGCCGCTGTCTTTTAATTCGCTGAACTATTTCAATGTTTGGAGGATGGATCATGTCAGAAGTTCAAGTTTTACATAAGGCTCAGGCAGCTCACGACTGAAGTGGTGAACACATAGAGCGCGACAGACTGAAGCAGCACGACAGTGAACTGAAAACGTCGTTGTTCATCTTACTACATGTACATTTTGAGAAACAACAACAACACAATGGCCGGCATGTACACAAAACAACGCAGTTGTCCATTTCGTGTGTACACAATTTCGTTGTGGCCATACTAATTCCTTTCACTTCAACGAAATTTTAATATTTTGTTCAAAATGAAATTTTTTATGCAAAAAATAAGTAAATAGGTAAATATTTTTGCTTTAAATTATCAATTGTTATTACAAATGATATAATAGAGCTATAATATAGCTATTTTATGCTTTTATTTGTAAAATAACATCAAGTTTGTTAGAGCTGTGAATAATTTTACATTTTACATATTAGTGGCATCACCACTCTACCTCCTCTTTCTATCTTCCATTCTACTGTCAACTCTACTGTCGTCCTACTGTCGTTGGCAAAAATAGGAGGATATTGAAGTTAGCGAGAACGACAACTGTCGGCCTGCAGTCGTGTAGTCGTGCAGCTGTCAAAATAACACTGCCCATAAGAACGTGTGTATTTTAATATTTGACAAATGTCGTTTGCAGTCTGTCGCGCTCTATGTTTTCACCACTTTAGATTAGAATCTCTTTTAACTGAAACAAACAAGCTAAAAAAATATAGAAAATATCGAAATATAAGGAAAAATTTATGCGAAGTAAATAATAAATACATTTGCTAAATTATGAGCTACGTTAAATTTATGAACAAGTTAAGTTATGTTGCATTCGCATTTGTACTTCTTCCCAAATATGCAAAAACAAATAAATCTCTAAAATCTGTGTTCAGGAGGCCTGATTTAGAGGCTTCAAAAATCGATTGTTTTGAAGACATTTTTGGGAGGGAAAGAAATATATTTGATTGAAGCGAAATTTTTTGGATATGAAATCTTTTTTATTCTGCCTTGGGAAGCAATTGCCCGATGCATCTCGTATGTACATTTGCGCGGCGGGCAGGATGGAGGTCGGAATTTCTATCTGAAACAAAAATTCAAAGAGATTCACATTTGTTAATTACTTATCTTCTAGTTAAACTAAGAAAGTTCTAAAAATAATGTAAAATTTTAGGCTTTTTTATTAAATTAAAAAAAAAAATGGTTTAGGACCAACAAATTTTTACTTTATGTTGTTTAAAAATATGTTAAAACTTGATTTTTCTTAGTGTGCTTTTTTTTAGTTTAGATAGAAGATAGTTTAATACGAAAGATAATAAATTTTTTTCCAATTCCATACAACGTTTAGTGTTATTTTCTATCCTGCCCGGCAATTAAGAAAAATCGTAAAAATGATAAACCGAGAAATCGCGCGGCAAAGTTTTCGTTTTCTGTACTATACAAGTATGGTACACTGCCGCTCAACTGAATAGGTTCATGATCTCAGAGTTAGGAATTGATCTATAATACCTAAACCAGTTTTCCGATTTACATAATTTTTTTTCTTTAATTCTTAAGTCATATTGAAATAAAATGGTGAAGAAGGGTTTTCAAAAACATATTATTTATTTCTTATTCATTTTTTCTTCTGAAAGGTTAACAAAATCAATAATTTTTTTTTCGTTCATCTGAATAGGTTCAACATAAAAAAATTAAAATTATATAAGTAACTTAAGGTAATTTTCATATTTTTGGCAGTTAGCTTTGTACATTTCTAAAGTAATTTATAATAAGTTTAATAATGAGTGAACCCGTCGTTTTTCGATATAACTTCATATAAACGATCGGGAAGCGAGCTATACAAATTTTGCAGTATTTGCAGCGAAATTTTTGTCCAGGCCGTTTTAATTGCCGCAACTAAAGTTGTTTTGCAATCAAACTGCCTGCCTCCTTCATATACCTTGCCCGATAGCAACCTCCATACGTTTTCCATTATATTAAGGTTAGGTGAATACGGGGGCCATTCGAGCAAGTCCACATTTTGAGCCTTAATCCACTCTTTTACCACCCTAGCTATATGAATAGGAGCGTTATCGTGCTGGTATGTCCATTTGATAATGTGAAAAATGTTGGAATAATGAGGAAACGTAGTCTGTATGATGGATTAGTAGGCTTCCGCGTTAATTTTGGAAGCAACAAATTTTAGGTCGCAAGTGCCAAAGACTGATACCGACCCCCACACCATTATGCCTCCCTCACAGCTATGGCGACAGCTCAGGAAATGCTCTTCCTTTCGAAGATCGTGATAATAATAGTTGTATCCATCAGGGCCGTCTAAATTAAATATTTTTTCGTCGGAAAAAACCACCTTCTGCCATTCGCTCGTCCAGCTCATGTGCTTGCGCACAAAGAGCAGTCGTAAAGCTTTACGTGCATCATTTAACGGTGTTTTTTTTTTAAGTTTCATTCGTTCTAGATGACGAAATCACACGTTTAACTGTAGACACACTGGCTGTAACACCGCGAATTTCTTTAATTTTGGGTGCTGAGAGATGTGAATTGGACGCAGCTCGCACAATATGCCTCCTGACTGCCGCAGAGGTGGCGTGTTTGACTCCGACTTTCATGTTTTTGCGATATTCTGCTTTGTTTCTCAAAAAGTTACTCATAACATTTTGGCTTCGTCCAATTTTTTGAGCGATTTTGCGATGGCTAAGACCACTTTCACGATAGGCTTCGATTTGGCCTCGATTTGGCCTCTTTCATACTCGGATAATTGTTCTCCGCGTCCCATTTTTCATTTAATTGAAAGAAAATATGTATATGAAATAAAAAAATTGTATAAAAAATGTGTCACCACACCGCCAAGTTTAATCGCAATATTAGCGAAATAAATAGCAAAACAGGATGTGCAAATTAACGGTACTTAGCAAGCGGTTCTTTACTAGCGCACACTGATTGACACAAATATAAAGTTAAAACGTTTTTGAAAAAACATGCGTACGACCAATATGTGATGAAAAATTCATGAAAATGCAAGCGAATTTATGTGAACCTATTCAGTTGATCGGCAGTGTACCTGCTAGACGCTCGGCTATTATTTCCCCCCTAGCTTCGACAATATTTCGAATTCCCATCTATAACTTTGAGGACATATTCTTAGATAATTTCTAAAGAGATTTAAGCAAAAAAAAAATCGGTTTTTCGGCTTCTAAATCAGGCGACATCTAGATGCTATACTATATATATCATTCGAAAGCTCTGCGTTTTTTCTTTCGAATGATAATAAGCCAAAGTTTATAGGGAGCCGAAACATATCATATGCTGAAAATGTTCTGTTCGGATTATTCTAAACATCTTTGCTTAAGAGACGACGGGTCCAAAATCGGTTTCGAGCTAGCGATTTCTCACTTGTGCAGGAAGTCGATTTGACTTTGGAGTGACTTATCTCCTAAACTATTAAAAAAAAATCTCAGTTTTCTCCAAAATAATTATATTTTTGAAGATAAAACTCAGGTTCTCACAGGTATTCTTGACTAGGAAGAATGTGCAGCCATACAAATTGACGACCATCAGATCCAAGAAAATAAATTTTTTTCTCGTCGTACAAATTAATGAATCACAAAATAATATATAACTTCGATAAATGTGCCTTGTTATTTCGATCTTGCAATATCAGTTCATGCACAGCTTCAATAGCTTCTGGAACATATGAAATATGTCTTGGAGTGATCTACGACCTCGATTGAATTCGCTTTATCATCGATTATCCACGTCGAAAGTGGTAAAAACAAAATCGTGCAAAGATTTAATTAAATTTTTCGTCGGGATGAATATTTTAAGTTACTGTAAAGAAAACAAATAGCGCTCGTATGTAAAAACGTTCTGAATACGTATACCATGAAAATTATCAAAGTTTCCAGATTGCAATACTACTTTACTCTAGCTAGAAGGCTATATTTAATAGGCCAACCAAATAATCGGAAGTCAATATCATAATACAAACATATTAGGGGCCCAAGGTATAGAGTAAATCCAAGATCTACTATCCACTGCCAAGCCATATCGTAGTTCATTTTAGGTTTCGAAATCCACTTAAAATATGTATGACACATTTTGAATAATTTAAATACCGAGATAGCAAAAAGTGTTTATTTATCTTTGGGCTTGAGGAAGTGTTGACCTTTTTTCATTTTTGGTACGACGACACATTATTATCACAAGAGGACGTTCTTTAAGTTTCATTAAAAATCATTTAAATATGTATATGGCATTAAGTCCACTGCATATTTGAAAATCCTTATGTTATGTTTAGGTAGGCGCTAAGAGAAATAGTGAACGCATTTTAAAAATTTTTGACACAAGATACTAATTTAATTTCAATCATTTGGGTCCTATATTCCGTATTTGGGGATTGCGCACTTTCTAACGCTATTTGAGCAAAGGTTTTTTCCGAAAGCTTTTTTGTGAGGTGAAAAGATCAGAAGAATTTTTTAATTTTGTCAGGACGTTACACAGCAAATTTGGTTGGAATTAGACAAGTAGATCGTAAGATTAGGAGTTCACACACCTTGTCTTTGAAATTTAATGTAATATATTTATTTTTTTTTTTAGTTTAATAACATAAATTTTATATTGGGAATGGCTATCAGCCGGTTTTTCCATTTTCACACTATTGGAGGAGGTACTAGAAAAAGCATTAAATCCGCTCCGACGGAATTCAACACGTCTTGTGATCCTGGCCATTTATTTTGTATATACATATATATCAAGTAGTTTAACTGTTTCAAGCAACCGTTAGTTGAACAAATACACTAAATTTTTAAGCAAGCAATATACATACTTTGGGATTTATCAAAGGCAGATTTAAGGGTACTGTCAGAACTGTCAGAGCGTTCAAGCAACTCTACAAATATTATTCTACCTTCTTTAAACTTAAAACATTAAAAGTATAAGTAAGTGCTTATCCTTCCACTCTCCCAAAAGAAATGAAGCTAAGTGAACTTGTGCGAAAACTAATACTAAACTTATACAAAATTAACTCTTGAATAATCCATACTATGCTTCGCAAATACATAAACAATTTCCTATATTAGTGATATTACCATCAACACCATTGTCGTTAAATAGGTTTATATCAAAGTTTATTGAGATTTAACTAATTGGCACTAATCTCCATTTAACATCAACATCTTCATTCTCATACTAGAGCTATGAGGGAAATTTAGCTAATTTAATTTTTTAGCCAGTTTAATAAGAACTAGGATGGAGAGAATACATAGTATGCATACATATGTAGATCCAATGAAATATTTTTTCATGTATTTACCTTCTGTTAAATATAGTGGTTTTGTTTTAATGAGCCTAATTCATAGCGGTTTATGGAAAAGACTACATACATTGCATGCAAAAAAAATCGTTTTCCTTTTCTAAAATTGTTTTTTTAGTTAACGTGTATCCAATACTTGTTCCAATTTCTCGCGTAAAATATTACAGATTGACATATTTGATGGCAACTAGCAACTAAATTTTTTCCTTGTTTCACGGGAATCGACCTCTAGGTATGTCGAATCAGCCTAATCTTTTCTTGGCGTTAATGGTTTTTATACTCTTGCAACCTGTTGCTACAGAGTATAATAGTTTTGTTCACCTAACAGTTGAACGTATCATCAAAACTAAAAAAAATTACGAGTTCGTAGATGGGCGTAATCGAAAACTTCTAAAGAGCCATAACTAAGTACTAAACTAAGATATAAGATTGTAATTTAGGACCGGAGATCGTAGCAGCTAGAGGCTCCTGTGGTCAAAATTTTTTGAAAAAGTGGGCGTGGTCCCTCCCTCTAACAAATTTAATCTACATATCTTCTAAACCACTGTAGCTACAACGAAATTTTCTGAGTGTAAATCTTATAAGAACATCTACCGACAGTGTGAAAATGGGTGAAATCGGGCGAAATCGGACAACAACCACACCTACTTCCCATATAAGAAAATTTAAACTCCACTTGATTCTTTCACTTTTCAGTACATAAATCAAAAAGTAACTAATATAAGGGAAAACACTTTTGCACTAATAATTCCTTTAAAGTATATCACCTTATGACCAAAAACTGTCCAAATCCAAACCAAACTGTTCAAGCTCTTAGATACCGAATATGTGGACCCCAGTATCTATAGTTGACCTTTGCCCAAAAATATTGGTCAATATGTGAGATATAGAATTGAAATTCAGACAGAATCCTTTCCTGCAAATAGTACATCTGTGCGTCAAAAATGGTTCGAATCGGGTCAATAGTTCCCTGAACCCTCATATACCTAATATAAACATTTTCGATCTTTCGGGTGACTTTATGCTGCATATATCGCCCAATGGTTGAGTTATTTCTATGAAAATTGCAAAGCGTGTCTTAATAATAACTGTGTATCTTCGTGCCTGAAATAAATAAAATTGGGCGAAAACTTAACCTAGCCTCCATATAACATAATGAAAGTCAGGAAAGATTTTTTTGGTAGTTGACATGATAATAGATAATTGATAAAAATCAGCTCGATATTACTATGGTTGACTTTTTACACCTGAAGATACTTTCCTCGCTTTGATTTTTGCAAGTTGCACGTGTATAACATTTTCGGTTGCACCCAGACTTACGCCTTCCTAACTTGTTTTGATGTTTTGGCTCTCAATAGAGATGTGAAGGCCAAATACGTATCAAGGGGTTGAACAATACCAAAGTCGATTCTGTAAATATTACATTGTTTCAATCGCAGTTTATTCCTGTTTTACTGTTATTATACTGAGCACTCATTTTCCTTATTCCACGTCACGACGCACATATGAGCATTTTCCTTCAAAAACCGGACAAAAATGAAAATTACAAACTTCAGCAATGCTACTCAAAATTGATTTTTTTTTATTTAGTTAATATATTATTTTTTTTGTAATTTTTTCGAAATTTTTTTTGTATAGTGACAGGCGAGGTCGAGCTATGAATTATTTTTCTTAGTAAACTAGAGGATTTCTACTTAACACATAAGCTTAAACATTTTCCCCGTCTTACCCCTTGGTGTACTTGCATAAAATGAGTACTGTTATATTTATTTTTTTTAATTAAATACTGAAATCCTGATAAATTATTCTATACGGGTTGTTTATAGATGGCATAAGGGGGCTCTATCGGAGCTGCTGTGAAAATTAGACAATGGGCGTGGCACCGCCCACTTTCTGGTGAAATCCCATATCTCGGGAACCGACGTTACATTCTTTTCATATTCCTATGTCACTCTGTGAAAATGAGCGAAATCGGACTACAACTACGCCTACTTCCCATATAACGCAATTTAAAATTCCATTTGATTCTTTCACTTTCCAGTACACAAATAAAGAATTAATTAATATAACGGAATAAGATTTTGCGGTAATAATTCCACCTAAGTACCGAATATATGGACCCGATACCAATAGTTGAGTTTTGACCAAAAATATAGTTCAGTGTGTGATATATGAAATTGAAATAAACACAGAATCCTTTTCTGGCAATACTATTTCATTGTACCAAAAATGGTTTGACTCGGGTCAATACTTTCCTGAGCCCCTATATACCCTATATAAAAATTTTAGAACTTCTACGTCACTTTATGCTGGATATATCAGTCAATATGAGATGACTAAACATCTCAATGAAAATTGCAGAACATGTTTTATTCATAATAGTGTAGCTTTGCGCCTAAAATAGATACAATTGCGCGAAATCATATATTTGTATATTAGTTTAAAAAATTTTTTGTTGGATTGCATACTGAAATAAGTTTACGCAAATACAACTCCGAACGCTATGTTTTCGGATCGTTATAACTTATAACTTTATGAGACCTATGTGAAATCTCAATATGACGCTTCTAATTCTTTTCGGCATGCTTTCGACAATATTTTGAATATGATTTTCGGGAATTTGTTGCCACTCATGTTTTGCACTATGCCATAGCTCGTCCATATTCCTAGGAGCCCTCTGATACTTTACTAGTCGTCTTGTCATTATTGCCCACAAGTTCTCAATTCGGTTGAGATCAGGGGATGGTGCCGGTCAATTCATTAGCTGAAAATGGTGGTGAGAAAACCATTCCTTAACCAGTTTAGCGGTGTGTTTTGGATCCCTTTGGATCACTTGGATGACATCATATTCAAGTTAGGCGCTCAAATCTACGAAGTCTGGCAAATTAGTATGCAAAATGTTAAGATAGTCTTCTTTCTTCATTATATCAGCTATTTTTACAAGAGGATCAATATGTCACCAATTTTCATTCGACCAAATCACATGGTTCCAGTCCTGTATGCTCCAGTTTCTGTGCTGTTTGCAGAAAACTAGACGAGCTTTAATATTTTTGGTCAATAAAGCCGGTTTTTCCCTGATAGCTGTTTGTTGTTTAACATTTCTGCACCCTTTTTTGGTGTCGTCGAACAATTTTTCCACACTTCTCGGTCCAGTAAACGTGCATCAGAGTCTGTCAATAGTTTACGCCGTCCGCCAATTTGTCGCGGACGTATTTCGTCTTTTTAGGACATTAACTACTGTGCGTTGGCTTACAAGTAGTTTTTTTCTCGAGGAATTCCAGTCTACCGTCAACAATCGGATGCTGTTTTCTACTTCAAAGCAAATTTTTTTGTTTATTTCTTTTTAAAGTTTTTATCTGTTACTTTTTTCATATTTCAATCTTAAATTGATTTGCAAGACAATTTTCTTTAAAATGTGAAACGAATAAAATACTTTTTTTTTTAATTTGGTTGCGTATTTTTATTTTTCTAGCATTTCAAAGTTAAATTAGTAAACATTTCCTCGGTTTTGCAGACTCCTGCACATACACTACATACTTAAGTGTATGACCATATTTCGCTTTTAAAAGTTGCAGCGTAAGTGACTTTTAAAACCCTTCGGTATGCATAAGTTAGTTATGAAATTCTTGCTATATGTACATAAGTTCTAAATCAGCAAATATACTACATGTAGTTATTTTGGATTATTACATGAGGATTGCATCGCCACCTTAGGTCTATTGTGCCCTCTCCTAAATCACATAGCCCCAGCATATTGATAAAGTCCAATATTCTCCAACTTCCGATCTTTGACCAAGTATCCTTTGGATAGCCTAAGAACATCTGTTTGAAGACGACCTAAAGTGAGAAGGCGACACAGGGTTGTGCGTTGGGTTTGGGACCCGCCACCCAATGAAAAATAACAACTAGCCTCGAATTAGCGACCCTCCTTATGATAACGACCATGGCAAACGAACTAAGGTTTAAGATTTTAGGGCATGCACCTGGAATGTTCGGTCGCTTAATTGGGAAGGTGCCTCTGCCCAGCTGGCTGATGTCCTAGTGAAAGCTGACATCACCGCCGACCAAGATATGCGATGGACGGGACAAGGACTGTGACGAGTAGGTCCTTGTGCCATTTACTACAGTGCCCATATAAAGGAGCGCAAATTCGGTGTGGGATTCGTGGTGGGAGAGAGACTCCGGCCTGTAAAGCTCCTGACGTACAGCTGCAACCGACCGGAGCATACCCTTGTAGAACCCCTAGAGGAGATCTAGTAACCGATGCCCAGAGCATACTAAAATTATGGAGGGAACACTTCTCCAGCCTGCTGAATGGCAGTGAAAGCATAACACCAGTTCCCAATCGATGACGATAGAACAGACGTTCCATTTTCCGACCATGAAGAACTTCGAATAGCAAATACCCGGCTGAAGAACAACAAAGTAGCGGGGCCAAGCATGCATCAGCTTCTTTGTAAAATATGGTCGGACGAAAGCATGCCCAACTATTGAAATTTAAATGTGCTCTGCCCAATGCAATTCTAAACATCGCGTGTAAGGTTCTATCGAGCGTTTTGCGTGAAATATTAAAGCGCACCGTCAACAAACTGATTGGACCTTATCAGTGTGGAAAATCAACGACCGACCAGATATTCACCATGCGCCAAATCTTGGAAAAGACCCGAGAAAAGAGAATGTACACACACCACCTCTGCGTCGATTTCAATGCTGCTTTCGACAGCACGAAAAGGAGCCTTTATGCCACGATGTCTGGATTATCTTTTGGTAATGATGTCCCTTGGGAGAAGGGCCAATGGTATAATACCACTTGACTCTTTCGTCTGCTGGTACGAAATTACTTTACATTTGTCATACCCTTCAGGCGGTGTGCTTGGATACCAGAACGATCACTAGATGAAGCGGCGTGAGCTCAAGCATCCGACATGCAGATACATGCCAGTCGTTGCAGCTTCGATGTCTGTAGCTCTACCGAAGTCTGCGAAGCTTTTAAGTTCCAAGCCACCGCCCCATATATGATTATCGGCCGTGTACAGCCATCTAACACCCTAGCTTGCCGTCCCAAGATATTCTCGTCAGCCGAGTGCACTCCATTAGTGCTTTTGTCGCTTTGAACAAGGTCAGGTCAACATGCTGCTTCCACCGAAAAGTGGAATCTAGTGTGGGAGCAAGATATTTGACCATGTTGGTCATTTCAATCTATCGAATCCGCAGTAAATAATTGCCTTGCGATTACCCATTCTGAGCGATATAGCTTGTGTTAGTCTACAGGTAAACACTGGTCTTCCCGAATTGTTTCCGGGAGATGCGCCCGCAGAAGTGTCGTATCTGTTTATTCCGCGCTGTTGGTATACATCCCGTCGCTTCTTTTGATCTAGCCCAGGCCTGTCCAACATACGGCCCCCGGGCCACCATCCGGCCCGCATAGGCCCTTCATCCGGCCCGCCATCTCTTATAGTCTTTGGGCATCCCAGTTGTATAGGCCTGAAACACGTGATGGATAAAGTAGTGCAGACAGTTAATTTTATACGCGCAAGAGGGCTTAACCATAGACAGTTCCAGGCTTTTCTGGCTGATGTCGGTTCAGATCACGAAGACATTGTATACTTCAGTCACGTTCGCTGGCTCAGCAGAGCAGCCACACTAAAACGATTCTATTCCCTGCTGGACGACTTAAAGATTTTTCTTGGCAACAAAGACCAAGAAATTACTTTCCTTACTGATGAGGAGTGGTTGGCTGATCTGGCTTTCCTGGTTGATATATCTAAATATCTTTCTGATCTTAACTTAAAACTACAAGGGAAAGACAACTATGCACACAGTTATACGAACACGTTCTAGCTTTCACAAAAAAGCTTTTATTGTTGGAAAAGCAGCTGGAACAAAAGCAGTTGATTCATTGGGAGGCCTTATCTACAAAAAAGCAAGATACCCTGGATTTTGACAAGTACGTGTTGATGTTAAAAAGATTAACACATTGAGGACGGCGCAGTTTTTAGTAGTCAGTTTCATCTGGCGGTATGAGGGTATTTTCATCTTCTTCAGAAGAGGAAAGTGACCGTTAAGATTCGGAAAAAAGTGATGATGACACAGAATGGTTTTGATGCCAAATTATTTTTTATTTTATTTAAAAAAAATAGATCTGAATCAAAGACAGAGTGACACACGGGTGGGTCACGCCGCCAGATGAAACATAAGTGCATGACCCACCCGTGGGTCACGCCGTCCTGAACGTGTTAAGGAACGAGTTTGACGACAGATTCGCAGACTTCAAATCACAAACTCCCTGCATAAAAGTATTTCAAAATCCATTTGATGTTGAAATTGAGGGCGCTGCGCAGAGTTTACAGCTGGAGTTAATAGAATTGCAAAGCAGCTCTCATCTAAAAACAGCATATAATAATTGTCTTCCAAACTTAATTGAATTTTATAAAAAGTATATTATACCCAGTCAATACCCAAACCTTACTAAGCTGGCTATTCAACATATTTCTTTATTTGGTAGTACATATGTTTGCGAGCAGCTGTTTTCTCGCATGAAATTTAACAAATCAAAAACCAGATCATCTTTATTAGATCGCCATCTTAAAGGCATTTTGCACATAGCCACTTCTAAAACTCCAGCTCACATAGATGCGCTGTGCAAACAGAAAAAATTTCAGACATCTCATTAATTAGATTTTAAGAATAAGAATATCTTTATATGCTAAGGCCATAGTTACATTAATAATAATATATTAAGATTTATGTGATGTTGCTTATTATAAATAAATAAATATACCAAAACTGAAGGTAATTTTATTTTTTTTTTGGCCCGCTACGGTTATGAAAATGCTAAACCTGGCCCTTCACAAAATTATGTTGGACGGGCCTGATCTAGCCAGTGCCTAATGCAGCCTAGCTGCTTCTGGTGTGGAGGTGAAATTTTCACAGAATCTTGTTGTATAAGGTTAGGTTGCTTTTATATTCCTCCCACACCCCCGTACGTTTCGCTTCGTTAAACAGCTTTCGTACCTTAAATAATTGCTCTAGATTGTTGCATTTAGTGCCCGATGCCCTGGCGAGGTCGGAAGTATAAAAGCCTTCTCTACACATCATTCTCTACACATATCGGCTCTGCGGACGAGTGACCAACCCTTTCCGGCTTACTCGTGGGACCAAAAATGAACGTAAATAATAACGCAACAACAACAACAACGACAACAGCGACGACTAAGGACATGGATTACAGGAATCCCATTACGGAATCCGAAGAGAACGAATTACTCGCCTCCAACCAGGAGACGAGTAAGAGTACTGCCGGACATACCAACCAAAGTATACCGGTAGACACAGCAGTGAAAACAGCAAATATAAGGGAGGAAGCGTTCACCTCCAAGGCTGCCATGAGCACCAACCAAAGTGCACTGGCCGCTAAAGGAGAAAACAAAAAGAAGCGCAAGAAATCCCAGAATCAGCTGAGGAAAAACCAGTACCAGAGGGCAGTCTTCATACTACGAAAGATAGCCAAAGACCAGGCAGCCGGTATCCCAGTTGATGAGGCAGAAACAAAGCGCCTCAAATCATTAGTAGGGGAATATGGAAGCAACCTGAAAAGGAAGCAATTAGAACCTCTAGAAGAGAGCAAACAAGAGAGCACTTCACAAGAAAGGAATTCCGAAGAGACCTCGTGCTCGCATTTGTCTACCCCCTCTAGAGGAGCCAGGCGAAAAACTCCTGAGGTGCATCAAGCTGCAAAACAAATCTGTACCTGGTATGGATGAGTGGCAGACTAAGGACAGACTAAAAATCTTCCAAGGCGACAAAACGTCTGACGAAGACTACACCGAAGAGGTCGACGACGCCAGCCAGTTGCTAAGGAATGTGGGCATCGAAGAAACCCGAGATGCCCAATAACTTAAGATGCGTACAGATAAACCTGCAGCACTCGAAGAGTGCTACAGCGAATCTGACAATCCTCATGAACGTGGGGGGCATCGACACCAGCCTAATACAGGAGCCCTGGCTCAATGAAGACACCATTAAAGGGCTAAACAGCAGCAACTATAACCTTTTTTACACACTAGGGCATGCATTCTTATCAATAGAAGTATAAATGCATTTCTTTGTCCTAATTACAGCACAACAGATATTATAGTGGTAAAGGTGGAACAAAAGGAAAAGCCCTTCTTCCTGGTATCGGCCTACTTGGCCCATGACGAAGACATACCACCGGCCCCGCTCACCAGACTAGTAGAGGAAAACAGGAAGGCAGATGTCCTCATAGGGTGTGATGCAAACGCAAGGCACACTGTAGGTAGCTCCAGTATAAACACCAGAGATGAGTCACTCTTGCAGTATATTCTGAATAGTAATCTAAGTACATAGTATATGCAACAAGGGCGATAAGCCAACCTTTATTTTCCCAAGCTCTGTTAGGTTTCCGAGGTGGGAGGAAGTGCTGGACCTCATGCTATCAACAGACACAAACAGTCTCGTTGTGGATAACTGAAGGGTATCCGATGAGCCTTCCATGTCGGATCACTCCTGGTTACTCTTCAGCATCTGCGAGAAATACAGTGCTCCTCTCACATATCGGAACCCTAGAACAGCGAGGAAAAAATTTACCAGTATAGCAACAAAATGCCTTGAAAAGGGAGGCAATAAGAGTATTAGAAATCCTCAGGAACTAGATTCAGAAGTAGAGAAGTTGGAAAAAATCTTAACCACAACTTTCAATAAATCCACTCCGCTAACAGTTCTGAAAAAGAGAAAGTCTCTTCCTTGATGAAACAGTGAACTCAAGAATTTGAGAACACAAGGAAAGCTTTCAATGAGAGTTTTAAAACCAAAATCTGGCAGCCATACAAAGATATTATGAAGAAAAGATACAAAAAAGCAGTCAGGAAAGCTAAAAACGATACATGGCGATCTTTCTGCACATCGATAGAAAATTGCAGAGAAACCGCTAGGCTAAGCAAAATGCTATCCAAAGATCATATTAATACTGCCTCCATTAGGGCGGAGGGAAGTGATTGCACCTACTCGGCGAAAGAGTCTCTGGAAGTACTAATTACCGAAACCGCCCTTCACGAGGTGATAAGTGTGATTGAAAAATCACTAAACCACCAACAATACACCATGGCTGCATTTCTAGACATAGAGGGCGCCTTCAACAACATAGAAGTAAATGCGATAATTAATTCTCTGGCACATGGTGGGATAGACGACACTGTGTGCAGATGGATAGTATCGATGCTTGAGAATAGGAAGATTATAGCTTCAAACGGCGTCGGAACACAAACAAGCTATGTGAGTAGAGGGACGCCTATGGGTTGCAGCGCTGAACGAAATACTACTCCAACTAAACGGTGGAGGAGTGAAAGCAGTAGTGTATGCTGACGATATAGTGTTGTTGGTATCAGGTACGTTTCCTTCAACAGTCAACGAGATTATGGAAAGCGCACTATGGTCTAGGAGTTAACCCGAACAAAACAGAACTGATGCTATTCACAAGCAGAACCAAAATACCTCAGTTTCAACTTCCGGTACTAAACGGTATAACACTCACTCTATCCCCCACAGCTAAATACTTGGGGGTGGAGATTGACACCAAACTGTCCTGGAAAACAAATATAGAAAAAAGAATAAATAAAGCATACATGGCCTACTATACTTGTAAGAGAATCGTCAGCAAGAATTGGGGCCTCAAACCAAGTATAATCATGTGGATGTATACGGCTGTCATAAGACCTATACTTACATATGGAGTTCTGGTATGGTGGCCAGCGCTAAACAAACAATACAACATTAAAATATTAAATGGAATACCAAGAGCAGCGTGTGCAGGTGTTACTGGTGCAATAAAGTCATGTCCGACTGATGCGCTCAATGTGGTCCTGCATCATGGACATTTTTATTCACAAAACAGCAGCTATTGCGGCGATAAGAATACAAGAGTTGAGTGGTTAGAAACAGTAAAACTACGGACATAGTGTAATCCTAAACAAGCTCACCATTAATAAATCAGACTACATTCTCCCCAAGCTAGATTTCAATAGACACTTCCAGGTGAGGACACCATCTAGACGAGAATGGAGAAGAGGTTCAATAGGAGAGGAGGATACCATCTCAGTCTACACCGACCGGTCCAAAATGGACTGCGGAGTAAGCACGGGTGATCTAGTCATATCTCTCTCTATACGTCCACCGAGCTCGGCTTCTTCCAAGCAGAAGTACTAGGCATAGAAAAAGCCTGCGAAGTTCTATTAGAAAACCACGAGAATATACATACATAAGGCAGTGGTCGGCATGAGAGGATCTGTCACTGCGTTGGTGAGCACGAAAAAACAGTAGCCCAGTGAGAAATTGGAATTAAAATTAAGCAAATTTAATAAATAATTAATGGTATAATGAAAATTAACAAAATGTCTTTTAAGGATATATTCCCTATTATCTTTAAAAGACTTGGAACATAAAAGGCATTGCATGGCACCAAAGGCATTTAGAATCATAAAATATTTCTCGCAGGGCATATTTGGTTTTGCGCTATAGTCTTGCGTGATGTTAATTCGTTGCTGGCTCGACAACGACTGAACGATAGAGCGTAAGGGTACCTGTGAAGTTAGTTTGCAAAATTATGCTATGAAATGCCGACCACTGACATAAGGCAACTATATATACGGATAGCCAGGCAGCGCTCCTGGCTTGTCTTCATCCATGACAAATTCCAGTATAGTTCACAACTGCAAGAGATCACTAAGCTTCATAAAAGACGATCTCCAACTAGACTTGATCTGGGTTCCCGGCCACAGGAACATTTTCGGTAACGAAAAAGGAGACGAGTTGGCAACGGCAGGAGCTTTCCTCAACGAATCCGGGCAACGATCAATAGACAATTTCAACAAGTTGCAAATAACAGGTGGAAAAACATTACAAAATGCGTCATAACTAAACAATTATGGCCAACATATGACAGGAAAAGAACCAACGACTTATTAAATAGGTAAAGAAAAAGTATCTACAGATTAACAGCTACCACAACAGGGCACTGGCCTTTTGGGGAACATGCGTCCAAAATGGGTATGCCCTACCACGATATCTGCCGAGCTCTAGCACAGATCTGACATAAAACACTTGGAATCCATCAAGCACCAAACTTTGACCAAATTTCCACTGCACCAAAAATGCAGTTTTAAGCGCTTAGATATGTACTAAAAAAGGCTGAAATATACTCGCAAATATGCACAATAAAAAAAAACATTCAATCAATCAAAAAATTTTGTTTTATTTGTTTTAATTTTCATTGTTGTTAAAAAGAGAAAAATTGCATTGCACAATTAAATGTTGCTTCAAATTTTCAAATAAAAGCGATCGTCGTTTTTCATTTAACAATGTGGTGTACACGGAAAAAGATCTTTCAGTATTTAAAATTAGCAACTTTCAACGGTGTTAAAGAATCGATGAAGTTATCATTTTCCTTCGAGTTATTGAAAATAATTTTTTTAATTTTGCATAAAGACGTGTAGCCTTCGTTTCTTTTTAGAACTGCATTTAATTTTTGCAAAAAGCGTTTATCCTCGATTTGTGTTAATGATTGATTTACAACTTCCATGACGTCAATACCTTCTTGCAAAGATAGGCCTTTTGTTTGCAGCTTTTCAATCCCTGCACAAAGGCAAGCAAAGTTTGATTTGATAAAAATAAGTTCATTTTTCAGGTTCTTATTTTTTAATATTTCTTTAGTTCGACGAATAACGTCTGAGTCGTCATTGCTGAGTTAATTAATTGCTGAATCTACGTCGTATAAATGATCGCAATAATATTCAGCCGCATCAATCCATGTACCCCACCTTGTTATACAAGGTTGTGGGGGTAGTTTCAACTCTGGAAAGTCTGCCCTGAATTGACGGCGACGAGACGGTGCCTTAAAACAAAAAATATTATTGGTAAATATTTACTTAATTTGTTCAAATTGAGGTGATACCTTGCAATAGATTGATTTCACATTCGAAATAAGTGCATTGACATCTGGAAATTCGAGTCGTACGAATTCCGCTATTCTATGCACGCCATGGGCGAAGCATGTGCAATGCAACATCTTTGGGTACAACGTCTTCATTGCCTTCATAGTTGCTAACATGTACGCCGCCGCATCCGTAACCGTAAATAATACTCTGTTGTACTGAATACCTTTAAAAAAGTAAAATTAGCATATTAAAGGAATATATAAAAAAATATCTACCGTCCGGCCACAAAATATGCAGCAAATCATTTAGGAATGCTGCGTCGAATGTGTTTAAAGTTTAACAAATATGCAAAATAAGCATGATCATCAAAAATAAGCTTGGAAACTCTAAATATGCAAAATAAGCAATTATAAGCACAAGCTTAAAATAGTTGGCCCTGCATATCAGACATAAGTAGTTTCATCGAAACCTCAAAATGGTTTGAAAGAGAAGGGGAAACGTCATAGCAGATACAGGAGGTTCTACGAATAGTGTATCAAAATGGCACATCAAGTGCTAATTGATCCCGATAGATAACAGGGCTGCACTCCTACCTACCTACCTGCATTTAGTGCATCCATCATTGGAGCTATCTAGATTATAAAATTTACTATTTTATGAAAAACCGTAAACAAACAGAAAATAATATACTTGTATATTTAGATGAACTTGTAAAGACGCTTAATTTGTAATCGCCGGTCATTAATCATTGAATAGATATTAAAACTATTGTACCCAGATTCACAAAATAAAAATTTATAGAAAATTTCACGACTCATTTACTAAAAAAAATTAAGAACTGAATAAAGATCTATGATTGAAATTAGGCAGAACCGCATCAATAAGCCGAATAATTACGAAAAATACAATGTTCAATTTTTGGCATCGCCCAGTGCAGCATAACATGCGGTTAGAAATTTAACTAGGTCTGTTTCAGAGCATAGTCCACGTCTTCCTTAAATTTTTTGCGGGGATATGTCCGTATATATACATATGTAACAATTTGCAGATATCCATACTTATTGTATTCCCATACCTATATTTACGCTGCTCTTTCCCCAGAGAAAGTAAGTCAATATATGTATGTATATTCAATTTGAAACCTGATGAATCGCACTGAAATTTAATTATTTCGTCTCGTGTACGCTTAATTGCCTATCAATTCGAGCTACAACATGCGATAAAATAGTATTCACAAGTCATTATAGCAACGGCGGCAAAAGGAGCAGAAGTAGGTATATAGTTGTCAGTGTGCATTCCTCTGTAGACACAGTTAGATATCCTCTCGACCTTTTATCTATACTTAAATAGACCTGGGCTTTAAAAAAATCAATATTTTCATTGACTAAATACTTTCAGTGTTTATTAGTTAAGTTTCCGTGGGAAACCAAATCGAGTACACGATCTGAAATATATTTGCCTTACGAATATTAATTTTGTTAAATACAATTTTCTGACTTTTGAAGGAGATAGTACTAAGGTTTTTTTTATTTTCAGCGACTAGTATGGGGATCCCCGCCTTAACGATATTGCCGATGCAACGACGTGTAGGAGCACGAAAACAGGACACACAATAAGTTTTCTCCTTACGACATTTATGTTGTGCCCAGCTCAGCAGGCTCCGTTTGTTGTTGGGAATGACTGAGCACTTGCAGAAAATATAGAATGCTGTACGGGTAGTTTTTCTTTTGATACAGTCCCGTTATAGTGGCGTTAGCTACTAGCTCTTTCTTTTTGATGCTCTATTTTCTAACGCGATGACGGTCAGTAATTTACGTACAGTTACTCTGCTGCAAGTAAAAGTGTCAGCGCACTTGGTGGTTATTTCCGCCAACACCTCCACCGATATACATACATACATATATAGACTTAATGAATATTTCCACTAAAGACTATATTGCACATTCGTGGCATAAGCCTGTGCCTGGAAGTAGCTACCGCAACTTGTCACTAGGTGTCCTTTCGAGTGACCAAAACAGATGAAAATCAAGAACAGAGAATAAACAGCGAGTTATAATAACCTTCAGTTTAATATGTGACTTAACAGCTAATATTTAGTGAGTTGACATTAAAGTTAAAAGAAAAGTTACCCGTGGACTCTTTATATTTTTGGAGTTAATGAAGTAAATTTGTACATGTTAGCATTAATATTGAGATATAATATATGGTATGTATGTATGTATATAATATTTAACTGAAATCTGAGGGCTCGGTAGGGTTAAAACGGACTAGATTCAAAAATTAAATCAATAAAACAGTGAAATGGTATTCTCAGTTCTCTATTCATTCCCGAGGTGATTTGAAATGATATTATCTGTTCCTTATACATGAGCGAAGTGAAAACAAGAGGAAGAAAAGCTTGGCACACTGCCTGGAACAACAGAAACACTGAATACAAATATGTTGCAGATACGGGACAACTGAATAAGCCGTTTTAACACGGTAGATAGTATATAAAGTTTATAGAAAGGATGTCTACTCACAATGCACAATTATAAATGGGTCAAACCACGTCAAGTGGGCCATGAAAAATTCGAAAAATCTCCGATTTTGAAAATTAGCGGTTCATTAGGAAGGGGACCAGACGCATATTCCGTGACGTAAAAAAAATCATTTTTTGTTAAAGATTTTTGTTAATGAAGTTTTAAATAATAGAATTTAATTCTACATAGTCATTTGAAAAATTGTAATTTGTTGTTTTCAAAGCAATCTTTCTGCCGACGATGTATGAATATGTAAAATAAATGAATACATTAGTCACTAACAGCGTTGCCGTTTTGATACAATTGTATCTTTTTTGATACTTTTTTCCTAAATTTTGTGATTTGATACTTTTTTGTTCACAAACGGCCTATTTTGATACTTTTCTGCTGATAGAATTTAATTTTTTGAAACTATGAAAATGTTAAACTAAAAACAAACCTATTGTATCTGGATAGTATTAAAAAGTTGTGGGAATGTAGGCCAATTAAAAAATCCAGAAAAATATAAACTGGACAGAGACATTTTTTTTAATTTGCTTCAAAGTAATGAGCTTGCCTTAAAACTCTGTGGCTGCTGAACTGGATTTTTTTAGATTTAAGGGGAATTGTGAGTCGAAAATGGACTTCTTTTGAAAATTAGTTCTGAACTGAAAAGTCACCAATAAGGTTTCTATTATTTTTTTTACAGTTTATTGTTAATCATAATACAGGAAAAATAAAAACTCATTTATTATGACTTTCAGTTTTCCTTCCATGAGCAAACTGTTGTGAAATAAATTTAAATTTAAAAAAATTATACTATTTGCAAAAAAATACTTGAGTGTCTTAACTAATATGTCTATATTTTTAATAAAAACAACCGGAAAAAACTGGTCTGAATTAGATACACAACTTTACTTATTATTTGTTTTTCATTTGCTGAATTTAGAATGTGGAAAAGGTTAAAAATCTTTTCTTCAGATTATATTTTCTAACTAAAATTTTGAATATATTTTCAGGAACTGGTTAAATTAAACAAAGAGATCCAAAACTTTTTTAGTGCATCGTTTTTTAAAGATTGGAGCAACAATCCCTATATCTGTCGCTTCAAGTGAACGCTCGTTTTCTTCACTTCGCAGGCTTAAAACACATTTAAGAAATAAAACTGGAGAAGCACGCCTGAACGGAATGGCTCTCTTGAATATCCATAGAGATATAGACGTGACGGAGGAAGAGATTTTAAATGTTATGGCCCAAAATAAAAGAAGATCTAATCTTTGTAATAATTTGTGAATAAAATAATGAAACATTGTCAGACACAGGAATCGGAAGAGTATGAGAATTTGCGGGGAAAAACACGGCTTCAAACTGACGCTCATATCTGCATAGGATATACTAAAGAGACCTCATGCTCGCAACTGGTTATCCTCTCTAGAGCAGCCAGGCGAAAAACTCATGCAGTGCATTAAGCTATAGAACAAGTCTGCACCAAGTATAGACGATTGCAGCTTAACAAAAAGAGAAACCTAATAAGGCTAAGGCTCTATCGAAAAATGACGATAAGATCAGCTTCGGTATACATAAGGTCAGAACGAAAATATTTCAAGGCGACAAAGCTGCTGATGAAGATATAATATTTTTAAATGCAAATGGTAAGGACATGACTTAGTTATATACATAAGTATAGCCGTTTTAAGAAGTATCCAAAATGAATGTAGTTTCTCTCTAGTTTCAACTTACTTACACGACAGAGAAGTACCACCAGAATCCCTAAAAGCCACCAACGAAGGAGAGCATATCTCAATAGGGTGTGTCGTGAACTAAAGACACATTCTATCCTACGCCCCCACACAAACATCAGAGGTGAGTCACTCTTATATTACATTTTAAATAGCAATTCAAGCAAAAGTAATAGAAGTGATAAGCCAACCTTCATTATTCCCAAGTAGAAGGTAAGGAGACTCTGAAAGTTTTCGACGCAGCACCCGCCGGGGAAGGCAGAGAAAGAGGAAGACCGAAAGGACCAAGTGGAGAAGGACCTGGCTTCGCTTGGATTATCCAATTGGCGCCACGTAGCGAAAAGAAGAAACGACTGGCGCGCTGTTCTTAACTCGGCTATAATCGCGTAAGCGGTGTCTACGCCAGTAAAGAAGAAGAACGATAAGGAGGTAAGGAGGAAGTACTGCATCTCTCACTATATACAGTAAAGGATGAGTGGAAGATATTTGAGGAACCATCTATGTCGGATCACTCCCGGATACTTCTCAACATTTGCGAAAAATCCGGTACTCTAATTCCGAAAATCTAGAAGAGCAGCATGGGATAAATTTACTGTGATAGCTACAAAAGGCTTAGAAATAAGAAGGGATAATAATAACTACTATTAGAAGATTAATGACGTAGAAGCGAAAGGGACGAACAGTTCCAAGGCTTGAAATAATCTATAAGGAAAGTATCGGGTTGTCTTATATCCCAAAAAGCTGAAAAATAGTCAAAGTGGTTCTCTTACCGAAACCAGCCAGAAAAACAAATGAAAATGCTAAATATTTTAGACCCATAAGTCTTACATCGAAAAGGAAGACGACTTAAAGCGGTAGCATATGAAGACTAGGGGTTGACCCTAGTAAGATGGAAATGATATTCGTACGACTCAATGCCTAGGTTAGTAGATTGACACTAAACTGAGCTGGGAAATTAATATAGGGATACGTACTAGAAAGGCTTAAATGGCATATTACCCGTGCAAGAGAGGAACTGGATCCTAAAAGCTAATATAGTCATGTGATGTATACGGCTATCATTAGACTAATTCTTTCTTATCGATCAATGATCTGATGACATTAAGGAGAGAATATAATATCAGAAAATTAAATGGCATACAGAGATTAGCCTGTGCAGGGGTATTAAGTCATGTCAGACAGATGCCCTTGATATGCTCCTGCATCAACTCCCAATAGATTTTTTCATACAAAAATTAGCAACATTCTCTGCTATAAGAAGAGAGATAGGAAGCTGGAACATGAAAAATTATGGACAGAACGATATCCTGACCAGCTCAAAATAAATGTAAATATATCGTCAAGGTTGGATTCCAATAGCGACTTCCTCTAGACGCGATTGGAGAAGAGGTTTGTAAAGGATCATCATTATATACTCACAGAATGAAAGTGGACAGCGGACAGCGGAGGGGTATACTCCGAAGATCTCGATATCTCTCTCTCCTTCTTTCTACCAAACTCAAACGGAAGTACTGGGCATAGAGATGTCCTGTGCAGTTCTACTGAATAACTACGGGAGGGCACAGAGAGCCACCATATACACACATAGCCAAACGGCACTGTTAGCCCTGTCATCGTCAAAGATAAACTCTAGCGCGATCAACAAATGCAGTAAAGCTTTAAGTTCACTAACAGGTCAACTCCGCTTGCCCACAAAATGGGTTCCCGATCATAGAAAAATTTTCAGCACCGAAAAAGCAGACAAGCTGGCCTATTTTGGCCAATGTGAAGTGTACAGTGTCCGTTCAAAACGATCAAGAGGGAGCTAAATACGCCTAAATAAAGTCTAAGGCAACACGTGCAATATTATTTTTTTATATATTGTTAAACATCATTTTATTACTATCAAGAGTTAGTCTATTTCCCGTGATCTTGTCCAAATATTTTAAATTGTAGAGCCTTGTTAAAGGTCTTTCGAAGATTGCAATCTTTTATTTGTGTTTCACTTAACTTCGACTATAGTGGGTCCAGGACTCGAAGTGAAACCAACTTCAGATCGCTCGCGCGGCTGTCGAGTGGAATCAGCTGTTTATAAATTTATTGAATGACAGTTTGGAGTATTGTTCACAAGTGGTCAAAAGCGTTTTGCCAAAAGTGATCAGCGATGGAATTCAAACGTAATTGTGTGATTGCTTTATATTTAGCTGGAAAATCACAGCCAGCAATTGTTCGTGAGCTCAAACACCTTAATGTGAATAAAGTTTTTGTTTATCGCTCCATCACTCGTTACAATGATACCGGTAGCATCGCAAAACGCCATGGAGGTGGTCATCAAAAGACTGCAACGTCACGTGAGATGGTTCGGAAAGTGAAGAAGCGACTTGAGCGAAATTCACGACGAAGTGCCAATCAAATGGCTAAAGAACTGAAAATATCCGACCGCAGCATCCGATGCAGATTGAAAAATGAGCTCAAGGTCAAACCTTACAAGTTCCAAAAGGTCTATGAGCTAACACCGAAGCAGCAACAAGTAAGACATGAGAGACCGAAGCGGTTGCGTCGCTGGGTCGAAAGCGGTCAAATTCCGAACATTGTGTCTTCTGACGAAAAAATTTTTCCAATTGAGCAATTCGTAAACTCTCAAAACGATAGGGTTTACTTTACCAACCGTTCATACGAGAATCTAAGTCATCGGTTGGTCACCAGGAGGCAGCACCCGCCACAAATAAAGGTTTGGGGCGCTGTCACCGCAGATGGGCGCTCTCCAATTGTTTTCATCGAGCCTGGCGTCAAAGTAAATGCGACATATTATCGGGAAAGTATTCTGGAGGCTACTTTGAAGCCGTGGGTAAACAAACATTTCGGTCGCAAACCATCGACGTTTTAACAAGACTCAGCACCGTCTCACAAAGCGCGGGTGAACCAAGAATGGCTGAAAAACAACGTTCCGAACTTCATTTCGAACACACAATGGCTCTCGAATTCACCAGATGCGAATCCCATGGGCCATTTTGGAGAGCAAGGTTCGAAGTAAAAAATACACCAGTCTCGAGATGTTGAAGCAAGCCATTGTCCGTGAGTGGGCCAAAATACCGGCAAGTCACATTCCGGTAGTTTGCGATTCGTTTCTTGACCGTCTTAAGGCAAAAGGTGGTCATATCGAGCAAAAGTGAATTGGTCCTGAATTTATGATTATTTTCACATATTTCGTACTTTAAAATAAATAAAAATAATTTTTCAAACCGTATTTATGGCTATTTTAATTGGCACTTCGAGTGCCGGACCCTGTAGTATCGCTCATATGAGTGTAATGTTCCCATTTAAAAACTACAGTTTTACAAAGATCTATTCTTTGATTAAAGTTTTCTTATTTTGGATCGTTTCTTTCTTTGGTATTGTAAAATATACTCTTTTAACTTTAAATCATTTGTTTGCAAACAAAATTTTTAATATTATATGTCGAGCAGATTTACTATCATAGTGCAAAGATAACTGAATGTTTCCCTTACGGCAGCTAGTTATCTGAGAAAATCCCGTGATCACAATCAAGGGTGTAGTTATGCGAATAGCAACATAATTCCTTATACATTCAGTTTTCTAGTCCATCTTCATGCAATTTTGGTTTTGATAGACCTATTGATTGCGATTTTCCACTATAACGCGTCTAGGCGTCACCACTGTTAATACTCGTATCAGAGCAGTGGTAAAGAAAAAAAATATTTTAAAGTACATGTATGTATGTATGATTGAGAATTTGCTGAACTCTTTTCTACTTGAATTTCAACAGCTACGTTTTCCGAGGGATAATCAATTCTTCAGTTAAATTTATTAATTTATTTTAGTTCTTCCTTGCCATTCAATTTGTGTTTTATATAAATTTTTATTAAATTTTTAATGAAAAATCACACCGGGCGGAAATTGAACTCTTGAAGGGATCAACGCGTTCACCGAAGGATGGCTTGAATAATTTACTCACTGTTCTGGATGCATAGTTGGGCGCCCACTGAGTGGTGGTTGTTTTCGCAAACAAGTGTAACTAACATAGCAAAGCTATTTCCTGCTGTGCATTGCCGATGAGCAAATGGCAAGTACCCGCCTTTGCTTAGTGCGATTGTTTTCCGCGCACAGCTTAGCTCAAACAATTGTTGCCCACACTTAAGCCTTTAATGTTCAATGCAGGAGCTACATGATGGCAGTATTTCACTTGTAATGACGACACTGTCCAAAATTGTTTAGCAAAATGAACAGAAACAAAAAAGGAGTAATGGGGTGCAGAAGTGTTGTTACTCGAAATTCAAATACTAAAATAAGTGAATGCAAATGATGGATAAAATGTTAGCTGAAGGTTAGAAACTATTGAAAACTTGACTTGACTTTGTTTAAATGCATTTTATATATCTATTAACATTTGTGGTTAAAATGTACCTAATTGCTTTTATTTATTAAAGGAACAAAACGTATATGATTTACATATATTTATTGACAATGTGATTTTGCGATTAAAGATTGAGATTAAAAATGACTTAAAAAAAGAATCCTTGGTTATCCGTTGAAGTGACAACTCCTAATGATGTTGCAAAACCACGCTAAGATCAAACGGCACCGCTGTACGGGATCACTTAATGCTGAATTCGATGCATTCACACTTTTGCTGAATGGAATGTTGAATAGAAGTATGCAATCCACAATACGATTTGGCACTTGCATGTATGTACTTATATTACTTATGGTAATCACAATATTACTTAATGATTAAATATAACAGAAAGAGCCTTGAAGTTTAAAAAAGTGAAAATATGGAAAAATTCGCGAAACATAAGCTATAATTGCAATTAAAGTTCCTATTCATATACATATTATATTTGAAACAAACCGTGGCAATTTAAATGTCGTTCATGTTCCGACTTCTGGTCGTTTCTTCTTTGCGTTACGTGGTGCCAATTGGATATTCCAAGCGAAGCCAGGTTCTTCTCCACCAGGTCCATCCAAGGGAGTGGAGGTCTTCCTCTTCCTCTGCTTCCCCCGGCGGGTACTGCATCGAATACTTTCAGAGCTGGAGTGTTTTCGTCCATTCAGACAACACGACCTAGCCATGTGTAGCCGCTGTCTTTTAATTCGCTGAACTATGTCAATGTCGTCATATATCTCATACAGCTCATAGTTCCATCGAATGCGATATTCGCCGTGGCCAACGCGCAAAGGACCATAAATCCTTCGCGGAACTTTCTGCACCATATACAGGACGGGGATTATGAGTGATTTGTAGAGTTTGGTTTTTTAAAGATTGTACCTGCTCGATTCTATTCTGCAGCAGCAGGTGGAAGAAGTCGCACTGTCTAAACCGATCCTGACGGAGCTTTTGATGTTGCTCAACGTCAGTTTACGCAGCCGTATTAGTTTTGCGAGGATACCAAATTCAGACATCGCGGCATAAAGGCAGCTCCTATTCGTGCTGTCGAAAGCAGCTTTGAAATCGACGAAGAGGTGGTGTGTGTCGATTCTCCTTTCACGGGTTACACCATACCATACACCATATGAACAAAAGAGACCTAACCGGTCTCGGAACAAATGAAAACCGTCTGGAATTTTTTGATGATAAAAAGAAGTCGATTGTAATCTAAAACTGTATACCCTTCCCGCGGGAGATTATTATTGTAACCGACAATTGTAAATTTATACAAAAACCGTAATTTTTTGCAAAGTTTACAGATGTAGATGTTCCAAGTTGGGACAAAAAGCTAAGATTTTAATTGAATTAATTGTTGCATTTAGAAGTCTGCTGGAAACTTGAGCTTATGTCTATATACTAACTTCGACTTGGTGAATCTATATTAAGGTCAAGTTGCGCTCGCGTATTAAACACATTCTGTGTTGTTAATTTATTTAATTTTCATATTTCTTCATTACCCGGCAGTCGTACGTAATGATGCCGTCTTTCGAGGCTTGACTCTGCCAAGCGTTGGTGCGTGCTGTTCATTCCAGCGTTTGGAAATTTTATCTGTGAAATTAAGTTTTATGCAAAAAGATTAGTTTCAATTCTAAAGTATGACATTTTTGGCCTTGCAAAACTGGATCGTAGTCTATCATAATGAAGAAGTCTCCTTTTTTATGTAGAAGAATGTGATAAGATCTCGAAGGAATAGCTGACAAAAATTAAAAGAGTTAGGTCTATTGTTGCAGAGAAGAGAAAAATCTCTCCGCAAGTAAAAAGACATGCAATTTCATGTGCAACAACTTACCCCAATGTGGAAAAACAAAATCAGAAATACTACGAAGAGTGTGAAGTGTGGTGTGTGTTTGCAACCAAGATGGACAGCATTTACCACCACTAAATTCTAATTATTTCAAATGAGTTCAGTTGCAGTCATGCCAGAGTCGACATGAAATTAAGGCACTCATTTTCTTGTCTGTTTCATTCAATTTGATTTGCTCTTGCTTACAGTTAGCAACAGTAATCTTTTCGCCTGCACTATTCATATTTGGCACGCCAGGCGACAAATATTCGTCGTTTCTTTTTGATTGATTTTTTATATTTAACTGGCAAGACTTACAGTGCGTACCAACCATCTTGTCTTTTATAGTCTGATATCTTTGATGGCAACTTGCAACCAAATCTTTCTCATATATCACGGGAACATACCTCGAAATGAGTTGGAGTAGCAGAATAAATTATTTTGTAGACGTTAAATGTTTTATTTTTATTTTTCCAAACATTATTTATTGGATTGCCGTTTGGTAACTCTGATAGCCAATTTAAAGTAATTAAGTGTGTTTTTTTCACTGAGTCTGCACCTACATTTCGGAGTATATAAAATTTGCTAAACTTTACCACCTAGTTGGCAAGAAGGGGGCTGCTCAAGATAAAGCTGTATTGCCAGCATTCAGCGCTTTCAAAGTAAGGTACTAAGGACTTTAGTTAATGCTCATTTGTACGTTAGATCTGCGAACCTGCACCGTGATCTAGGCGTGAATTCAGTGGTATAGTATATGAAATCTCCAAAATTGCAAAGTCTCACGAACTGAGGCTTAGACAGCACGTTAATGAGGAGGTTTCCGACACATCAAAACTGCTGGGCGATAAATACTAGCTACAATTTATGAAATCTCAAATAACGTGAAAAGGTAAAAACTTGAATATGTGTAGTTAGTTTTTTATGCAATAATTATATGCATATGAAAAATTTCCTTAACAACATTTTTGGTTAGTTGTACGAATATTTTTAAATTTTTAACCGAGCGTTTTATTGGAGTTTGGTTATGCCGAGCGATGGCGTGACAGACGTTTGCATTGACGTTTAATAAAAACTGACAGTAACATTGACTAAACAACTTGTATCATTATGAGACAAGCGTGGGATGGTTTGATTCCCGTTGGGTAATCATAGCGCAGGTTTTGTGACGAATTATTATTGCCTTTGTATCTTCTTACGTTGAAACTTATGTGATATTTACAATTATACAGCCATGACACAAAACTATGTAAATACAGCCGGAAATAATAAAGGGAGTCCTTAGTTCATTCCACAGAGAACAAGATACGTTTTCCACTCGTATATATAGTACTATCGTTATAACTTCTGCATTGAACTGACATTTTATCAATTCAATTGATGAGGATATCGAACAGAAGATCACAACGAAAGATCTTAAAACAAATCAAGATTCTTTGGACCTAAAACTTTGTGACGACTGGGAAAGATACGAGTTCTTAAGTTCGTACTCATGCCTTTAATTGAAAGCCTATAAAGTGTGCTAAAGCCAAGCACTAATACCTTTAGTACAGTAGAGAGCATAGAAGTAGGTTCCCTAATAGATTTAAGATTAGTGTAGTGTTGCATATGAAAGAAATATTATATTAAATATAGATCACTTGTTTGAGTTTAACCCTCCTTTATTTACTATAAAAATTTTGTCAATTCAACATAGAGAGTTTCCAGATCTTATAGTTTGTTAAAAATATTTTTTGTAATCGAATTTTTTCAGCCACCACTTTCTCTGAACTCCTGCAACTTCGCGCATTAAGGCAATTCATATACAAGGAGTGTTCCAAAGTAAACAGAACTTAAAAAAAAAAACAGAACAAATAGTTTTTTCGGCAAACTCAATTTATTTTATTCAAAATCGTCTCCATCTGCTTCAATACAGCACGGTCCAGAAGCATGTCGGACAAGTGTTTTAGCTCGTTGGCCGGTGTGGCCGCCAGTATGTCGGTGCAAGCCTTTTGAATGACCTCTACGTCTGCATAACGCTTTACTTTTATGGACAAATGCATTTTTCCGAAATGGAAGAAATCGCACGATGCCATATCAGGAGAATACGAGGTGTGGTTAATGGTTAAAATGTGATTTTTGGTCAAATAATCGGTCACAAGCGTCGATCGTTGAGACGGCGCATTATTATGCAACAAACTCCAACTTTCATCTTCGCGATATTCGGCCGAACACGTCGAATACGGCGCACCAAACGCTTCAAAACTCCAAGGTAGAATATAATAGAGATGTTCGATTCCATTTCCATAAATTTCAATGACAGTTGACGGACAGTTTCGATAGAATTTCCGGTAATCACGGATTTTGATTGGCCCACATGTTGTTCGTCATTTATGTCCTCACGACCACTTTGAAAACGTTGAAACCACTTGTGCGCTCTGCTACGGGATAGGAGCTGCGAACTGTAGCCCAACAACTTATCACTTATTATATTGAAGCTGTAGTGTGTTTCCTTGCAAGCTAATCAGCTTTATGATTTAATGCGCTTCCGCTGTGGTTTGGAACAATTACTAGTCTTATAATGAATTAACACGACGCCATGTTTGGCTAGGCGTCCCTAGTTAAATATTGAGCGCACAGTCTTGCGGTCGCTATCGTCCTTTCATTGTGGACACTAAAGAACCAGTAGATCACCTGCTATCATTCTTCTTCTTCTTTATTTGCCAATTCGTATTCGAATATTGGTGATCATATAACATTTAATAATATGTACAATATTAATAAGCTTAATATTAATATAAAAATGTATTGTTTACATGTTAAATATGTACTATATATTGTATATTAAAAGAAAAAAAAAAATTCACAGATTTTGAATTATCGCAGCATATTTCTCTCTATCTCTCGACACATCTATAAGGTTGCCAATGTTCTGGATTCCTGTCCATTGTCGAATGTTTCGAAGCCATGAAAGTTGTTTACGGCCAATACCCCGTTTTCCTTCAATTTTTCCTTGGATAATTATTTGTAGGAGCTCATACTTAGAGTCATAATATGTCCTAGGTAAGCTGCTTTTCTTTGTTTTATAGTCCTTAACAACTCTCTATTGCGGTTCACTCTTCTCAAAACTTCACTGTTTGTAACTCGATCTGTCCATGGAATTTTTAGGATTCTTCTAATAAGCCATAGCTCGAAGGACTCTAGCTTGTTCATATCTGTGATTTTTAGAGTCCATGTTTCCATCGCATAGAGAAGCACTGACCAAACATAACATTTTAAAAAACGTATTTTGGTTGTGATATTGAGGTCATGGCTACATAATATGTTTTTGTATTTGAGAAAAGTTGTTCGCGCAAATTCGATTCGACATTTTATTTCTTTTGAACAATCCCAACTTTCGTTGATATGACAGCCAAGGTACTTGAAATTTTTAACTCTTTCGATTGGATTGTTATTAACCAAGAGGTGTGTGTCATTGTATATATTTTTCCTACTAATAATCATGTACTTCGTCTTGTTTATGTTAATGAGTAGGCCATATTCGTCACTACGTAAGTTAACTCGGTTTACAAGTTCTTGTAATCCCATCAAGATATCGGCTATAAGTGTAGTGTCATCTGCATAGCGTATATTATTCATGAAAATACCATTAACTTTCACACCTTGATCAATACTGGTTACCGATTCTTGAAATATTACTTCCGAATCTATGTTAAATAACAAGGGTGACAGAATGCATCCTTGTCTTACACTTCGTGAAATAGATATTTCTTCGGTTATATCACCATTGATGCTTACATGGGCAGTTTGTTGCCAATACAGATTTCTTATGCAAAGAATCTCTTTGTCATCTATTCCCATAGAATGAAGAATTTCCCTAAGTTTATCGTGTTTAATGGTGTCGAAAGCTTTCTCATAACCAATAAAGCATAAAAATACATCTTTTTGGACATCTTTACAGTTTTGAACCAAGACTTGTATACAGATCAATGCCTCGCGTGTTCCAAGACCTTCTCTGAAGCCAAATTGCGTCTTACCCATTGACTCTTCACATTTCTTATATATTCTGGTGTGAATGACTTTTAGAAATATCTTAAGAGCATGTGACATTTGACTAATTAGTCTGTACTCACTACAATGTTTCGCATTATTTTTCTTAGGTAGTGGTATGAATATTGATTTTAACCAGTCTTTTGGATATTGGCCACTGTCATAAACTTGGTTAAAGAGCTTTACTAACAGCTTTACTAACGCTATCATTATGGCGTTATAATGACGAGGATGCCAGGAACTACAGTTGATTGATCCCAATAATGACCTTCTCAATCAACTTTCGCGTAAACTTTGAAAAGCGGATGTAGCGACTGCTTCTCATCCATACTTCAATGTGAAATGTCAAATTATAATCTGAAAAGGTATGTTTGAAAGCCTATAATTGTATTACAACAGTTATAAAAAGGACATGTTAATACAGAGTATTCTACTTTTGTAACCGTCGTTTGTAGCAACTAAAACTAAACGAGACGGAGTTATATATGTACAAATAAAAGTTCAGCATGGCGAGACAAAAATTTTGTCAATACTTTTTTTCCCCCACATACCTAATATAAGGAGTTTCGAACTTTCAGGGAATAGGGATTTTCTCTAGCCCCAGCATATCCAATATAGTGATTTCCAACTTTCCACCTGTGAGTTGCATTGATTTCGAGATTGGTTTAAACCTGACCGATTATAATGAATTCCGATCCACCGGTCGCTATTTTCCAAAACCATCCAATATATGCTACTCTTTTTATCACATATCCATCTCATTTGAGGATGATTTAAATATTACAATCCCTGACAACTACGGTGCAAGCTGTACCTTGAATAAAAATTAAGATACCGTAATGAAATTTAATGCAAGTGACGATAATGAGGATACAAAATTGTAATTTAGTATAATGAATCGACGGAACCTGTGATTAAAAACTAAAAAAAAGTGGCCCAGCCAAACCATTCAAGTTATAGAATCCAAAATTTTACTTTGGATAAGTATTTCTGATGGGTATATTTATTAATTATTTTCCAAAAAGATAATATAAACGCCCCAGTTATGTCTCATGGTGCAAAAAGTAGCTGTCCCTTTAAAGGGACGAGTTTACTCAACGGATACTTTTTACCTATGGAACTGCTCGCTTTAACATTTTCCGCTTTTTATGTAATTTGTTCAGAAATGACTATTGGCGTAAAATTTAATATTTCACAATAAACCTGCATTTGAAGTTGCTTCAGATGTAGTGGAAGCTGATGCAGATGTCGGAGATGTTGAAAAACTTTAGTTGCTAGAAACTTCTAAAGCATCACTTGCTGGTTTTGCTACCAAATGGCTCAATTCTGGTGATAGTCACGAATGGTGAACACATAGTATCAAGGCAATACGTTATTAGCCAATGAGAAAACAATTTTGATATTGAAGGGCAGTGGCAGTAGCAAGTATGCAGTGAATTACCCACATGTTCCTACTCAATGATTGTCATAACCACCTTTTTAAATTCTATACTTTTCCATTTTCCGAACATTGCGGATCTAGCACTCACAGTAGAGGATAAATCAAAGGACGTGCTTATCCGTTCCACTTTTCGTAAATTTTTTTTTGGCTTGCGCTCCCTAATGGCGAGTATTGCTTTAACCGACTTTACCTCATATTACGTAAGATTGCTGTTGGTCACTGAACTGTCAATGACATCATCATTGCGTCACACCATGTCAAGATTTAGACGTTGCTAGAGATTGTAGCGATTTTTAACTGCGTTGTTGTTGGACGTCGAAGGGAAGCTACTTGTTGCAGAAACACTTTGCGGCACTGAACATTTTAAGCTGACAACCGAATCACCCGTTGTGGTTGAGTTTGACGAACACCACTGTGAAAAAAATGCACGCTGACAGCTATAGAGAAAGTAACTTAAATGCCATTGAAAAGAGTTGAGGGAGTGCCCTGGTAAAAATGCAGTGAGTCGCTTCTGGCACTGACATTTTCCTGCATACAAAAATTATAATATCAGCGCGCTCATAAGAGTGTGATGCATTGACTAACTAGATGTGCGCAATTCGGTTTTAGTGTAAGTCAAAGTCGCGGAGTGGGTCAAAGAAGCAACTCGTAATTTGTTATTGTTAGTGTTTTTGCTCCTCACACTTTTTCATTGCCATAATGTTATTATACGAGTATGTACACAATTTTCTGCATAGTGGCATATCGTTTGCCAGCGGATGTCCGGTGACTCACACCGATGACAAAGCGCTTAAAAGCCACAAAAGTATTAAGGTATTTGCAAGACCTTAACGACTATAACGGCAAAATAACATTAAATATGTTTAAATTTCGAATGAAATCGCATTCCTTGTTAGCAAAAAAATATTTTACCGTGAAAATTTCATTCGAAATTACGAAAAATAATTATGGAAAGTTTGAGTTCTTAATATTAATATCAACAGGTGGCGTGTTGTGATTTTCTATTTCAGATAAATTACACAGGAATAGTATTTTCTTATTTATTTGGATGTTAAATAAGTTGGAACAAATTATTGTACAGTGAAATTGAAAACATATACATATATGTAGGTATTGAATTATATTGTAGGATAATTATATAAATCAAATTAGACAAGGTCGCTCAATAAAAAAAGTTGCAGAAACTTTTCCTTATATTAAATTATATTTACCAATGTCGTACCGGTGGTACCACCGTTTCAGATTTAATATTTATATAAAAAAAAAACAATAATAAAAGTCTTAAATTGTATAAAATAATAAAATTTCTAAACATTTCAATACTTCAAACCATCTTTATATATAAAAAGTATGAGTCACGTTGTTTGTCCGCGATGGACTCCTAAACTGCTGAGCCGATTTTGGTAAAATTTAGCACACTGTGTTCGGTTCGAGCCAACTTAGAAGATAGGATAGTAAAAACTATTAAATGAACGTCCTAATAAGGGGACATCTCCATTAACCATGCACATTGTTGAGTACAATTTATTCAGCGGACAACTCCATTAATTGCATAGAAAGGCTGGTAACCAGACATTGCGAAAGCTGCTTTAGATTCGTTATTTTTTCCAAATTTATTCAACAAAAATAAAATAATAAACAATAATAAAAATTAAATTTTTAAACAAGTATTTCATTATTCTGAGCCATTATTTTGTGAAATAATGTAACAAATTGGAAAAATTATCCTTTACGATTTAGGATGGGTTCTGATATCGAATAACGTAGGAAAGGGCTAAGTTTTCCCTTGCACAAAATATATTTTGGACTTGCTCTTAGATGAAGCAGCATTTGCCATGAGCGATCCACCATCATGAACGCGTTTTTAGCATGCTTCCCGTAGCATTTCCAAAACTCTTCAATATCCGGTTCGTCAAAATCAACTTCCTTGTCGTCACTGAAAACCATAAAATCGAATTCTTTGTCCAAAAATTTTTATTTTTCATAAAATGCATTTCTTCCATTTTTATGACGTTGCTTTAGCCACGGTTTCGGCATTCGATTTTCATATCTAAGGCATACATATTTGATAAAAATTTGTTATGGTGTTCCTATGCCTTCTTTTAGAGAAGGCAATTTGGCCAACTTTCATGCCTCCTTCCTTTAATTCCTAACGCTTTGTTGTACTTCAGGCGGGTAATTGTTATTCGAATCTCATCGTAGTAGGGAAATTCCGTCATCATCGCATTTCGGCCTCTTTCTGTTTCTTTTTGCATATATATGTAGTTTGTCTCGCTTACCTCTTCAACTCTGTTGTGGTCGATCGCAACACTGCGACGAATGCTGTCTGTTTTCTGTACTAATACTCGTACCTAGAATTCAGTAAACTATTAAGATATAGAACTTTAGTTTGACACGGGGAATCGCAGTAACTAGCAAAGCCTGTGAACTAAAAATTAAAAAAATAGGCGTTGGCCTGCCCTCTAACAGTTTAATGTGCATATTTCATAAACCACCAAACCAAATTCTTTGGGCCTCCTACTGACACTGTGAAAATTGATGAAATCGGAAGTTAACGCCGTCCTCAACCCATATAACGCTACTGTAAAAAAAAATAAAATGCGATGATTCAATAACGAAATACGCCAGAGACATAAAACTTTATACCCGAGATGGCATAGGAGGGCTTTAAAATAACTGGGGTAAAAATTTAACGATGGGCGTGGCACTGCTCACTTTTAGGTGAAATCACATTTTTGAGATCCGTCTAAACGACTTCATCCAAATTTGGTACGCCACAATCCTCTAAAATTCCTATGTTCGTGTGCAAAAATTGGCAAAATACGACTACAACATCGACTACTTCTAATATAACACATTTTAAATTGCATTTGTTTCATTCACTTTCCAGTGTGCAAATCCAGAAGCAATTAATATATAATATAGATACAACTTTGCGCGAATAGTGTATTTTAGGTACGCCACGGTATGACCAAAAATATGCTCAAGCCCCTAGTTTTTGAATATTTGGACTTTTTACCTCAAACATCAGTAATGAGTGAGATTATAAAAAAATTTTGAGATAATCTTTTCCTGTCAACGCTATATCTGTGAGTCAAAAATGGGTTGAATCGAGTCAACCCCATACAAAAAACTTCCGGGTGACTTTATACCGCATATATCGATCAAAATGTGAGTCAGGAATAAGGGGATGTTAAACTTATTCCAGTGTGAGAGCGCCTCAAAATAAGCGTTTTTTATAACATTTTCCATTGTGGCCAGATCAGAAAAAAGCTATTTTTTGGGCATTTTAAATATGTAAAACACCCAATTTGCATTTTCCACACCACCTATGAGGTATGCAAAATGGCGCGTTACCGAAGTTATTTTTGGGTGCTCGGTTCCCCAGTAGGCCTATATCACCCATTAAAAATTTATTTACATAAAAAAAATGAAAAAAACATAACGATAACAATTCATATACGAGTATAAAAGTATAAAAAAAGTAACAAAAACAATATCACTTGATATTACATAATAATACTATACGAGTATGATACTTAAAACTATAAAAATAAACGTACTATATATACAAATGCCAATATTTAAGCCCCAAATTCTAATTTGTAATTAAAAACTTTCTATTCTTTATCGATCTAACTTTAGAGTCTCTTAATGCGAATCTGCTTAAAAAATATTATTTTAGTATAAAATATTTAGCTCATTGCAACCACTAAAAAAGGAAGATAAAAACTACAAATGAGAAACACACAAAATTTTATTCTTAAAATTGGGTAGAGATAAATCTTTATTTAAAAATTTAGTCACAAAATAAATTCTAATTCTAATAAATAGAGCAATAACTACCTTTGGGTCACAGTCTTCACAACACAAGAAGGGCCTAATATCTTTTAATTTAGTAAAAAGAATTTCTCCTAATCCTATTTTATGACAATTTCTGTCAAATTCCTCAACAAATTTTGTTTCTAAATTATTAATAAATGCAACAAATTCTTGAGGCGGCTTCACTAAGTTGCATTTATCGATCTGGTTTTGGTGTATGAAGATGAATTCATCAGAAGGAATTTCATCTCCTAAATAAGGTAATGGCAGGAGGCATGTGTGCATTTTAAAAATTTTCAAATAAAGGTAGCCGCAAAAATAGTTAAAAGCATTTTCCTTTAAAAAGTTAATTTCTAAACTACTATCTAAAGTAATGGATCTAACAATGGAGTGTTCGGGCCGTGGTAAACCCTGGAAATCCTGCCAAGAAAGGTCACTTAAAAAGGAATCATTGCACACATTAAGAAGAACATTATAGCTATGTTCTGAAATAACTGTGGCTTCTCACAGTTACCTTTTGTTACGATATTTACGTAACGTAAACCCCACGACTTCCTAAATAAACTAGAGAACATGAAAGGTGTTACTCTGGTACCTCCCCTACTTCTAATCTTACCAAAAAAATGCTCTAAGCTGTCCTGACATAGTCGTCTTGTCTTTAGGTAAGGAAATCCTGAGTGTGACAGCAATCATACAATCGTCTTAAACTATTAATATTAATTAACCACCCCTTAATAAAATTGAAATTATTTGTTGTGTTGTTTCCTAACTCATCTACGACCCGAATTGTTTTTAAAACTTTTTCTGCCTCATCTAAAAACTGGTTTTGCTCTGGGGAACTTATAAAAACTTTTTTAGTGGGTACAATGGCCTCAGTGAAACTACTATTAAAGATATCGAATAATTTATTAAAAAAAGAAACGAAATCCGCGGTATTAATAAAACTCATACTATTTGAGCTTAAGGCTCCCGAGCTGTAAAGAGAAAGCATACCTGAAGCGACCGTATTACTTAACACTTGAGACGCGAATTTAACTTTCATTTTTTGAAATGTATTGGGGTATATATGAGCATCGGTTAATTTATGCGCACACCGATAACTCGACTTAGAGTCCTGTTTATAAAAATGGACTATATCTGACCAACATACGCGACTATTTTTAAAATCGACTTTATTTTTCATATTTTGTAAGCAGTTTCGACTACATTTTAATAAATGGGGGCTATCGTAAAAAAAACATATTTCCTTACCATTAACGTTGAAAAAAGGCCGTGACATTGAAACACGCAACAAATTAACTAAATTTTGAAAATTGATACCCTGGTCACAAACAAAATGGCAAGGAACTGGCCCTATATTTTGAAGTTGGGTAATGGCTTCAAGAATATATTTCTTGAGGACATCCCCTTTACATGAGCCTCTGACAAAAAAGTAAGCTAACGGGTGGGACCAAGGTTCCCCACTTATACCTTGCACCATTATGTTCATTGCAGTTGTGGCTATTCTAGATGTGCGATTTTCATCTCCATAACTGCAAATGATATTTCAGTGAAATTTCATCGCAAGAAACTGATATGACATTTCAGTGACATTTCATCACAAGAAACTGATATGAACTTTTGTTCGAAAGAAAATCCCTTACTCCTAATTTGTAATGACTTTATGCTGCTTTGGGTGCAACCTGGGAAACGAGGCCAATCTGCGACAAAATTATGTAACGTAATTTCCGAGGGAAAACTAAGTTGGTGCTTTAGGTAGCGGTAAGCGATTGGCGACAAAAAAAATACACCCAAAGCTAAAGTTTTAAGAAAACTATCATATCGCCGACCTTGACTTTGGCGATTGCTATTAACAAAACTACTTCTAATACAAGCACCTAACTGAGGAGGAACTTTGCTGCAAACTATCTCAAGAGGATCTGACTTTTCCCTAAATGAACTACTTCTTAACATTTCCCTACATCTTTCTAATTCAGTTGCCATTTGGACCAACTGAGCTTTTAAACTCCTATTCTCCTGTTCTTTTTCATCCAATTTTATTTTTAAAATCCTATTCTCTTCCCTCAATTTTTTTTTCCTATCTGTCCCCGCTGTCAGACCCCTACATGTTTGCGCGGCTTTTTCATTACTATTTAGTAGTTCCTCCTCAAGAAGTGGCAGAGGCTCTAAAATATTACCGCGGTCTTCCCTTTCTAAAAGCGGAAGCAGCTGCCTCGATGCACCGTTTGCATTTGAGGCAGATCCTTCCATTTGGGGAAAAAAATCTTCAACGCCCATTTCAATAGGGTTTTCAAAAAAAGAATTTGGGGCGTTAAACATTGGCTCAATAATTAAACTTATATCCGGAACGGCTCTCGGACGCAATTTTTTTGCGTTACGCATTTCTTCAGAAAAATGCCGCTCACACGCAAAAATATGTTTAGGTGTTTTTTCATTTTGTTCTTCAAAAACACCTAAACGTTTGAGCCAACATTTACGCCTATTAAAAGAAAATACGAAATGTTATATATAATCATAAAATATGTATAATAATAATAATAGTGCAAAAAGTGCATATTTAATGAATATTTTAAAGTACGATTTTTTTTATAAATATCATAAATATTCAAAGATAAATCGTTACTTTAAAATAATTTATTTAGTTAATTAACGGTAATGGAAACAAATTGACAATTAAGCTCTTAGAGCGTAGAGCGCGACAGACTGCAAGCGACATTTGTCAAATATTAAAATACACACGTTCTTAAAGGACATAGTTATTGAGGCAGCTGCACGACTACATAACTGTGTCCATAAGAACGTGTGTATTTTAATATTTGACAGATGTCGCTTGCAGTCTGTCGCGATCTACATGTTCAGCATATCACACTTAAAAATACCCGGGATTTCAAATTCATTATCCAATCTATTTTACTTGCACAATTGAAACACTTATTTCATGGAAATCAAAGTCACAAACACTTTTTGCACTATGTAGCGTTTTTTACTCACCGTTCGAGATCCGTTCCACTGTTCGGAAAACTGAATATTCTGCCTCCCTCGCTGCAGCCAGCAACACATTTCTTCCAACTGCTGGTTGTTTTCGGCATTTTGTCTGTAAAATAAAATAAACAAGTATTAAATAAATGCAAATTTATTTAATAAAAATTAAAATATACTTACAGCTTTCAATCTGCGTGCTTTTTCGCATTCGGTATTCTTCGAAATAATGGCCGTTAGAAATGGAGACAAAAAAATGAAAAATGTCTCCATTCGAATAATAATTTGGCGGGATTTTAATATGGTCGTCCCTCTTTTCCAATTGCTAAACGTCAAAACCTACTGAACTCGATTAGCTGTCAAAGTTCAGTAGGTTTTGACGTTTAGCAATTGCTCTCTCACTTCCAGTGAGAGAGAAGTTAAAGATCTCTTTATCTCTGTGTGAGTTATCTCAACGAAAATGAGAGAGCGTGTTTTACTCATAACAGTGTATCTACATATGTGCCTAAAACGGATAAAATTGGATGGAAACTTGACTTAGCCTTCCTATTAAACTAATATCACAGTCTCCGACTATCGATCAGAGCGAGCGGTTATCCCATTCCCGTGTGCATTTCGTTCTTTAATTACTTGTGGTGTAATCCACGTGCTTTGATTTTATTGTTTCAAAATACATATATTTCAGTTTCAAGCGAATAAATTACTTAGCTGATTCCAACTTATCATTGTGCAACAATGACCCCCGGGCCCACCCTCCTTGGGACGAATCGGTTTGCTCCGCTTGCCGATAGTTCCAGAATAAAAAAGAAAAAAGATAAAAGACTTAGATAAAGACTTGACTTTCCAACTCTACCTTCAATCAGTAGAAGTAATAATGACCCTAAATATATTACAATCGAATCTACCGAATCAAATAAATCAATTGCGCAATTTTCTTGCTTTGCTGTACACAAAGCCATACGCGCGGTGAGTAGCGAAATTATTTCAGTGAGTGAGCTCCGTGATGGTAAAATGTTATTATTGGTGAACAACAAAAAAGTAGCCGATCGCTTCATTGCTTTAAAGCAACTTCCAGGAATCTGTAGCATCAAAGCTAAGTATCACGACAACCTGAACTTCACTAAAGGTACAGTATTCGCCCCCTTCCTACACAATGTAAGTGAAACCGAAATTGTTAGCGAGCTAAGTGCACAAGGTGTAGTTGCCGCTTTCAAATTTCAGAGGAAAGATGAAAACAACCAATTTACTCTAAATGGCGTTGTGTTGCTTACTTTCGATTTGTTCAACTTACCTGGACAAATTGATATTGCCTGGCGTAGAGTGAACGTCAGACAATATATACCAAATCCCATGCGTTGCAAAAATTGTCAATTGCTTGGACATACCATAAAGCACTGCAAAGGAAAAGCAGCTTGTAATATTTGTAGTCTTCCTCCCCACAACCCTCAAAAATGCACACGCACTTTCTGCGCCAACTGCCAGGCTGATCACGCAGCTTCTTCAAACAAGTGTCCAAAATATATGCAAGCAAAGCAAATACAAGCAATTAAAACAACAAAGAAATGCACCATGCGTGAAGCTATTAAAATTTATAACTCAACTATCTCTTTCCCCGAAAACTCGCCTTCTTTCTCAGCGACAGTCTCTCATCAGCAAAATAGCAAGCAACCCCAATTCCCATACCTACCAATTCGCAATCAACTTCTTACGAACATGCTTCAAACGAACAACAATTATCAGAAAACAATATACAAACTCACATACATAATACACCCACCGCAATAGTTGAAGAACTCTCTTCTCAATTTCCCGATCCCAATTTACACGATCTCACAGCACCCGACTACTCTAAAGAACTTGAGCAAAGTTATCACGCTCTCATGCAACAACAAAAAACTCACTATCAACCAACAAGTAAAACAATTTCTGACTCAAACTCAAACTCACCTATAAACTTCTCAACTTACTTCTCAAACACCAACAACACAAGTAACACAGTTTATAACTCAAACAATATCTGTCTTTCTCATGGAGGCGATTCTCTTATGTCCTCAGAAGACGACGAGGCCATGTCTCATTTTCACAAATAACTCAACAAACGAAAATAACTCAAAACACAAATCATATTTCCAAGCTAAACCTTTATTTCTTTTCTTACAATCATGTGTTCCATTTTACAATGGAACATGAATGGTTTCTACAACAATTACCATGAGCTTCAGCTCTTGGTGCAATCCCACTCACCCTCAGTAATTCTACTAAATGAAACGCATTTACCTTACAATGCGAATGGAGTTCACCCGAAGCGCTATTCAGGCATATTCCATAACTTGTCAAACATAACCTCAAGTAAACAAGGTTTCGCAGTGTTAGTTAAAAAAGGATTGCCTTTTAAAAGAATAATGTTTCAATCCTCAATAATACTTAATAAAACTTAATATAATTTGCGCTTACATACCGCTGCAACAAGTCTCATCATCTGTTATACTCGCAGGTGATCTTAATGCTTGGAGTTCAATATGGGGATCTCCAAAAGAAAACACAAGAGGAAAACACATTGAAGATGCTTTGCTCACTTCCGACCTCATTTGCCTTAACGATGGTAGTGCAACCCACTTTTCAACTCATGGCACATTCTCGCATCTTGACCTCACCTTTTGCTCAGCATCCCTTGCCCCAAATTGCAGTTGGAGTTTGTCAAGCGACTTACACGGTAGCGATCACTATCCAATTATCTGCAAAATCAACACGCAGCGATATCGTTCCAAATTCAAACCAAAATTCATATTTAAAGCTGAGTCTAATATTTTACGTAACGCAACACGCAAATTCACCACTCGACAATGATCGTCTGATCAATGATAAAATACTACAGAATAAGCTTATGTTTTTGTCCAAGCAAAACACACCAAACGAAGTCTTTCAACAAACCTTTGCTGAACTGGAATCTAATTACACAAATAATGGCTGGAAGTTATTGTTTACGGATGGCTCCAAGTCCATCGATTCCACTTCGTTAGCAGTTGTCACTGCCACAGGAGAAATTATTTGCAATTGGCAATTGGCTGGAAAGTTCCTCATCTGTACAGACAGCAAATCGTGTATGTCTGCAATAACGTCTCCTTCCAATCGCAATCCCATAATAGAAGTTATCAGAGACGCGGTCATTGGTGCCCCCCAGAAAATCCAAGTAATGTGGATCCCTGGCCATGCTGGTATTACAGGCAACCACTTAGCAGACCTCGCTGCGAAAAATGTAGCCAGGACTCCTGCCTTAACATACTACGTCTCATCCAAGCAAGACATTCTTAACCTTATTAAGCACAAAAGGCATCAAAAACACGCAAGCGAATGGAAAACATTTAAACATCACTACGCGGTCATAAACCCAGCAAGAAATCGTATAATCTACTCGTCAACAGTTCCAACTAGCGCAATGAAGACATATACTCGATTAAGGATTGGACACACTATCATAACACACGCCCACCTACTATCGGGTAAAAGCCCATCCATTTGCCCCCTTTGCGATGACACCGCTACTATCAAACACTTACTCACACTCTGTCCGATGCTTCACCCAACAGCCCACAACTCTGGCAACATTGATCTCATGAAACTACTAAGTGAACTTTCAGAAAAAAACGTGATGATTGTATATAGATTCTTAAAAACCAACGATTTGTTAAAATATATTTAAGCAACTTACATCTTTACTGACCCTTAGCAATTAGAATTTTTCACCTAGTTATAATTACAAGACGGCTGAAGGCCTCGTAGCCAGTGCTGCGTTTATGTATTTATATAATAAAACTATTTTTATTATATGAATTATTATAAATAAATAAATAAATAAAATGAAAACTGACTTCGCTGACTGGCGTAAATTTTCAGATCTATGTGAAGAGGCAAATAACAAAATTCCCATCTCTAATAACAATAATAGAGAAGCTGCTCTTATTCAAAAAATTATTCGCTCCGCAGCTAATCTGTCTATACCACATACAAATGGTAGAAAATCCGAGCACAATGTACCATGGTGGAACGCCAATCTAGCGTCTCTTAGATCAAAGAAGCAACAGGCATGGCACGAATACAAACGTTGTCAAACGCTTGAAAACTTAATAGAGTACAAGAGATCGAACGCTAATTTTCGACGCATGGCTAAAGAAACGAAACGACTCTGCTTCCAAAAGTTCACAGCGAATATCAATCCTGCTTCCTCCCCCAAAAAAATCTGGAATGAAATAAATTTATTGACAGGTGGTACCAAACTTTCGTATATCCCACGGATCAACACTCCTGTTGAACCGCTAATCATGTCTGAACAAATTTCGAATTTCTTTGCAAACCACTTCTCTGCCGCGAGTTCTGACGAACACTTTAGCTTTCAATTTCGTAATAGCAAAGCATCAATTCCAGACAGCTTCACTGATACAACATATGACCTTTCCTCAACTGCAAAAATGTTAGAATCGAGAATATCGCTTTCTGAATTTAAATATGCTTTTTCCTCAGTAAAAGGGAAAACGCCTGGGTTAGATAAAATATCTTACCCAATGATGGAAAACCTCCCGATTTCAATTAAGAAACGTCTAGTTGAACTGTATAATAACATCTTTGACACCGCTGTTTATCCACAATTCTGGAAAACATCAAATATAATCCCGATACTAAAACCCGGAAAATCATCAACTGATGTCAACAGTTATCGTCCTATCTCTCTTTTGAGTTGTCTCGGGAAAGTCTTCAAAAAGATCATTGGAATTCGTCTGGCGTGGTTCGCTAGAAGAAACAACTTAATTAGCCCCCGTCAAGTTGCTTACAAGAAAGGTCATGGTACCATGGACACTTTACTTTTATTCGATAATTTTGTGACCACTGCTTTGTCTAGCAAAAATCACGTATCGTTGTTGTCGTTAGATTTCCAAAAGGCATTTGATCGCATAGGAATGCACGTTATATTAAAACAACTACAAAAATGGAATGTTGGCCCCAAGATTTTAAATATCATTAAATCTTTTCTTACTAACAGGAAACTATCAGTGTCAGTTAATGGTTTCCTCTCACCAACGCGCAATTTATCAAACGGCACTCCTCAAGGTTCACCCCTTTCCGCCCTACTTTTTGTTATCGCATTCGATGAATTAAGCAACTTTTTATCCAAGCACAAGAAAATAGAGCATCAAATCTATGCAGATGATGTCCTCATTTTCTCAAAAGTCAACGATATCTCTGCTGTGCAAAACATTTTTAAAGATGTTCTAAACGACATTGCAGCATGGTCCACAACTTCGGGAGTACTCCTCTCACTAGAAAAAACCAACCTACTACATATATGTCGAAAGAGGACGCCGTGTAACACTATACTCAATGTTGAAAACCATACAATTAATACTAAAGATAGCTTAAATATACTAGGATTAATCGTAGACTCTAAATATTGCTTTAAGCAACATTGTAATTATATTAGAAGTTCCTTAATATCTAGATTAAATATTATTAAGTATCTTTCATGCAAACATAGCTATATACATCCTGCTACGCTTATCAATGTTGTCAGAGCTCTACTACTATCGAAGGTTGATTACGCCCTGCCGATCTATGGACACTGTGCAAAATCTACAATCTCCAGAATCTCAGTTCCCTATCATGCAGCTATCCGCCGAAGTCTCAAGGCTTTTCCAACTTCACCAACGAAATTTCTATTGGCCGAATCTGGCCTACCGAGCATATCCAACAGAGTGTCCGATACAACAAATCGTGTTCTTGGGAAAACTACTTGACGCTACAAACACAGCGTTAGCAAATGCATTCAACAACGTAATTTCACGTAAAAGGCAGCTGAGGATCCCATCAGCGTTATCGAGATCTCTTGTTTTCGCCAAGGAGAATTTCATATCTCTTAACCGAGAGAAAAGAGTTGTTGAAACTTTTCCCCCTTGGCTTATCAGTTCCACATCTTTTGAGGATTCATTACTCTGCTTACCTAGACAACATACCCCAAACACGGTCTATAGAGCATCATTCTCAGAGGCAGTCAAAACTTACAGCGCTACTGGATGGAATTTTATATTCACCGACGGGTCTAGGACATCAGACTATACTTCCTTGGCTGTAACAAACAAAGATGGAGATGCAATATGTCAGTGGCTTCTTTATCCCATGTGCACAATTTTTACTGCTGAAGCTTTAGCAATTGAGTTGGCGGTCAAGTACGCGAAAAAGAATAAAGGAAAATATATGATTTGCTCGGACTGCAAATCATGCATCACTGCAATCAAATCCCCTTCCAACACGAATAAAATAATTTCCTTCATTAGGAACTCATTAATCGCAGCACCAAACAAAATTAATGTGGATCCCTGGTCATGTCGGAATCTTAGGAAACGAACGAGCTGACACCGCTGCCAAAAATGTGATAAAGTCTCCTGCACTAACTCTTAACCGTCTGACCAAATCCGATCTGCACAACGCAATAAAAAACGAATGACTTAAACTCGATTTAACTGATTGGACAATCCAAGGTCACCACTACTGCAAACTAAACCCAAAGAGAGTTACACCTTCTTATCCAGCAAGTTTGCCAGCAAATGTTCTGAAGCCATACATTCGTCTTAGGCTGGGGCATACAATATTTACTCATTCTCATCTTTTAACTAGAGGTAATCCATTCTGCTGCCCTCTGTGTGGTGGGAGCAACACAGTACAACACATGATTGCCCAATGTCCGAACATCACGGAGTCCGACCGCACCGGCAACATTAACTTAACAAGAGCGTTATCTACACCTAGTCGTGACAACATTATGCACGTATATAACTTTTTAAAACGCAACAATATTCTTAATCAAATTTAGCTTACTTAGGCATCCTCCTTAGAACAGTATAGCTTAACAGTATATATCTAATGTAATTAAAAATTTTGTTTTCCGATATTACCGAGCTAAAAGTTAACATTTAGAACTAAAAGGACGACTGAAAGCCCAGTAGCTAGTGTCGCTTTTTAATTTATGCTGTAATTTATTATTGTATAAATTGTTATAAATAAATAAAAAAAAATAAAAACTAATATCAGAAATTTCGAACATTCATTTCTTTCAATATTTTATTAGTATGTGATATGTTAATAGTATGCAATATTGGAAAAATAGATAAAATCGGGCCGATACTACCCCAACATAACACAAAATGATTTTTCTTTTTCTCCCATATATACATATACATATTTAGATATATAGTATATACAATTGCTTAGATTCCGATCATTTGTTTTCTGTTTCGCACCTTAAGGCATTTCCCTGGCTATGATTGAAACAAATTGCAAGAGTATAACATGTCGGTTGGGCTCGAACATAACCCTTCTTTACTTGTTCTAAAAGTTCCTGCACTTTCAGGACCATGAAAACAGGAAGTTTATGTAGAATTGGTTTGTACAGAGATAGAACCCTTCTTGGACAGCTAATTGAATAGTTTTGGCTTTTTACTTGACAGACACATACATATACATATCTATTTCCAAATGTTAGCTGAAAAAGCAAGGCAGCAGGGGACAGGGTCGCCAGGAACAAGCGACTTCATTTTTACTGGGTGACATGCATTGACAATGCATTGATAGCAATGCAATAGTGAACGAGGTTGGTGAACGGCTGCCATTCGATAACGAAAAAAGAGCATGACAAGGAAGTATGTAACGGCACTCCATCTGGCATCGCTAAGGACCAAACCTGGTTTATGCCTGACTCACTAGCCTACAAAATTAATCTATGAGTAATCTATTTCCTAATGATATAAAGAAATCACCGTTATAGGTACGAACATTGTGAAAAAATGTTATATAAATACATGTATATACCTATGTTCGTGTATACTTTCATTGAACGCTTTCAAAATTTCAATCATGCCAAAGTGCTACTTAATTAACACTCGAAGCCAACCAAAGATTCGTAACCATTTCTTTTTGCATTCTTTACATAGTCTGAGTGAGAAAAAACGCGGTAACACATTTATTTAACTTCGACGCCATAATTAGGTTATCGCCCTATACTTCAACATTCTTACTACATAACTATTCTTAATCGGCTATCATTACATATGGTATTTATATGTACATATGTGCCTCGCACTCTTTTCACTTACGTTTACTTCATTTTATTTACCGCACTTAGGTCGACATTGTTGTTTTTCGAACTGCGTTAGCATGTTTTCGCAAAAGATATCGCTCATAAAAATCCTTTTTATTACCACTTATTGTGTACGCGTGATTCAGACATGCCAGTCATATAAAATGGAACATGTTAAGCGGATCTGTGCCATAAACGTCATCCTCTCTTATTCTTTTATTTAAGAAAACAGCACAATTGTTGCAAAATGAGCATGTTTAATGCTAACCTTGCTTTCTTCTAGCAAAATAGTATGGTGGTAGCGTATTTTTTCTTTCGTTACCTAATTCATTAAATGTTGCTCTTACAGTTTTCCTTCTTTCCTGTCGCTGCGATCATTGTGAATTTGAAATCCACGCACTTGATGTTTAGTAAAGTTGTTGCAGCGCTGTGTCACTTATTCCTTACCTCGGGTGGGGGGTAATAAGTGATGTGCTGAACACAATGAGCGCGACAGACTGCAGCCTTCTACATGAACATTTGTGAGAAGGCAGCAACATAACAATGGCAATACAGCTCTCCATGTTACAAGTACACAATTTCGTTGTGGCCATACTTTCATTTCAATGAAATTTTAATAAAATAAGTAAATAGGTAAATTTATTTGTGTAGAAAGTAATAACTTAATTCGCAGCCGGTTTAGAGGAACTGAAAAACAACAAGGCTTCTTTCCAGAACATTTATTTGCGAATGAACAATGGTACAAAAGAAATCCATGAATATAACTGAGAGAGTTGACTTCAGTTTCAAATACAGTTATGACAAATATTATATGTAGCTATTTTTAATACAGTAGTGGCAAATATATTACAACAATTTGTTTTAAATTATCAATTGTTATTACAAATGATATAACAGAGCTAAATTATGCTTTTATTTGTAAAATAACGTCAGGTTTGCTAGAGCTTTGAATAATTTTACATTTTACATATTAGTGACATCACTCCTCTCTACTGTCAACTCTACTGTCGTCCTACTATTGGTGGTAAATTTAATAATATTTTCAAGTTAGCGAGAGCGACAACTGACGGCCTGCAATCGTGTAGTCGTGCAGCTGTCTAAATAACTGTGTCCATAAGAACGTGTGTATTTTAATATTTGACAGATGTCGCTTGGAGTCTGTCGTGCTCTATGTGTTCATCACTTGACAGTGGACTGCATATTATTGTTCAAGTAATTTGAACACACTTGAATTGATGAAGATGGGGTGTATAGTGCAGGATACGATCTTCGATGTAATAACACGATCAAGAAGTGCTGACCGCTAAGTGTACACTTAAGCAAAAATGTGATTAAAAAAATGTATATGATCTGTCAGTTTACCTGATCTGTCTAAAGTTTTTAAAGGAAAACATCTGTCTGGTACTTTTAACCAATCCACAGAGGGAGAAATGGCCGATTTAGTTCGGATTAATTCCAATTTCAACTTTTATTATTGTTTCATAATGGATAACTAATATTCAACTGTTAATATTTAAATGGGTATGTAATTATTAACAAAATAAGAATTTGTGTGTGTTTCGATCCAAAATTCATTAATATAGCATTCATTCATAGAACTTAACTATTGAAGCTCTACCGCGTTCGGTGTCAATGTTTTTTAAAAGTATTCATCAATGTTCAAGTTCCACTTTTGTTTATTTACACTTAAACAAATATTTTTTTCTTTCTTCATTATTCATACAAAAATAGCATAATTTTTGTTTGCAGTTAATAATAAATCTCCACTAAATCAATCATTTCTCCCCGTGAGATCCTATTATTATTATTGTTGATGTTTTTGTTGCATGGTCCTCTTATTGGTGGACCGTCTGTCCATATAGTTGTCATTTGTGTCGGATTCAGGATCGCGGTAACCGTGTTCTGAACAACTAATGTTATTTGGAAGAGATCTTCGTAACATGAGATAATGTTGAAGTTATGGACTAATACTATTGTTTTTGTGAACATTTACTTCCATAGGAATGAATAATAGGGGGAAATTGTTTGAATACTGCAGCAGAATATATTAATTACGATTTTCGAATTGGCTACCAAATAATGGAAACTATTTTTGAATCTGAGTCGGGAATCGCAGCCCATGAACCAAGAAGTCACAAAATTTGGAATAGATTTAAGGTGATGACGGAGAACGCAGATTCATGTTTTCATATAACTTATGATAAAGTAGTTACAATTTGTTCAAATTACGACATTGAAATGAAAATGTTGCGTACACGTGTCGTAAGAAATATCGATGCAGATCACAGTATTCGACTTTGTATCCAATCAGCGGAAAAGCGATTTTTAAATTTTATATAACTATAATAAGTAAAAAGTTGTAAAGGGCTAAGTCCGTGTGCAACCGAAAATTTTGTACTCTTGCAACTTGCAGGAATTAATGCCAGGGAAATACCTTAAGGTGTAAAATGTCAGAGGATCGGAAACCAAGGATGAGGTTTGTTAGAAAAACCAAATCATTATACAAGTATGTAGTATATGGGAGTTGGTGTAGTATCGACTCGATTTTATTTATTAGCTATTATCATGCCTCATACTAAAAGAATGTTCCCTAGGTTTCATTAAGGCACCTCACATACAATTACCAATCACATGGAGTAAAGTCAGCCGGATGTTCGAAAATCCTAATATTAGTTAGATGGCTGATAGGTTAAGTTTTCATCCAATTTTATCTATTTTAGGAACTTTATGATTTTGTAACTGATTTAAGAAATGTTTGACTTTAAACTATGATTTTATTTTTTACATATCTCAACATTTAATTTACAGCATAAAATCAGTACAGAGTTTGCTCATTTTACTAAATCTTTCTATTATTTATTCTAGTTCCACTGCAATTTCGTAGTTTATGTTGAGAAGTCGTTCAATCTTTTCTGGAGCATCGTTGTTCTGAGCCAAGTCTTGATTTGTCGCAAAAGAAGAAAAGGATAGTTCAACGCTAGCATTTATGGCTGGCAAAGTGCTGAGGCTTTCTAAGGCACAAAGCACTTGTGTTCTCGTAGTCATTTTCATTTTCCATGGTTGTTTAAATAGCGCTACTTCTGCTTTGAGCTACGTTTTTTGCTGTACTTTGTTTCTGGGCAAAATTTTCCCAAAACGTCTGATTAGGCATTCAATGAGTACAGTTAAATACTCTTTTTTCCAAATTTAGGTTAAATTTTGGTAACAGCTGACTCAAAGTGAAACTTTCAAGAACTTCATCGGAAAACCGCGTTTTTATATCTTGCATGCAGAAACCTTGTAAAAGTCTTCACGGCTTTGAGATGGGTGATTGTTTCGATCACTCTGACGACCACATGTTCCGGGTTTCTCCACTTCAACATCTAAGTTTTGAAAAAATTTCATAAAAGTGATGATCACCATGCATTCTTCGCGTGTTCAATGTTGCAACCAATGTTGTTATAACGCTTGATGCTTTTTTTCTGTAAGTTGATAGTACTGTTAGTGACACCTATGCTAAATTTCACGTCAAAATAGCAAGCAATCAGCAAATTCACATGGCCACTCCGAGGACACCATTTGTCTCAATTGAAGATATAGTAAAAGGTGAATCGAAGAAGGCTCTGATGGACATCAAGACGGAGGATTCTTCCAAGTGCTTTGATGACTGGAAAATTCATTGGCATACGTTTTTTGCAGTGCGAGGGGATTACTTTGAAGGGGATGAAATGGGCAAAATTCACCTTTCAAATTGGTCACAGTAGTATTTCTTTATAAATGTTTGTACATATGCACATATGTGGCTCGTATTTGCATTCGTAAACATACATACAAATGTGCCATAGAAAGAATATGTATATGTACATTAGGGTGGGCCATTTTGAGGCAACCTTTTTTTCAACTGAAAAACAGGCTCAAAACTTTCGAAATGTGTAAAATAAAGTCACTCAAAAGATGAGCTCTTAATATTAATATTAAGAGGTGCCTCTTTCAAATTTTCTGTTTTCCAAATAAATTACATGGAAAAAAAATCGTTTTTTTTTGTGGTGGTTATTCTGCGGAGGTTATTATATGTGCACGCGATGGCTGCCAGTTGGGATGGTAAACTCGATTCCGATTCTACTCGAAAATCGAGTTTTCTCGTAAAATGATCGATTTTTCAGAATCGATCTTCAGTAGTCGAAGTCGATTAAGAATCGATTCTTGACATTCGAAAAATCGGTTATTTTACGCCATTCTGGAGAAGTGTTCCCTCCGTAAATTAAGTATGCTCTGGGCATCGGTGACTAGATCACCATTGGGGGTTCTACAAGGGTATGCTCCGGTCTTGAAACCTTCTGTAAGCCGCCGCATTTTTTCGTAGAATTTTCGAGCATTACCCCTGTCGGCCAGCTTATCAAGCTCTTCGTACTCACGCATTTCGGCCTCTTTATTTTTCTGTCTGAAAATGCATCTCGCTTCCCTTTTCAACTCCCGGTATCTATCCCATCCCGCACGTGTTGTGGTCGATCGTAACGTTGCGAGGTAGGCAGCCTGTTTTCTCTCTACTGCGACACGGCACTCTTCGTCGGACCAGCTGTTCTTTTGCACTTTCCGAAAACCGATGGTTTCGGTTGCAGCTGTACGTAAGGAGTTTGAAATGCCGTCCCACAGTTCCCTTATACCGAGTTGTTGACGAGTGCTCTCAGAGAGCAGGAGTGCAATCTGAGTAGAAAATCTTCGGCTGTTTGTTGTGACTGCAGTTTCTCGACGTCGAACCTTCCATGTGTTTGTTGGCGTGCGTTTTTTGCTGCACAGAGGGTGCGAATCTTGGCTTCAATTTTTTCGATCCGGAGACAGCCAGGTAGCTTGATGAATCTTCTTATGCTGGAATCTAGTACTACAGATAACCATATTTCGGGCCCCGGCGAAGTCAATCAGCCTCAACCCTTTTGGGGATGTTTCGTCGTGGAGGCTGAATTTACCGACCGTAGTGCCAAATATACCTTCTTTGCCCACCCTGGCGTTAAAGTCGCCAAGCTCGATTTTGACATCGTGGCGGGGGCAGCTCTCATAAGCGCGCTCCAAGCGCTCATAGAAGGCATCTTTGGTCACATCGTACTTCTCTTCCGTCGGGGTGTGGGAGCAATTCAGCGACAAGTTGAATAACTTCTCTTTGATGCGGATTGTGGCTCTGAGTGAATGACAGTACACGGCGTCGGATTCTCTCTCCCACCACGAATCCCATACCAAACTTGCGCTCCTTTATATGGCCACCGTAGTAAATGCCATAAGGACCTGCTCGCTTCAGTCCTTGTCCCGTACAATGCATTTCGTGGACTGCGGGATGTCATTTTCATGAGGACATCAACGAGCTGGGCAGCGGCACCTTCCCAATTAAGGGACCGGACATTTCAGGTGCATGCCCTCAAATCGTAGTCCTTTTTTCGTTTTCCATGGTCGTCATCAAAAGGGGGGTCTATCATCCAAGGCTGTCGTTTAATTTTCATTGCTACTGTTTTTTACGTGGCGGGTCCCAAACCCAGCGCACAACCGTATGTAGGGGATATTTTGCGGATGTTCTTAGGCTGCCCAGGGGATACTTGGTCAAAGACCGGAAGTCGTGAGCAGCTTGAGTCATATGTAAAAGAATCGTTTCTGGCCACTCCCAAGTGAATAGCGGCCAGAGAACTTTCCTCACTTTTTTTACTCTTACTATATACATATTGCTACTGATTAAAATAGTTTTTTCACCTAACGGCTTTTTACATCACCTAAAACTAATCGATATAGATATATACTAAAAGCGCCATAAATATAACGACGCTTATAGGAGCTAGGGATAAAACTGAACGATTAGCGTGACACTGCATATATTTCGGTTAAAAGCAATATCAGACCAATGTCGACCAATTTTAAATATAAACTTACTTGAAATGCCTACATTCCAGTGCGAAATCGAACTACAACCACGCCTGTTTCTCATACAATCCAATTTTAAATCCCATCTGATTCTTTCAATTTCCAATATACAAATCAAGCACCAACCAATGTGTGAAGATAGCTTTACCCCAGTAGTGCGCTTAAAGTAGGCCACCTCATGATACCCACATAACGCCATTAAACGAAAACATGTTAAGCACTAATTTTGGATATAAACCTGTAATATAGGGATCGCTCCCCGTATAACTGTTGTGTTGAAAACTGCTGAAATGCGATAACTCACTCAATAAATGCGCCACAAGCATTAAGCTTCACAACATAGATAGCGGCGAAGACTTTTACAGGAGAAGGTGGAAAAATCGAACCATGGACTTCGATGAAATCCTATATCTCTGGAACTACCCAATTAATTTAACCGAATTGGGCAGGTGACTTTACAAAACTATTCCTAAATATTACACACTGTGAAAATGAGTGAAATCGGACAACTATTAAGTAACTTTAAATTCCATCTGATTGTTTCACTGGCGCATGTAGTGCTTTTTACATATTTTATCTTTTTGCCAAAAACTTGTCGATATCGGACTATAACTTTTCAAGTACTACAATGCCAAATATTTGGATTCTAGTATACATACGAGTATTTGGCTGATTTTATTAGTTTCGTTTGTATGGTACTAAAACTGAATGTTACCCTCAGGAGGATTAACCGTTTGATAGGTATTGCAAAAAAAACAAATAAAACAAAAGAATGCCGCTAAACCTATGCAGCTAGAAGAAGTTGATGCTTGCTTTTAAGCTTTAATTTGAGTGACAAATTTACTCAAATTCATTCTGAAAGAAAGCGAAAACACTATGTGAAAATTCCCTGTGATGGTGGACGCGTTCATTGTTACCAATAAAAGCGATAATAAATTTAACAGACATTTGTCTCTTCTACATCCACACATGAGAGTTAGTAATTTGTGTATAAAATAAACCCAAATAAATTTGCTCGGCTGCAATTTTTCTTGCATTCTTTTTTTATTTCAAGCATTTTGGTTTATGATAATGGTGTACTTTTAATCGTAACAAGCTGGCGACGACCAGACACTGTCCACCGTAGCTGCAGTATGAGTGCAAAGACCACAAACGCTGCAAACAAATGTAGAAATTGCAACATGTTTAATATTAAAATGTGTTACTGTAGTTTAATTTAAAAGATTTTATTATTGTATAAGCTATATTCTGCACTTGTTTATCTATATTCATGTTTGTATAAGCTCAAAATTGTGATTGAGCCTTTTTGCTAATATATTGCTCTTTTAAAAGGCTGGTAGATCTCTTTTCAAGCGGACTAATGGATTTGGTTGCTCCCGGAGTGTAAGTTCATTCAGCTTTTCTCTACTTCCTTCTTTATCATAGGAATACCAAGATCTTTGTAAATACTAGGTTACCACACTTGAATGCCATACATTCACATCGGCTTTAAAACCGCATTCTTCTTCTTCTTAATTGGCGTAGACACCGCTTACGCGATTATAGCCGAGTTAACAACAGCGCGCCAGTCGTTTCTTCTTTTCGCTACGTGGCACCAATTGGATATTCCAAGCGAAGCCAGGTCCTTCTCAACTTGGTCCTTCCAATGGAGTGGAGGTCTTCCTCTTCCTCTGCTTCCCCCAGCGGGTACTGCGTCGAATACTTTCAGAGCTGGAGTGTTTTCGTCCATCCGGACAACATGACCTAGCCAGCGTAGCCGCTGTCTTCTAATTCGCTGAACTATGTCGATGTCGTCGTATATCTCGTACAGCTCATCGTTCCATCGAATGCGGTATTCGCCGTGGCTAACGCGCAAAGGACCATAAATCTTTCGCAGAACTTTTCCCTCGAAAACTCGCAACGTCGACTCATCCGTTGTTGACATCGTCCAAGACTCTGCACCATATAGCAGGACGGGAATTATGAGTGACTTATAGAGTTTGGTTTTTGTTCGTCGAGAGAGGACTTAGTTTCCCAATTGCATACTCAGTCCGAAGTAGCACCTGTTGGCAAGAGTTATCCTGCGTTGGATTTCCAGGCTGACATTATTGTTTTTGTTGATACTGGTTCCAAGATAGAAAAAATTATCTACGACTTCAAAATTATGACTGTCAACAGTGATATAGAAGCCTTGTCGCGAGTTTTTAACGCCAGGGTGGGTAAAGAAGGTATCTTTGGCACTACGGTCGGTACATTCAGCCTCCACGACGAAACATCCCCAAATGGGTTGAGGCTGATCGACTTCGCCGGGGCCCGAAATATGGTTATCTGTAGTACTAGATTCCAGCATAAAAAAATTCATCAAGCTACCTGGCTGTCTCCGGATCAAAAACTGCCAACCAGATCGATCATGTTGTGATAGACGGAAGACATGTCTCCAGTGTTTTAGATGTGCGTGCGATCCGAGGTCCTAACATCGACTCGGACCACTATCTTGTTGCAGCCAAGATTCGCACCCGCCTCTGTGCAGCAAAAAACACACGCCAACAAACACAAGGAAGGTTTGACGTCGAGAAGCTGAAATCACAACAGACAGCCGAACGATTTTCTACTCGGCTTGCACTCCTGCTCTTTAAGAGCACTCGTCAACAACCCGGTATAAGGGAACTGTGGGACGGCATTTCAAACTCCTTACGTACAGCTGCAACCGAAACCATTGGTTTTCGGAAAGTGCAAAAGAACAACTGGTACGACGAGGAGTGCCGTGTCGAAGCGGAGAGAAAACAGACTGCCTACCTCGCAACGTTACGATCGACCACAACACGTGCGGGATGGGATAGATACCGAGAGTTGAAGAGGGAAGCGAGACGCATTTGCAGACAGAAGAAGAAAGAGGCTGAAATGCGTGAGTACGAAGAGCTTGATAAGCTGGCCGACAGGGGTAATGCTCGAAAATTCTACGAAAAAATGCGGCGGCTTACAGAAGGTTTCAAGACCGGAGCATACTCTTGTAGAACCCCCAAAGCTGATCTAGTCACCGATACCCAGAGCATACTTAAATTATGGAGGGAAGACTTCTCCAGCCTGCTGAATGGCAGTGAACGCACAACGCCAGGAGAAGGCGAACCCGATTCCCCATTCGATGACGATGGAGCAGACGTTCCATTGCCCGACCGTGAAGAAGTTCGAATAGCAATCGCCCGCCTGAAGAACAACAAAGCGGCAGGGGCCGACGGATTGCCGGCCGAGCTATTCAAACACAGCGGCGAAGAACTGATAAGGAGCATGCATCAGCTTCTTTGTAAAATATGGTCGGACGAAAGCATGCCCAACGATAGGAATTTAAGTGTGCTATGCCCAATCCATAAAAAAGGAGACCCCACAATCTGCGCCAACTACCGTGGGATTAGCCTCCTCAACATCGCATATAAGGTTCTATTGAGCGTATTGTGTGAAAGATTAAAGCCCACCGTCAACAAACTGATTGGACCTTATCAGTGTGGCTTCAGACCTGGAAAATCAACAACCGACCAGATATTCACCATGCGCCAAATCTTGGAAAAGACCCGTGAAAGGAGAATCGACACACACCACCTCTTCGTCGATTTCAAAGCTGCTTTCGACAGCACGAATAGGAGCTGCCTTTATGCCGCGATGTCTGAATTTGGTATCCCCGCAAAACTAATACGGCTGCTTCTGGAGAAAATAGTTCGAGCAGCAGAACTAAATAGAGACGGTACCATTTTCTATAAGAGTGAACAGCTGCTGGCGTATGCCGATGATATTGATATCATCATTGTCAATGCTAAGTTTAGAATATTTATTTAAAATTTATTTTCAAGCTACTTGTTTTGCTGGATAAATGTTCTATCTATATGAGCCTTCTAACGAAGTGAATACCTAGATAAGTTACATCATTTGCTTGTGGTACAAAGATATTATTCATTTTAATTGGTGGACACATTTAGGGGTTTCACATAGTCTCATAAAGTTATAAGTTATAACTATCCGAAAACATAGCGTTCAGAGTTGTATTTGCGAAAACTTATGTTAGTATGCAATCCAACAGCAAATTTTTTAAACTAGTATACAAATTTATGATCTTATGATTTTACGATGCTTTATTACACGTTGTGAGTACCCCAATTTATTCCCAGTAGGCTAGTCATTCTTAGAACAAAGTTAATTGCCACTGACGCTCTGATAGGTCTTTTATTACGGCATAATGGGGGTGTGTCAGTTAGTTTTTTATTTTCTACATATTAAGAATATTATTTAATATAAAATAAGACATATGTAATACGCATAAATCCAAACATAAATAAACACATATGCATTTACATACAGGCAACACGCGTGCACTCAACAATCAACAAAACAAATATATTTACTTAGGTTAAGATGTAAATATATGATGACCTATTGACCTAATATGTACATTAAAGCAATAAACAATATGCAACATAATTAAACTAAGTTAAGTGTGAAAATAGGTGAAATCAGATGATAACGCCGCCTACTTCCCATGTAATACTCGTAATTCTGTTTAAAGTGCGATAAATAGAAAAGAAAAGGCGTCAGAGACTTAAAATTTTACATATGATGACACAAAGGAGCTTTATAGGGGCCGGTGTCAAAATTGAACATAGGCGTGGTGCCGGCCACTTTTTGATGAAATAATATCAACAATATCACCGGAGCTACTTTACAGATTTCAATTTTTGGATAATTTTAAATTCCTTATGATTCCTACAGATTCCAGAATAAAATAAATAACCAATTTATATAACGAGATAAAACTTGCTCGAATAATGTCTTTGAGTGGTGCCACCTTCTGACCAAAAACTGCCCAAATTGAACCAAAACTACTCAAACATAAAGAATCTTCTCCTGAAAATGGGTTGAATAGGGTCAATCTTTCCTAGCCCCCATATATGTACCTAATACAAAGGTTTTCGAACTTCTGTGTGACTTTATACCGAATATATCAGCCAAGATGTGAGTTACCTCAATGAAAATGAGAAAACGTGTTTTCTTAATAACTGTGTCTCTTTATGCCTAAAATGGATAAAATCGGGTGAAAACTTGACCTACCACCTATGTATATAACTAATATTATGATTTTCAAACGTTCGGCTCACTTTACTCCATGTAGATTGGTGATGGCATGTGCGGTAGTTTAATGAAACGTACGGAGTATTTAACGTAGCTTGTTCTTTATATATCGGGATTTGGCAACACTAGTGATATTATCTGTAAACTCACAATTTTGGCATGTTTTGTTCAAATTGATCATCCCGACCCTTTCTCTGCCCCAAATACACCCCATAAAATGATTTCCGTCTTTCCAATATACTTAAACCGTTCAGTTTGATCTACAGGTACAGGTGTGATATTTCAAAGAAAGTAAATGGACAAGTTTTCTTAAAAATTATGTGGTTTATATTTGAGTCATCCGGTTAGCATAAGAAATTCGATTTGCAGTTTTCTTCGGATTTTTAATACATTAAATGTTTAAACTCTTGCATCATGTTTTTACAGAGTATAATTGCTTTGTTCAACGGCTGTTTGTATCACCTAAAACTAATCCAGATAGATATAGCGTAATAAGCATATATAAAAATGATCATGATGACAAGACGAGTTGAAATCCGAAAGTTTGTCTGTAAGAGCGGGTCAATTTTCTTCTATAAAATCGGATTGGCGGGAAACGTTCTGGGGATAATTCTGAACAACTTTGCCCAAGAGAATGTGGGTCTAAATTGAGTACGCTACCGATTTTTTAAGCGATGTTGAGTTTTTCGAGATATTGAATATATGATTCATCTTAAAAATCGCTAGCTCGAAACCGATTTTAGATCCATGGTATCTTAGGCAAAGTTATTCAGAATAATCCGTAGAATATTTCCCATACACGCGATTTTTTCGTTTTTTTTGGCTGCTTATAAATCAACCCGCTCTAATGTCTGTCTGTGCAAGCTGTAAGTTGAGTAAGATATCTTAATTAAACTTGATACACGTGTTCCTTGGTAAAAAGCCGAGGACTGGTTTGTAGATGGGCGTAATCGTACCACTGCCACGGCCACAAAATGCCATTAAACGAAAACCTATAAAGTGCAATAACTAAGCGCTAAATTAAGAATAGAACTATAATTTGACACAGAGGATCGCAGTAGCAACGGGTAAATGTGGGATAAAAATTTCAAAAAAGTGATTGTGACCTTGCCCTTTAATCGCTTTAATGAATATATCTCCTGAACACTAGAGATATAAGAACCAAATTCGCCTATAACAAATATTATAAAAACTGTCCATATAACGGTACTGTTAAAAAACTTCTAAAATAGCGATAACTCTAGTCGGAGACATTAAATTTTGCCCCCGAAGTGATAAAAGATGATTTTAAAAGAGCTAGGGTCAAAATTCGAAGTTGGGGGTGGCAACGCCCTACTCTATGACAAATCACATATCACGGGACTTGCTCGACCGATTTCAACCGAATTCTGTACATTTTTCAGACTGTGTGTTAAAAATTAGTTGAATCGGACCCTCATACCTAATATAAAGATTTTCGAACATCCGTTGCTCTTTATACACCATTTATAGGCCAATATGCGAGTTATCTTAACACCATAAAATTAAAAGAACGTGTTTTTCTTAAGGGATCGTCTCAGAGAGAAATTTACAAGAAATCGATTTTTTTGTTACATTATCGGATAGTATGCACTGTAATAAACATTCTCTCATATCTTAAATCGACATTCAAATTATTTTGGTCGCTACAGCGTTTCTTATAGAAAAGGAAAGAGTGAGAAAGAGTCGCTTTGTTGACTCCAATTTTTGATAGTTTTGAAGATGTCTAGTTCTAATTTGGAGAGAACATTTTTAACGTCATTTGTTATCGCGCTATGGAAGCTTGTATTTTTTTTTTTTTTTTTTTGAAATCTTCCAATTTTTTCTACGAAAAACTGTCAAAAAAGGGTCAAATTCGATACTTTGTGTTCAAACCGCCGCCATTTTGTCATATTTCAAAAAAACAAAAAAAAAAAGCTTCCTAGCGCTATAGCAACTTTCCTAAAGATTAATTATCATTTTGAAATCTTTGTTTTACACCAAAATTGCGGCCGCAATCGTGGACATTGTACAGGATCATTTGAACAATTTATTTAACTAATCAATAAACATAAAAAAATTATTTTGTATTCGCAATAAAGGTATCTATTGAAAAAAAATAGGATCAATAAGTTAATTTCAACACTAAAAACAAAAATCGCGAAAATCAGTGATTTTTCGGAGGGTCACACTGAGAGGATCCCTTAAGTGCTCTACATATTTCCTTTAAAATGACTTAAGGGAATTCGCTACCGAATGAAGAGAAAGCAATAATTGAAACTTATGAAGAGCTACAAAATTGTGTAATAGAAATATCAAAAAAGGTTGGGAATTGTCGAAAAGTTAGAAACAATTTCTTGCATAATAAGTGTAAGTCTTCATCTTCTTTACTGGAGTAGACACCGCTTACGCGGTTATATCCGAGTTAACAACAGCGCCCATCGTTTCCTCTTTCTGCAAGGTAGCGGCAATTGCAGATTCCAAGCGAACCCAGCTCCTTTTCCCCCAGGTCCTTCCAACGGAGTGGAGGTCTTCTTCTTCCTCTGCTTCCCCCGGCGAGTACTGCGTCGAAGACTTTCAGAGCTAGAGTGTTTTCGTCCATTCGGATAACATGACCGAGCCATTGTAGCCGCTGTCCATTAATTCGCTGAACTATGTCAATGTCGTCATATATCTCTTACAGCTCATCGTTCCATCGAATGCGATATTCGCCGTGACCAACGCGCAAAGGACTACAGAGTTTTGTTTTTGTTCGTCGAGAGAGGACTTCTCAAATGCCTACTTAGTCCGAAGTAGCACCTGTTGGCAAGAGATATACTGCGCTGGAAATGCGAGGCTAACGTTTTTGTTGGTGTTGATGCTGGTTCCAAGATAAACGAAATTATCTACAACTTCGAATTTATGACTGTCAACAGTGACGTGGGGCCTACTCACGGGGCGGCGACTGTTTGTTTGATGACAGGAAATATTTCGTCTTGCCCTCGTTTACCACCAGACCCATTTGTTTCGCTGCCTTATCCATTCTGGGGTTGTACCAACCTAGGAAAAAAATTAACCTGTCTTCCATATAAGCGGGAGATGAGAGGGGAAAATGAAGAATTTCCTATACTTTGTGGGCAGGATGTATAATTACGGGATGGGGTATTGTACAACTTTCAGCTATACTTAAACTTTTCGAAGCAATCATCACTGACCAAAAATCTTTTTCGATATCTCCGTTAATTTCTTCTTCTTCTAACAAATTTAAACATTATGGAACATAAGAATATATATAAACTGAATTTCTATGAAGTAAGTCTTTCGACTCTTTCGACTCTTTCTGATCTTCATGGCTTTCAGCCAAGATTTTTCCAATGACTATATTCTTATCTTTATAATAGAACACATCGACTGATATTTAATGACACTCTTTCAGATTGAAATTATATCTCTTCAGGGGTTCCGCAATGTCCCGATTATGTTCTTGTTATTCTTATATATATGAATGAATCGCAAAATATGTTGCTAAGCGCATAACTCAACGATGTCTGGACCAATTTTGCCAATTCTATTTTTAAAAGGTTCGTTGAGGTTCAAGGATGGTTTTTACGGCAAGAAAAATTCGAATAATTGCTGGAAAACTCCTAAAAACAGCCCTTTTCTTTTTCCCATACAAACGAATAACTGTTCGTTCGTTACTAAAGTTAAGTGAACGGCTGCACCAATCTTGATGACATTTTCAGAGGTTGTTCGTTGTGGATCGGGGAAGGTTTAGAAATAAAATTACCTTATACTTTTCATGAGGAAAAGTCGGAAAATTGGATGATTCTAAAAAGTAAATTTTTTCTATACAATTTTTTTCAATTTTTGTTTGTTTTGTTTTTCAATAATTTGATTTGTAAATTATTGAATCGTTCAATTTCGGTCGCTTGCTTCAGTGAAAACTTTACGTGTGTTTCACACAAAGTGATCAATTGCGAAGAGCCCTAATATCGGTCGGCGTTCTTTTTGCCATCAACGTACGGCAGCCCAAGGCAAGGCAAGGCAAGAAGCATTCCCAGGATGCGGTGACATACGTGCGGAATTATGGATCGCGGTCAATCAGCAAGCGATCGTCACGATGTCACAGCACGACTTTTCAAACAACAGTTACGATGTTTGATGGACTTTATCTTGAAGCAACACTGTTGAGTGGCAAAAGAGAGGTTTGCCGCACGCACACATTCCTTTTTGGTTGGTGGATGGTGGTTACACCAGATCAAATTGATGAAATCATTTCTGCTGAAATTCCTGATGCAGAGAAAGATCTAGTATTATTCGAAGTGATGAAAACCAATATGGTTCATCGGCCTTGCGGAGACCACAATACCACTTCGGTTTGTATGTCTGACAATAAATGCATCAAAACCAATGATAAGGTCTGACAATAAAATTGCAAAATCTCATCGGTTCTTTATTTGAAACGTTAGATTGGTTCATGTACCTTATGGACACCACAATCCCACTTCGGTTTGAAACAAAAACTAGAAATGATGGATATCCACTCTATCGGCGTTGCTCACCAGACGACAATGGCAGAACATTCAGCATTCAATTTAGAATAGTGAATATCGAAGTTGACAACGTACAGATCGTACTATATTCACCATTATTGTCTAATTCACATTCAAAACTCATATCAATGTTGAGTATTGCAGTTTGGTGCAATCGATAAAATACGTTTGTAATTACGTCACCGAAGGAAGCAACATGGCGGTTATTGGTCGTGGAATTATGTGTTTTGAAATGAAAAGAAAGTTAAATTTATCATTTAATTTTTTTTTTTTCAATGTAACGCAGCTTGATAAACAAAATTTTTTGGTTTCTTTTCCGGTGTACAGAAAAGATGGTTTTCCAACTCGTTAGCACGCCACGGCCGTGTGAAAAACATAATATTTCCAAATTCATGCCTCACACTATGCGACTATCTTTAGATGATTGTCATCTCACATGCAATTTTCACTGGAAACGAAATACATTTGAACTGAAATTCGTAGAATCAAGCATTCTGCCCCTTGTGTTCGATAGGTGGGTCACAATAAGTCGGGTTCCATTACACAGTTTTGTGGCATGATGATTGCGAAACATAATAACGACCGATCCTACTTTGAGACGCAAATGATGCGGTGGCATACCAAGCCTGTCCACTGGATAATTCACGGCGCCGCACAATGGGTCAGAAACGACAATTTTCGGCAAAAATATTGTACTTATTTTAAAACTGCTTGCTTATATAAATTTTATTGATAAGTGTGACTTCTTAGATCTAAGAAGTTGGTGAAAAGATATAGCGAGCCTATAGCCTGTTGTAGTAGAGGTTGGCTCGCCCAAGATGAGCGATACGAGTTGAAAAAGTAAAATGAAAAATTAAGTAACCAGTTGATGTTTTAACTTTTTAATAATGTAATTATACAGAGTAATCAATTTTTTTGGGACATTATATAACTTGTTTTAACAGGAATATCTTACACAGAGTACTTTTCATAGCAAGAAAATGGCTATAGAAAAAGAATTAATAATAACTGTTATTTATTAATATTTATCAGAGAATATTTACGATATATTAAATATTTACATAACACTATCTAATCCCTCTCATTTTATGTTGATTGTAATGAATAGTAATGAATTCTTAAATCTAATAAAAAATGAAAGGCATAGTTGAACAAAATGATAACATGTAATAAACAAATTTAAGATTATAAAAATAATACGTTCTCATTTACTAAGTTTGAGATTTAATTTAAAAGTAGTCCTTTTGCATCTTCTGATAGATCTATGTGTTGTATTACAGTTGTAACTCTTACACTTGATAAAATTAGATCAGAAGTAACTAAGAGTCTCTTTAAAATACCTTCGCTAGTTGAAGTTCGACTGCATTTCCTTGCGTAACGAAGGCGATAGTTTCCATAATCCTTGTTACGAGCCTCCTGCGCCTCTTCAGAAAGATTACCGATAGGGAGAAAAGACTTCTAATTATACTTTCGCCATGTACCAGCATTTTATGTATTGTCACTGGCATATAATACCAGTTATACGTCCGAACAAACAGTCTAGCCGTATCTAAAGCATACTTTCCATATTTTACTGGGTATGTGCTATCACCACAAGTAATTACTTCAAGTATTGTAGCCAGTCGTTTGATTTATTCCAGGTCAACCCCAGTTACCTCTGAAACTACCTCGGGATTTTGAAAAAATTTTCTAGACGTCTTTTTGTTGTACCTAATCCCTGTTGAACATGGTCAACCCTAATACCCAATCTTTGATGTAATTCTGTCTTGGTTTCCGCATTAGTAGACCACCTTTTAAAAGTTAAATTATAACCAATATTTAAAATAAATTCCATTGTTTTAATTCTAGCATGTAAGGGAGGAATTCCCAACTTAACTGCTTCCTGATTGCATGATTTTTTGAATACGGTGGCAACACATCACATCCGAAGTCTTTAAGCACATTTCGAACAACTTCATACTGCTGCTTTGATAACTGTGCATCAATTAACATCGCCAACGCTTTTTGAGAATCTAAGTATGTCTTCTTAATAGCTGCTTATCCAGATGCGGCCTTTAATTCTTTCTTCTTTGTAACGTTTAGCCCGTAGACTACATTCTTCAAATTTCTTTACCGGTCGTCCAGCAATTAAACTACGTTTATTTGAAGTATAATTTATCAACCATCTCTACAGTAAAATTCTTATCCAGCCATACAGAATGATTTTTAAATAGTACGTTTTTTTCCTGTGACACTGGTTCCATTTTGAATTGAATGAACTTATGTACCTTTTTTTAATTTGCTCTAAAATAAACTTCACCTTATCTTCACTAAAAGAAGGGAGTTTATCCCTTAAAAACTGCGTCAACATATCACTTTTTCGGCCGCACCGAATAAATTCTTCAGTAAGCTGTCGATTACTTATGGAAACGGATGACATTTTGCAAATATTATTTGCAATATATATTTATACAAATCACACTTGTTAAGAACTGTTAGCTTTTTATTACACAACGAATTTCGAAATTACACAAACGCTACTTTAAATTATCAATATGTGAAGACGCGCAATAAGTTAAACAATTGCGCCCGTTGTCACAACAACCGTTCATAGCTATCTGTGATCCTTATCCCCACGTATCCGCAGTTCATTTTTCGTTATCATATTCCTTAAAGTGTACATAAAATATTAGGACTAACTAGACTATGTAGGTACATGTAGCTAATAGTCAAAACTATAATTTTTATGTAAAAGTGTTTAAAAAATGGTTTTATTTTAAAACTTTGTCAAAATTGACATGAATTAGGCCTATGAAATGAAAATAATTATTTTATAATATATTATAATACTAGAGGACCCGTCCACGCTTCACTGTGGCTGATACATATGTAGATAATACTACTACTACCATCTATATGATTTCTATTAGTTGGATTATAAATATTAGTTAATGAGATATAGCATTTTCGTAAAGCTACTTGTGTTAGTTTACAAAAAATGGATCATAAAGCATTTCGTGTGTTAATAAAGCACTGCTTTTTTTTGGGAAAATATTGTTGAATTTGGGCTCAGGGTAATCCACCGATAATAAGACCGAAATTTTTCGTCAGTAATAGAAACATAGCTCCATTATTTCCCACTGGAGCCCAATCGACAGTCATTCTAGTGGACTCCTCAGGCGTGGAAACGAAAAAGGCGGCTGGAAAAGTTATGACATCAATCTTTTGGGATGCACGTGGTATAATACATACTCAACGACTGATTACTGAGCCAGTTATACTCTATTTCACTGCGTAGTTGGTTGCAGTTCTTTTCTTCTATTCCAAATATTTAGCAATTGTATTATTTTTAAGAAGATTCTGTTTAAAATTGTACGCATATATTCAAATAATTCCTACAAACATGAATTTTGAAAAAATGCTTATGATTTAAAATATAATTTTTGTATTTATGACTTGTATTAAATTTTGACATAAAGAGATAAAAGGTATCCTATGTTCTTACCCTGGTACTAAGCTACCTCCAATCCAATTTTCAGCCAAATCGGTTTAGCCGTTCTTCAGTTATAAATGGTTTAACTAACAACAACTTTCTTTTATATATATAGATGTGAGTTTTTTTTATTGTTTTTATTATTGTTTTTGTTATTGTTTTTGTTTTTTGCTCTCCGTTTAGACCTACCCTGGACTACGAAAAACATTTTAAAACCAAAATCAGCTCAATCGGTCCAGCCGTTCTTGAGTTTTAATCAGACTAACGAACAACAATTCATTTTTATTTATATAGATAGATAGATAATCTAATTACCTGTTGTTGGATTTACCATTTTGATATTAAAATGGTACCCATCTTCTCCCTGCCAGAAAATTAATGGGTATTGTAAAGCATCATAAGCTCTATGCGTTTCATATACACGTTTCAATTCATTGTTCCGGCGATGAAGTACAATATCTCTTGATTGCAAATTCTCTCCAACAACGACAATAGCCACTTCATCTATTGTCGGTGAATTAAACCTCCTTGCATGCTCTCCAGCAGGTGTTTTGTCGGCTCTTATTACAATATTATGGCTGTCTGATGGCATCCGATTCAGTGCCATTTTGAACATCTTCACTAATTCATTATTCTCGTGAAGAAATGTTTGCAGTTGTTGGACAATGATTCGCTTGACGCTTGGATTATGACCAGAACGTGTATCAACTTCCACATCTTGATTGCCCATAAAATAAATTTGCAAAAATTTATGATCTGCATCTGGCACTGGCAGCATTGCCCCCAGTAGGTGATGAATTTGTCCTTGTATCTGTAATTGTTTAAGAACTGATTAAATTAATTGTGATACAAATACAAATTAGAATTTCACTAAAACAATTATGGTATACTGCCTTGAAAGTAGACATGAACCCGTCTTGTACTATATGCGTTGCGCCAAACGATGTCATTTGGAAGCAATTATTATATTTTTGGATGTTAGCCAAAAAGTGTTTAGACTCACTTTCCATCCCATTAACTAATGAGTGTAACGGTTCAGGTGTTGGAACCAATTGAAGCAATTGTACATTGCCACCAGCACAACATAATCCTGCAGGTTCACTACTGTACTTTAATGCTTTACAATGTTGACAAATGATCAATCTATCCACTTGATAGTTATTTACTCTTGAACGTAATTCTCCCATACTTGTACGACTGTTATCATTATCAGCATCTCGCTGGTCATTAGTGCGGTTGGAGCGTAAAGTGAGAAGAAAATCACTTTTAGCAGTATTTCAATATTTCTCCAATTAAATGTTTCTTTTTTTAACATGAGATGACAAAACCAAGGATGTTAAAGTAGGAGCGCAGCAAAAAGTCTCTAAATGTATGTACAAAACAATGTAACGTTCGGATACACGTGCTCTTTACATGAGATGACAAAACAATGGAACGTTCGGATATACTTATTACAGGGCATCTCGACAGGATAGAATTTATAGAATACTAACTGTTATTGCTATTGTCAAATCTGTATGTGGGCATTTCTTCTTCTTCTTCTTAATTGGCGTAGACACCGCTTACGCAATTATAGCCGAGTTAACAACATCGCGCCAGTCGTTTCTTCTTTTCGCTGCGTGGCGCCAATTGGATATTCCAAGCGAAGTCAGGTCCTTCTCCACTTGGTCCTTCCAACGGAGTGGAGGTCTTCCTCTTCCTCTGCTTCCCCCGGCGGGTACTGCGTCGAATACTTTCAGAGCTGGAGTGTTTTCATCCATCCGGACAACACGACCTAGCCAGCGTAACCGCTGTCTTTTAATTCGCTGAACTATGTCAATGTCGTCATATATCTCGTACAGCTCATCGTTCAATCGGATGCGATATTCGCCGTGGCCAATGCGCAAAGGACCATAAATCTTTCGCAGAACTTTTCTCTCGAAAACTCGCAACGTCGACTCATCCGTTGTTGACATCGTCCAAGACTCTGCACCATATAGCAGGACGAGAATTATGAGTGACTTATAGAGTTTGGTTTTTGTTTGTCGAGAGAGGACTTTGCTTCTCAATTGCCTACTCAGTCCGAAGTAGCACCTGTTGGCAAGAGCAATTCTGCGTTGGATTTCCAGGCTGACATTATTAGTGGTGTTAATGCTGGTTCCTAAATATACGAAATTATCTACAACTTCAAAGTTATGACTGTCAACAGTGACGTGAGAGCCAAGTCGCGAGTGCGACGACTGTTTGTTTGATGACAGGAGATATTTCGTTTTGCCCTCCTTCACTACAAGACCCATTTGTTTTGCTTCCTTGTCCAGCCTGGAGAAAGCAGAACTAACGGCGCAGGTGTTGAGGCCGATGATATCAATATCGTCGGCATACGCCAACAGCTGTACACTCTTATAGAAGATGGTACCTTCTCTGTTTAGTTAGGCAGCTCGAACTATTTTCTCCAGGAGCAGGTTGAAGAAGTCGCACGATAGGGAGTCGCCTTGTCTGAAACCTCGTTTGGTATCGAACGGCTCGGAGAGGTCCTTCCCGATCCTGACGGAGCTTTTCGTGTTGTTCAACGTCAGTTTACACAGCCGTATTAGTTTTGCGGGGATACCAAATTCAGACATCGCGGCATAAAGGCAGCTCCTTTTCGTGCTGTCGAAAGCAGCTTTGAAATCGACGAAGAGGTGGTGTGTGTCGATTCTCCTTTCATGGGTCTTTTCCAAGATTTGGCGCATGGTGAATATCTGGTCGGTTGTTGATTTTCCAGGTGTGAAGCCACACTGATAAGGTCCAATCAGTTTGTTGACGGTGGGATTTAATCTTTCACACAATACGCTCGATAGAACTTTATATGCGATGTTGAGGAGGCTAATCCCACGGTAGTTGGCGCAGATTGTGGGGTCTCCTTTTTTATGGATTGGGCATAGCACACTTAAATTCCAATCGTTGGGCATGCTCTCGTCCGACCATATTTTTTAGCTCGGCCGGTAGTCCGTCGGCCCCTGCCGCTTTGTTGTTCTTGAGGCGGGCAATTGCTATTCGAACTTCTTCATGTCGGGTAATGGAACGTCTGCTCCATCGTCATCGATTGGGGAATCGGGTTCTCCTCCTCCTGGTGTTGTGCGTTCACTGCCATTCAGCAGGCTGGAGAAGTGTTCCCTCCATAATTTAAGTATGCTCTGGCCATCGGTCACTAGATCATCTTTGGGGGTTCTACAAGGGTATGCTCCGGTCTTGAAACCTTCAGTTAGACGTCACATTTTTTCGTAGAATTTTCGAGCATTACCCCTGTCGGCCAGCTTATCAATCTCTTCATATTCGCGCATTTCGGCCTCCTTTTTCTGTCTGTAAATGCGTCTCGCTTCCCTCTTCAACTCTCGGTATCTATCCCATCCCGCACGTCTAGTGGTCGATCGTAACGTTGCGAGGTAGGCAGCCTGTTTTCTCTCCGCTGCAACACGGCACTCCTCGTCGTACCAGTTGTTCTTTTGTTCTTTCCGAAAACCAATGGTTTCGGTTGCAGCTGTACGTAAGGAATTTGAAATGCCGTCCCACAGTTCCCTTATACCGAGTTGTTGACTAGTGCTCTCAGAGAGCAGGAGTGCAAGCCGAGTAGAAAATCGTTCGGCTGTCTGTTGTGATTGCAGCTTCTAACGTCGAACCTTCCTTGTGTTTGGTGGCGTGCGTTTTTTGCTGCACAGAGGCGAGTGCGAATCTTAGCTGCAACAAGATAGTGGTCCGAGTCGATGTTAGGACCTCGGAGTGCACGCACATCTAAAACACTAGAGACGTGTCTTCCATCTATCACAACATGATCGATCTGGTTGGTAGTTTTTCGATCCGGAGACAGCCAGGTAGCTTGATGAATGTTCTTATGCTGGAATCTAGTACTACAGATAACCATATTTTGGGCCCCGGCGAAGTCAATCAGCCTCAACCCTTTTGGGGATGTTTCGTCGTGGAGGCTGAATTTACTGACCGTAGTGCCAAATATACCTTCTTTGCCCACCCTGGCGTTAAAGTCGCCAAGCACGCTTTTGACATCGTGGCGGGGGCAGCTCTCATAAGCGCGCTCCAAGCGCTCATAGAAGGCATCTTTGGTCACATCGTCCTTCTCTTCCGTCGGGGCGTGGGCGCAAATCAGGGATATGTTGAAGAACCTCGTTTTGATGCGGATTGTGGCTAGACGTTCATTCACCGGAGTGAATGATAGTACTCGGCGACGGAGTCTCTCTCCCACCACGAATCCAACACCAAACTTGCGCTCCTTTATATGGCCACTGTAGTAAATGTCACAAGGACATACTCGTCTCTGTCCTTGTCCCGTCCATCGCATTTCTTGGACGGTGGTGATGTCAGCCTTTATTTTTGCGAGGACATCAACCAGCTGGGCAGCGGCACCTTCCCAATTAAGGGTCCGGACATTCCAGGTGCATGCCCTTAAATCGTAGTCCTTATTCCGTTTGCCATGGTCGTCATCAAACGGGGGGTCTCTCATCCGAGGCTGTTTTAACGTTTTCATTGGTATTGTTTTTTACGTGACGGGTCCCAAGCCCAGCGCACAACCCTATGTAGGGAATGTTTCGCCTTCTCACTTTAGCTCGCCTTCGAACGGATGTTCTTAGGCTACCCAGAGGATTCTTGGTCAAAGACTGGAAGTAGTGAGCTGCTTGAGCCATGTGTAAAAGAATCGTTTCTGGCCACTCCCAAGTGAATGGCGATCAGAGAACTTTCCTCACTTGCGTGAACTTCTACACATGACTCCATTTGCTATCATGATATAATCATTTGCGCAAAAGCGTAGGGTAGGTAGGTTCGAGATGATGTAGCGTATGCTTTGAGCTCTTGAAAAATTTATTTTATCATTTGCGAAATGCCGTCGGGTAGGTAGCTGATGTAGGGCACGTTTTGAGCTCTTGAACTCCTTAAATCTTTTGTGTGGAACATAAAAAAAGGATAAATATCCTTTTTTTTACAAATGTATTTCTGGGAAAAATAAGAATTTATATTTTTGGACTACTATATAATAATTGTGGCATAACTTGTATATACCAATTAAAATAATAAATTTAAAATGAGAAATTATATTTTGATCTATGCTTGTATAAGTTTATTAAATTTAAGACTTTCCAACCCAATTTGCATAATATTACTAAAAATTAACAATGTTATACTAAATATTAAATGTTATTTTGAAAATGTACTTTATTTTTATATAATAACACAACCGTCTTAACTCGCTCTTCTAATTTTCATATTACCAAAATTAAAATGCCGTCGGCATATGTGGAAATGGGATATGTTGCCTCTTCGAAATTTTCATATAAATGAAAACTGCGCTGTTAAACTGCTGAAGAGACAGCTTCAAAGCTTACCCTATATGGCAAACTATGTAGTATTCTATATCTAGTAAGCAATGAGCAATGTGGAGTTGCACAGGCAGAGATGCCCCGTTATTATAATAAAAGTATTTTTGAGAGTTGGTAACACTGTAAGGTTGGCACCATCAAACATGTCAACACATTAATTATATTTATATATTTTGAAATTTGAAATTGAAATTTAAATACACGATGTTATGAGCAAAGTTGATATTATGTTGTCGATTCAAAAGTCTTGTTTTAATGCGTTCTTCAATTCGAGTGGAACTGAGATTACAAATACCGTCAAATGTTTGACAGCAAGTAAGTGGTCAACTCTTATATGGGAAAATGGAATTGTCGTTTTACTCTATCTTACTCGTAATTTTTCCTTATTTGCTCACCGTTTAGACCTACCCTGGACTACGACAAACATTTTAAAACCAAAGTCAGCTCAATCGGCCCAGCCGTTCTCGAGTTTTAATCAGACTAACATCGGGCTTGGGACCCGCCACGTAAAAAAACAATACCAATGAAAACGTTAAAACAGCCTCGGATGAGAGACCCCCCTTTTGATGACGACCATGGCAAACGGAATAAGGACTACGATTTAAGGGCATGCACCTGGAATGTCCGGACCCTTAATTGGGAAGGTGCCGCTGCCCAGCTGGTTGATGTCCTCGCAAAAATAAAGGCTGACATCACCACCGTCCAAGAAATGCGATGGACGGGACAAGGACAGAGACGAGTAGGTCCTTGTGACATTTACTACAGTGGCCATATAAAGGAGCGCAAGTTTGGTGTTGGATTCGTGGTGGGAGAGAGACTCCGTCGCCGAGTACTATCATTCACTCCGGTGAATGAACGTCTAGCCACAATCCGCATCAAAGCGAGGTTCTTCAACATATCGCTGATTTGCGCCCACGCCCCAACGGAAGAGAAGGACGATGTGACCAAAGATGCCTTCTATGAGCGCTTGGAGCGCGCTTATGAGAGCTGCCCCCGCCACGATGTCAAAAGCGTGCTTGGCGACTTTAACGCCAGGGTGGGCAAAGAAGGTATATTTGGCACTACGGTCGGTAAATTCAGCCTCCACGACGAAACATCCCCAAATGGGCTGAGGCTGATTGACTTCGCCGGGGCCCGAAATATGGTTATCTGTAGTACTAGATTCCAGCACAAGAAGATTCATCAAGCTACCTGGCTGTCTCCGGGTCGAAAAACTACCAACCAGATCGATCATGTTGTGATAGATGGAAGACACGTCTCCAGTGTTTTAGATGTGCGTGCGCTCCGAGGTCCTAACATCGACTCGGACCACTATCTTGTTGCAGCTAAGATTCGCACTCGCCTCTGTGCAGCAAAAAACGCGCGCCAACAAACACAAGGAAGGTTCGACGTCGAGAAGCTGCAATCACAACAGACAGCCGATAGATTCTCTACTCGGCTTGCACTCCTGCTCTCTGAGAGCACTCGTCAACAACTCGGTATAAGGGAACTGTGGGACGGCATTTCAAACTCCTTACGTACAGCTGCAACTTTTTGTCGAAACCATTGGTTTTCGGAAAGTGCAAAGAACATGCTGGTACGACGAGGAGTGCCGCTGCCCAATCGCAGCGGAGAGAAAACAGGCTGCCTACCTCACGCAACGTTACGATCGACCACTACACGTGCGGGATGGGATAGATACCGAGAGTTGAAGAGGGAAGCGAGACGCATTTGTAGACAGAAGAAGAAAGAGGCCGAAATGCGTGAGTACGAAGAGCTTGATAAGCTGTCCGACAGGGGTAATGCTCGAAAATTCTACGAAAAAATGCGGCGGCTTACAGAAGGTTTCAAGACCGGAGCATACTCTTGAAGGACCCCCAAAGGTGATCTAGTCACTGATGCCCAGAGCATAGTTTAATTATGGAGGGAACACTTCTCCAGCCTGCTGAGTGGCAGTGAACGCACAACACCAGGAGAAGGAGAACCCGATTCCCCAATCGATGACGATGGAGCAGACGTTCCATTACCCGACCATGAAGAAGTTCGAATAGCAATTGCCCACCTCAAGAACAACAAAGCGGCAGGGGCCGACGGACTACCGGCCGAGCTATTCAAACACGGCGGCGAAGAACTAATAGGGAGCATGCATCAGCTTCTTTGTAAAATATGGTCGGACGAGAGCATGCCCAACGATTGGAATTTAAGTGTGCTATGCCCAATCCATAAAAAAGGAGACCCCACAATCTGCGCCAACTACCGTGGGATTAGCCTCCTCAACATCGCATATAAGGTTCTATCGAGCGTATTGTGTGAAAGATTAAAGCCCACCGTCAACAAACTGATTGGACCTTATCAGTGTGGCTTCAGACCTGGAAAATCAACAACCGACCAGATATTCACCATGCGCCAAATCTTGGAAAAGACCCGTGAAAGGAGAATCGACACACACCACCTCTTCGTCGGTTTCAAAGCTGCTTTCGACAGCACGAAAAGGAGCTGCCTTTATGCCGCGATGTCTGAATTTGGTATCCCCGCAAAACTAATACGGCTGTGTAAACTGACGTTGAACAACACGAAAAGCTCCGTCAGGATCGGGAAGGACCTCTCCGAGCCGTTCGATACCAAACGAGGTTTCAGACAAGGCGACTCCCTATCGTGCGACTTCTTCAACCTGCTCCTGGAGAAAATAGTTCGAGCTGCCTAACTAAACAGAGAAGGTACCATCTTCTATAAGAGTGTACAGCTGTTGGCGTATGCCGACGATATTGAAATCATCGGCCTCAACACCCGCGCCGTTAGTTCTGCTTTCTCTAGGCTGAACAAGGAAGCACAGAAAATGGGTCTGGTAGTGAAGGAGGGCAAAACGAAATATCTCCTGTCATCAAACAAACAGTCGTCGCACTAGCGACTTGGCACTCACGTCACTGTTGACAGTCATAACTTTGAAGTTGTAGATAATTTCGTCTATTTAGGAACCAGCATTAACACCACTAATAATGTCAGCCTGGAAATCCAACGCAGAATTGCTCTTGAAAACAGGTGCTACTTCGGACTGAGTAGGCAATTGAAAAGTAAAGTCCTCTCTCGACGAACAAAAGCAAAACTCTATAAGTCGCTCATAATTCCCGTCCTGCTATATGGTGCAGAGGCTTGGGCGATGACAGCAACCGATGAGTCGACGTTACGAGTTTTCGAGAGAAAAATTCTGCGAAAGATTTATGGTCCTTTGCGCATTGGCCACGGCGAATATCGCATCCGATGGAACGATGAGCTGTACGAGATATATGACGACATTGACATAGTTCAGCGAATTAAAGACAGCGGTTACGCTGGCTAGGTCATGTTGTCCGGATGGATGAAAACACTCCAGCTCTGAAAGTATTCGACGCAGTACCCGCCGGGGAAGCAGAGGAAGAGGAAGACCTCCACTCCGTTGGAAGGACCAAGTGGAGAAGGACCTGGCTTCGCTTGGAATATCCAATTGGCGCCACGCAGCGAAAAGAAGAAACGACTGGCGCGCTGTTGTTAACTCGGCTATAATCGCGTAAGCGGTGTCTACGCCAATTAAGAAGAAGAAGAACATTGTGCGTGCACTTAAGGAATCGTAGTTACGATAATTTGGCCAATGTCCGAACATTTGTGATGAGTTTATCTTTCGTGAATTGACAAAGGGAAGATGGAATTGATATCGAACCACCGGAAGTATCAACCGAAATTCTACCATTTCCAATTTTTAGCGAAGGCCATGTAAAATGTCTTCGGCAATGTCTTTTTTGTTCGTATCCCATAATTGACGCGGATTTGAAGGCTGATATGTCGAAATGAAAGTGTGCGAACTTCATTTTCATTCCCGTGATTACAATGCTCCAATAATTGTAATTGCTGGCTTACTTCTCCAAAACTTGCCCACACCGTACCATTCACAGTAAGCAATAACTCAAATAAAGTTGAACCGCGTACATTAATCAATAGCAACTGAAGGTAGAAGCAGTCGTCGTTTTTCGGGTGGGTTGTGTAAATTCATTCTAATGCATTAGTTGAGAACACATCTGGATTTCAATTTACTGGTTGGCCTTGCTTTCTGCGCAACTATTTCTTCGACGATGCATTCCATGTATAATATTAGGGTATTTCCGAATAGAGAAACGTTTTCGTAAACGGATCACTGACGAAAGTTTAGAAAAAACTCGTCAATGTTAATTTTGTTGCTGGCGGTGTTTCCACTGGCTGTACTGTATTCTTTAAGTTGAAATCGTTTTACAACTTTGGTTAGATCTATTTAAGAATAGTTCACATCAGTTCGCTTTTCGAAGCAGTTTGTATCCGCACTGTTAAAATCTTGTAGATCAAATTTTGAACCAAACCCGCATATACATATGTACATATCTCATTTATCTTTGAGCTTAGTGCAGTTTTTGTGAATTTTTCCTTATAATAGGCATGCTGCGAAACTGTCATTTTTTTTCTTATGTCTAATTCGAATAGTCGTTTCAACGGAAAACACTGTGTGAGCCTTCGCCGCCCATTGGTATTTATAACTATTACCTCGACTTTCCTTCATAATGAAGCAATATGGTTTAATTGCAATGCCCATTTAAAAGTGGTTGTAAACCAGGTTATTATGTAGCTCTGTGACTCCTGTAACTAAACAATCGGGTTCCGGAGATTTAAGGGACTTGAAACTGCTTAACGCCCAATATATATTACTTTCTGTCACTCTGTCCACAGGAATGGATCCTGTGTTTACTCCACCGTCTAGTGCATAGTTCACCGTGTCGTTTTCAGAGCTGGCTGAGAAGTGACCCAGGTAGGAATTGCCAAGCTTCACGACCGGATCAACCGTGGATTAGTCGTGGTTAACCAGGCTTTGGAAGTCCGGGACTGAACCAGGCTTGGTATCTTAGTCACATCGGGTAAAGTCCAGGCTTGGATCCCTCCCTGGTATCAAGCCTGGTTGCCAAGTTTGTACCAAGTCTGGAAGAAGTCTGGTTCATTCAGCCTTGGCTTATAGTTTCTCAGCCAGTCCTGGGCCCAGGCTGGCTGAAATTGATTCCTTTTCAATCAGGCTGCATCCTGATTTTACTTCGCTGCGAAATCAAAACGTTGCAATGTCTAATAGTATAATGCTTGATTGATAACTCCATATTAATTTCCTTCTCAATATTTATAATATTGACATCCAGTTGGCGCTTCCATCGAGAACACAAATGTCAACGTCTAAAAATTAAATTCGATTAATGAGTGGTGTTCAATCATGAGTTCCACAGGGTATTCGAATTCGCGGGAACGAGTGAAAAAATACCGTTTTTTAAAAACATTTGGTGCTCCAAGCACAGAAAGATGAAAAGAGCCCTAACCAAGCAAAGCCATCTCATGATTTAGAAAATTGTGCAGAATCTCCAAGTGGAGTTCTACAACAAGATACATCGCTAGAGAGTTTCGCAGGGTTTTCAAGTTTTATGTCGGTTGACGACGATGATGACAACGCAATAGCACCTGTCAGTCTGGGAGCAAATGCAGCCCCTCAACAGACCGAGCTGATGAACTTAGGAATTGAGATTGAAGCACCTCAGACCCTCACTGAGAAAATACGCCAGCTAACAGTTGATAATATAGGCAGCATCAAGATGAAAGTGGTGAGTGGATTTTTAGAAATTCTGCGTAGTGAAGGACACACTGAAGTGCCATCCACTGCCCATAAACTTCTTGGCTTCAATCACCGCGTGAAAACCAAACCGATGATGGCGTATAAAGATCAGATTGGGGATTTTTTTATCTCGGAATTCGAAATGGTTTGGAGAAACGAATAGACATGAATGTCTACAAAGAAAAAACATACGTGTGTTAGTTCATATAGATGGATTGAAGGTATACCATTATTCCAAGGGAAGTCTCTGGCCTATTACGATGAAGTTGGTGACAAAAAAATATATCTGCGGTCCTTTTGTGGTAGCCTTGTTTTATGGTAGGGTGATTCTTTTTGGGTGATTTCGTAGAGGAAGCTAAAAAATTAATCTTCGAAGGCATAACCATCGATGGTTGTAAATTCAATTTTGAAATAAAAGCTATTGTTGCGGATAGTCCAGCGAGGGCATTCCTCAAGTGCAAAAAAGGCCCAACAGCCTTTTATGGCTGTGAAAGATGTACAGTTCAAGGGGAAACTCGGAATCGAAGAAGAGTTTATCCTGATTTGAACTGTGCATTACGAACGAAAGAGAATTTTGTCACTCAAACAGATGTCAATCATCACTTAAGGGATAAAAAAACGCAGCAACTGCTGGTTTCACCATTGCTTCAGATTCCTAATTTTGATCCAGTTAAAGACTTCCCGTTAGATATTATGCATTTATTATTTTTAAATGTAATGAAAAATCTTGGAGAAAAATGGGTGAAGAGGGAGAAAAATAATTATAAATTATCAACACAACAGTTGAAAGAATTTTCAGATTTAATGAATTCGATGAAAGATTATGTAACGGCAGAATTTCAGAGGAAGGAGTTTGATGTCGAGGAAATTGGGCAATGGAAAGCAACTCAGTGCTCATTTTTACTGCTTTACGCCGGTGGCATTGTCCTGCAGATGACAAATATCAACACTTTCTGCTACTTCATGTAGCATGTCGTGTTTTGTGCAGTGATAAATTGATAAGGGGTCTTCCCATGGCAAAGATTCTATTGCATAATTTCGTTCAACTAATGCCGATTTATTATGGAGAAGACAGTGTCATAATGACAATTCATCACCTCAGTCACCTCTGTGATGACGCAGCTCATTTTAAAACCTCACTGAGCTACTACTCTGCATTTTGGGGGGAGAATTTTATAGGCCACTTGAAGGATTTTGCAAGTAGCCGTGCGAAACCCTTGGCTCAAATCGTCAATCGCCTCAGTGCTTTAGACTCATCAGACAGTTGCAATACGTGATGTGAAACCTGAAAAATTCCCTGAGACAATTAAAATAAGTTGTGAAGAATATTCATCAGTCAAATCAGTAACTTATAATGACATGATACTACATGCTGTGGAACCTAACAATGTCGTGGAACTAACCACGGAAAAACGCTTTGTTATTTCAAAATTATGGGTTAAATCAAAGTACCATCATAGTGAAAAGTCAACGGACGATATTTACTTAGATGGATTTAAACTGCACTCCTTAAATGATGTGTTTGACGCTCCCTGTGCGTCAAGAGAAATTGGCATTTTCGCAATTGACAAATTAGCAGGTTCGCATGAGCTGGTAACCATCGGTGCTGTGAAATCCAAGTGTTTAATGATGAAAATCAAAGAAAAATATTATGCTGTGTCCTTGTTGCATTCATAACGTCGATTGTTTCAATAGTGCAATGTTGATGGGTATGATGGTTTTTGCGGGGGTTTTCGCACGGAGAGAGGAAACGGATCCAGTGTCAAATTTTTGAAAAACGGCGGTTCATTTGTAAATGTTGGTGTTATTGTACATATATCCGGTCATATTGCGTCATTTTTCTGCACGGCGTCATTGCCTGTGAGCAATCCATAACAGCTTGGATTAATTCGCTATTACACGTAAGTATTTTTGCCAATTGTTTATGATTCAGAATGAAGTATTATTCTCTTCTCCTCTTTTATTAGTTGCCTCAGCATTTGTCGAAAATTTTACACATTTCCACAATCTTTTCATATAACCTCCAAAAATCATGCCTGATGATGTTGACGTCATAATTTACTGTGTTGAAACATTGAGCGATAAAAAAACTTTAGACAGTAAATTCACACATTTGTGAGAATACTTTTTAAAAATACTTCCATTGAATATTACGTCAATTAATTATTCGAAGAATTATTACAAAATACATTTGTGAGAATACTTTTTAAAAATACTTCCATTGAATATTACGTCAATTAATTAATCGAAGAATTGTTGCAAAATACTTCGCACATTGAAAGGACCATTCACTTAAACTGTCTCATTCAAGTACACATTTTTTCATTAATCTACTTCCTCAGAATGAGTACTCAAGAGGATGATGGCAAATTGTATCAAATTGTGGAGTTCCTGGACGAAATTACTGAGACTGGGAAAAATTGTTCCAGCGTCGTGGGTGACCAGAACCGATGGAAACAACAATAGTACTTGTGCTTTTCCTCCCCCCCCATAAATATTTTATAATAGACACAATAGTGAAAGATCTCATTCCTCCAAAATCATCGTGGGAGAAATTTGACGTTGAAATTCTCACAAGTGCTCGTATGAATAACGTTATACTAATATTTTTCATGCATACCCAATCGTTTATCATCGAATTGAAATAAATGAACTCTTCTTTATTAGAGAAAAATAACCTACTCTTTACAGGGAATTACGACAAGGCCCAGAGGAGAATCAAACATCTTTATAAAAAACGTGATAACGAAGAATCCACAGAGTCAGATACTGAAACCAATCGAGCTAGAAAATTAGCAAAAAATCAAGCGGCAATGATGTCAAGGCAAACTTTTTCTCTCTTAGAACAAATTGTCGAAGAAAGGGAGTCCTCTACATTAAGAACATCGAGAATTCCTGAGGCTGAAGTTTCCAGAAATAAAAATCAACCAAGAGATGATGAGGCAGCCGGGGCTAGAGCGTCTCAAAGTAAATAGCTGTGTTCATTTTTTTTTTTCAGGAAAATTGGACCTACTAATTCTCATTTTCATTAGGTAGAACAGCGTACAGTGACACAAAATCAGAGAAAAAATCGGCATTGATAGCTTGCCTTACACGTCTGAGGGGGAGTGCCATAGGCGATCCTCTTAAAGGTAAGTACCAACCATATTGTGGACGAAATTTGTATATTTTCTTTGTTTTTTCTCATTTTTCAGAATTTGTCATGGATTACTGGGATGCTAAATTGGATTTCCTCATGTACAAACTACGTGACGATTTCTCAAACTTAAAACGATGCATCCAGTACGATTTAAATAGAAAAATCGAAGAGCTCAAAATTAAAATGACCATGCATCATGTTGCTAGAGCTCAACCCATGGCGTCCCCTAGGGAAGGATTATCTACAAACTTTCCTATTAAGACTTTGGAAGAGTTCCTCGATTTTGAGAGGACTCTCGACCCAATGCATGAGGACAATTTGGCTGACCCTGAAAAGGCTTTGAGCAAGCGTGTGACACTTGTGAGTTTATTTGGAATATATTTATATTTTGAGGCGTTATTATTGACTTTACCAATTGTCTGAGAGTATTTTTGTGGTTTTTTTTTCAGAAAGAATTTATGAGTGTGTTAACGCATAAAGAATCCAATTACGCTGCAGACATTAAGAAGATCATCAAGGAATTAATCGCCAAAGAAGTTCAACTTAATTATAATGGCGTAGGCCGTGTTGTCAAAGGAAAAGGAAAAAAAAATTTCAGTGCAACAGCGACTTTTGCGTGTATGAGAGGTTTGCATACGAAGTCCATTCATGGTGACTGACTTATTTGGTTTTCATTGATTTTTTTACTCGGTTTCCAGATTTCATTGAGACAAAATATAAAGACCCTAATCAACCATTGAAGATTATTACGATTACAAGTGATTGGCTAGCAGGTGCTGGCGACAGAGATGGAGGATGCATACAGCGTAAAAAGGAAGTTGGTGCAGTTTAACTGAAAAAAGAGCTTAGAGGGATCGAACCAAAACTCACCAGTCAGTGAAAACTTAATTTTGCGAATTTACTGTTTTTCGTGTTAAAAAAAAGGAGTTAATTTTTAACGTTAATTTTTTTGTTCAATATTATCAAGGGGTTTGTCCAGTTACGACAATTCAGGCAACAAATTTGTATTTTTTGTGTTTAAAAAAAGGAGTTACGTTAATGTTTGTTGTTCATTATTATCGGCAGTTTTGTTTAGTTACGACAACATAATGCTTATTTTTCATTTTCCATGTGGATAAAGTCCATTTAAAGTATATGTATAACAATATATAAAATATTAATAATATAATAAAGATTAAACATAATTACTTCCGATAAATCGTGCTTCATTGAATGTGCCAATCCACAAAATACCTATTCAAACTACATCTGAATCCTGGCTAAGCCAAGGTATTAAAAAAAAAATAAGCTTGGAACGGCGCTGGTTCCAGGGCCTGGACCAGTGTTAATAAACGGCCTGGGCCAGCCCTAGTTACCAGGTCTGGCCCCACGTTACATTCCAATGCTCATCCACTATTGGTCCGGGCTTGGATACCAAGCCTGATCCAAGCTTGCCAAGTCTTGGGAACGGCTTGGTTAAAGGCTGGGCCATTGGTGATTTCCTACCTGGGTATGTCGGCCAGTATATGAGTTATATATATACTTATATATTCATACTTACCTAATTGATTGGATTCCCAACCTCTAGTTGACGTTTGGTACTTTAAGGTATTTCCTTGCCTTTGAATATTGCAAGTTCCAAGAGTATAAGATATGCGGTTGCCCATCTTTCCTTGTTTCGTTAAAACTTTTCTGAATAATTAGTCGAACTGTAAATGAGATTCGCTAAAACACTGAGCATGTTAAAAATTCAACAGACCAAGGAGGCATTTAAGTTGACGGTTTAAAATTAATTTTCATTGCAGACGCCCTTTCGTGATGACAATTCGCAGTGGAAGTGGTGCAACATAAACAATATGTGATAATATAATTAAAGAAATAAAATGTATTTAAAAATGTTGTATTAAAGAAATAATGAAGAACTTTAAACGTGAGTAAGCTGTGGGCAGGGCGAATTTAACTGTATAATATTGTTTTGCGTAACTCCCTAGAGAGTTGGAAAAACCAGATAAGTGGGTAGAAAAAATAGAGTTGAAATGCAAGTAGGAGTAAGATTATGCAAATTAGTTTTTAACAAACCACGTTTTATTGTAATTTTTTTGTATATTGTGTTTATAGGTGGAGAAAAACAAACATACGCATACAGTTATAATAGACTTTGATGGAAATTCTGGTGAGGGGAATGAATAATTATATTATATAAATGCATACTTTCCTATACATATTGTGTATGTACTTATACGTTTATGTTAAGCTTAACTGCAATTAGCAAAAAATATAATTTAACCACCTTACTCGTGCTTTATTTTTAAAATATAGGAAGAATTTAAATGGTTTACCAGTGGTGAAAAAAACATTCTAATTCGTGTGGTGGGTCTACTGTCCACTCTGCCATTCAACTTAGGCTGCTGGGTTTGCTGTAATAAAATTCAACAACTTACGATAACTTTCATATCCGACATAGAGAGAACTGTATAAACATTTTTGATTATTTCTTTGTTCCGATCAACCATTTACATATATAAGAATACTTTTTATACCAAAGCATGTGTCGGCCTTAATACCTGGCATGTGTTTACCATATGTGCAAGAAAAGATAATTAAGACCTATGTAATAATAACTTAAAACGGAATTATTATTACTATATACTTCTATAATTATGTGCCAATATTTTAGCATTCAAATACTCTTATATTTTTCTTGTTGTTTGAGATACTAATAATAAAACAATTATATTGTTAAAAAGTACAATACAACGAGGTAGCACGAAGCATATAAAGCAGAAATATGGTAAAAATAATGGCAGCAGACACATAAAAAGATTATGTTCAAAACTATTAAAAGTGTGGTCGTAGTAAAACAGATGAAAAGTAAATAATATTTCAGCGCTTTGTCTACTTTCAGCTTGAATAAGCTTGAATGTGAAAAGACCTCTCGATTATGCTTGTAGCCCGCCGAGTACGATGGCCCCAAGAGTGGATACACGCAGAGCATAACCGCCGAGTATCCCATTACTCTTCTTTCAATACTTTTTTACTCTTACAGTCAATTGCATTAAATGCAACTAAAGCTAAAGAATGATGTAAACCCACTCTTTTCGAAATATTTTATGGTGCCATTTGAAACTAAAAAGAAAATACCGTATAATAAAGCTATAGTCCTATTTATCTTTGAAACTTTTTTATCGACAATTTTTTTAGCTCTCGACTGATTAATTAAATGTGTAAGTAATCGTTGGAGGATGGAGTCATGTTTAGAAGTTCCCAAGTGAGGAAAGTTCTCTGATTGCCAATCACTTGGGAGTGGCCAGAAACGATTCTTTTATATATGGCTGAAGCAGCTTACTACTTCCGGTTTTTGACCAAGTACCCTTTGGATAGCCAGAAAACATCCGTTTGAAGGTGAGCTAAAGTGAAGGTCTGGGTTTGAGACCCTCTACGTAAAAAACACTACCAATGGGAACTAATCGACAGGCAATTTAATTTTGATCTGTCAAATCCATAAAAAGGGAGACCCCACAATCTAAGCCAACTACCATGGGATAATTCCCCTCAACATGACATATAAGTAATATCGAACGTATTGTGTGAAAGATTAAAGCCCACCGTCTACAAACTGATTGGTTCTTGTCAATGTGCCTTTAGACCTGGAAAATCAAAAACCGACTAGAAATTCACCATTCGCCAAATTTTGGAAAATACCCGTGAGACGAGAATCGACACACACCATATCTTCTTCTATTTCAAAGTGGTGCCTTTATGCCATGATGTCTGAATTTTGTATCCCCGCAAAACTAAAACGGCTGTGTAAATGGACGTTAAGTAATACCAAAAGCTCCGTCAGGATCGGGAAGGACCTTTTCGAGTCGTTCGATACCAAACGAGCTGCTGACGAAAATAATTCGAGCTGCAGAACTTAATCGAGCGATACATTCTTTTATAAGGGTGTACAGCTGATGGCGTATGCTGAAGGTATTAATATAATCGGTCTCAACACCCGCGCCGTTAGTTCTGCTTTCTATAGACTGGACAAGGAGGCAAAGCAAATGAGTACTGCAGTGAACGAGAGCAAGACGAAATATCTCCTGTCATCAAACAAACAGTCGTCGCACTCGCGACTTGTCTCTCACGTCACTGTCATAACTTTGAAGTAATAGATAATTTCGTCAATCTTGGAACCAGTATAAACACCACCATTAATGTCACCCTGGAAACAAACTGCAGATTAGCTCTTGCCAGCTGTTGCTACTTTGGATTTTGTGGGCAATTGAGAAGTAAAGTCCTCTCTCGACGAATAAAAACCAAACTCCATAAGACACTTATAATTCCCGTTCTGCTATATGGTGCAGAGGCTTGGACGATGACAACAACTGATGAGTCGGCGTTGCAAGTTTTCGAGAGAAACGTTCTGCGAAAGATTTATGGTCCTTTGCGCGTTGGCCACGGCGAATATCGCATCCGATGGAGTAATGAGCTCTATGAGATATGCGTATGACGGATATTGATATAGTTCAGCGAATTAAAAGACAGCGGCTGCGCTGGCTAGGTCATGTTGTCCGAATGGACGAAAACACCCAGCTCTGAAAATTACTGACGCAGTACCCGCCGAGAGAAGCAGAAGAAGAGGAAGACCTTCACTCCGTTGGAAAGACCAGGTGGAGGAGGACCTGGCTTCGCTTGGTATTTCCAATTAATGCCACGTTACGAAAAAAAGAACGACTGGTGAACTGTTGTTAACTCATCACTCTTATATAATTGAGTAAAGTATCGTACTATGTCTGTAATGTAAAATAATGCATGTAAATGTTGAGCCAGCTTTATATTCATAGTCCTTTGTAGAGAGTTATAATTTTAATTCACAAGAACCGTTAACATGGAAGCTTAACTTACAGCTCTTTCAATGAAAAGCAAGCGAATAAATATGGTTTACGTATGGAAGAACCTTTAATCAAATATGTACGAGTACAAACACATGCGTATTCATAACAAGTAAGGAAGGGCTACGTTCGGGTGATACCAAATATTTTATACTCTTACAACTTGCAATAATCAAAGCCGGGGAAATACTTTCAAGCGCAAAACGTCAACCACAAGTATATAAAAATATATATATTCACTACATATAACTCATACACTGACAGACCCATAGAGTTTTTTAGCAAAAATCACAATATGAAGTATATGGGAGTTGGGGGAGTACCGACCAAAATATATAAATTTTTTTCAATACCATATACTATTAACATGCCACACACCAAAAAACCAATCATATGGAGCAAAGTCAGCCGGATGTTTGAAAATCCTGGTTATAGCTATATGGAGGCTAGGTCAAATTTTTGCTCAAATTGATTTACAAGGTGCATTCCAAAGTAAACGGGACTTAAAAAAAAAATATTTTTTAGGCAAAATCAATTTACTTTATTCAAAATAGTATCCTTTTGCTTCAATTCGTCTTTTTGCTGGCTCCAAAAGCATGTCGAACGAGTGTTAGCTCGTTGGCCGGCATGGCCGTCAGTATGCCAGTGCAAGCCTTTTGAATGGCCTCTACGTCTGCATAACTCTTTCCTATCATGAGCAAGTAAGCGTGAGAATAGTCCGCGTCAGCATTTTCCCATCAACTGGCACATTTTTCGCTACTAGAACATCAACACGGTAGCTGTGATTCACCTGTTCCTGTTTACTTTGGAACGTACCTTGTAGATCTATATTAAATCAATAATGTATTTAAGGTAAATATTTAAATGGATAAGGATTAATGCTGTATTGGTTAAAATCGCTTCGAAAACTAGCTATTGTTTGTCGTAAAAAGTAAATGACCAAAAATGTTGTTGTGGGACATCCACAAGAGATAGACATATACCATCGCGGAGTTTTCTGTAGACCTTTTCAATGTATACAATAATAAGTACATTGAATCTGGTATTACAAAGCCTGCGTTTGCAATCTAAGCGGAAAAATAATAATTTTTAAGACATTCTATTAGAAGCCTCAAAAATGGCAGTATTTCTCCATTATTTAATGGTTGTAATTCTATCTTAATCTTCAATCACTCTATCTATTAAAAAAAATTGCTTCAAAATTCGTTGCGTAGTTTTAAAGCTTTAAGCATACATAAGGATATAGGGAGAGAGAAAGCGACCTTTTTATGCTATTTACTGATGAAGCTCAAGAAATACCAGTAAATGTAAGAATGAAGTTTCTACAACACACCTAGAGATATACATATATGTGAACCCTCACTGAGTCAATAAATTAAGTACATTGAAGGGATAGTAATTGGCATCACACATGCATACGCATTGTGACAGAGTCGAGTATTCTTATGGATAAAAGCGTATTGTCACTCGCGTCCCAAGGCAAATGGCAATGTGCTTTGCATGACAAGTCCTTCTTTACGATCTTGTACCATCTTTTATGTACGCTATGTAAGATTTACATTAAATGAGTTTGTTGAATTGCATCTGGCAAACGGATTCATTAACAATGACATTGTTAAATCTGCCTTAACATATGCAATTTCTTATTCAGAGAAACGCAATATTTGAAATCGAAAAACTGAAATAAGAAAAATAATGAATGGGACAAGCAGAAATTGCAGATAATGAACAATGCGAGAAATAAATAAATATATAAATATACTTGAGTATATCCTATAACTATCGTATATTACTATATCATTGTATACTGCTAACAAAAGACAAATCTGTAAGTGATATATATTGAGAAGCAGCCATTATATGTAGGGTGAATGGGAAACCTGAGTTTGGATATTCTGATGTCCCTCATATAATGCATATCCCTCCGTATAAAGCTAGAAAAAGATTCTTCTATAAGTCATGAGGGAGTGTTGAGTATAATCCTGAGAAAGTTTTTCACTTTCACAGCAGGATGGTAATGCCTCAAGCATTTCTTCATCTTAAGCACATGTTGTGTGCTTTTTGTAATATTAAGCTAAGGAAACCTAAGTATTGCAATCTGGAACTCACAACTGTGTTGTTAAGTATAACATTTTTGATACTATACATACTGTAAATGTTTTGACATATGAGCGCTATTGTTATTTACAGTAACTTAAAATATTAATCTCGGCCGAAATATGGAATTCTTTCGCAAACATTTTCTAGCGATTATTTTTTACAAACTTTCGAATTCAATTAACTCAACAACAGGTGTTTATCGATGGTATGGCGAATTCAATTCAGGTCGATGATCCCTCAAAGGAGAAGTGAGTGAAGCTATATTTCGCAACTACTAATGCTGTGCGCAAACTAATATTGCAAGACTTCATATGACCAATCGAAAGATGGCGAGACCAGCACACATTCAACATTGCATGGAAATGTTCTGTAATAAAAATTTGTTCAACAAAAGCTGTTCGCGCAGGAAACATCTCAAACCATGTGTATGCCTGTTTTTTTAACAAAACACGTTAAAACTATACCACTAGGAAATCGGAGAATATTTTGAGAGGTACACAACCATTCCTTTGCAAGTTGTCTTTTGAGAAATCTCAAAAGCCAACTTCTGAATACGACAATATTAACTCTCACACATCGACTGAAACAAATTCATTTTTGAGCACTCAAAACATCGATTTAATGAATTATCCACTGTATAGTCCTGAGTTGGCACCGAATGACTTCTTTTTATTCCCGTACGTATATATTTATATGTGTAAACTTTCCTGGCAACTATAACAGAATGTTACGTATACGCCCCCGGTATTACCAACAGAAAAGCTTTTATATTTATACTCGGTGCAAAGGAATGACGGCTTTGCTCCGCCCTTGACTAAATTTTTGGCGCATGAAAGAAATGTTTTTTTATTTGAAGTTAAACCCACCCACGATTTTCGCTGTTCAATTGTAAAGAATTTTGTGTTAAGTGACAGCGGGAAAATTGAAAGCAGGATTTTTTTAAGACATACATATATATATTTCCATAAATATGCATGTATTTGCAATATATGGTAAAAGTAAATATTAACTTCTCGTATTGCAGTGCGCTTATTACATTTTAGATTTTACACTAATTTTAATATATTATTATATGAGATTTTTATAATATCGTCTTCTGTTATAAAAGTCGGCTTGTTTAAAAATTTTTTTATTTAGTGGAAAGAATGGATACGTCTTTTAATTTAGGAATTCGATTGCTAGGTAAATTCTGATACATTGCTTTTATTTTATTTGTTACGTTTTCGTTAAGACCAAAAATGTGTCCGGCAGTAAAAATGAACAATATTTTAGTACCCTAAGCGAATGATGTAACTTATCTTATTATTCACATACTTAGATAGAAGACTCATTTGGAGATAACATATATGTACATATATCGCCAGTTCTAGTAAAATAACTTGCATGAAGATAAGAGCTGCAAATTTAAATTGGCTATTAAATAAAAACTCCAAACTTAGCCCAGACAACAAAGTGCTTTTATATCTATAATGCGGTCATAAAGCCGATTTAGATGTATGGCTTGCAACTGTGGGGTACGACCTGTGCAAGTAATATTGATATAATACAAAGGTTCCAATCAAAAATGCTTAGATCAATCACGTGTTCACCAGGGTACATGCGTAATGAAAATATCCAGAAGACCTTGGTATTTCTATGGTAAAGAAGGAAGTAGAAGACAGCATAATTAAATATATATGTAAACTCCGAGATCACCCAAACCGTTTGGATACATTCCTGCGATCACAGACGCCTTAAAAGAAAAGATATGCCCGCATACTAAGATGCAATGTATCACCAAAACAGCTCAATCACTTGCTTGAGCGTGTCTAGTTTTTAAATAGATTTAAGATTTTATAATTTATTGTTAGGCATTTAAAACAAAAAGCAGATTCAATAAATAAAAAGATATTAAAACAAAAACAAAAAGAAAATGTATTTATTTGTTTAAATTTTTTTCTTTGCATTGCCTATATCAGCTGAGATAACGTAAAAATTTTTCTTACTCACAAACAGATGATGCTAAATTAGAGTCACACAGGCAAATTAGCTTCAAATCTCCTTGGTGACAACACTAGCCAATGTTTTAAAATCCACACTGTTAGCCCTTCATTGGACGAATCTCATTTCAAAATACAAAAAGATAAAAGTACACGAAATTTAAAATAAAAGAAATAGAAAATCAATAAAGGTATAAAATTATTAAAGTCTGTTTGGAATATTAAACATTTTGTTTATGTTTTAATAATGTATACTACTTGTAATTTTCACTGGAAATGCTTTGCTTACGAATACTACTGTGGGCAAAAAAATAGTAAAATCCATTTGTCTCAATATTTTTTTCTAGGTTAGTATGGCTGTTAAAGACATCCGTGACAAATATCACATCAGAATAATCACAAGTGTTGAGTATTCGATCGTCATTTTGAAGTATATACAAGTAAAGTGCATTCAGCGATCTTTTCGATGAGTGATATTTGTCAACAAAGAAGTTTCGTTAAATTTATTATTCAAAGAGCGTCGAGACGCGTTGAAGACAAACCATGTCCACGGCAGCCATTGGCATCAGTTCAATAGAATAAAGGAATTTTTGGTTGAGAATCGACGATTAACGTTCAGAGATCTTACCGGCATTACAAATATTGAAAACCATTTTGAGAGATCATTTGGGCCTAAGTTAGTTCTATTAGCCTCTATTAGTTCTAAGCCACTACTATTTTTCGAAAAACAGCGGCGCATTAACATTTGTGAAACAATAATTTCTGACTACAAGGATGTCATAAAGCACTGTTGATGAGTCTTGAATCTATGCTTATGATCCATAAACAGACCATCAATCGACCGAATATCATGGCAAAGCTAAGCCGAAACCGAAAAAACCACGTCGAATATCAAGGTTATGTTGACAGTTTTTTTCAAATATCAAAGCGAAGTGCTCTTGAAATGCCTTTGCCAATTACTTGTTTTTCCATATCGTGCAGAGGCACAATTGGACCATGAACTCAAGCGTGCAGATTTGTATTTCCCACTTCTTGTTATATGAAGAAGTTTATGCAATCTCTAGTACCCATATTTACTCTTTTATTTGCCTTTATTGTTGCACAGATTCATTTAATTGCTTCCTTACTTCTCGTGCTCATATCAGCAATATTATTACATCCCCTGGTCAGTCCACAGTATTATTCTTGTGAAGACAGTCATAAGGTAAGGATCCCAAAGTTCCGTTATTTTAGCTCAACATTTACAAATGAATAGATGCTCTTCAAAAAAGTTCTACTACGATTTCTTCGTAAGCCTAATCGCGTTTTGATTGAATTTTCTAACTGCTTTTTTAATTTTCTATAAAGAGGAAAACGCATTATTTCCTAGGTAATTTACTGCTCTGTAAAATGGTCTTATATAACTTTTGGAAATGCTTATAAGTAAGTTCAGCGTTTACAAGATATCAATCAACAAAATTCATCAAAAATACATACAAATAAGTAAGAAACGGCAAAGTTCAGGTGCAACCGAATATTTTATATTCTTGCAACTTGCACCGATTAAGGCTGTGGAAATACCTTCAGGTGTTGCCATAATTTAATTTTTCATAGTACCAGAGGAAAAAGAGGCTCCACCACTAAAAATTTCTCTCCAAGTATTAGTTTTAATTGTATCGGGAAGGTTCTCCGCCTTCCGCTTTCCAGGTTCGAGGTTTTTCAATGTTTTGTTTGAAAATATTGAGCGGTGCAAGTACAATTTTTTTTTCAAATAATATAATTATGCTGAATAGTAGTTTAAGTACAAAGGATACACCAAATCGTGGACCTACAATTGCGATTATAGTCTAAGTTCCGGTTGCATAAAACTGTGCATTACCTCCCTCGAGAAAATGTTCATTAATGCAAATTTGGAATCGATATAGAAAATCAATGCTGATAAATAACTTAAATACTCGTATAATTGAAAATCAGGGATAAAATTTTTGTGATAATGGTATGTCTGTATTTCAAAAATTGGCTGAATCGGCCCAATACTTCCTAAGCAACCATATACCATACATAATATAAAAAACTTCAAACTTTCAGGTGACTTTATGCTGGATATATCAGCCAAAATGTGAGTTATCCTAATGAAAACGAGAGAGCGCGTTTTACTCATAACTGTGTACCTTTATACCTAAATTGCTTAAATTTGAGCGAAACCTTTACCCAACCGCAATATAACTAACATCAGGATTTTCGAACATCTGGCTGACTTTACTCCATATTATCGGTTTTTGGTATGTGTCATGCTAATAGTACGTAGTATTAGGAAAAATAGATAAAATCGGGTCGATAGGATCCCAACTCGCAACTCGACTTAGACCGGTTTCTATACTACTATAAATGGTAGACAGAAGGCACAAAAACGGACAATTGTCATATAAAGACGCTGACATTAGTATCAGTTCTTGAGATATACATACGATTTCATCTAAACAAAATAAAGTAATCACACTAGTCACATCCACTTTCGAATTTTCAAACCACAGATCCGGTCTCAAATGTGACTCTCTGTACCAAATTACAGCTTTGGGCTCAGTTACCGTCTTAACAATCCGATTCCGACCATCTGCAATACCAACCTTTTTATGACGATAGTGAACACGTTTCACTAAGATATTTTAATTTTTACTCAAGTTATAGCTTGATTAGGTAGATATTTTACACGTTTTGTTACGGTGAACACTTTGTGCAATATTTTGAGGAATATAGGAAACAAAAAATACTTATCGAGAAAATTATACTAAGAACATTTCATTGAATGATAATATTCCGAAGACGAAATAATTGTGTTTTAGTGATCACTAAATGAAATATCCATTAACAGCATTAATATGTACAAGAAGGCCCTGCAGGTATAACTATAGCAGTGCAGTAAAGTAATTTAATTTTTTAGATACTTCGTCGGTTGACGTTGAATTTCGTATTTTTGTGAAACAAAGTCACCAAAGGACACCATAGGGCTAAAAGAAAAACAGTTCATTCCAATTGGCTAACTATTTTTTATATTTATTTAAACTGGCTAACATTTTATCAACACTTTTCATTGGGAATCTCCATAGAACGCCTAAAAGTAAAAACTTAATTTTCATAGTGCAAAGTCGAGTGAAAATTTAATTGTTTGAAAACACATTCGCGGCTTCGTGCTATGTGCTCTTACGTATTCACAGACGAAGGGTTAAGCTTAGTGAAATTGATGCATTAGCGCTGTTGCAACCCTGGGAAGCAAGTCCTTTACCACGCTGAAGTAGCACGTAGACTTCCATAGACGTTACAGTATTCTCATAAACTTTTTATATGCGTTCATAGGAAGACTATAAAAGTTATCAAAAGCTTTTAGATTCAATTAGTTTCCTCCAGTACCTTCGACCAATGGGAGCACAAACCCATAAACTTTAACGTGTTTGGCTGTTATCTTAAACATACATAACTTTTAAACATCGAAGCGTTATAAGTAAACGAGGTGAGAGCTTGTACATACCGTAGATGAATTAGATAAAATGATAACAATGAAGTTTAGTTGGTATACGTACACTAAACTTAATGTTTACATATACATCGATCTTTAAAAAATAGCACAATGAAAATGAATACTATATTTATCAAACTTGGGAGTATCGATATCCTACGAAAGCATTCTTTGAAAATAATTTGGATACAAATTTGGCAATGCTTGGTGTACGGAGCCCTTGTTACCTGTTCTGGAAATTTAAGTGCGAACAAAAACAGTTTTTACTTAATTCCTTAGAGGATTTCTGAGAGCACACCTTTCTCCATTATCTAATTGTTAAAATTTCTAAACTGACCTCCATTCGCTAGACGTGAAAAGACCAATATACTAATTATCTAGGCTGTTTAGGCACCTTACAGTTAAAACTATGTATATCACATTTTGAATAAAACGAAACACGTCCTGATTTTAATTTGCATTATTAAACAATGTTTTCAACATTAAACAAATAATGAAGAGTTAAGTTCGGGTATAACCGAATATTGCATACTCTTGCATTTTGTAAAATTTGCAAGGATCAAAACCGGCTAAATACTTTCAAGTGTTGGCAATATTAAAAAATGCGGAGAAAGGATTGAACTTCGTTCGACGAAATTCGTATCATATAAACAATATATTTTTAGGTCATAGAATTACCAAGGTGTATAACTATATTTTACTTTGCGTCAACGAAAATTACACAACAATCATACCAAAACGATATATATGTATGTGAAATAAACTTAACTGAAGAAAGGGTCGAAATTCATTATATTAGGTATCTGAGGCTTAAACCAATAGCAATTTAATTTATGTTGAGCGCCAAACTATAAATAAAATTTTATAACTTAGAAACAAATGTCCACTTAATATATAGTAATTAAAATATCACACAATTTTACAAAAAAAAACAGTTTGAAATCAGGTGAAAAGACGGAAATCATTTTATAGGATATATTAGGTTAAGTGCATTCTTTTTTGACATTTCTCAAGTACAATTGAAATTTTATTTTCATTTATTTATAAATGCATATAAATGTAAACATATATATGGAGTAGTATGGAGTCTGGATGTCAGTTATATGGTGGCTAAGACAAGTATTCGTTCTATTTTATCCATTTTAGACTCAAAGAAACACGTTATTAGAAAAATACGCAACCTTAATTTTATTCAAATTACTCCCACATTGGCCGATACTGGTACTATAAAGTCAATTGGTAGATCAAAAATTTTTATGTCAGGTACATATGTACATATATAGGAGCTATGGGAAGTATTGATCTAATTCAGCCCATTTTTGATACAAAATAATATTATGACCAAAGAAATATTCTCCGCGAATTTCAATAATATATTTCGCAGATTGATTTTTTGGTCCGATAACTTTAAGTCTCTAGTGCACTATTTGTGCAAAGTTTTGTAAGAATATATTGATTGGGGCTTGATGCGTGTACTGAAAAGAATCATATGGAATTTAGAACTGTACTATATGGGACATATACGTGATTTTAGTGCGACTGCGCTCACTTTAACAATTAAACATAAAACATTATAGAAATGTTATATACCAGATTTGGTCGGAATTTTAAATAGTTTTTAACAGAACCGTTATATGGGGAGTGAGATGGTCATAATTTGATTTCACCTGTTTTCACACTATCATGAGAAGAGATGAAAGGATTTATTCTGAGCAAATTTGGGTGATATATACATTTATCTTATTATGAATTGGGTGACTTTTAAAAGATTTTCAAACAACAGGAGGCCCAATTTATGTAATTCGTTGTGTTAAATTTGAATTCTGTACTTTATTTTACGACATATGTCATATCATTTCATACATTTTTTTATCACTGGTGGTTTGAGAGTGTGGCCGTGGTCCGATTACGCGATTTGCTAAGGAGTATGCACACCAAGCTCCATCAAGAAATCTTAAATTTTACTGAACTTACAGCTTACGTGGACGCGGACAGACATATACTTATATATATAACTCTATATCTATCTCGAATAGTATTAGATACAAGTAACTGTTAGGTGAACAAAGCCGTTATACTCTGTAGCAACATCGAAATCGTTTCTGCAAAAGAAGTTGTGAAAGCCATTTTAATGATGTCATACTTTCTGTTAAATAGTTAAAAATTTTAAACTAATAATCTGACTTTAGTTGGCTGAATATACGCTGCATCAAATTGCGAAGCTTTTCAACTATCCCACCAATATTTTCGCTTTTCATTTGCAAAACTTCCTTTATTGTTTAATACGCCATAAGATTCTCTTATTGAATAAATGCCAAAACATAAAAAGATGATTACTTTCTAAATCTTACTTTGTTCTGCAGAATTTGCATTCATAAAGACTGTGTTATTTCCTTTAAATTGATAACTTTTGAGTTTACGGTAATTTTATTTATTCGTTTTCTGTTGTAAAGTATGTATAAGAGTTTACTGCTGATCAACTTTTGCGCTCTTGTGTACTTAGAAACATACATTTTAATACCTCTTCAGAATTAGTGTTGGATTGAAAATAATTTGTTTAATTAAATAGATGTCGTATTCCGCTTATCTTTCTTACAATTTTCTTTTACTCCCGATTCCATTTACTTCATATACTGGCAAATTATCTGAACTGTATGTGATAGCAATTTCCTCTTACAATGAGCATTTGTAATTTCATTTTCAATATCTATCTAATGAACTAAGTATCATAACCCTTTTCAAATTTATGGTCATAGTTTGCCTCTTGGAGATTGAAAGAGCCAATTGAAAAATGTTACTAAGCGCATTATTGGAAATTCATATATTGTGTTTCTCTGTAACGTATATTAAAAATGTGCTGTTATAGAGATATACTGAATATATGGGAAGTTGTGTTTTTCAAGCCAAACCTCAATATTTGAAATGAAAACTCTAGTATGACTCATGTACATGATCGAACATATTGTGCTTAAGAAAAACGGCTTGAAATGCTTGAAAAAAAAGAATAAACTTATCTTATTAATCAACGTTAAAAGATAAGTGCATCTATGTGCAAAATTGCAATCTGGAAAGTGCAGCCACCGTGTTGATAAGTTATGAACCTTTTATAATCTTGCTACAGAGCATAATGGTTTTGTTCACCTAACGGTTGCACGTATCACCGAAAACTAATTGAGATAGATATAGGGTTATATACATATAAATGATCAGGGTAACGAGGCGAGTCGAAATCCGCAAGCTGCAAGCTGGAGAAAACATTCAAATATCTAAATGAAACTTTGTACACATTCATTACAAAGCACTAAATTAAGATAAAGAACTCTAATTGGCAGTGAAGATCGTAGTAACAAAACACACTTGTAGGCTAAAATTTTTGAAAAAGTCGGAGTGGTCCCCACTCTAATTGGTTAAATGTAAATATCTCCTACATTATTTAAGCTCCAAAAATCAAATTCGCTCAGGACAATTACCTGACGTACCCCTACTAATACTATTTAAGTGAATGAAATCGAATGATAACGCCGTTTACTCCCCGTATATCGGTATTGTTAAAAACTAATAAAAGTACGAAAAATAAGTAACTATATACGACGGAGACATTTTCAGTTTTACATCCGAAATGGTACGAAAAGTCTTATTAGGAGCTAGGGTAAAAAGTGGAAAATGAGCGGGGCATCGATCACTTTTAGGTGAAGTCACTTATCTTGAAAGCCGACCGACCGATTCCAACGAAATTTGATACGTAGCGTTCTTCTTACATTCCTATAATATGTACACTACAAAAGTAAACGAAATCGGACAACAACCACGCCTGCTTCCAATATAGAACAATTTTAATTTTTATATAGTTTTTTTCACTGTATACAAACTAAACGGATAGTATAAAATGTTCGAACTTAGCCCTTCCTTACTTGATTAATGTTTGTAATGTTCGCGATATCAATGAAGGAAAAGTTGGCTTAGCTGTTAAATATTATGTTCGTGAAAATATTGTAAAACAAGAAGAAAACATTAAATTGTATATATGAAGAAAAATTTGATAAGTATTAGTGCATTACCATGCATGTGTTATAAAGCAATATACGCCGCAATACGAAGGGTTGAAGTCCTCAAGAAAATTTTTATTTAAACAGTTAGAAAACTTATTTTTTCTCTCAAATTTTAAATATGTAGCATTCTATAGTGGATCATTTATAGATTCGTGTGTTGATTACAAATAGAAAATATAATATCAGTAATTTAATTTGTAGAAGAGTCACTCTCGTTCTCAATTTTCTATTTAACGCCAGTAATAATTTTGTATGCTAATAATACGCGTTACAACAGCAACAAACTTCTTGCAGATATGCTCAAATTGCTTAAAATAACATTGTATTTTAATCTCTCACATTTTGTGAGAAATAGTTTTTGTTTTAAAGTTTGCATTAGTGGCTAAATTGCGAAGTAAGCGTAGAATTTATTTAGAAAATTTGAAAGAGTGTAAAGAGCCACAACATTAATTTGGCTTACCTAAATTACAATAGTTGTAGTTAAAAGATAAGATTTCTAGAGTAAGAATTAGATCATTTGTGAGATGTCTCCAAAACGTTCGTTTTGAACACATCAACCGCTTCTTCAGTTGTCAAAAAACGTTGACCTATTAGTTTATCTTTTACGTTGGGAAATAAAAGAGTCACTTCGAACCTTTACGAAATCTGTCTTGGAGTGACGTTCGACCTTGATTGAATTTACGATACCATCGATAAACATTCTTCTCTCTTGGTGGAGGTTTATTGGCAAAAACTGAGTTAGGTTTATCGATGCACTATTGCTGACTTAAGCCACGTCGACAGTTGTTAAAAATAAGTATACGAAAATGTTTGCGGTTTAATTATATTTTTTGGCTGAGATTTTTTCTCTAGGTTGATATGACTGTAACAACTTGGAAAAAAGAGACCGGAATTATGGACCGAAAACTCTTGGTTTGAGCACAATGACAATATGCCGTCGCATATTGCATTGATTATTACCGAGTTTTTGA